>NW_024429184.1:61754677-62354677 GCF_017639785.1 Mesocricetus auratus | reverse complement strand
TTTGAACTGTGGGGCCCTGACTCAAGAGGTTTCAGGGTAGAAGAATTTTAGTATGTTGCCTAGAGATAATTCTTGTGATATTTGAGAGAGGATTATGGATACTTTCTGCCCTTGCCTATAAAGTCTGCCTAAGATCAAAGTGCAGAGTTTTGGCTAAGGAAATCTCAAAACAGCCTAGTATAGACTCTGTTGTGTGGTTACTAGTGTTAACTTTAATGATGATTTATAATGAAAAGCTGAGCAACATGGGCAGAAATTCCCTGAAGTGCTTGTCTGGATCTTGTGGATAGGATCCTTTGACCAACAGCCCTGCTACTGAACGGTCAGTCTGGTTCCCTGGTTTTGTGCACTTTCAAGTTTCAGTCCATTCCTTTGACTTCTCCTCATACCTAAAAGTCTATAAAAGCTGTAAAATCTTGGTTTGCTGCGGAAGACCATGACCTCAAACCTGAGGTCTGTTTGGTTATAAAGTGAGACTAAATGAAATTTCCAACCAATACCAAGGGATATGAAGTTTTCTCTCTTGCTCTATTGGGGTAATTACATTGTTCCTGATGCTGTTTTTGTCTATGTACAGGCAAGTAGAGGAACCTTAAAAGAATTGTGCAGAGTTCTCTTTCTTGTGCAATCATGCCAATAGGAAAGACTGAGGGAAAGGCAGTTTTCTTAGAACAGAAGGCAATTCATGCTTGTCTTTGGAAAAACAAGAGATCCTGGCATGTAAGCAAATACTGGCCTGTCTTGTGATGTGGATGGCACATGCGTGAAGTTTGCTGCATGATGAAATTACAGACTGGGAAGATAAAGGCATTTTCATTTTACTCTCTGTAGTGTCTTGATATAAGACATGGCAGCATTGGGCTGTTTTTGTATTGCATCTCATAGTTACAACTAGTTAACCAGAGCTCACCACCCAACCCCTAAAGTGTATGCCTGAAACCTCCTCATCCACCTTCATTCTATTTGAGCCCCAGAGTAACCAAATTCAATAAGTGAAGTTATCTTGCCTCCCTGCACTGTCTAGGCCCAAGGACAGTATTTCTAATAAGCATTTCTAGGCTTATAACTTTAGGAAGCTAATTGAAAACACTGATCTCTCATTTTAAACTGGTTTGTTTGTGTTGCCTATGGGTCTGGGGGGCACTTGGAGGGCAGGGGCCTTCTCTCGGTTGGATAACTACCCATAATCAGTATGCAACTGGCTGGGTCCCACAGCATTTTGTTTGTTTTTAATGACAGTCATTCCTATATGAAAATCTACTCATTTGACTATGGAAACATGTATTTAAATTGTCAAACAAACTTTACCCTAGTGTAGAGTCACTTAAAAGCCATCAACTCAAATTCCAATAAAATATGAGACAACTTTTGCAGTGGGAGCCATAGACATCAAACACAGGCCTTTAACCTGGCCACAAGCTAGCATAATGCTTAGTCCTATCTCCATGGCCTCTTCTGCTCTGAAAAGGAGTTGAGACTCTCAGATGCACTCTGATGGAAATGATGGACAGAGATGAGCTAGTCATGCTCTTCCTGATGGAGAAGCAGGTCCTAGCCTATTTGATTCTAATCTACAGCTGCTATGTCAGGGACCTGGTGCTCTCTGACTTTTCTTTCTGTGCCCATTTTAAGAAATAAAACCGCTTGAAAACTATTTCTTTTCTCTCTCCTTCCCGGCCAGCAGGCTTGTTTCCCAGACAATGGTTTTTCAATTCATTGTAATGTCATATTGCTTGGGTTGAGCATCACTTAGCCCCTGAAATGTGGTTTCTTTTTAAAATTAAAATGTTTTCTATTTCTTTAATTATAATTTTCACTTTTTAAACCCTTCCACATAACCCCACTTCATTTTATTTTAATTCCATGGCCTCTCTTTTGCAGGGATGGGTTAGACTATTTTTTCTTCTCTTAGTGTTGCTTCGTTACCTGCACTTCTCTGTTCAGTGCTAGAGTCTCATGAGCTGCCTCCATGCTATCCTGCCTATTAATGTTGTCATTGTTCAGGCTGTGTTTAGGCAGCTATGTTTGTGAAAAATGTCATGTGTGTAACTTCTCTGATACTTCTAGCTAACTCCCTGGTCCTCCGACTGTTACAATCTTTCTATCCTTTCTTCTGAAGTGATCCCTGAGCCTTAGGTGCACAAGTTGTGTTGTGAATGCATCATTTGGAACTGGGTTCCACAACTTTGCCTTTTGTCAGTTGTGGTTTTCTGTAATGGTCTCTGGCTATTACAAAGAGACTTTTTTTTAATTCAGGGCAAGGACTACACTTATATCTGAAGATTTGGAGCTAGGAACCAGAGATGGAAGAGAATATGAGACATCCATCTTTCTGGATTTGGGTTATCTTACTCAGTGTGGTCTTTTCTGGTTCCATCTACTTACGTGAAAATTCCATGATTTCATTTTTCTTTACTGATGAATGGTATTTCATACTATAGTCTATATGCACCAGAAATGTGGTTT
Organism: Mesocricetus auratus; assembly: GCF_017639785.1. Lineage (NCBI taxonomy): Eukaryota > Metazoa > Chordata > Mammalia > Rodentia > Cricetidae > Mesocricetus > Mesocricetus auratus. The sequence goes on along the minus strand of NW_024429184.1, from coordinate 62,352,211 downwards.
CTTATCTATCTTTTTTTTTCTTAAGATAATAGGCTAGAAGAATGTGAATTCAGAGCCCTCCCCTAAAAGCCAAGTATGACAACATGTATCTGTGACTCTAGTCCTGGAAGGCAGAGCTAGACAGATCTCCCAAGCTCACAGATTAGCCAGCCTAGCAGAATCAGTAGGCTCCAGGTTCAGTGACAGAATCTGTGTCAAAAAAGTAAGCTGAGGAGAGAGAGAGAAAGTAAAACACATGACATTGACCTCCAGCCTCTACCTACACATGCACACATGTACATGTTTACCTACACACAAACACACACACACAAACACACATCATACATATTATATTTTATACACATTAAAATTAAAAATAGAAATGGATATATTGGTTAATAATAGGCATATTTCTTAGTAGTAGAAATAGTAAGATAGACTTGGTTTTTTCTAAAACTAACTTACAACACTCCATTGTTTAACAGTTGGACACATTTGATATTTGTATATTGTGCCTCTGTACTGGAGTTTCACTTTCACCTTTGAATTACTGAAATGTTTTCTGGAATCTGTTTATGGCTTTGGCCTTTGGCCTCAGAGTTGTATTATCACCATGTAATCCTGGTTTCTGTGTAGCAAGTTGAGGGTTTCTTCATTGAGTATGAGCAGGTCTTGATCTCGCCGGAACTCTGGACGCACAGCAGTAGGAGGCATGCTTCTGAGGTAAGTCGGTGCAGCTCTCTAAACTTGAGTTTATAAGTTATAACCCTTAATCCAAATGAAATATAATTTTATTTGAGGTAGATCTGCAAGTGGGAGAATGACTATTAATTCTACAGTTCCAAAATAACTAATGTGTTTGGTTTGAAGCCAGGTACACTGTGAGCCCTGGGTTTAAGTGCTCACATGGGAAATGCAGAGAGAGACTTTAACATATGGGTCCTCAGAAGAAAACGCAACCGTTCCATACAAGAAATATTGAGTTATTCTTAGTGCTTTTTAATGTGTGGTTGACTATATATTTTTGAGTGGTGACATTTTTAACACTTGGCAATTCAGGCCACAGGTCTTCATTTCCTGAGGTAATTTTAATAACTCACCCATTTACACAGCATTTAGTGGAGAATTGATTGTACAGTGTTGTATTGTACTTGGTTTGATGAAAAACGCAAGGAAAGGAGAAGCAAGGTCTGTATTTGCCGAATTACAATAATGTTTGAAAATAAAACTAACAGATTCAACCAGTAAGAAAGAAGCAGAATGAGACTGTATATTAATGTATTAAAAATTCCTGTTGCTGGCATGAGTCCGTAGTTTGCGTTACTTAGGTGACTGAGGCAGGAAGATGGCTTGAGCCCAGTGGTACAACATCAGCCTAGGTAGCATTAAGAGACTATCCAGAATGAATAAGTGAATGAATAGATGGGTGAAAGAAAAAAAATCTAGTGGTGGTGCCATAAGAATTTGCTTTTTTTGTTGCTGTGGTAAAACATTCTGATCAAATGAAACTTGAATCGGAATGGGCTAATTTGGCATAGAGATTACCATCCAGAAACTGGTGTCGATCATGGAGGAACACTACTTAACTGGCTTGCTCAGCTTGCTTTCAAATACCACGCAGGATAACCTGATCAGGGGTGGCACTATCCACAGGGCCCTCTCCATATGACTCATTAATCAAGAAAATACTTTATAGACATGCCTACAGCCCAATCTTAAGAAGCAATTCTGTTGAAATCCCCTCTTCCCAGATGACTCTAGTGTAGGTCAGACTGACTGAACTATAACACAAGGAAAGATTTGGAGGCATCTGCTTCTGAGGATCTTGTAGTCTTGTGACATGGGGAGAGGCAGTTCTGTGAGAAGGGGGTGATAATCATGGAGAGGCAAGCCACCTCTTAATTGTCGTGAGAACACTGTTGACACAGCTTCACAGTTACACCTGTGAAAACCAGCTGCAGAAAAAAATAGGAGTTTGAGGAGATTTGGGGAAGAAAGTATAGACAATTATGTAGCACAAATAATGAAAACACAGAGATAGATATTGGGATGAAAGTTGGAGACCAGAAAAGCAAAGCAACCAGCCACTAGAGAGTTCTTACCTCTACCAGTGCTCAGACTGAAGGGGCGATCATGCCCTCTGATTGCATCTCCGACGGCACTGCTCTTCAGACTACCTAGATTGCAATGCTTTCCTGTGTACTCCTGCCTTATATTCCTCTCTCCACCCAGCCATGTCATTCCTATCTCCACCTTCTTATTGCTGGCATTAAAGGTGTGAGCTCTGTTTCTCTTTTAGTCTGATTCACTCTCATGTAGTCTAGGGTGACCTTGAATTCACAGAGATCCATCTGTCTCCTGAGCACTGGGATTAAAGGTATGTGCCACAACTGCTTGGCCCCTATGACTAACTAGTGTGGCTAGCTCTGCATTCTGATCTTCAGGCAAACTTTATTAGATCATAAAAGAAAAATCACCACAATTCCCCCTTTTTTGGTCTAATACAAAAAGATTATAACTAATATAAGAAAAAAACTATCCACAATAATTACAATAAGCATATGCAATATACAGGCAATAAATATATCAACAATGCCTAGCCCATTTGCATTTGACAAATTCAGAGAAAAATATTCCATTAGGATTGGCTTCTGTTTCCACATATATTGAGAGGGCAAAGAGGGAGGGGATTGATATGAAGCAGATAAAAAGCTTTTCTTGAGGAGCTGTGTCACAGTATTCAAGAAATTTATGTGTTGCATTGCTAAATGTTATGATTCATATGCTTTGATAAATGAATGTAAAAGATAAGGAACAGGAGACTGGGCAAGGAAATACAGCAATTACAAAAGGTGGAAACATGTAGGCATACTAAGTAGTCAGCATAAAGAGGGTCTCTTATATTGAAATATGACAAAATCAAATTCAGTTTTGGGTAACCAGCATCTTACTGAAAGGTTTGGCCAAATCAGGAATACATTTAAAATACTTTAAAACAGAAAGTATCACATAGGTGCTACTTATGCTAAGATGTGGTCACATGTTACACTGGTTGAGCAAAGGTTAGGTTAAAATCATGGCTCCATTATTCTCTTGGTGACCTTGAACAAATATTTTAACTTCTCTGTGCTTTACTTATGAAACGGGGAAAATAAGAGCTACCAGAACTAATGGAACTATTAGAAACTACTAGAACTACTAGAACTATTGAAATGCTAGAACTATTAGAACTACTAGAGCTAATAGAACTATTATGGAGATTCAATAAGCTGATACTTTTAAATGTCAGTGTAAGACTAACCTCTCCACTCACCACCTATCCATCAACCTATTATTTGTCTGTTACCTACCTATCTCAGGTAACTCTAAATAAAAGTCTATTCATAATGTACTAAAAACTACCAGAGAGTCTTAAGCAGAGGGAGATCAAGAGCAGAATTGCATGGGCATTTCTGAGGCTGGAAGGTGAGATAGGTTAGATTTCACGAACATCTCGATAAACACGGTGGAGCTTGAACTAGGACAGAGAAATACCACAAGATTTGAAGAGGAAATGCATTTCAAGAAAGGGGAAAGCAGAATAAGAACAATTAGAAGTTGGGCATGCAAGCACTGGTAGCTACATGTGGCCGGATGTTCTTTGAGACTGGGAAGACACCGGGACCCTAGACAACAAATGGGGTAGTTATGCATGGATGGGCCTCAAAGCTTCGTAAATGAAGTCCACTGCACTTAGCCTGGATGCGCTCAAATAATAATAATCATTAGCTAGAATTTCATCTTTCTTTGTGCATCTGTGTAACTCTTTTGCCATCTGTTGCAGGAACAAGTCAGGGTGTCAGTGTTGTGTGAGTGGAGAGTGAGTTCTAAAGAAACTTTCTGATTTAAAAACGCGTCCTGCAGCATGTCATTAAGTTATAAATAAGACAGACAGGGAGGGAAGAGCTGACCTTTTCGGACACTTGGATTTAACTGAATGATGTCAAAAAATTATTTCAGTTGGGAGTTTAAAAAATGATGAAAGAAAACAAAACAAATGAAATGACCCCAAGGCAAAGTCTTAAATCTTAAAGGTCAGCAGGGCAGTATGCTTTAAAAACTGTAATTATGGTTCTTAATTCTTCAGTGGGCTTACTGTGTCCCGTTAAGGTTATTCGCTCCCATATAACATAGCCCGTAATGTCATTCAAGGTTTCCTTCCAGCTTTTCCAGGTATTAAAGCAGCTTGATGTGTTTTTGTTACATTAATCTTTCCTCCGAAGCTAGTGATGAGTTCATCCAACTCTTTTCCATCATGTTGAAAATTCTTTTCAATTAAAAACCCATCTCCACACATGGTATTAGCATTAAGAAAGACCTCTTCTGTCTAAAACAACAAACATTGTGATATCTCAGGAATTGCTCTATAAATCATTGCAAGTCGGATCGACTTCAGGTTTTTACTTTTTTTTTAAGTGAGCAAAAGTTGAGCTGATGAGAATTGGGCCCATATGGTTTATTCCTGTTGGAATAGATCAGTTTCACCTCACTGCCTCCATAGTGTTTCTGTACATTGATGTGAAATATTGTGGACATATTTTAACAAAGCCATCAACTATGAAATACTTTATACCAAACATTATGATTACAAAGGCAATAAAAGAAACAGTTAAAAGCAGGAGAGAATGCTCGGTGAAAGAGGAGTAGAAAGACTGTTGATGGAATCGTGTGGATTTCTCCAGGCCCCGGTGTGCAGAAAGCGTGCAATGCGTGAATAATTCATCTAGAAATTCTATCGTGAAGTTGTATCAGTTTCCGCAGTAAAACCTGGCTGTGGAGGAGGAAAATACATCAACATCTGTGACAAGCTCTATGAAGAGACAGTGGCAGAGTCTCTCAGGCACCAGGAGCAAAGCAAAATATAATAAATTCCCTTAAGTGTCAAATTTGTGTCGGCTGAATAATGACACCATATGTCTGGGTTGCTGTGTCACCATAGGCTACTCTGAAAAAAACACATGGCTTTGTAGAAATGGCTGTCAGCCGAGGAAGAAACTTCGCTGCCTGCTGTCTGACAGTTACAGGGAACAGCTTTCTTAGTGAGGCCAGCTTCTGAGAAGCAGGAAGAATTATTATTGTGTAGTTGCTGATGATGATGCTTTGTACTGTTTTGTCTTAAAATGTCAGCATCCAAGGTAGCCCAGTGTTTAGAATTGGGGCATGTCTGTATCTTAAACAGGCTGCCTTTAGTGTCTTACCCTTCAAATGAATGGGAGGGGGCTTTGAACCCCACCAGTTATCCTGGGTGGAAGGCATTTCTGATACACCCTATTTATATAGTTCTCAGACAATCTCCTCAAAACATTTCTGGGAAGATATCTCACTTATCCTTACATCAGCCTTATGAGTAACCTAGGATTCAGTTATTGTTTTGCCTGGGGGAAACTGAGGCACTGAAAGATGGTGGTCACATTCGCCCCCAGGAAGCATGCTGCTGTTGACAGCTCAACATCCGCACTCAACCTGGCTCTCATCCCAGCAGGCCAGACATTCTATCAGATGGGATTTGCTTCTCTTGAGCTCTCCTTTTCTGCTGGCAAGCACAGTGCTGGCCTGGTGCCCGCCTACTGGCTTTTATATACTCCCTGGGTGCCTGGATTCGGCAGCACTATGAGCCAGGACTCTGCATATTGAGCATAGGGATGCGGTTAGTGGACAGTTCATGCCTGCATGCGGTCCCTACAGCATGGCAATTTGGTCCTGCACAACTGTTCTAAACAGCCTAGACTCTGGAGAGAAGTGAGCGACCTAGCCTAGACTGAGTCACATAACAGCTGGCTTTGTGCCTCTGTTTCCTATCACAATTATCCCCACACTGCTTAAAGGAGATTACAGCAATGGCATAGCATTTGGAATGGGTTATATTGACATTTACTCACATGGCTGTTAGACAGGTAACCTGGGCACCTGGGTGAATCAATCTGTTATGAGGAAAATTACTTCCTACATGTATTAGTCTTATACTTGAGAATGTCTTGGAGATTTAAAAACAAAACTACATTAACTTTTAAACAATAACCATTTTTTTAAAAAAAGTGTGGTTCCCATCAAAATGGTAAAGATATGAATCGCTTGGAGTGCTTTCTCTCTGTGTTTGTATACATGCGTGTGCGTGCACACACACACACATACACACACATGCACACATGCATGCACACACACATACACATAGTACACACACATGCACACACCAAAGACACTGATTCATATTTTCACAGAAACTGGGTCATCCTATGGTGTTGTGGGACATTTTTATACTGTGTGAGGAAGTTTTGCTGAGATTGGTTTAATGGCCGATAGCTAAGCAGGAGGTATAGGCGTGACTTCCAGGTAGAGGGAGGAAGTAGGAGATGATGAGTCAAGGTGCTTGACAGATGCCAGGAGACACAGAAGAAGCAGACTGTGTATATGAGAGAACATAGATTAAAGAAATGGGTTAATTTAAATTATGAGAGCTAGTTAAAAGTAAGCCTAAGCTAAGGCCAAGCTTTCATAATTAATAAGAACTTTCCAAGTCATTATTTGGGAGCTGGCTGGTGGGACAGAAAAAGAGTCATTACACTTTGGGAATGTAGATTTTGAAAACCCCTCAAGGAGAAGTCAATGACCTTAAGAGCTTTCTCAGATTTTCCTACCCAAGTTGGTTGGGAATATAAATGCCAAGTGCAAAATGAAACAGATAAAGAGGATAGTGGTTTTCTGTGCAGAAGTTGGTGTTTTCCACTTAGCACCCTAATGTAAAGACATTGAGAAGGGGGTTGTGAGATGGCTCTGAGAGCAAAAGCACTTCAGACAACCCTGATTACCTGAGTTCAATTCCCAGGACCCACATGGTAGAAGGAGCTGACCTCCACATGTGTTCCATCACGCAATACATGTGTGTGCATGCATGCTGATGCACACGGATACATATACACATGCATACATATACGTGTACATACAAACATGAACATGCATACACATGTGCATGTATACACACATTCATGCACACATACACACATGCATAAACACAAACACTTTCAAATGTGCTCTCAGACATGCACACAACACACAAATGTATTTCTTGTTTAATTAAAGAAACAGATGTTACTATACATATATATGCTATAGAGAGCTTTAAAGTGAGTCTGAAAAGTATAGTTTTAGGACAAAGCAGTCTGAGGTACAACCACAGCTAGACTCGTCTGACTGGCTAGCCCTTTGCAGATCCATTTTACCCTGCTTTATTCTATCCTGTCCCAAATAACCATCCCACCCTGCCCCCTCTCATCTGCCCCAATTACTTGTACTAATTTAGTTCTCTTTTGGCATTTTCTTTCCTCGTGAAGACAGTCTAAAGGTCCTACAGGTTAAAGTTGATCACAAATATAATTTCTCCATTCTTCTGTTTTTGTTTTACTCTTCCATGACCTTTGACTGAACCTGTGATTGCTGTAATTACAGGAATTCAGGAGACTGCTCTTGTGCCCATTCTTAGGTTAATCTTGAGTTGGGCTAAAGGAGACTGTGTTCAGACCTTATTTGTTCAGTTAGCAGAACTAAGCAGTTAGACATGAAATGGACCGTCTTGAGCATCCTGCTGACCACTGTTTCATTCTTAAGTGGGGCAGAAGTCAGCTGAACACATAGTCCAATGAGAAAACCTACCGCAAAGAGGTCTAGTTTGATCCCAGCACTGGGGTGGGCAAGTAAACATGGAGTAGAAATACCACCTAGCTGAGTCCAGAGCCAGAGAACCATAAGATAGGAAAAAGCCTATTTTAAATCATTTAGGGTAGGGTGGCTTGTTACGTAGCAACAGATAACTAAAGCAAAGGACTCTGTATTTTCATGTTACTACCAGTCTGGTGTTATGAAACTAAACCAGTATTACAATTTCAATGCAATATTTGGGGTACATCCTCACCCATTGTGTGACAATCCTAGTGCCTTCATATTTTTCAGACATAATTTTCCTAGAAGCTGTTTAGAGTGAAGGATGTAGAAACCATTCCATCTGACTCCCACGCCACACTGGCTGTTCTCCCTCTGACGTCTCTGCTCTGAATGGATGTTTGCTTCTGATCTTGACACTGAGGATCATGGCCTGGCCTCCATGTCTGTTGCTGCTGATTATGGTACCTATGCTGAGCCCGTGGGTACCTCAATCCGTGTCTGGTAACATCTCCACTGCCTAGGAGGCCACTGACCCTACTGCAGTGGATGATCTAGCTATCATGCTCCGTGGAGAATGTAGAAAGTGGGTCATTACTTTAATACATGAAGCATGCCTATATATTTATACTCTGTTGGACTACGGACTATAGCCATTCTATTTGGATTCTTCTTTGGCTTTTGGGATGAGGACTCAAAAGATAGAAGGTAAAAACCCTGTATAGGATTTGTAAATGCTGAAACACTTGTGTACTATGAGACTGAGTAGTTTATCACATCCTCGGGTCTGGCTGGATGTGCAGCCCAATCATATATTCCTTAGCATGAGGTTATGATACATTTATCAGGTTAAAGTATGAATGAAAGTAGAAGACAATACAAGCTGAAGGCAAATAGGAAATGTTTTATAAGACTATAAATACGGAAGAAAACATTTTAAACTATAATGCACTGGTTAGGCAGACAGTATACTTGGTTTTATCTTTATTATTTTAGTGATTATTTTTGATGCATAGCATCCTATGTCTACTTCCTTTCTGTCTATTTTTCTAAAAGGACAGTGTGTCTTCCTCTAAAATTAAAGTGGAAAATATTTGATGTGTAGGGTAATTTATTGTAAATGTGAGGATATATATGTGTGTGTATATGTATATATTTACATATACAAATACATTCAGTGGAAGAACACATGGGAGTAAGTAAATATTACCCAGAAGGCTGTTAAAATGAAACTATCTACTGAGGATATTGGTAGGAAGCTTGCTTCTTGTGTATGTTTTTGGAGGACTGGGCAGAGGTCGTTCATCCATATTTCCTGCACATCTAGACACTGAGGGATTGATGAGAAGATGAAGGGCTCTTTATGCCTGAAACAGAACCCTCTTTGATGTTATCCTTGGGGCTGCTTAGAGAAATAAGAGCAGAAAAGCACACTACTAATTGATTACTGCTTCTTATGGTATCACAGTGACTGATCATTGATTAATCCTCTCAGACTCTGGCTTGTTTTTTATCCTCATGGAAACATCTTTGAAAAATAGAAAAGTTGGAAAAATTCAGTCATCATTTTAAGCAAAACCAAAAAATTTGGGTTTCATTTTAATACAGGTAAATATTAGTGCTAAAGAATTATTGCTAAATATTTCTGAAGGCACGTGGTTTGAACTCCTCTGAATTATGTTGAGGTTGATAACTTCCACAGAGGAATAAGAATAGATCTTGGCTTAGTTGGCTATTTCTCTTTGTAAAGATCATTTGGTTAAATTCTTACACACAGATGTGAGGGAATTATATGTTTTGGATACACATTGCAGGAGTCCATTTGACACTTGGAGCTCTTCCTAGTCAGTCAAAAGATGCTCTGATAGCATTCAGATTTTGAGACTCTTGTCAGACACACTGGCGAGAGGCCTACATCTGAGGAATGGATCTCATGAACACGACCTCTTAGCCAATTTGGAAGAATTTGAATTTTTGTTGGAACAATGAAGCTGAGTTCTAAACCCTTTCAGCACATGTTATAAATATTAGCAATGAAGGTAATGTGGGTGGTGGGGACGTTTTTTGAAACGGGGATTTTGATCTTGGCTGACATGATAATAAAGTCATTCACTGGGAAATGGAACAGGGGGCTGTTCTAACCTTACATTTTCCTTCTTCCTCTCAAAAGAAAAAAGAATGAGAAACACTGGCACAGTAATTGAGTTTATGAGGCAATATTAATGGGTATAATGGGTCAGGCCAAATTACACAAGTATTCAGAATGCAAAATTTTGAGAAGGCATGGTGCTGAACAGTTAAGCAGTCCAGCTGTGGGGCCAGATTTCCTGGGCTTAAGCAATAGTCCCCCACTTCCAAGCTGTATAAACTTAAGGGTTACAGAGTTGAAGCACCTTGCCCAAGTTCCTCACCCTAAGGTCTGCTAGAGTTAATCATAGCACTTAACTCATGAAATGACTGTGAGACTCTGTGTTTGATATTGATATAATATGTGCAGCAAAGCTTCCAGTGCCTGATAAATGTTAATAATTGTTTTCATTATCACTGAGCAAAAATTCCCATGGTTAAGTGTACTCCAAGAAGAAAAAAGGATTAGTTATTGTGCTATCTTTTAGATATTGGGAAAGTTGATGGAGACTTTGAATTACACAAGTTATGCACATGGCCTTTAAGAATTACCTCTCCCGGTACAGACAGGAGGCTAGGTGGTTAAGGATAGCAAGTTCAAAGCTAGCCTCTACTGCTTAATACTCTAGCTCAAAAAAAAATAGTAATTAAGACGAGAGCTTAGTTAGTAAAACCAGAAATGAAATCAGAAAACAAATATTAGAAAAAACCATTTGGTAGCTAAAGTAACAGTTGAAGAGATGGGATAACTCAGTATGGACATGACAGAACTCAGGAGTACCACCTCCCTGGGGAATGATGTGGGGATTGGGTGGGGGTCTGGGGGTCTGGTGGAGGCACAAGGGAGGAAGAGTGAGAGAGGGAGCTGGGATTGACATGTGAAGTAGTCATGTTTCTAATTTAAATAAAAACATTACAAAAAAAGAGTTCAGGGGAAAAAAAAAAGAATTATCTCTCCCATGAAATCCCCACTCTAGCCATGTTGGCTCATGGTCTCGGCTCTTTTATGCCAGTTTTATGCTTGGGTTACTTCGTGTACCTTTCTGGTTGGAGAAGGTGCTCTAGAATCCTCTTCCTTCTATTATTGAACTGAAGCTTCCTCCTTGAAAATGAAGCCCGATGGACACAGGAACCTCTAGTGGCTAAAGCACATACTACTTCTACCCTTCACTAGACATCTGACCATCAACAAAACTGAGTCTTCTGTGTGGGATCTAATTTGTACACTGCTGGTGAAGCACTTAGTCCCCTGATGTCTAGAGGAAATGTAGGATGCTTCCATAGTCCCCCCAGGGCTGTCGGTACTGTAAGTATTTTATAGCATTTTGCTTTGCAGGAAAGGCATGGTGGGCTCTCTTCAATGGATGCTTTCTATGTATAAGGAAATTATTTTATTATCATTAAAGGGTAGTGATGATTTATCTGAATTCTAGGAGAAAATGGGGAAGATGGTCTAGTGCAGAGGTTTTGGAGTTACATATCAGATATGCTGCATATTAGATATTTACACTGCAATTCAAAATAGTAGCAAAATTCCAGTGAGGAAGTAGCAACAAAATAATTTTATGGTTGGGGGTCACCGCAACATGAAGAATTGTATTAAAATGTCACAGCATTAGGAGGGTTGAATCCACTGCTATAGTAAAAGAATGTTTACTGGAAGAGCAAGAGGACTTGAGTTCAGATCCCAGCACCTACTTAAAAGCTAAGCGTAGCTGTGTGTGTTGATCAGTCCAGCACTGGTGGGTGGTTCTTCGCAGTAACTCACTGACAGCAATTCATGCTGAAAACTTGAGCTTCTGGGTCAGTGAGAGACCCTGTCTCAAAATATAGAGTAGAGACTGATAAAAGAAGACATCTGATGTCCTCCTTTGGCCTCTATATGCACGCATGAGCGAATTCACCCACTCATACACCATAATACCACAGAATCAAAAAAGTAAAAAAAAAGACATTAATTTTAATTTGGGAAGCTTTTTTGTTGCTGTTTGTTTGGTTTGGTTTTCTGAGACAGGGTTTCTTTGTGTATTCCTGGCTATCCTGGAACTTACTTTGTAGGCCAGGCTGACTTCAAACTCAGAGATTTGCTTGCCTCTGCCTCCTGAGAGCTGGCATTAAAAGTGGGCTCCACCATTGCCCAGCTTAATTTGGGAAGATTTTTCTCTGGGCCTTTGATTTTCCCTTTTGTGCTCTTTGAGACCTAATTCTAGAAACACAATTATTACCTTTTGATTATGCTTCATATTAGCATCATGTGACATTGTACTCAATTTCACCACTCTTTAGACATAATTCCCATGCACCCTTCTTCCAGAAAAAAGAATGATCTACTGTGCTCAAGACTACTGGGATTTATAATACTGTAAGAAAACTTAGTAAATTGCCAATAAATTCTAATAAATTGCATTTCAAAAGGGTCTCTTGGGGCATTTGATTCAGTCCTGTCCCTAGAAGCTCTAGGCCAATTAAGAAAATGAACATTAGTATTGAATGTGCAGATGTGTGTGCCAGGCCTGAGTTCTGATGCATTACGTCAGAGGGTGCAACCAAGAAATCTCAGCCTGAACCAGCTGGCACCTCTATTTGATCTTGTTCACCTGCAGCATGGGAAGAGAAGATCAGGGACAGAGAATCAGGGATGGTCTTTTCCCTTTCTTCCACCCTCTGTCTATGGAGAACTGTTGTTACATCTTTCCATGAAGCTAGGCAATGCCCTCCCTTTTCACAAAGTGGCAGAGAGTGGGAAGAAAATAATTAGGTTGACTGAGGAATCAGTGAGAGTGATCACTGAGATCCTGTGAGGTTTTCAAACTCAGCTCCAACAATGATGTCACTGGTGCACCAGCAGGGTGGCCTGTGACTTATGCTGTAACTTTCTTGGCATCCGTCCTATTCCATCAAAAACGGAAGAAGAGTTTTATTTCTTACATTTCAAATTCTTGGCAAATATCCAGAGACATACATGATCCAAAAGTCATCACTCTGCTTGAAGTCTGTCTTATTCCGATGGGGAGACAAGGATGGAAATGTCACATTACTTCAGAGAAGTGACAAAAGATACTTGGGACATGGCTAATATTCAAACTCCTCCTCATCACATATCATTTATGCCTTAACATTTGAATCTGGATCATGTAATCTTTGAAGGAATAACTGCATTACCATGGTAGTTAGGGTCTAGTAAGTAAAAAGGTTTGATTTAGATGCATCCCATTTGTTCCAATAAACTCTAAGGAAAACCATTGATTATTTTGGTTTTTCCTGTCTGACTTCATTCATTGAGAAATATCTTTACAGAAACCCAAATGCTTTTGAAAAACCAGTTTGAATCGAGTAATACTTTTCCAAACTGAGGCAAAGATGCCAAAGTAAACAAAAGCCTGGAGTGTCAGTTTTTGCTAACAGGAGTTGTCCTCTGCTTTACCTGCAAAGAGTAGCTGTAAAGACTTGAGGACCAGCCCAGCAAATGCCCACAGGCCTCAAATCTGCTCTCTCGGAAGCTGTTGTCAAGGTGATCTCATTCCACAGTGGAGGCCTATCCCTTGGTGGAAAATGTAAAGACGAGCTACCTCATGAATTCCTGGACACCTTTGCTCCCTGTGAAGTCACAAGTTCTTTGTTTTAGCTTCCAGTTTTGAAACCCGGGAAAAGCATATCAAAGTGATTGGCCGTGCCAAAAGTGTGTACACTTAGCAACTGGCACTGGGTCAAAATGCATGCGGAGAAGAGGAAAAGAAAGGCTTCTGATTTTCTTGGTCTTATTGTCTCCCTTGAGATGTTTCCAGTGGCCTGAAAGGAGGGCTGTACCCAGGAACTGCTTAGACTCACATTAGGACTGAGAGTCAGTGCGAAGCACCAGCTCTCTCTTCCATTAACACAAAGTTCAGGATCCATGATAACAGGCATCCCTTATCACAGAAGTTAGACCTGAGAGTAACTGGCAAAAGGAGAGTTGGTTCTATGTCATCCTTGTTTAGTCTGCTTGACTTTTAAAACATACTTCAGGGAGGACTTATCTTAATCTGGGGGTAGGGAGTCGTTATCTTCATTGACAAAATCTTGAGAACCTGGTTTTGCTAATAAGTTGGAAATTTCTTTGGGTTAGACTCACCCCATTATTTTGGCACAACCCTGGTCTCCTCTGTGCTTTGTGGTCTTGTGAAATGACTGTTTTCCAGTTTCTGTACATCTGAAGAGATGTGACTAGTCACATGTGATTCCATCATTGCTATACAAAATGCTAGTTTTTCCAAAAACTAAAAACAACTATTTGTGGATATTGAAGTTGGCTGTCTTTGTTGTGGACATAGTGTGGCCGGAATCTGGAGAACAGTCTATACTTCACAACCTACAGTGGAAAGTGGGAAGACGAGCTGAAATGAGTGGTGGCAACCGTGGTAGCCCTTAACTAATTTGAAAGAAGCAGCATCAGACTCAGGGAGCAACCAGATCACTCCACTGCCAATCACAGAGCCTCTGAAGACCTGTTGAGGGCTCCCTTCTCTAGTGCCCTCACCTTCCTTCATGGCCTCATGTGTGAACATTTATGGACAACAATGAATACTGTCTCTAAGCTGGGAGGCTTCTTTTCCAACTACTGGATTCCACCTGTCTGGGGTAGAAAGGACACCTGGGGAATATTTTCTTCCTCTTTAAGAAGGCAAGTTCAAGATCAATGCCTCTGGAGTGGGCTTTCTTGCTTCCCAGATGGCCATGTTTTCACTATTCCTTGACTTGCTACAAAGGACCAGGGATCTCACTGGGTCCCCTTGACAGTGGTACTAATCTCATTCCTGAGAACCCCCAACCCTACATCCCCAATAACCATCAAAAACCATCACCTCCTAATCCCTCTGAAGTGGGATTTCTGCCCAGTGACCTGGGTGGTGGGAAAAGTAGGATGGCAAACATTCTAGACACTACACAAAGGCATCGTTAAACCTCTGGACCAGTATCCTTTCCTCTTTAAGTCCAATTCAAATTGGACTTTCTGACCTTTTCCACCCCAAATTTCTGCAGTGTAGTTGGTAACAGATTTTGTTCTTTTTAGAGCAAGATTTATTGGAGAAAATATATCTCAGTACCCAGAAAGCCACGGGGCCAGGTGCTAATAGTGAGCTATTTCCAGGGCAGGGCAATTTTTTTTCTAATACACTTTTAAAAAAGAAACACTTATTTCTTTATTAACAGGAAAATAATATATCTGCAATTTTACTGTTTCCTAAAATTGTGGTGCCGTCCATTGACTACACTGCTCCTTTGTCTCTAGCCCCTTCGTACTCCAGGTAGAAACCACACATTTTCTCCTCTGGGCTCCCAGGATAATTGTGTGTGTGTGAGCACTCACAGATGTGCTCTACTGCTTACACACACCTCATTTGTCTCTGTCCTATAAGGTGAGGCTCAGCCATCTTTTCCCTCACAGGGGTTAGCATCTTTTCTAACCCGCGTGTTTCTAAAGTCTCTAATCTTGAAAGGTCAATTGCAGACTTATTTGTCAAATAAAATAATAAATTTATTGTGATAACTGCAAACTGGAAGATGATGACTAATAGTTTCCAGAGGCAAGATGGTGTCCCAGGAGCCTGGGGAGGAGCACCAGTGTGGGACAGATTTGCTTTCCTGGTGTTTTGGCTCCTCACACAGTTACACCATTCATAGGAGTAGTAAAAGAGGAAGCTTTATTTGAGTGAGAGCCCCCCAGGAAGACTAAAGCCTCCACTTAAACTCGAGGTCACTTTTGTCCTCTCGCTGGCTGCCAATCTCCTAGGGTAGGGGGTGGGCAGAGGGGTTAGAGAAGGGGGTGCCTGTACTCTTAAAATGACTGAATTTACTAGCTTCTCTGAACTGGCTTCCTGTGTTTTATCTTGTGGAAAAAGTTAGGGAAGTGACAAAAAAGAGAAAGAAAAGGAAAGAGAAGAAAAGATCCAATTAACCAACAAAACCCTCACAACAAACTACTCTGCTTTGAAAACACTGTCCCAGGGGTGGGGAGAAAATGTTAATCTTTTGACAAGTTCTTCATGTTGAAGTCTATACAGAATATATGTGTGTTTGATGTTGTTCCCCATTCCAGTAACACTCACTGTTTATTGGTGGTGACTTTGGACCAAGTTCTCCTGAAGATACACCATTGCCTTTACCTTGGGTCACAAGATAAATAATACTAGCTATTGCAATCCAATTGACCCATCATTTTCCAAATAATTTTTTCTCAATTATGAAGCTAGGGAGAATTCATGTTGTTCTGATTATTCTATTAGTTAACTCGTACTCACAGCCGCAGAATGGGAAGAGTGGGGTGTTTTTCTAAACAGATATACAATTACATCTCCACATATGTCTTTTTACATCTGTCATACTCTACCAGCTAGTCATATACTATTAAATAATGCAGTAGTAATGTTTTGCTTCCAAGATGCTTGAATTATGACTATTTAGACATCACTTTAGAAAGAGAAATATAGACTATAAGGAGCCACCCTACTTATCCCCACAGGATCTTTTATAGATTGATGATATGTAAGATTATTAAGTTTGTTGGTAGATCTGGAAGACAAACCACTAGTTTAATATATTTGACGTTTTTAGTTAACATACAAAATAACACTTTTCATTATGACAGGTACAGAGCATTACACTTCATTTGTTGAAGTGTTTGAAATGTGACCATTTACCTATAGCGTTTTACTTTAGGTATTTACTATTATATATCTGACATAACTCTAACATAATAATATCAGTATTCTCATGTCTATAAAAGTCCCTGGTGCTTTTGAGGAAATACAGATGATAGTTTTAAAACGTTCGGGAAATCTTTTGCTTTTAAACTTATATTTGGAATCATCTAGAAATTTTGATTGCATGAATGCTTGTGTGTGTGTGTGTGTGTGTGTGTGTGTGTGTGTGTGTGTGTGTGTGTGTGGATGCCAGAGGTTGACACATGGTTTCTTCCTCAGACACTCTCCACCTTATATCCTTTGAGGCAGGATCTCTTGCTGAACCCAAAGCTCACTGATTTGGGTGCTGGGCTGGACAGTGAGTTTCAGGGATCTATCTCCCTGTCTCTATCTCCCACCACACGTGGACTTCGTGTGTTCACTGTTGGACCTGGCCTTTTTGTGGGTATTGAGAATCTACACTCAGGTCCTCATGTTTTCATGACAAACACATTACAGACTGAGCCATCTCCCTAGTCTCTCATTGCACTACATTTTCTGAAATCTTGATATCTCTTAAGGAAGGATGCAGCTTTTGCATGTAACATCAGGGGTTTCACTGAGGAATTCATTCCATGAATCTGTATCCATTTCCACCTATACTCTTCATCATATGCACATGCCATTGGCAGCATGGATAATCATTTATTCCTTAATGACTCTGTTTTAGAACCAGACAGCTTCCTGTGAGAACAGCTGGGTCTCCTCCTCTCAAGCCAGTGCATGTGAGAACAGATGGCACAGTAAGCTGTTTCCATTTCTCAAGGTTCAAGTAACTAATGTGCAGATGGTTGAGCATGCGAATCACAACATGAGACTTTGTTAGAAGTCACGTGTATTTGTGTTGTCTGTGGATGCTTTATGAAGATAATATTGGAAGGTAAGCAATGCAAAGGTCAACATGAATGTCAGAAAAGGAGCTCTGGTTGAGAACAAATGGTATGTGTTGAATATCATACTCTTTCAAAGGTGCTTGTCCATCTTATTTTATTCCTGGAACTTTTTTACTTGTTCTACAGAAGGCAACTGGCTGGCCAAAGCCTTCCAGCTTATATAAAGTTCAGCTTCCCAATTCTCTCAAAGTCATGAAGACTAAATATGATAGAGAGCATTTTTGAAAAGTATAATCCTCTTTATTGACATAAAGTAGCAGGAGACACACTATACACCGAGAGCTCAAGCTCTGGTTCTCACTAGGAGTGTTTGGAAGTAGGCTGTCAGAAAGTCATTCGAGTTTAGTGAAGTTAAATGGGGGGGTCTTAATTCAACAGTATTGATAGCCTTCCCTTTTCTCTCCCTCCATCCCCCTCATCATAGTAGAGATCATGTGGGATCACCAGTGAGCCAGAATAAAGATGCTTGCTTAGATCTTGACCACACTGAATCTGATTTTGAACATCCAGCTTCTACTATAATGAGAAAATGTCTTCTATTTAAGCCACAACCAAAGGGATTTTGTAATGCCCTGCTTACAAAATAGAGGAAAAATGCATTCCATGCATAGTGACTTCTTCTTTATGCCAACAGAAAGAAGATTGTGAGAATGGGTCTACTTTGAGGTAGAAGAAAGATTTGACATAACACAATAGAGAACATTGGAGGAGAAGGTCAGCTTTGACAATGACAGTCACTTTGACTGTGATCTTGGATAAGTCATGAGCCATGGATGTCTCCATGTATCTTCTCTTGGAGGTTGTCTCAATAAGGGGTTTCTATTGTGAAGAGACACCATGATCACAGAAACTCTTATAAAGGAAAAACATTTAATTGAGGTGGCTGATATTTTCAGAGGGTTAGTCCATTATCATCATTGTGTGACATGCTGATGTTCAGGCAGACATGGTGCTGGAGAAGTAGCTGAGTGTCCTAGATCTTGACTTGCGAGCAACAGGAAATGGTCTGAGACACTGGGGTGTGGCAAGCTTTGCTGTCAACTGAAACAGAGGCTGGATCACCTGAGCTATTTGTTTTCATTAGTGTTTGGTTCTTTTTTTCTTTCTGAAAACACAAACTTTTAAATGTAGCATATGTATCTGTAATAACACAAGTATGGAATGTGCAGTTTGCACAAGTCAGTTATAGACAAAATTTTGTTATAGATTTGAGCAGCTAAAAGGCATCTGCCAACTTTATAAGTCTGTTTGGACTGCATAACCATACCTCTAACCCTGCCATATGAAAAGATGGCATGTAATATTAAGTCAAGAGGACTCTGTAGCTAAGAAGATTTATCATATATTATTCAGTCTTAGAGCTGTTCCCATGTCAAGGGATCAGCTTGTACATCACCTGTCTTGTAGTCTTTCTTTGCTTCTTTCCCTCTTGTTTGTAGCCAAGATCCTTAGGAGGTCTCCCATGTTTAAATCTGATCTTGATGAATTTTGAAGGAATCCACAGCTTTTCATTTCCTGTGGATGAAAGCATAACCTATCTCCCATTATAATACATTGTTTGACCTCCATTTTGAAGCCAAGACATCTCTAAAGTTTAATTCAATATCCCCTTCCACAATCCAATGTCCCTCAGCAGCTGTTGTCTGTTCATTAGCATTCAAAAATTCAAATAACAAAGCACCATATAAGGTCCAAAGTCCCTGTGTTATAATATTTTCCATTCTTACATGGCTTGTTTTATATTAGTTTATTCTCTTTTTAAAGACTCTACCTATTTGATGGTTCTTCTCTGTCTGGTCCTGATTTTCTGCATATCTTCTGTGTTCTCTGACCATGAGACAAAACTTAAGTAGTCACTCCAGCTACTGCACAGCTCTAGAGACTGTCTTGGCTCCATGAGAGCCTAACCTCACAGTGGCACCCACGTGAACCATGTCTACCACCCCAGCTCTAGGAATTTGTTGAGTTTGAGTAGCAGGTATTTTTATCAAGCAGGTCAGGCTGCTCAAGTGTGTTGATGCACAGTAGGGCCTCTAAAAAAAAAAGAGCTGTGCCTTTTTACTACTGAAGAGACCATAGTCACCAGGAAGCTGTGCAAGGAAGCTGAGTTTGATTCCATGTTTCGAAGTTTTTTCTTTTTTTGTTTCCTCAGGTGTCATGTAGGTATATGTGCCCTGAGGTTGGGCACCATATGCGGCAAGCTTTGTTGTTGGTTGTCAGCTCACAAATAATGGCATGGAAACTTCTTATTAATTTTGAAAGCTTAGTCTTAGTTTAGACATGTTTCCTTAGCTCTTATAGCTTAAATCAACCCATTTATATTAACCCATTTATATTAATCTGTGTTTGGTCTTATGGATTTTTATCTTTCTTTCATTCTATATGTCTGACTCTCTCCGTGACTTACTGGCAACTCCTGCACATGTAGGTTCACTTCCTATTTCCTTTCTCTCTGCCTGGAAGTCCTGCCTGTACCATCTGTCTAGCTATTGACTGTTCAGCTCTTTATTAAACCAATCACAGTAATACATCTTTACACAGTTTACAAATATCCCACAATAATGGGCAGTATATTGAGAATATATAAGACCTCAAAGCCTGCCTCCACAGTAATACACTATCTTTGGTAAGTCCACACCTACTCCAACAAGGCTACACCTCCTAATAGTGCCACTCCCTTTGGAAGTCATTTTCTTTCAAACCATCTCAGAGGTTTATCTGAGTTCCATGATCATTTTAGTTCCCTTGAAGAGACAGTAAAGATAGAAGCACTTGAGAATTGCTTTTTAGAAGGGCACACCTTTTAAATTACCGCAACCCTCCACTGTCTGCAATACCCCATTCTGCTTACTTGGGAAGCAGACTGCTAAGTTTTCTCTGGCATTCCTTGAAAAGACCAGGTTTTCTGAGAGTTAGTTTTTATTTTTAGTTAGATCATAGCTATAACTGATCCATTCTGAAACTTCAGTAGGCATGATCAATAGTAAAATTATTAATTCAATATATGCTATGGCATACTTACTACCTTGAGAAAATACTGGTACTTATGAGTGTTATTTTACCTGAAAAGTAGCCTCTGCAAATGTAATTGAGGTCCTTGAGATAGTATAGTCCTGGTGGCCATAAACCAATGACTCCTGCTTTCTAAGAGACAGGAAAAGATGCAGAAGGTCAGAATCCTCGGTGAGAACAGGCAAGCATTGCAGTGATGCAGCTGGGAGCTGCATGGCTGGAGGTACTCATCCACTGAAGATGGCCAGGCAGAGCCCTCCTCTCATAACATTGGAAGGAGCCTTGCAGATATGTAATGAGCATTCTTCCCGCCAGCCCTGTCACAGAGCCCAGTCAACCCCAAATAACACACAGAGACTCTATTAGTTACAATGCTGTCGGCCAATGTCCGGGGCTTCTCATTGGCTAGTTCTGTCTTAAGTATTACCCATAACTACTATATATATTATATATGATATATATATGTACATTTTTTCTATAAGGTCTTATCTTACCAAGGACACCTCATGCGTCCTCTCTTCCCCAGGATCACATGGTACCTCCTACTCAAATGATGTTTCCTCATCCCAGAGGACTCTAGTTTTGCCAGGCTAACAAAGCAAGAATAGGTACAGTCATTGAGAAAAATCCTCTACATCAACAATATTAACTTAATGAAAAGGAATTCTTTGAGTGTGTGTGTGTGTGTGTGTGAGAGAGAGAGAGAGAGAGAGAGAGAGAGAGACATATGAGGGGGTGTCCTTATGTATATATGTTTCTCTTATTGGTTGATGAATAGAACACTGATTAGCCAGTAGCCAGGCAGAAAACATAGGCAGGCCTACCAAACCAGGAGAAGGCTGGGGAGAGAAAGGCAGAGAGAGGCTGGGAAGAGAAGCCATGCTGCCCAAGGAGTAACCTGCTGGATTATAGGCGATACATAGATTAATAGAAATGTGTTAATAATTACGACATAGCTAGCCAATAAGAAGCCTGAGTCATCAGCCAAACATTTTGTACTTAATGTAAGTATTTGTGTGTTTATTTGGGGCAAAGCAGATGTGGGACCAGGCTGGAAAGAAACTCCAGCAGTGTGTGTGTGTGTGTGTGTGTGTGTGTGTGTGTGTGTGTGTGTGTGTGTGTGTGTGTGTAACCTCAGACAGCAGTCCTAACCTTACACTTTACTTGAGGCAAAGTCTCCTGGTATAAACTAGGCTAGCTGGTCCTCAAACCTGTGTGATTTCTCCTGTCTATTTCCCATCTCATTACACTGGCTTCATATGTATTCTAGATATCTGAACTCAGGTCCTCATGCTTGTATGGTAAAGACACTACTCACTGAGCCATCCACCTAGGCTCTTAATAATAAACATACATTGGTGATGTTAAGTACCTCTGTGCAATGTGATGATTTGAAGCATCCTGGCCCATTGCTCATAGATGCCAGCAGTATCTCTGTACTTCTACCTGACGACATCACACCGAAAATGTCTCCAGATATCACCAAATTCTCTCCTTGGAGTCGAGGCAGAATTGTCCTCTGCTGAGAAACATGGGTTTAACAAACCAAAAAATATAGGCTCTATGATGAGAATGGTAAAATTGCCTATGAAACAAGTAAGTCTAAACCAATGCACAATTTCCCTCGGAAAACCATTTTTGTAATAGTAGTAAATGATTGACTGTACTTTAGTCTTAAATAAAGTGGATATGTATGGGGAAAGGCCATTGTATTCATTATTAATGCCCTCACAGTGTGTAACGCCAAATACACCTTCCTGTGACAAGGAGAGATTCCTACCCCTTTTTAATCTCTCATTATGCAGGCATATATATGTATTTATGGACACACATATGTTTGCACACTGTTAGATAGTGCTGCACAGATACATAGATACCCATGCATGTACACGTTCATCCCTTTCTATATACAGATGTACATTTAAAAGCATATTAATGGGAAGAGCTATTAATACTTAATATGTCTAATGTCTTGCACATAAATCGTAGAGTCCTGGGATATAACACATAATTTCTGATGATGGCAAAATACATTAAAAGCCTTTGAGAAAGCAACTTTTTCCCTCAGTATGTTTTTTGTTTAAATTAGAAACATGCATGCTTCACATGTTGATCCCAGCTCCCTCTCCCACCCCTCCTCCCTTGCCCTTCTACCAGCCCCCCCAACCCCTCACCCAATCCCCACACCATTCCCCAGGGAGGGTGTGGTCCTCCATGGGGATCTCCAGAGTCTGTCACTTCATCTGGGGCAGGGCCTAGGCCCTCTCCCATATGTCCTGGCTGAGAGAGGTTCCCTCCATATGGAATGGGCTCCCAAAGTTCATTCGTACGCCATGGTAAACACTGATATACCCAAGGCCCCAGAGATTGCCGAAGCCTCCTCACTGACACCACATTCAGGGGGCATCTGGATCAGTCCCATGCTGGCCTCTCAGCCATCAGTCTGGGGTCCAAGAGCAACCCCTTATCAGGTCTGCTGTCTCTATGTGTTTCACTAGTACTGTCTTGACCCCTTGGCTCCTCACTCCTCCCTCTCTGTCACTGGGTTCCAGGAGTTCAGTTCAGTGTTTAGCTGTGGGTATCTGTCTCTGCTTCCATCAATCACTGGATGAAGGCTCTAGGATGACATATAAGGTAGTCGTCAATCTTATTATCAGGGAGGTGCAAATAAGGGAGTCTCTCCACTATTGCTTAGTTTGCCAGTTTGTGTCATCTTTGTAGATTTCTGGAAATATCTCCTCAAACCCATAATGACTCCCTCTATTATAGTATCTTTCGTCCTCATCTCCTCCATTCTTCCCCTGACTCAACCTTACTGCTCTCCCATATCTTTTTCTCCTCTCCTCTTCTCCTCCTCTCTTTTTCCCAGTTCCCTCTCCCCCTACCCCCATGCTCCCAATCTGCTCATGAGATCTTGGTTCATTCCCCTTCTCTGGGATATCTTGCATATCTCTCGGGAACCTCCCTGTTTCCCAGACTCACTGGCAATGGGATTGTAGGCTGTGACTTCCCTGATCCATATCTAAAATCCATATATGAGTGAGTACATACCATGTTTGTCTTTCTGTGACTAGGTTACGTCACTCAGGATGGTTTCTTCTAGTGACATCCATTTGCCTGTGAATTTCAAGATTCTATTGTTTTTTTTTCCACTGAGTAGTACTCCATTGTGTAAATGTACCCCCTTTTCTCTATCCACTCTTCAGTTGTGGGGCATCTAGGTTGCTTCTGGGATCTGGCTATTACAAATGGTGCTGCTATGAACATAGTGGAGCAGACATCTTGTTGTATGAATGGGCATCCTTTGAGTATATGCCTGAGTGGAATTGCTGGGTCTTGTAGTAGACTAAGTCCTATTTTCTGGAGGAATCTCCATACTGATTTCCAAAGTGACTATCCAAGTTTGCACTCCCACCAGCAATGGAGGAGTGTTCCCCATTCTCCACATCCTCTCCAACATAAGCTGTCATTGGTGTTTTTGATTTTAGCCATTTCTGACAGGAGTAAGATGATAAACAGAGTTGTTTTGATTTGCATTTCCCTAATGGCTAAGGATGTTGAGCACTTTCTTAAGTGTCTATCAGCCATTTTAGACTCCTCTATTGAGAATTCTCTATTTAGTTCTGTACTCTACTATTTTTTATATTTTATTTTATTTTATTTTATTTTCCAGTTTAAATTTAGATAAGAAACAAGGTTGCTTCACAAGTCAGTTCCAGGTCCCTCTCCCTTTCCCTCCCCTCCTCCCGTGCCCTCCCCCCAACCCCCCCCCATTATCCCCTCATTCCCCCAGGGAGGGTGAGGCCCTCCATGGGGGTGTCCATAGTCTGTCATTTCATATAGGGCAGGACATAGACCCTTCCCCAAGAGTTCAGGGTGAGAGTGCACCTCTCATTGTTCTATGGGAGTCCAAAGTCCGTGTGTATACTTGGGATGGGTACTGATCTGCTGCCCAAGGCTCAATAGATTACCTAGGCCTCCTCACTGACACCCAGATTCAGGGGGTCTTGATCAGTCCCATGCTGGATTCCCAGGCTGATGCCTGAGATTCAAGAGTTAACCTTTGTCTGGTCAGCTGTTTCTGGGAGTTAAACCAGCCCAGACTTGATCCCTTTGATCATCAGTTCTCCCTCTCTGTTACTGGCTTTCTTGAGTTCAGCTTAGTACTTAAACAAGGGAGTATGCTTCTGCTTCGATTAGCCACTAAATGAAGTTTCTGTTTCCCAGACTCTCTGGCCATAGGATTGTAGGCTGGCACTCCCCAGATCTATGCCTAAAATCCATATATGAGAGAGTACATGCCATGTTTCTCTTTTTGTGACTGGGTTACCTCACTCAGGATGGTTTCTTCTAGTGTCATCCATTTGCCTGCGAATCTCATGATTCCATTACTTTTTTCTGCTGAATAGTACTCCATTGTGTAGATGTACCACATTTTCTCTATCCACTCTTCGGTTGAGGGACATCTAGGTTGCTTCCAAGTTCTGGCTATTACAAATAAAGCTGCTATGAACATAGTGGAACAGACATCTTTGTTGTATGAATGGGCATCTTTTGGATATATGCCTAAGAGTGGAGATGCTGGGTCTTGTGGTAGGTTTATTCCCATTTTTCTGAGGAATCTCCATACTGATTTCCAAAGTGGCTGAACCAGTTGGCACTCCCACCAGCAATGGAGGAGTGTCCCCCTTTCACCACATCCTCTCCAGCATAAATTGTCATTGGTGTTTTTGATTTTAGCCATTCTGACAGGAGTGAGATGGTATCTCAGAGTTGTTTTGATTTGCATTTCCCGGATGGCTAAGGATATTGAGCACTTTCTCAAGTGCCTCTCAGCCATTTTAGACTCCTCTATTGAAAACTCTCTATTTAGTTCTGCAGCCCACTTTTTAATAGGGTCCTTTGGTGTTTTGGAGACTTGCTTCTTGAGTTCTTTGTAAATTTTGGAGATCAACCCTCTGTCAGATGTGGGATTAGTGAATATTTTTTCCCATTCTGTGGGCTGCCTTTTTGTCTTGCTGACTGTGTCCTTTGCCTTACAGAAACTTCTCAGTTTCAGTAGGTCCCATTTATTAATTGTTGATCTCACTGTCTGTGCTACTGGTGTTATGTTCAGGAAGCTGTCTCCTGTACCAATTCGTTCAAGGGTACCACCCACTTTCTCTTCTAAGAGGTTCAGTGTGGCTGGATTTATATTGAGGTCTTTGATCCATTTGGACTTAAGTTTTGTGCATGGCGATAAACATGGATCGATCCGCATTCTTCTACATGCCAGTCTCCAGTTATGCCAGCACCATTTGTTGAAGATGCTTTCTTTATTCCATTGTATATTTTTAGCTTCTTTGTCAAAGATCAGATGTTCGTATGTGTGTGGGTTAATACCTGGGTTTTCAATTCGATTCCATTGGTCTACCTGTCTATTTTTGTGCCAATACCAAGCTGTTTTCAGGACTATAGCTCTATAATAGAGCTTGAGGTCAGGGATGGTGATGCCTCCGGACATTGCCTTGTTGAACAGTGTTGTTTTGGCTATCCTGGGTCTTTTGTTTTTCCATACAAAATTGATTATTGTTCTTTCAAGGTCTGTGAAGAATTGTGCTGGGATTTTAATGGGGATTGCATTGAATCTGTAGATTGCTTTTGGCAGGATTGCCATTTTTACTACATTGATCCTACCTATCCAAGAGCATGGGAGATCTTTCCATTTTCTGAGGGCTTCTTTAATTTCTTTCTTTAAAGATTCAAAGTTCTTACGATACAGGTCTTTCACTTGTTTGGTTAGCGTTACCACAAGGCATTTTATGTTGTTTGTGGCAATTGTAAAGGGTGATGTTTCTCTGATTTCTTTTTCAGCCCTTTTATCATCTGTATATAGTAGGGCTACTGATTTTCTTGAGTTGATCTTATAGCCTGCCACTTTGCTGGAGGTGTTAATCAGCTGTAAGAGTTCCCTGGTAGAGTTCTTTGGGTCGTTGATGTAAACTATCATATCCAGTTATGTCAGCATTATTTGTTGAAGATGCTATCTTTTATTCCATTGTATGATTTTAGCTTCTTTGTTGAAAATCAGGTGTTAGTAGGTGTGTGGGTTAATCTCAGGGTGTTCAATCTGTTTCCATTGGTCTACCTGTCTATTTTTGTGCCAATACCAAGCTGTTTTGAGGACTATAGCTCTATAATAGAGCTTGAAGTCAGGGATGGTAATGCTTCCACACGTTGCTTTGTAATAAAGGGTTGTCTTGGCTATCCTAGGTCTTTTGTTTTTCCATATAAAGTTGAAAATTGTTCTTTCAAGGTCTGTGAACAATTCTGATGGAATTTTGATGGGGATTTCATTTAATGATTCAAAGTTCTTTCTATATAGGTCTTTCACTTGTTTGGTTAGCATAACCCCAAGGTGTTTTATGTTGTTTGTGGCTATTTTAAAGAGTGATGTTTATCTGACTTCTTTCTCAGCCCTTTTATCATCTGTATATAGTAGGGCTACTGATTTTCTTGAGTTGATCTTGTATCCTGCCACTTTTCTGAGGGTGTTTATCAGCTGTAAGAGTTCCCTGGTAGAGTTTTTGGGTCACTTATGTAAACTATCATATCATCTGCAAATAGTGAAAGTTTGACTTCTTCCTTTCCAATTTGTATCCCCTTGATCTCCTTTTCTTGTGTTATTGCCCTAGCTAGAACTTTGAGTACAATATTGAAGAGATATGGGTAGAGGGAACAGCCTTGTCTTGTTCCTGATTTTAGAGGAAATGCCTTGAGTTTCTCTCCATTCTTTTCAGAAAAGTTCTGCAGCCACATGTATACGAGGATGTCAGTATGACACTGTTGTTCAAATGGATTCCATTTTCCTCACAGATATAAGATTTGCTCAGCTAATGTGAGAGCAGATCTCTGTTCTTTTACTGTCTTCTGCAAAGTGCTTACCACCTTTTTAGAACTTGTGATCTTCCCCCATGAGACCCTGAGTCACACAGCGGCTAGCCCCTCTGTTTGCTTACGCACACTGTTGCCTAATGTACTCCATAAGTCATGCATAATTATAGTGTGTCCAGCTTTTAAAAAGATACACTTGTGGTAAGCTTGGATCCTCTGCTCCTTGAAAAATGTCACATGTAGGGAAAAAAAAGCTTCCTTGGGAAACATTGACCTTCTTTCTTGATGAGGGAAATGTTTATTTGAAAGCATGTGTTTGAAAAGACTCAGAGTGAAAGTTGCTAGTGGTCATTTCCTGCTGGAGGACTGGGTAGATCGAGGCACTTGTTGAGGTCCCATCTGAAGGATGCCACTTGTACAGGAGTCCTGAGATCAACTCTGGATTTGAATAAAGGGTTTTGTGTGAGAAACTTAGTGGCCCCATGAAGCAAAAGGATTCTAAAATGAATCTTAAAAATTACATCTTAGGGATTGTCTGCAGGAATGAAAATATGCTTTAGGTTGTAGTTTACAAAATGGTAAATGGTTACACGATTGTAGAAAGACATTAAGGGGTCCATAGGCAACTAAATGATATTATTTCTCTTTTGAGAGGAAAATCATTTTGCAATCAGAGAATTCTTTTTCTTCTAAGCGCATGTTCTCAATTTTGGACTCAGAAGCAAAGTGCTCATGGTGGCAGCCATCCCATGAGGCCATGGCCCAGTTTGGAGGCATCTTCCCCGTGGGTAACCTGAGAAATAATTCTGTTCCCTGGGATAATTTGTAAGTGGTCCAATTCTGGACATGGAATGCACTAACAGGCTTTTGAAGGAAAGACACCTGCTCTTGGCTGTCTGCCTGAGGCAACATGGCACAGTCCCTTCAATGCCAAGCTGACGCCGTTGTGGGGATGCTGATCTCATGAGCTGGGTTTTTCCACCACTAGTGGAATGCAAATGCATTCCTTACTACTCTCACTTTTGCTTTTACAAATGCTGGGTTTTACCCACACGAGTGACTCCAAACCCATGTGGTTACTAGAATATATCCTTATGGAAATTTCTACCATACATATAAAAATGTCATGTGAAGAAAAAAACTAGTTGGTACAGAAATCGGGGGGGGGGGGGGACCAACAACAACATAAAATCAATTGTGTGATCAACATTTTCTTCCCTAATTAACATCACAGAAATCTATCAGGTGACACAAGTAGGCACAGGTCACAATGACCTCAGTCTCTCCTCTCCCTGTTCAGTGTCAGTCTACAAAGCCAGAAGATGGTGAGTCTCTTGCCTATGCTCCACTCCAGGGTCTGCATTGATTTTCATTCACATTGTCCTCCTTGGATCCTTTTCTGAGCTCACATGAGAGCAGTCTGGTCACAGCATCTCACCTCACTAGCCTGCCTCCCTCTTCCTAGAAGCTCCATTTGCTGAGAGCAGGGCCTTTCAAGACTTCCAAAGCAGGATGGCATGTTCTTTTCTAGGGGGAGACACTGGAAGGTGCCTTAGTGTCATCTGTACCATGGCAGTTATAAATTAATAGTCATTGTAAAAATATGTAAAAAAAAAACCTAGACGGACAGACCTAGGTATGTAGATGATACATAGATACACAGAACAACACAGATCATCTTTGACATGGACAACTACTGTCTTACAGTCTTAACAACTATGTGAAAAGATCTTTATAAAACAAAGTGGTTAATCAGAATCAGTTTGAAGCAAAAGTCTGTTTGGAATACAAATGCCACATACCCCACTCCCATTAGGTTGGTTTTTCCTTTCAGCTTTTTGCAAGCAATTCCTGCACTCCTGAGACAACAGGACAGCGAGAGTTTCCCCCAAACTTCCACTCACAGTTAATTGTAAGAGTAGAATTCCATCCCAAAGTTGTCATACCTGAATCCATGTCACACTTGTTCTCAAAGTAAACGCCCAATCCAACTAACCTGGTATGCTAGGGAAGTCTAGATGCCTTTCCATTGTTCACTACTTCATTTCTTTTATTCCAGTGTAAATGCCACCAAGAACAGACATTGTGGGGGAACTTAAGAGGTAACTGGCTAGAAGGATGGCTCAGTCAACACAACGCTTGCTGAATGCAT
The DNA here is from genome assembly GCF_017639785.1 of Mesocricetus auratus. Classification (NCBI taxonomy): domain Eukaryota; kingdom Metazoa; phylum Chordata; class Mammalia; order Rodentia; family Cricetidae; genus Mesocricetus; species Mesocricetus auratus. Next base: position 62,322,764 of record NW_024429184.1, on the reverse strand, counting down.
AAATGAAGATCCAAGTTTGGATTCCTGGCAAGCATGTTACAAAGCTGGGTGTGTGCACATCTCAATCCAAGACTGGAAGACAGATCCCTGAAGCTTGCTAGCCATTCAACCTAGTTGAATAGGTGAGCTCACTGAGAGACTCTGTGTCAAAAAGTAAGTTGGAGCTGGGCACGGTGGTACACACCTGTAGTCCCAGCCACTCAGGAGGCTGAGGCAGGAAGATGGCTCAAGTCCAGACACTCTAGACTATCATGCACTATGCAGATAGGATGTCCACAGTAAGTTTGGCATGAATATGACTGGCAATCTCCAGGAAACAGGGGAACTGCCACTTTGCCTAAGGAAGGGGGAACTGGCCCAGGTCAGAAATAGAGGAAGTCAAAACTCTCGTGTTAATCAGTAGTAGGAGGATATCTGTGAATAGCTACTGTACTCCAGCCTGGGCAACATAGCAAGATTCCTCCTGAAAAAAAATCCTATTCTTATTAGTTTGTTTTTATTCATTTTATCTTTTAAAATTCTTCCTTAGATGCCTGGTCTGTTTGTTTTCTAACAAAAGACAGAAAAGGTCTGGATTTGAATGGAAAGGGGGGGGGAGGAACTTGGAGGATTTGGGGGAGGAGGAACTGTAATCAAAATGAAGTATATGAAAAATCTATTTTTAACTTTAAAAAAGTATAAAGTGGTTGAGGAAGCTTTCCCACATCAACCTATAGTTTTCACAGCATGCCCAAATACGCGTGCATGTGTATGCAAAGCAGCACATATAAAAACATGCATGCACATGTACCACATGTACACACAAAACAGTGACACACAAACACACTCCATTCTGAAGCTACGAGACTTCACATTGGATTTTATATTTTCACCATTGAATATATTTGTATGTATTTATCCACTACCAGAAAAAGTGAAAAATTCTATGACAGAATTAGAACTAGAAAAACAAGCCAATAGGTTAGGGCATACATCTTTAATCCCAGTACTCGGGAGGTAGATACAAGCAGATCTCTGATTTCAAGGCCAGCATGGTCTGTAGATCGAATTCAGAGGTACACAGAGAAACCCTGTCTTGAAAAGCCAAAACAACAGTGACAAGAAAAAGAAAAAGAGTTAACTTTCTATTCTCTTTCATAACTTATTTCCATTGTCTTCGCTTCCCTAAAGATTAGGTTGCCATCAGGCTGTAGTGGAAAGTGAAGATTTTGTAACACACACACACACACACACACACACACACACACACACACACACACACACGCGCGGTGCACAAGCATGTGTATACACTGCTGAATTTGTTTAATGTTGTTTGTTAGTATACGTTTTTAGGTTTGACCTTTTGGTGTAAGTAGCCAGTCTGGTGGCTCATCCCTGGAGAAGACACATTCTTTTTCTCACCAGTTGTCACTTGTTTGTAGCTCCTCCTCTGAGGTGGGGCTCACTCATCTATATTGTCATTGCTTAGGTCTTATTCAGGCAGCTGTGCTGTGGTGGAGATTTCATAGGTGTAGCTTCCTTTTCATAGCTAGAAGACACAGTCTCCCAGGGACTCCCTGGTCTCTGGCTCTCACATCTTTCTACCCTATCTTTCACCATGGTCCTTAAGCCTTAGATGTAGCAGTTGTATTATAGAGTCATCTATCAGTTGGGGCTAGGCATCCTAAGGTTCTCTCTATTTTGATCAGTTGTGTTTTCTATAATGGTCTCAGTCTACAGGCTGACCCTCCATACAGGACATCTCATTTCAGTAATTTTGAATAAATATCTATTAGTGCGATTGTTTGATCACATGCTTGATGCATTTTTAACTTTTGGAAGAATCCAGTTTTCATCTACACAGTACACAGGTTTTTCTTTTTCTTTCACATTCTCCCTTACTCTGGCCATTTGTGGGGAGAGTTAACTATCCTGATAAGTGTGAGGTCATACCTCAGATTGGTTTTAATTTGTGTTTCTTAAAGCATGTGATCAAACAATTCCAATAATAGATGTCTATTTAAGTCCATAGCCCTTTTAAGTCTATGTTCTATAGGGAGATATGTATTTCCTTGGGAGGGAGGTTCAATTAGTTGCTAGATTTCTTAGAAACTTAGTTTTTCTCCACATCTTACCATCAGCCTTGTAGAATTGGATTGATGTCTGGTGTCAGCATCGATAAAGACTTTACTTAAGTAGTCGATGTGGGAAGAGGAGCAAGGCAGTGGGGACACATCTTTGGATGCTGTTGAACATTTTTCTCCTCTTTTGGGTTTTTCTTAAAGTAAGGTCTTCATAAACCTGTCCCTTAGCATTGCCTGCAGTAAATAGACAGAGAAAACCCAGGCAAAAGCAGTATCTGATTCAGATTTTGAACTCATAGAGCCAGAGAGTCACTTAAAAGAGTGACTTAGAAGTTGCTTCCAATTTTCTTTCTAATTTCCATAAATACACAATCTTATAAGACAGACCTGTAAAATAAAAATGAAACCGTTGGACCACCTTATAGTAAAGTCTCTTTTCTTTTTAGTTTCTATTTTGTTTTATACAATGCCTTAGTCGAAATTGTTTTGAAAATATTTCTCAAATCTCCATAATAATTTCATTCCTTTTTGTAAATAAGTTTTCATTGAAGAATACCTAAAATCTCAGTTGTGTTTGATCACAACTATTTTAAATACCATTTTTATTTTTCTGAGTGTGATTGCTAGAAAGATTTAGATCCTTAAATAGCTGATTTTCCTGAAACACTGAGTAAAATATTTTTTCAGCTGTAATCATAAAGATGAGGAGAAATTCAGAGTGGTGTCGAACTGTTTGCAAGCCTCAGGATCTTACCACACCTCTAATTGGCCTTGCTGGAGAATGAACCTGCACAGGGCTCTTTAAAATTAATATTCTTGTTCTTTCCTTTAGGTACACAACTATCTTTGACAGAACAAGACCAGATATTTCCAGAAACTTTAACATGATCCTGTCTGGAAAATTTACATTATGAATATTTGGGACATTAAACTGTAAGAATTAATGTACAGCCAGAGTACAGGAAATGTCAAATATGTGCCTTGTATGCAAACAAGTGTGGAATTACAAAGCTGTGGCTAATAGAGACCCCACACCATAATTTCTACAATTTTCCAAAGCCTAACTAACTTAAATAGAGATCATTCTTATCTTCTGAAAAGTCAGAGTGAAAGAAGGTAGTCCAGGTTCACCATGGTAACCTCATGAGAAATAGAGAACTTGGACTTCCTCTTCTCCATCCTTAGTGTGTATCTATTTATCGCAATCTCTTAGGATGACATCTGGAGCTTAATCTGTTTCTTAAGGGCAAGGGAAGGGACAGAGCACCCATGTGCTAGTTACAGACTTCAAAAAGAGCTTTTGAAATTCTGTCCAGTCCATTCTGCTCATATATCACTCCCTGAACTATCTCATGTGGTCACTCTGTCATGCGAAAAAGAAACTTTGTTTGCTTATTATTTTTGAAACTGAACACATTGGAATCACCCTGAAAAAATGGGGCTCTACTGAAAGGGAAGTGGGGAGAATGCAATGGTCACTGGGGGAAGTATTAGCATCTCTTTATTCTCCTGTTTATGCTAATATTTTACTATCTCAGAACAAAACACAGAATGAATTCAACCATGTAAGTCCCCTGGAAAATATTCCCCATCTCTACTTGTCCTTTACCCTCCCTCCATCCAATTGGAGAGCAAGGTTCTGTGGATTTGAGAAGGCTCAGTGAGCTCTTTGGTTTTGCTCATCCATTGCTAGTTTTGAAGAATTTTCCATCACTGTGGTCATTTATGTTACCGTTAAAGTACCCCATCTAACAACCCGGAGCATTAAACACCTCCTTAAGTCTTCTCATATGGTTTACTCTTTAGCATGCAGCACGGTTTACACCATCCTCCCAAAGAGGCAGTCAAGTTGATGGCCACCACCTGTTCCCCTCCCCCAACGGTGCTATAGAAACCCACAGCATCTGCCCCCTTTCAACTACTGTAAGTCTCACTTTAAAGTCACGACTTACTAAGCCACGCTAGCTGAAGCAGTAGCTCCTAAGTTTGTCCTTTAAACTAGAATGATTGCCTATGCTTTTCTGAGTGGATGCCTTTGAGGTTATCTTGAGACTTTGCCCTTCATTTTGTTTCTCATTTGTGTTCCTTACCCCACTTCTCTGCCCCAGATTTTCAGTATAAAGGTTTCCATTGTAAATCTGGGCTATCATCTTTATTGTCCCATTGCCTGCAAGAAAGTGCTGTAAAGTGATTTTGCTGTCATATCTGTTGTAAGGTAAGTCATGCCTTTATTGTTACCATTGCTAAGTCATCTGACTTTGGCAAGAGATCACAGGCGACTGCCCACTATAATCACACTGCCTGAAGTCCCAGGGCTCTAGGTAGAACCATGCTTTCTTCCAGAGCCCCCTCCCCTTTCACACAGTCCTGGAGATCCTCTCCCTCATCCTTTGCCTTGGGAATCTCCCCCTTCTCTTTCCATTGGCAGCTCAGCCCTCTTCACACATTTCATGGTGTCGAATAAAATAAATGATGACGGCAGAATGCTATAATGATTTCATAAAAGAAAAACTATTTAATCCGGTTGATGTAATTCAGCCATATAAGATTTTTAGAGACCTTGTATCTATGAGTTTGCGAGTTTCCCATGATCACATCTTTAATACCTAATGCATTTGAACTCTGTTTAATTGGTCCAGCTTTGATGTGTGAACTGAGCTCTGAGACGTGCTTGTTAGGTGTGAGGCATCTATCAGCAAGATGCCTTCCTTTTGTCTGTGCAGTGGAAGGCATTACACCACATTTAGTAAGTGCCTACTGGAATTCCTAACTGCAGTTAAATCATGTGAGTATTTTCCTTGGGGTAGAGGCAGAGTGCTTAAGCCTGCTGAATGATTTGCTATAGTTGAAAACTTGGCAGGGAGCCTTGCAACCTTGGCCTGAATTTGAGCTCAGCTGCATTCCTACACATCCCCCAACACCCCTTAGTATCCATATGAGGAAATGAGTATTTAAAAGGTGGTACAACTATTCCTGTGTAAGAAGAAGAGCCGAAGAAGCTACTAGAAAGAAATCTTTCTGTCTTGTGCAAGACAGTGGTGGCAGGAGGTTCGTGTGCCAAGAGGAAGCAGCTGAGGGGGTGGCAAGAGTCATCCTGGGTATTTCTCACTGTTTTAAATCATTAAAGTTGTCACAAAATGCCGAAGCTGACTTTTCACACCGACTTTCACACCAGTGACTCCTCCTGCCCTCATCTATCAATACCATGGTTCCTGTTCTTTCTTGATTTTCATGTGTGATGTTACAGCAACACAGGCTGATCAGGAACCGCAGTAGCTGAGGATTCTGGGTGGTGGTGGCATATTCTCAGACCTGCTTTCATTGGTGGTACAGATTTTTAAAAAAACTCATTCTCATTCTTCCATGACCTGGGACCAGTTACATGTTCTTTTGAACTTCAGTTTTCCTGCCTGAAAAAAATAAAGGAAAAAATTGTCTCTAAGTTGCCTGGTTCATGAAGTGTTTACATTAAGGCTTCTAATATAGTACTTGACAATTATACTGGTGTTCAGCAGTGTTGTTCTTCTCCATGACCATATACCAATGCTATTGTATTATTTTCTTAATAAAATCATTCCACTCATTATATTATTTATGCTAGTTACTGCACTAGAAAACCCAAAAACAAATGCTATCTTACTTTAGCATGATAAATGTGAAGTTCTGTCTAGTCTTCTCTGTTCCTCTGTCACTCTCTGAACCATCTCATGTAATTACCTCATGATGTAAAAGAGACTGGAAAATACATTTGCTTATCACTTTTTGGTGACCGAACACATTGGAACCATCCTGAAAACTGGGGACTCTATTGAAAGGGAAGTGGGGGGAAAATGCAATGTCCACTGAGGAAGTATTGAACACTTCACTCTGCTGTCTATAATAATGTTTTACTGCCTCAGAACAAATATCAAATACATTAGATGTCTACAACTAAGAGTTCCATTCCAGAAATTCTTATTTTAGTTCCCAAATTCTAGCGAGCCCTTGTAGACAGAACATATCTTCAGGTTCATTTCCAGCGATTACTGAAATTACTTTGTAAAAGAAGAGTAGATTTCTTACTTGCTAATTCTAATAGCATTCTTCTAGAGAAGGGTGGAATCAATTCATTTAAAAATATTTAATTATTTCATGTGTATAACTGTTTTGCCTGCATGTAAGTGTACCATGCCTAGTGGCTGGGGAGTTTAGAAGAGGGCATTGGATCCTCTGGTACTGGAGTTGTAAACTGCCCTGTGAATGCTGGGAACTAAACACAGGTCCTCTGCAGGAGCAACAAGTGCTCTTTGTGGCTGAGCCATCTCTTCAGCCCTAGAATGACTTGATGTACAGGAATGCCTAGATCTATGTTCTGCTTTTGACTGGATATTTCCAGGTATTTAACTGGAGAGCTACTAGGAGAAAAACAGTCATTTATCATGCTGCCAAAGCAATGTATCATGTGTATCTGTAAACGGGCATACGTGTGGCTATAGTATACCATTTAGAAAGGAGAACACAGGTGATGATGGAGGGCATAGTGTAACCTGGAGGTCACATGGATCATGAAAGTGGTTACAAGGTTTTTCGCTTTCCCCCCCCTAATTTCAAGTCCTTTATAATTTTTTCTTTTTTCATGGTGGATAAATGAGTTCAACATTTTGGGTATTGAAGTAGCAGGAAACTACAAAAAGATTCAGTAATTGATAGTGAAATTGTTAAGCCCTAGGTCAAGTTCCATTGCTTCCGAATGGCCATTTAACTAAATAGAAGTTCACTGAGATGCACTCAAGTTTCCTTAAACTAGCTGTGCATAGTTTTGATTTGTGAGTTGATTAGAATAAAGTGACTTTGTTTAAGACAATAAATTATCAGTATAAGATTTAAACTTAAAAGTTCTGGAGAAAGACTAGATGGGTACTTTATGTTTGCATATGTGCTATGCTCATCTCTCTGTTCAGTGTTTTGAGTTATTATTATTATTATTATTGAGACAATGTCTCTCTTTATAGGCCTGGCTATCCTGAAATGCACTGTGTAGAACAGGATGGCCTTGAAATCTCAGAGATCCACTTGTCTCCAAGAGCTGGGATTAAACAGATGCATCACCATGTCTGGCCTCCATTAGAATGTGTAAAAGCTGGGAGAAAACACTCCTCATTTTCCCTTATATGAGTGGTTCTCAACCTTCCTGTTGCTGCAATAATACCTCATATTGTGGGGATCCCCAACCATAAAATTATTTCATTGCTATTTATAATTTTAATTTTGCTACCTTTATGAATCCTAATGCAAATATCTGACACACAAGATATTTGATATGCAATCCCAAAGGGGTTGTGACCCATGGGTTGCGAACCACTGCCTTTGCCGTCATCACTGTAGCATCTTATTTCCTCTAAGGTCAGGTTTCTTAGTCTAAAGTAATGCAAGCAAGGATGAAAAGACCCTCTGTCGGGCTGGAGAGATGGCTCAGCCGTTAAAGGAGATATAAAAGACCCTCTGTCAACGCCTCTCGATGCTAGAGGAGCTTCTCTAGCCTCGTCTACAATCAGCAGGGATCAGTGATCCTCAAGCTCCAGTGTGAAACTAGGGATTTGTGGGTTCTCCTCAACAGACTCTGGTTCTGTAGATCTGGAATGAGACTTGAAAGTTCATTCTTAGCAGGTACCAGAGCTGAGGCACTGGGTCTTCAAAGCAAGCAGGCTAAGGGATAGGAAGGCACCGGGACACCTGCACCGCCTGCCCCTGTGCTCTAAGTGAGTAGCGCTGCCCCTGAGCTAGCGGGGTCTTCCTTTCTCGATTCAAATTGTCTGGGATTATCCTCATAGAAATACCCAGAAGAGTGTTTCCAAGGTGAATCTACACCAAGGCAAGGTGACTAGAGAGATTAACCATGACATTTGGGAAGTAATAGCTTATGTTCATGAAATCTCTGCACCCCTCTTTGATATTCTGGAGTGTCTCAGATTTTCTAAAGTGACCAGTATTTGTCCCAAACAACTCAACACATGCTTTTGAAATCCCACATTTGTTTAGCAGGGTCGCTGTTGATACTGATTAGTGAGAAAAGAATGAATACAATAAGGTTTTCACCCTCAATCCTTTACCAGCCAGGAGACTCTGTCAGCTAGGAATCACAGTGCTGATCAAGGTGGTCCTTCCTTCTCACATAGATGCCTAGGGGGTGTGGCTCATTGCAGGAGGTAAATAACAGTAGCTTTGATGTGGTGACCAAAGGACACAATTTCATTTTACAAGTGCCCTGAAATTTTCATATCTAATATTACCAACCAACCCAGGACTTTAGTGCTGTGTGGGTTTTTTTTTAATCGATCCCCACCTCTCTTTTACATTCCACACAACTGTGGATTTCTTCACATGGCCACCCAACCTGACATTTCTTTTATTTCCATGCCTCGTTACAATGTTTCTATATCTTCTGGCAGTTAAGATGACTCAAGGAAAAGCTCTCTACTTTCTGAGAATTAACTAACCTTCCTGGAGCCTTCAGGAACTCTGAGTGTAAAAAAAAGCAGGGTGGTTTCCCCAGCTTCTGAATGGCCATTTGTATTCAGTTAGCTATCATGTTAACTTACTTACAGTAGAAATGCTATGAGATTCAGGAATCAAAATTCCAAGCAGGTTATTCTCATATCAATGTTTCCAGTTTAGGTAGTGAATGCAAGTTGGCCTATACAGAAGACTCATAGTGAAGTGGAGTTTAGACTGAATTGATTTATTTTAGGAGGAGGGGGATTCTGAACCAACACTCACATAAATCCCAACAGCTGTTCTAGTACATTTGTAAATGTTATGCTCCCTCCTGTGTAGAGGGAAGGTGAAAATGCTCGCACTGTAGGGATATAGCAAGGATTAGCAGGAATGTGTAGAAGGCATGAGGCCCTGAGTCTGGCCAGGAGTAGGCACTGGCTACATCTTGGTATTATTATTCATTTTCTTAAATCTTGCCAGCAGGCTTTGGTATAATCCTTTGTAATCATGGTTGGGGCTTAGCTGTCCAAACTGAGTTACAGATGTGGCAGAGAACACCTTCCCATTATTCTCATGAACCTCATCGTGAACCTGCTTTTGCTATATCATGGGCAGAATTTCAAAGGTGACTTTTTTCATTTATCTGGTTATGGCTATTGAAAATACCCAATCTGATGTCTCTAACAATCTTGTGTATCATCTCAGAACCCCTACCCCCAAGCAGGGCATCCTCCATTGACTCTACAAGATTGAATGTCTGTCACAGTCTCTGGTTCTGCCCGTGAAATGTCAATGTGTAAATTGTGACTAATGATAGTGAGGTGTCTTTTGGTGTTGAAATGAGTTGCCAGATGTCTCAGTGTCAGATGAATCAGGGTTGGATGAGTTTTTATTCCTGTGCATATTTGGATCACATAAGCAGGAGCTTATGACCTTACTAAATTTTCAGTTTTCTATTCAATTTTTAGCTAAAATGGTAAGAAGATTTTTGAGATGTTATTCACAGAAACTGTATAACCCACACTGATATGCCTGAGATCTCATTTCATGAACAAAATGGCCTGGTTTCAGAGGGCAGGGCATGTCTGGATCCATGCAAGCCACACCTATGACGCACCCACCCGGTCGTTTCGTGGTATCAGGTTAACTGTAACAGGGCCAGTTGCATCAAGAAAAGGTGACTAAGGGCTCCTCATCTCTGTATTCTGCTCTTAGAGGCTGGCACAGAGAGACCTACTCTAAGTTTAAAAATATCTATACAAAGTATTAGATAAAAAATACCTTGAGAGACACAATGGCTAAGTGCTCTTGCCAGTCCAAAGAAGACATTGCTAAATTCAGGTTGGGTGAATGAGGAAGGTTCCCCAAGAGTGCTTCCTCCTTCCTATGACAACATGTGTTGGCAAGGTGTAAAACAGAGGCAAGCAGGTCTGAAAAGAAATCACACTCTGGTAGTACAGAAACAACTGCAACTAGCCCATGTAAATCAATTTAGCCTGTGCATGCATGAAACAGGACAAGGAATAGGAGTCCACCAGATAGAAAACACAGGTTCTCCTTCAGGAGGCAAAATAGGATCTTAATGCATGAGGTCCCAGTATATTAACAAACCCTAAATGTACACATTTAAGTGTACTGTAGCTCAGAGCATTCTGGGGAAACAGCACATCTTTATAGAGGGCAAATGGATGCTCTTGTAGACATTACCAATGTTGATGAAGACATAGATTATCACTTTGTGGTTAGCGCCTAACGTCTTCCATGACCAAATAAAGCAAGCCGGCTTTGAAGACATGAGGATGCGGTGACTGTGCTTCACTTTTGACTTAGGTTGGCTTTTCCTGCCTCAGCTATTTGTTGCAGAAGCACAAGCACTCCCGCGAATGAGGCTAGGAACCGTGTCTGGTTCACCCAGACTTTACTCTGGGCCTTTGAGCTTTCATGGCTTGGCTGGACTTTTACTACTGAAATTTTTTTTTCATTTGGCTTTGACCCTTCAGGCACATACTGTGTAGGCCTTTCATTTTAGATCATGCTGAGATGGAAAAGAGCAGAGCAGATGCACAGTTCCTGTTGGGGCCAGGAGTCTCACTCCAGGAGGAAATCTCAGCTACAGCTGTTCCTCATCTGCTGTGTAGACCTAGATAAAAAGTGACTCTGTGGAAGGAAGAGTGATGAGCAAAGGCGTCAAGACCAGGCTGGGGAAACCCAAAGAAACAGCTGACCTGAACAAGGGGGAGCTCATGGACCCCAGACTGGGGACTGAGAGTCCAGCATGGGACTGATCCAGACCCCCTGAACGAGGGTGTCAGTGAGGAGGTCTGGTTAATATATGGGACCTCTGGCAGTAGATCAGTATTTATCCTTGTACACGAATGGACTTTGGGAGCCCATTCCCCCTAGAGGGATACTCTCTCAGCCTAGACACATAGGGAGGGCCTAGACCCTGCTCCAAATGATGTAACAGACTTTGAAGATCCCCCATGGAGGACCACATCCTCCCTGGGGAGCAGAAAGGGGATGGGATAGGGGGTTGGTGGGAGGTAGGGGAGGAGGGGAGAGGGAGGGATTGCCATGTAAAACAATTTTTAAAAAAGAAAAAAAAGTGACTGTCACGCCCCACAAGGGACTGTCTGGATTATTCCGGGTCCACCAGGACCTTTGAGAAGTGTGATTTTCCTTGAGAGGATTAGTTTGAAGTTGTTCTCCCAGCACAGAGATGCGAGGCAGAACTGCTCCAGTCTTCCTGACCATCTCTCCTAGCATGAGGGTGTTGCGAGCCCATCCTCTTGTTTTATTTGTAAGCCTGAGTTCCCACTCCTCACTGACCTGTTCTTCAGGGCACAGCCACCTGCTCTGCCATCTTGGCACCTCCTAAGCAGGGTGAACATTGATTGGATTCTCTAGAGGGAATGTTCTTCATGGGCTGCAAGCTTATGTCTGAAATTTCTCCGCTGTGTTTCTGCTTTCCCTGAGACCATTTTCTCTGTTTTCTCTGCAACTTTTCCTTCTGTTCTGCCCATAGACTTCTTCTGGTTGTACACCTCCCTTTCCCTCCTCCACCTATCCCAAGTTAATAATTATATCACCTCTGTGCCAATGAGTCTTAATTCTGGACTTTCAGTCCTAGGTTTGCTTCTCATTGTTAGAGCCTATTGCAAAAAAAAAACAAAAACAAAAACAAAACAAAACAAAAACCCTAAATATGATTCTGTACTCAACACAATCTGCGTGCCACTTATCTTCTCCATGGAAACTTACATCTTCTCATCATGCACTTCTTGCTTGAGTAATTCATCCCAAAGCCAGGCAGGCTGGGCCCCTTTGACTTGTTCTTCAGCTTGTCTTTTCTCTTCTCATTAGTCCAAAACACTGTCCATCTTACTACCAAGTGCTTCTTAAATTATGCCATCTCTGTGTTGTAGGGGGAAACAAGCAGAATGTCTTAGTCTAAGGAAGGTTTCAATAATTTATTGGTCTCCTTGATTCTAATCTTCTAGTTCTCCATATTTTCAAAGTTAATTTTTAAAATACTCTATCCATGCTGTGTATGGTGGTTTATGCCTTTAATCCCAGCACTCAGGAGGCAGAGGCAGCTGGATCTCTAGTTCCAGGACAATCTGGTCTACAGAGAGAGACAACTAGGACTGTTACACAAAGAAGAAACCAAGTCTAGAAAAAAACCAAAATAACAACAAAACAACAAACCTCTGTCCAAATCATCTCAGTACTTCCTCCTTGCTTTTGATTTCTCCTTTGTGTCCCAATGACTGAATTGTAGCCCAGAAGCATGACACTAATGGTCTTCCATGTTGTCATATATCCTTTTAGGTCTATCTTCCGCAGTGCACATACCATGTGCTGATGATGACACCAGAGTAAGCACCAGATGTCCTTAGTTCCCTCATTTTTCCTTATGCCATTGTTCATATCAGAATGGCACTCTTTCTGTCACACTCAGCTCTAACACCATTCAGTCTTTCTTTGCCTCCTTTCTTTCATGATTTCAGGGATTATAAATGCTAGACCAGTGCTTTAATTTGGAGCTATGCTATCACACCCTGTCCTTTTCTGAAGACCTGTCTCAGTATCTCAGACAGAATTGTTTGCTGTGTGGGTAATTTTTATTACTGTATAGTGCTTTGAAATAGGAAAGAGTCTAGACTTTTGGATTCAAAGATTTTTTCTTTCTTTTATTTTCTCTTCTTTTTTCTTTCCTTCTAAACTCCCTCCCTCCCTCCTTTAGCAAGGTCTCATAGTTCAGGCTGGCCCCAACCTTGCTGTGGAGATGCAAATTACCTTGAGTTCTCCCACCTTCCTTGTACTGGGATTACAGGCTTGCACCACCATGCCTATCTTGGACCAGACTCAATTCCAATTGCTTTCTAATTACTTGTAAGTGCTGAAATTCACTTGTGACCAAACGCTTACAATGTGAATAGGAAAGCCATCCTCAAACTTCTCTGAGTGACAGGCTATCATACTAGAAAGGGAGGGAAGTCCATTGGGGCAGTTTGTATAAAATCAACCAGTAGTCTTTCTCATTAGAAGTGCTATCAAAAATATGTGCAGCCCATATCCAGAGGAAACCCACTGGGAAGCAAAGGAAGTGTTCTACACAAAAAGGAATAAGACAGTTCAAGTAAACATGAAGAGTGACCAGCCTCTGTGGAAACCCATACATCTTCTTGTTTAGAAAAGAGATTCTGAAAATTGTTGTATGTGCTCTATGTCAGAAACAGTTATGCACAAATTGCTGTCTTTTTGCAATGTCAGAACTTATTGAATAACAGTGAACTCATAAGATGTCAGTTTTGTTGACAGCAATTTGCCAAGAATTCCTTTGATAGCAAGCAGAGGCAAACATAGGTTCTATTATTCAATCCTAAATACTAATATTAACTTTCAGCTTTGACATTACATGTCATACATTTGTATATGTATGTATTAGATTACAGAACAGGTACAGAGGGTAAAAAAGGATGAGGAGGGGAAGATGCAGCAGCGTTTAAGCATTTTCAATAGCCTTCTACCTCTTAATAGAGGTAGGGGCTGGATGCTGATGAAGATGTAATGGGAACTTCCACAGGGATCAGATAACATACACTGTTAAAGCACTACTACCTACTGCAGAGTTGAGTCACAGGATCAGAGGTGAGAAGTCAAAGGTGATAGGAACTCAGTGTCAAACCAAACTTCAGAGGTAAAGTATGAAAATATAGAGATGCATAGAGGTGATGGCTGGTTCAGGAAGGGTCATCTTTCCCCAAACACCCTAAAATCCAACAAAAGCCACAGTGGAGAGTACTGAGGGAGGCACTGTCTACTCTCATAGATTGTTTTCCCTGTCTCCAAGGCTGCCAACACAAGTAGCTGTCTTCAGTTCCTTCCCTTCTGGACTGTGTGTCTATCTACTTCAAGCCTTCCAAGATTACCATTCTGTGTTCTAGGGAAAGGCTACAAGGGGCTCCTGTACCATTAAATGGGCATGAGATGTGAAGAATGTATTGTAGATATCTTGTGTTGAGCAGAGAAACATGCAACAAGACAGAGATTGCGTGAACCAAGGAGAGAAAAATAAGACCACGAGAAAAAGGATTCTGGTGAAAATTGGATTCGAATTTTAAGTTCTATAACTAATAAATCAAATTAGTGACTTTATCTTAAAATATGAACCAGAATTATGTATAGAGTTGTGCATACAGATATAAATTTAACAATAATTAAAATACCCATATCATACATAATATAAAGCCTTTTAAATGACAAGCCTTTTCTTTACAAAGAACCGATGAAGATTTCATGTTCGTGGTGACATATGCCTAGAAGCCCCAGCTATAGAGTCCAATTGCAGGAATGCAAAGTTGTGTGATTTTTGCTAAGTTCCTGTACCTCTCATAGTTGTCCCACTTGAAAGTAGTGATAATCATAATGGCTATCATGCTTGAAGGTTCAATATAGTCTAGCACTTCTCTAGACAGTTTATGTATAGTAGCAATCACTTCTCGTTAACCTTCCTCTTCCCTTGAAAAGAATCACAAAAACAGAAAGGTTAATTTGCTTGTCTGAAGTCATCCAGCTGGTTAGTAGTGTGACTAATACTAATTTAACCTGACTGCAGGGCCCATAGTCTTAACCGGTTAACCACTGAGTTGAAAGCTTTCAGGGAACATGAGTTCTAGGGTATCCATCTGTTATGGTTGTTATAATGACTAAATACAGAATCCACACTAATAAATAAGATGATCTGCTTAGAGCCACTTGAATGTTCTATAAATTCTACCCCCATTGTTGGCGTCTTCATCATTGTTTGACATCTGCCCTTGGCTGGCCAGGTACATTGACAAGTGGATTTGCCATGTCTTTCACTTTATCTCCATAAGATCCGTTCACAAGTGTGAGGTTGTTTGTGGTTCAAACACTGGCGTTTTCCAGCTGCAGCACTTTGCAGAAACAGCTGCTGTGGTGCGCGCAGTTTCTAAGCTTGACAGCAAAGATACACTGTAGTTTGTATCTTTGATTTAATGTCTAGTGTGATTTATTTTCCTATCTTATATATTACTAACATGTATGATGAGTGAAAAGATCTTAAGAACCTTTGAGTTCTGTTTTAAAGATTAATGCGAAGTAATATTGTTAATCAGAATGTACATAAATATGATAATACAGAAAGAACTTTGATGGATTATGCATACTGACACATCTAAAGTTTTATATCAGTCTTGAATTCTTCTCTAGCAACAGCAGTTCTCCTTGTAATATGGCAGTCACATGGGATGCTAGGGGGTGGGATGTTGTCTCCTCAGCGTGTCTTCTGCATGTTCCCTCTGCACTGGGTAGCAACCTCCTACTCAACCTGTCTTTAGGGCTCCCATGGCTTAACTCAGCATCTCATATATCACAAATGTAACTCTGTCTTATAACGTGTCCTGCTAAGACGTTTGCCTGTGAGACATTTTGGTTGCCCAAGCTTCCCTCTAATATGAAAAACATCTTTCACACTTGGCTATTTTCCTGCTTCCAAATTCAGAATTCCATTCTGAAATCTGAGTTTCTTCCTAAGAAAGCCTTTATTTTTCTTATTTATGGCTGGCTGTCTTCTTTCGAACATTGCCACACCTGTGTCACATTATCCTGTAAATGCATGTTGAGTGCAAATGTATTTTGTCTTTAAGGGATATAAAGTAACATGTATTCTGAAATATGAATCCATTTCTGCCAAGTATATGCAATCAATCATGTTGTGAATGAATGAAACTTTGGTACCATTCTGGAATTTTCAAACAGTTTCTTCATAATACTTCTAGATATTGATAAATTAATATGCTACCAGCCTATATGGATATGCTTCCATTAGGTGACAAAGATGTGTTCTCTATTTTCCTCCAAAATATTCTAAGTGCCATTAGAAAAGAAAATTTGTATATGCAGATAAGTAAATAGAAAATAGATGGATAGCATAAACAAAAATCTCAAATAAATTCTTCAGGTAGAAAATGTGGTTCTTAAAAGCTAGTGACTCAAGAGACTTGAGATTTTTGTTTCCCAAAGGTGAACCAGCTGTTTCTCACCTCTGTGAGTGACTGGAGCATATGGTGAAACTCAAGGGTTTTAGTGTATAGGACCTTTCATCCAGGTTTTAAGTTCCTGCTAGAAACTAACTCAATGGTACTTTTCACAAAACAAACTGTACTCAACCCTGTAACCCTAAAGTAAAATTTTGGTGGTGATAGGTCAGCCAAATGACTTTTGGCAACCTATCTTCTCATTAGCTGTTCTCCAGGGGCTGAGGGTAGACCCTGTGCTTTTTAAACTGTATTTTTATGACTATACAACATTATATACTGTCAAGGCCATGTGTATAAAATTTTCATTTTAGTATTAGAAAACCTGAAGCCTCTGTACACATTGACGGAAGAAATTTTTAACTCACACTCAGATTCAACCCAGTTTCTGTTTGGGCACAATTACAGTTGTTTTGCCTTGTTCTTAAACAACAAAACACTGCTTCTCTCTATCTAAAGCCCTCATCTGTCTCTCCCTTCCTGCTTGTACTCTATTGTTGCACGTCGCCCAAGCCCTCTTGTTGGGAAGATCACACTTGTGCAATTCTTTTGCCCATTTTCTGTTACCCTCCTACACAAAGCACTAGATAGCATCCACTTCTCTGTAGCTCCAGCACTTTCAGTCATAGAATAAATAATAATCTATTGACAATGAGTCTATGACAACAGGCAAGAAAAGATACAGTGATAACACTTTCAACTGTAGCAGAGTTGGGTGTCTGGGTTACCCCTCATCTTTATCTGTATTTTTCCTGCAGTATCAGTTGCTGTGGACCAGGAGATGGCATTTTGATCACAGGGCCAGAGCTCTGCAGAGAGCACTAAGAGGGAGAAAGACAGTATCTCAGCTTCATTTGTGTTGCTGTGATAAAATAATATCCTGACAAAAGACAGAGTTTGCTTTCCCTGACCATTCCAGATTAACAGCCAGCAATATTACATCTGAGCAGAGAATGACCCTTCATTGAGTGTCTTCCCAGTTGATTATAGGTTGTATCAAGTTGATAATTACAAATAATCATCACAAATGGGGTCACAGAAATGATTGTGCAAGGTATCATTGTCATTTTGAGGGTTTGGTGAGGATCCCAGATGGGATACATTTAACCTCTTAGAAAGACACCACTGAGAAGCCATGCTCAGAATGGAGTGGGGCAGAAATGCTGAGTTCAGCTGGAGCTGGGTCTTAACAGCTCTGGTCGGATGTAATGGAGACCTGAACTCAGGGATGGAGTTGGCAAAAGAATGCCCCATGGAAGACACATCCGGGGAGAAGGTTTCCAGGATTTGGGGACAAAGGAAAGCCAAAGGTGACTTGTAAGCACTATCTCTTGTCCAAGAGTGTCTAAATAATATCTGTGTCAGATGGGGGGATAACAGAAGGGTGAGTTTGTGGTGTTAATGAGTTGTGGGGAAAAACAGGAATGATTTGGGTACCTCTGGAAAAATGTACTTGGTATGCAGGATTAACAGGAAGCCTGGGCTATAGTTCATTTCCCGTCCCTCTCTGTCCTTATATTTCTCTCCTGAACAACTCATCCTCAGTGAATTTCATTCTTGTCAAGGACTTCAGCTATAGGGAGACTTCTAGACTTGGATGTCTAGTTTTTGCCTCTCTATTAAGAATCTGGTATGCTTCTACTAGAGTGCTCTAGGTAACTTCAGGTTAAACATACTGAATAGAGTGCATTGCTCCCTCCAAATCTACTTTAAAGGCCCCTGTATCTTAGTTCAGGCTGCTACAGCCTAGGGCTCAAAATCAACACACTGTTTGCACCCTCACAGCAACATGAACACATACAAGACATATACATACTGGCATGTACATCTATTCTCTCTCTCTCTCTCTCTCTCTCTCTCTCTCTCTCTCTCTCTCTCACACACACACACACACACACACATATATCCTTATGGTAATTCCCCTTTACTGAATGAAGCTTCCAATTTCTTCTTTCAAAATATGTATTCTTTCACACCTTGGCTTCAACCTGCTCTCCCCCTTCTTCCATAATTCTATTTCCTGTGTCCTGTGCTTCACTTGACATAAGCCATCTGCTATTTCTCTTCGGTACTAAATGCTCATAAGGAACCCTGCTTACTTCTCTCACCTCCACGTGGTCCTTAGACCGCTGCCCAGAGCACAGCAGGAGCTCAATAAGCACACTTGTATTTTGAACTGAAGCTGACTGCCAGGTCATAGTGGAGGGAGAGCTTTGGGGTTTGCTTTTCTAAGGGATCATCACAAAATAGCAATGAGGAAAGGTGTAAGATTTGTGTTTTAGCTATCCATTAATATTTAAAGGTATGCTTATAAAGATGTACTAAAGACACTGGGGTGTCTGTGGTGGTTCATACCTGTAACTACAGCACTTGAAGCTTGGGTTAAATGGCACACAGCCCCTGCTCTTCCCATAGCTTATGGTTGTATATGGGTTTAATTCTGTGAGGAAACAGAAACCATTAAGAATTGTATTCCTCTTGAATTTATTTGGGATTTTCCTCCACATCTTATCTCCCTCTATCTTTGTTTTTTGCCCTTCCTGTCTCTTCATTCCTTCTCTTTTTTGCTTCCTCCTCCTATCTTCTTTCTGTATCTTTCCCATTTCCCCCTACTTTTCTACAATGCAGGAATCACATCTATTGTGAATAATGGAGTATCATATTTTATATTTTAAACAAGTTGTTCATTAATCTTAAATACATAATATTATTTTAAAATTTGGGATATTCCAATAATGACTTGGAGTTTTATTCATTTTACTAATTTATACTGAGCAATATTGTTTTAGAGTGTGAGTCTGTTAGGGACCCTCATTTCATGGCTTCATAAAGAGTGACCCTGAACATGGAGTCATTTGTTCTATAGCCAAGGGTTATCTGTCAGGAAGCTGCAGCACCATGGGTAGGTACCCCAGACTAGGAGCTTCTAATTCAGGGTACATGTGGCTACTGAAAGAATGTTTTCCTAGCATGGAGCCTGCTTTTGTGGTTAATGAAGTAACAGAAGCTCTTAGGAGACCCTTATGTGCATAATAATTCTGCCATCTCTAGGTCATCCCAAATGCCAACTCTGGGTCTTTGGAGAGCTCTGTGCTGATAACATTGCTGCAGGAACCAGTCTCATTCTCCCTGAAGCTTCAGAAAATAGATTTTTATATATCTTATAGTTGTATAAATATATACTGTTATGTATTTCAGGTCATATTTAAATCAATGTGACTGACTGAATAAACACATAGGAACTTAGCCATTCTTTACCTTTTTCTACATCCCAAAGATGGCCAGTTTATTTCATTGTTCTCATGAAATTAATATTTCATTTGTTTTCCTCTTAAAGCGCCAGTCCAGATGAACTCATATGGCCAAAGCCTCTAAATCAACATAATAAGATACCCACCACAGAAACACATTGTTAATAAAAAATGCCAGGCTGTTTAGGAAAGCAAATCAATCATGCATGCCTGATACTTAATATTTTAATTAGGTTTGTATAGAGATACATCATCAATCTCACACTTACACATCTTGGTAATGAATACATCATTAATGACCACCGACACTCTGAGGATCTTGTTTCATTCCTATTAATGCTTTACTGTGGAAAGACTATTAGGGTTGCGTTGCAGGCATGCACGTGCACACATGAGCGCGCGCACATTTTAAGGTAAATTAGACGATTCTACATTGTTTTTTTTTTTTTTCGCTGTTTTCTCAGCGTCCAGTGATTCTCTAGGGTGTTTACACAACATACAGCATGGCACTGCGAATGAAATGCTTAGCAGAAAGGAGATGGGGTTATGCGCTGGGGGCCGGGCACGGAACAGTGAGGAGGCAGCCAGTGGATGTGAGCAGGAGTGACGCAAGGACACCCAAAGGGCATTTGAGGTCATTACCTCGACAGTTACCTCTCGTGACACAAAATTCAAAACTAGGTGGCACCTGAGGTCAACCAGGAACTGAGCAGGGTTCTGCCTTCTTTTCATAACAGCCAGCTCCTTTTTGCCTCACTATCGTCATTGCCTTTTTTATTATTTTTATTTTTATTATTTTAATTTTAAATAGCTTGTTTCACTTGTCAATCCCAGTTCCCTCTCCCTCCCCTCCTCCCGCAGCCCCCCACCATCCCCCCCCCCCAGCCTCCCCACTTCCTTCCACATAGGGGATATTCAGAGTCTGTCATTTCACTCAGGGCAGGGTCCAGGCACTCCCCCAAGAGTCCAGGCTGAGAGAGCATCCCTCTTTGTGTTATGGACACACGATGTCTGTTAGTATTCGAGGGATAAACACTGATCCACTGCCCAGGGCCCCATAGGTTACCCAGGCCTCCTCACTGACTCTCACATTCAGGGGGTCTGGATCAGTCCCATGCTGGCCTCCCAGCTGTAGGTCTGGGGTCCAAGAGCTCCCCCTGTTCAGATCAGCTGTCTATGCTGGTTTCCCAGCCCATTCTTTGCCAATTTGCTCATCGCTCCTCTCTCTCTGTCACTGGGTTCCTTGGGTTCAGTTCAGTGTTGTCATTGCCTTCTTGTCCTTGACCTTCTTGCTCTGTTTCATCTTTCCATTCCTTGAAGTGGTTGTCTGTGTCATCTGTAGAGGGGAAACGAGAACTCTCATTTTAGAGCTAATGACTTGGTAATATCTGGATGACTACAGAAGCCATATGATTTTAAGGCAATCAATCAGGTTAATGTCCATAGAAAAGCCCCAAATCAGAAAAAATAGAAAAGAAAAACAAAAAGAGAAAACACATTTAATACCAACTAATTTTCTAATTGCAGAGACATTTTGTGAAACTAACAAACTCCTTTCAAATTAGATACTAAAACAAAAATCTCATTCCATTCTTAATTTGAGGAACAAAAAAATGCATTGCTTTTAAGGGAACTTTAATATGTGTCTAAAAGTTAGAAGTGCTCATGGAGTTGCTGAGATTATGATAATTTTGGGTAGGGGAATAGGCTGTGAGCATCCTATTTTGCTATGCTGTTTAGTTTTAATGCCAAATTGTTTTATGAAAATCACATTGTACTGAGCCATGGGTGCAGTATCTATTTGGTTGTGGATCATGTTGGTTTAATATTATTTTCATTTTTGAATAAATCAAAGTCCTGTAGGTGGCTTAGTAGTCTATCTTAGGGAAACATTGTTCCAAATATACCTCAAAGAATCACTGGGGTATTATTTTTCATATGTGAGATATTTATTTGTATTGGTTTGCATGAAGACAGGAGAGATTTGCCTGGGAAAACAGGGAGATTTGTTGAAGCAGTCATCATGGGTGAACATGGTAATGAATTTTTTCTTTTCCTTTATTTCTCCCTAGTAAATGTATATTCCAGTGAAGAAACTTGGAATAGAGAATATATGGTGTTAAAAGGTAGTCTAAAATCTTGTGTGTGGTCATTTTTTTTCTGTGATTTCATAGAGTGGTCTTGGGCTGTTGAATTCTCTTTTCAGCTTCTACTTAATGGTACAGTCTTCTTCCATTTACAAAGGCAAGTATTTTTTTCCTTAAAGCACAAAGACAACATGTTCTAAATGAGGGATCTAAAAGAATGGAAAGTGAACTCCTGAAATGAATCTAGGACAGGAGATGGATCAAATGTTTCCAATTTATCTTGGAATTTGACATATGGCCCATTTACAATAAAAGATAATTGGGGTCAACCCTAATGGCCACCCAGCTTGTATCATGTGGACTTTACTTGCCGTGTCAAGGCACAGGTGCTGGGTATAGGCAACCAGCATCAAAAGTGTACGTTTTAATGACTTTTTCTAAAGAATATACAAGTTTAAAAGAATTTATGTGTCAGCCCAAACACTATGAGATTTTGTATTTTAACCCTAGTTAAAATAGTAAACCTAATTGCCTTAACATACTATTTAAATTTAGATTCATACCTCATCAGACTTTTTGACTTATTTTAAGTCTTGAGCTTTGGTGAGAACACCAAGATGGACTGAAATGAATAACTAGGACAGTGATGGTTTTTACTCCCACTGTTTTAAATATGCCACTGGATGAATACTTATTTTTGCTAGCCTGCTTTTGCTGAAAAACTACCCAGGGTACCGATTCCTTTATGTCCTTGTCCATAAAACAAAACACAAACAGCAGTAGTAGCAGACTCTATCACTATCTTCTGCCTGTCAGAGAGTGACCTACAATGAACAACTTTACTTCCTGTGAAATGTAGACAAGACTAGAAACAGGTATATTTATACAGAGTTATCCGTAGAGGTGTACAAGTCAGGTTTGACTTGTGTGCTAAGGGGTGGGGGAATAGATGTAACTGTTTTTCCTCTCTTCCTTATTAGAACTACATGTTGGTGGGGTCTTAAAGATGCACATGGTAACTTGGGGCTAGCAAGCACTGGTTTCATCAGTAGTGCTGGCTCCACAGTGGCAGAGCTGGGATGCCTACTCAGGTGGTCCATGTGCCTTTGAGTCACTTGCAGGGTGTACTTTCAAGGGCATGTATTCTGAGAATCCTTGAGCCTGCCGTCTTCCAGATAGAGGGGTGAAGGTTTGAGGCTAATTAGTTTTGAATGAAGGATCTCATGGAACAGGTCAAATGTGAGCATAAAATATCTAACAGATTGATTAGCTTTGCCTTGTCTTTCTATCTCTGCTGATTGAGCTCACGACAAATAATGAGTTAATGCAGTATAACTTAGTGAGTGCAAATGAAAACTAAATTTTCTGGTAAAACTGAACTATAGTCACCTTTTCACCTGGCTTACATGTCTTATTCAGTGAACCAGTATAAAATGAAGATGTGTGAATGAATGGCGTTTTCCCTACTACCTCTCATTTGTACATGCTCCTCTCATAAACACAACAGCTATCACCAAGGAAGTTCTGCCTATCTTCCAGGAGTCTAGTCATTAGTTCCTTGTCTTTCTGGGTATTTTTTCTCAGAATTACTACGGGTAAAATAGAGACAGGAAATGGGATTTTTTGTTGTTGTTGTTAGTTCTAATCTACTGCTTACCAAGAAAGTACTGAGTTAGCTCATGTAGGGAGGCGGGAGTGAGAAACATAATTTCTTAAAGAGTTTATAGTTTATTTAAGTAAAAAACAGAAAACAGATGAAGCACCTATAGTGCTCATACAAGACTTGAATGTTAAATTGTAAAATTAAACTGTAATCTGGCCTAGAGGTGGATAAAGGGATAAAGTGATTGCTTAGCATGTATGAAGCCCCAGGTTTGATTCACAATGGTGTAAAAGAGTGTAGTCAGAAGAAGAAAATCTTTTAAGTACCTGGCATATAATCAGTCAATACCACTAATGCTTTTGTTTATTTATATAGTACAAATTTTATGTTTGCTTCTTTAAGTTAACAATAATACACTTCTGTAGTACTTGGAGAACATTGCTATATTCTTGGACACATTATTTTATGTATTTTAAAGGTGATTCTTTTTCCTTCTTGGCAGTAGCTATATTCTAGAAATGACTTTGCCAAGAGTCATGATTAAACACTACATATAATAAACACCGTTGTATCACATGGATTTAGAATTTGAGCTAATGAGGTTATAGCCTAGATACAGGGTTACCACTACACTAGGTGTGAAAGGACCTAAAAAGTTAATGCTGAACAGAAAGTCACAGATGAATTCCTCAGTCAGGTGAGAGCAAAGAGTTTTAACAGCATTTTCTGAAACACCTGTTCTTGCCAGTGTATCTGCGTATGACTTGCTAGAGTCTTACCTTTTATGTACTATGTTTGATATATGTTTTGTGAGCACAACTATAAAACATCAGCTCCGTCCCAACACTATCTTCCAAACATATGTGGTATGGTAATTTTTGAAATTAAACTGATAAATCCTACTTTCCCTAGAAAAGTTTAAACCAAGGCCAAGCAGAACAAATTTGATCAAAGGAAGGATAATTTGGGTGCAAACTGAAATCATACATTGGTATTGAATATTCATCACTTGGGCATCAAAAGCTTCAATAAACAGTTCAAAGTTTAGTTTCAGGGAACAGTAATTTTGTAAGTGAATCACTGGCTATGTTTATGAGATCTTCAGCTTCCCAGAAGAATTTCCCGATTCTTTATATTTTAACTGCTAAAGGATTGGTAATGCAGCTAAGGGGCAGGTCTAGAATATATGTTACATCTCTTAAGCTGTCATCCCAGCATCACTGCTCAGTCAAATGTCAGTGCTACATTAAAAAATTTCATCTTCTGGATGACCAAGTAAATAACTAGGCCATGGACATCCCCATGGGAATAATACTACTTCCATACTGCAGAAGGTATCAAGGAGTAGAAGAAGGTAGTTGTGAAATATTATTTTAACTGGGCAAAGATTTGTTAAATTCGTTTATACTGTAGAATATTACTTTAACTGTGTAAAGGTGTGTTACATTTGTTTATGCTGCATTTGTTTACTATGTAAAGACATGTGACATTCCTTGCCTGCATAAGGCACCTGATCAGTCTAGTAAAGGATTGAACAGCCAATAGATAGATAGGAGGATAGGTGGAGCTGCCAGACAGAATAAGTAGGAGAAGAGAGAATGAGGGGCACACTAAGGGCAAGAGGTCAGGCAGCTGTCAGTCAGCAGACTCTAGAAGCAGTGAAAGTAAGAAATACAGGACAGAAAAGTTAAAAGGTAGATGGAGAGAAACATGTTAATTTAAGCTAAAAGAGCTAGCCAGAAATGAGCTTAAGCTAAGTCGAGCATTCAAAACTAATCATAAGTCTCTGTGTCATGACTTGGGATCTGGTACAGACTGGTACAGAGGTGTTGGTAAATCATGGAGGAAATAAATGGAGATGCAGTGATTATGATGGTTAAGATAAGCCACTGTTCAAAACAAGGGAAAGGCCCAGACAATCAATTCACCAAATCAGCTATATGCTTTTCCTAATTTGCAATAAAGGATTATGCATGAAGCTATGAGCCAACAAATATTAACCCATTTTTCTTCTTTTTTTTCCATAACTTTGGCACCAAACTGTTGATTCCCAAAGATGTGCTGTAACTCTTGTAGGAAACACCATTGTGAACTGCCATCCCTCTGTCATTGACTAGTGGTTAGACCTCAAAATACTTCTCCTCTCTAACCTCATATATGAAATCAAGAAGCGGAAACAATTCATCTTACAAAATTGCATTCCAAAGAATGCTGCTATCTGGGTACTTTATTACAGTAGCAAGAAAAGTAACTAAGACAAGGCCCTACTTTGAAAGTCTGCCATTAGTTACAAATAAAAAAAGTGAACGTAGACTACCACACTTGGCCATCCTTTCCACTGTGGAATTCTAATGGTGCAAAGGTTCTATTTATGAGCCACACTGTGGCAGATGTTAGCAGTTATTAAAACACATTAGTGTATTCAAACAACTGGATTTTAATTTAAAGTAGTAGTTTTTCAATCAAACACTAATAACTCTCCATTTAGGCAGTTTTGTGTCTTATTTTTAATTATCAACAGAATATTCTAAATCTATTGAAGTTGAATGTAAAGAATAGACTAAATATAAAACTCTCAGTGGTGCACGTGTTTGTGTTTTCACGTGGTCATCTTCCCACTCCACAACATGGGGGCCAAAATGGGTGTTTGCTCTGAAAGTTTTGCTTAGGAAGGAAGGGTCCATAGTAGAAAATGAGTGAACATTGGGCAGGTCATGGGAGCACATTAAAGCAGGTGAGAGTGAGAGTCTAATAATGACCTGGGGGATAGAGTCTAGGCATTAGGGTAGACAGGCAAGAATTCCTCAACCACAAGGTTGCGTATGGGTAAGCAAGAAGTCAGAGTCAGCTCTTCTCCTTAATTTAACAGTCACTGATTTGGGTGTCCAATGCCAGGCACCATCCAGAGCCTAGACACAATCTATACTTTGAATAGCAAGAGCCTAGAAAATTGAAATTAGTTGCCTAAAGTGGCCCGAACCATTAATGGCAGATTGAGAATTAGTATTTTCCCCAAAATACCAGTCACTGGAATAAACATAAAATAGGCACTCTTTTGGCAATGACAAGTGTTCAGAAAGGAAGGTCATTCTAAGGAGGAATATGACATCAGCACAGGACAAAATGAAGTCCTTTCTAGGATAATTAGTTACAGAAACAGTAATTACTATGGCTCCAACTTTGCTGATCTAGAGATCCAGTCCTCATAATTCAATCAGTGGTATCACTTTCCATTTCTCCTGAACAATTTAATAGCAAGGACTGACAGTTATAAAATTATCAAGACTTCATTGCCTTTACAAAAAGCATTAGAGAGCATTTACTGGTATGTTATGATGTGTCATAAATAATTAAAATACATCTACTTACTAAAGTGTCAGAATAGAAGGTGATGGTACAGCCCAGGTGTTACTTCCTTGTGTGTATTTGTAAAATTCAATAATGTAAGAAGTTAATTGTAGTTAGTGGGAAATATACAAAACTCCTATGTAATTAATGGGTGAAAGAAAAAGAAAAGGGGCCATTGACTATATATTTTTCTAAAATATGGGAATACTGTTCATTGCCTTCCTTAGGTAATAAACATCTTAGAAACATATCAAACTTTGCTGATTTTGGAGGTAATCTGCTACTTTGGGAGATGATTGTATAAGTTCTATTTATGAATAGATTAGAACCATATTACATTTTGAAATCTTGGTTGAAAATATGCCTCCAGTATTAAAAATTTCAATGGACTAACACTGTTGATAGTATCCGCCATTTTATTGTAAGCATATACAATATCTGTAATGATAAGCATCTTAATCACTTTCCTTCTAGAAGTAACAAGTAGACATATGTGAAATTTGGGAGATAATATAATCCCAGCTAGCTTCCAGAATTTATTAATGAGACCAAAAGCCATGTTTCCAAAGTTGAAAATCATTCTGAGCTCTTATTAATCCTTTTCAAACTTCCTCTCCAGGTGGAATTTGTTTGTAAATGTAAACTAAATGTAAGATGTTAATCAATCTAAAATGACAGGTCTATTACCACTAACAGTGAATCTTTTTTTGTTTGTTTGTTTGTTTTGTTTTTACAAGGCAGGGTTTCTCTGTATTGTTTTGGAGGCTTTCAGTCCAGCCCGGTCTTGAACTCACAGAGACCCGCCTGCCTCTGCCTCTGCCTCTGCCTCCGGAGTGCTGGGATTAAAGGCGTGCCACCGCCCAGCCTAACAGTGAATCTTAAAGCAAAATATACTACAATTAAGCCAAAGCAAAGAAAGATCACTTTGTGACTAACACTTTAAGGAATTGGGTCCTTTCTTCTTCGTTTCCTTTCCCCCTTCATTCTTTTCTTCCTTTCCATCTTTCTTTCTGCTTAATTTGGGACTGGGATTCAGCTCTCCTGGGCCCCTCATCATGGAGGTACCATATTGCTTTTCATTGTTTCCTGATGGAAGAGTCTTCCAATAAGACAATCACTCTTACTTTGTTCTCCCCGGCCACTTAATTTTTATCTGTGCCTCCAATTGTTCCTGCCCTTGGCACTGTATGCGTCAGCCCACAAGGAACAACGTTGGTATCAGGGTGCTGCAAGATGATCCACCCTCCATGTGGTTCCACAGCAAATGAACAGAGGTGAATGGGAAAGTAATTTGTCTGAGATTAAACCACAATTGCCATTTACTAATGGACAGTTGGAACTGTAATTGCCACAGACTTCAGACAGCACCAGCAAGGCCTGATACAGATACACTGGTTCCATACATGCTTTGTGTGGTACTTTATAAACTGGTGCAAGCGCAAGAGTACATTGATAACAAGGAAAGTCAGTTACTATCCAAGGAATGCTCATTGACTAAAGATGAAAATAAGGAAAGTTCTCTAATTTGAATATTAATAACGTCAGGCTAATAAAGCCTCCTCCATCCATCTTCAAATGAGATGAGAGTCTATTGTGATTTTAGAACAGCGTGACTAGGTACCCTGTGCTTGTTAGCCTTCTGTGGTGACAAAATACCTGACATAAATTAGAAAGTGGTCAGGCTTACTTTGATTGACAATTTGGGGAGCTTCAGTGGGGGGGGTGGTCTTGACTCTGTGGTTCCTGGACCCGAGTAAGGCAGAACTTCATGGTGAGGAGCAGAGGTAAGAGCTGAGTTGCTCATCTCATCTGGTTGAGTAGAATATGAAAGGTCCGAAGACAAACACCTCTGAAATGCAGGCAACTAGTGACCCATTCCCTCCCTTAGACTCCTGTCTTCTATTGTCCACTCAGTTTCGAACTCATCAGTGGAATGATTGATTGAAGATGCCCATAGCCAATCACTTTTCAATAGCACCACTAGCTGGGGGACCATGCTTTTAGTACATAAGCTTTTAGGGAGACCCCTTAATATTCAACATGGAACTTATCTAAAATTAAGGGAATGCCATTTTAGCCATATGGTCAAAAATAATCAGAATCATACTCAACAGGGCCATGGAAATAATGTTTAGCACATCTAGTTATCTGTTTAGGATACAGTGCTTGAATAATAGGCACAGAGAAGACTAAAATGGGTACTTTGACTCGTTATTCAAACAGACTGGTTAATTAACATGATGATCAATGTGGAGTCTATACTCAAATTTGATGCTATATTTTCAGAAAAAAAGTCTGCTTCATTTTATCTGGTAAAAGGAGTTTTATTATGAACACCTTTTCTTGGCTACTTTAATGGATACACTGTGACTTTGTTATTTTAATTAGTTCAACAGATTTGTATTGAGCATATAGTGCAATCCAGACTCTATACAAATAGTGTTTATTAAAATTGACTTGGTATTTATACTAACATTTTATTATGCACCTGAAAGACCACATCCAAACATATGTTAGTAATTTGAATCCATTTGTGTAAATGATAGATATTTGACTGTATTTAAATAGTCAGCATTTCATTTGTGATATTGCCAATGTCTTATTTCCCTATGTGTCTTTGACATTCGTGAGTGCTGAGAAGTTGGACACTGTGTTATTTAGCTTGAATGTGATTCTTTTGGAAATGTGATGGGCAGTAATATAACTTTTCAGTGAAATATACACACACAGAATAAGAGAGAGACAGAAACAGAGAAGAGAAAGACAACATTACTGATTGTTTCAAAGGTACAAATTCCATTGATACAGAATCAAGCAAGATGTTAAAATGTTTTTGAGTGACACCATGACTTTTAAAACAACTTACTAGAATTGTGTCACCACATCAGTATGTATGGGAGCAGGTGTGTCTAGCTTACCTTTCAGCAACACATTTATTCAGACCAGGGTCTGATTCAGAGATAAGTAGAAACTGGTCCCCCCTGCCTTCAACAAGGACTTAGTCAAAATAGGAAGGCTATTTAATCCTGTCAGCAATTCATAAGACACCAGTCTTAGTTTTTCTTATATTTTGGCATGCTAAATCTTTAGCTCACATGCTAACATTAGCAAGGACAAACCAATGTCAAGCTTGACAGACTGAGGCTGAGAAGTCTGTGGAAGAAATAGAATGGAAGTCACATAGGCTTATGTAAGGGAGAGGTAATGAAGAGAGTTCGAGGCTGTAAACTTTTAGTTCTAGTAACACTGTATGAAACATCCAGGGTTCTCAACATGGCCTTTGTTTGTGAACAGTATTTTTTCATCTTGCTTGAGTGCTGAGTGTCACTTTATAGTCTCCAAGAAGCTGCTTTCTGCTGTGAAAGTGATTGGGGTTTTCTCTTAGTAGAATGTAACCTGTATTAAACTCCAGCAAACATGGAGTGACATATACTTCTTGCGTGTTGCAAGTCTTTAAAGCTCTTGTTTGTCCACGTTAGAGACTTCAACTGGGCTTTTCGGTGAATGGCTCTTTGGAAAGACAAGTTCAAGCCGGGAACAGTGATTAGACAACTTAGCACGAGCAGTAACTCATTTCTGCAGGCTTCTTTTCTAGGTTCAGTAAACACAAAATTTCAAGGAAAATAATGTCATTGTGAGGAGAGATGACTTTTGAAACCATTGGTAGTGCATCTCCTCCTCCTCCTCCTCCTTGTCCTCCTCCTCCTCCTTGTCCTCCTCCTTTCCCCTCTCTCTGGGTGGCCATCCAGCTCATCTCTTTCATTCCATTAAGCAGCTCCTTGAGGGGGCTGAAGAGTGAATGCAGGAGAGCTGTTTAAAGTAGCAATGTTAGTCTGCTATTTTTAGTCAGGCTTGAAGGGTTTGTTAGATTGTCTTCACCCAGTATTGCATTCCTAAGAGAAGGTTAAAATACACTGGGTCTTTAAAAAATATGTGAAGTGGGTCAGGAGTAGTGGTACTTGTCTTTCATCCCAGAGTTCCAGAGACAGGTGAATTTCATGACTTTGAAGGTAGCCTGATCCACATGGCAAGTTACAGGCCAGCTGGGGATATACATATACAAAGTAACTGCTGTCACTTTGACCTTAGAGACAAGGGCTTCGAGGGCTTTTTCTCCTAGTGTTCCCAATATCTAAAGACAGCAAATAAGGACTCTGCAGTAATGCTTCTGTTGAAACCTAGAAAACAAATAGACATCACAGTAAGAGATTGGTTCATTTGTGGTTGTTTGCAGTTGTGAGGTGGCCAAACATACAAATGTCTGTTGACAGAAGTTTCTGTCCTCGGCCACTCCTGCAGCCGTTTAGTCCCAAATAAACCCATAGAGGCAAGTATCAATTATAAACTGTTTGACTCATGGCTCAGGCTTCGTATGGGCTAACTCTCCCTTAATTATCAACCCATTTCTATTAATCTGTGTATCTCTATGTGGTCTAGATTTACCAGAGTATGCCAAAGTGTCCTGTCTTCCTGGTAGCTACGTGGCATCTCTCTTGTGACTCACTCTCTGTGCACCTCTTCCCATAATTCTCCTAGTATGGTAGCCCTGCTCATACTTCTGCCTGTCTACATCCTGCCTGCCCATTGGCCAAAACAGTTTTATTCATCAGTCAATAAGAGAAGCATATATTCTTAGCATACACAAGGCCATCCCCCATCAAATGTCAAAGATTTTGTTGCTAAACTAATTTACAATTTCACTTATATATATAACATAATCCACCATAAAATTGAATACCCTCTACCATAGGCCAGGCTCCAACTCAGAAATAAGAGTGTGTTTTGGCAACTGACTTAAAATGGCATCAGATTAATCATCTAAATGCACCCCGAAAATACCATTTTGTCTTATCATTTGAATGGGTGGCCCTACTTTCCATGCTACTATGGCCATTTAAGATTGGCTTTGAAATCTCTGAGACTCAACCTGGAAGCCTACTCCACACCTGATAGCCAAATGCCTTCACCTGCACAGCATCATCCTCTTGCCAGCACCCTTCCCAGCAACCTCGGGCCAGCTGGATCGGCATCTTTCTTAAGTTTCCTCACCTGCTGCTTTTCTGTTGCTCCTGATTTTTCTGCTTGAAGTATATTATTTCGTGAAAATCCAGCTGGAGCATGGATTTCAGATAAAAACAAACCCCATGATTACTCAGGTAAAGAAGTTCAAATAGAGAAGACAGTTGGCCTACTGGCTAACACGGCTTTTGAAAACACCATGCCCTCTGCACACTCTGTTCCCTGTACCTCTGTTCCCTGCACTCTGGTCTCTGCACACTCTGGTCTCTGCACACTCTGGTCTCTGCACACTCTGGTCTCTGTGCACTCTGGTCTCTGCACACTCTAGTCTTTGCACACTCTGGTCTCTGTGCACTCTGGTCTCTGCACACTCTGGTCTCTGCACATTCTAGTCTTTGCACACTTTGCTGTGCACTCTGGTCTCTGCACACTGTTTCTCTGCACACTCTGGTCTCTGCACACTCTAGTCTTTGCACACTCTGGTCTCTGCACACACTGTTCTCTGTGATGGACCAGCTTGAAGCCATCTTGTTACAAGGTCAAAATGAGTTAATTCCTGTTTTCTGTAAACCTTGACTTTAACCATGTCTTGACCAAATTTCTAGAATTTGACACATTTCACACCCTATACCTAACCTCCACCCTGACAATGTTCTGACCAATAATTTTGAAATGTTCTGCCAAGTTCCTATGTAACCAAAATTCCTCTGGAAACCCCTGGCCCCAGTCCTTGGAAACGCCTCGTCTTGCAGTCCTTAAGCCATATAAACCCTGCTTTCTTCTATGTTTGATGTCGTTCTTTCAAACCCCACTTCAGGGAGACAGCCCTGTCTGATGGAAAATAAAGCTTGCTTAACTCAGCCAAAAGAATTTGGGTAATGATCTTTACTCTCATTTGGTGAGATGAACATTTTGCACACCCTGTTCTCTGCACATTCAGTCTTCTGCCTGGATAAAGCAGGTGAGCAATGATGCCAAATAATCAACAGCCAGAAGGTCTGCCCTTTGAGGGGTTCCTGATGGAGCTGAGTATGCTGCCTGACACCTCCACTGTGTGGGCTTCCAGGGAACACAGGCCTCACTGCAGCCTATTCTCTCGGGCAAGTGTTTCAAGACCACACAGAGGAGCAAGTTGGGAGGCTGCTGACCTGCCTATCGTGTCAACACATGTGAAAGACACACAAGCACGCTAAAACAAAAACACTGTTCTCACCTGTAGCTTCATGTCCCTTAGCTGAGACGAGGGCCCAACCTGTACCAGCTAGGAGCTGTGGAGAAGACAGAGCTGTGTCTGGGGATTTCACAGAGAGCGTGAGGAGTGCTGGCTGCAAGCCCGGAATAACATGACGCTTATTTTGTTACTTAACAAGCACAGGTTTCCACTCAGCAAATAATACTATTTAAATGAATTAAGTGGACATTGGGGTGGGAGGAGAGGGAGAAGACAAATGGAAGCCACCTAGAAAGAAAAATTCCTTAGATCTCAAGTGTCTAAGAGATCAGAACTGTTTTCTGGATTATGGTGGGAATTTTAAGGGCAAAAATGACTAAGAGTGTGTGGCAGTAACCAAAGTGGACTTTATGAAACTAGCCCTTTCTCAGAGTAACCACCAGGCCGAATTTTGCAACGAGAGTGAAATCCTTGTACCTCTGTAGGCTGTCACAATGGGATCACTAGAAACAAAACATCCAGTGTCAGTGGAGAGTGGGTTTGCTTTGTGACTGAGCTCATTTTGGGGCTCCGTGGTACAGAGGCAGCAGGTAGGCTGTAACATGGGCCCATCTTTCGTTGTTGAATGAACTGTGTGGATCTGTAAACTGGTAAAATAAATGGGACTTAGTATTGTCCTATTGTCAACTTTACCCTTTATTGATGCCACCAGTGCTTACCCACCTGCTAGGCAGGCTATGGTTAACAATCAAGGGGAAGAAATAAGTATAAAGGTATTAGATAGGTGAACCACAGGGCTTTAGCTGAGAAAGAGACCCACTGAGTGGACCCAAGGGTGGAAAAGGCTGGGAGATGTCATTCTCCAGTGACTTGCAACTTATCAGGAAGGTTCTTTGTACAGGGAAGGCATACGAAAGCCACAGTCATGAAAATGACACTGGTTGTGAATAAAGATCACAAGTACTTCCTGATTGTAGAAATTTGTGTCACTTTCTAGGAGTTGTATAGCTTTGCTTCTTATACTTGGATCACAGTCCACTTTGAGTTCATTATTATGAAGAAGTTATTGGTGGTTCAGATTTAAACACTGCCAAAATGGTAGGAGGAAACCAGACTATACCACCCCAAAGTATGCCACTCAGGCATCTAACCACTTTGAGTTGTTAGCAATTGAGAAGTACTCAACACAGTAAAAAAAAAAACCCTTCCACTCACACTGCCTATATATAGCAAATAATTGCATAAAGTAATGCTAACTATTTTTAAATACTAAATAAAAAACTACACTTTCACAAAGAGAAGGTTGTATCTATATAGAGTGTTTCCATGACTGGAAAAAGAACTACCCAAACAATTTGCCACCTAGGACACTCTGATTTCTGTAGCAAGGACATTTTTATTCACCATTGCTTGTCTTCTCTCATCTTCCCATAATCTACCCCCTAACCTCCTGGGAAGCCTCAAGCCTCATTTCTTTTCATAGCTTGGCATGTCAGTCTATAGCCATTTGATTCTTGATTCTAATGTCTTTGTGTTATTCTGTGCATGTGTCTGTAGTTTAAACTGCATTTTTTCCTCCAGTCTGTCTTAGGTCAATTTAAAACTGTTAGCTTTGTCAAAGACCCCAGGAGGGGAGATGGAAGCCATATTTCCAGTTCCTGGGGTGTCCAGATTGATTTTGCACATGTGGATGTTCAGAGGTTTCAGCATCTTTTGCTAAGATACAACTATTTTATCAGGACGCCATTTAAAAATGTCTTCTTGCATTCTGTGACTTGTTTCGAGGCATGCTTCAAGTGCAAATTTTAGCATTTATACTTCATCAAACATTTACTTTCCCCATCCATTTTCCATAATGATGCTGTACCTAAAGAGCCATTCCTGCCCCCGAAGTCATGGATATTTACTACTCTCTTGTTTCCCTCCTCCCATTTTTATGGTCAGAGCTTTTATTTAGATCTGTGATTCATTTTTAGTTACTTTACATTTTTTATAAGGTGTGAGGTGATGGTCTATCTTCTTTGACATGGAGACATCTAGTTGTCTCAGCACAATTTGTCTTGACATCTTAGCAAGAACAACAAATATACAAAGAAACACACAAACAAGCAAAACCCGCCAATTCTCCCTAAAATTATGTTATGTTTCTGAGCTCACTTCTCTTCCATTGATCCATAGACCTGCATCACACTATAGTGTGCAGCAGTTCCATCGTGAGCTTTGAAGTCAGGGAACTTCCTCAAGATTGCTTTGCTGTTCCTTTAGCTGTGCAGTTCCATTCTGATAATACGATCACTCTGCTGTTTCCTGGGAATTTGATAAGGCGTTTGTTCACTCCAGATCAGATTGAGGGTGCTGCCACTCTCATGATAGGAAATCTTCTGTTTCATGAACAGTAGACGTCTTTCTACTTATTTACATCTTTGAAACCTAACAACAAATGTTGATAAAAATAGTCTGAGTTTTATACTTTGTGTCAGGATTCTCTAGACAAACATCATGTTCTAGGAAATGGCAGCACAATTCTGAAGACTGTGTGATCCCATATGAGAAAGGGGCATGGGAGACCCTGGGAAAGCTGGTGGGATGCAGTGTGATTGGATGCTTCATCATCCAAAGCCCCGAGAATTAGGAGGAGGGAAGGAAGAGATGAGGCTTGAGAACTAAGAGCATCAGTGTAAAGAGCAGAAAAGATGCATGGTCCAGCTCAAATGAAGTTCACATACCACTTACAACTAGGCTAAACTTGGAAAACCTTTTAAGTAGTCACATGTTATAATTTAGGTGAAAAGCAAACAAACAAAAAGAAAACCAAAAAACAAAGAGACAAGCGAAAAACCAGAGTAGACAAATCCAGAAATGCAGAAAGGAGATGAATGGTTGTCTAGAGCTGTAGGAATGAAGGGTGGAGTGGGGTGGCGCTTAGGGACGCATTGTGGGGAAATGGGAGTGGCTATGAAGGGACACTGGTTTCCTTTACTTGGAAGTGCTGAAGGAGAGCTCAGCAGCAAAGGAACAAGGTGACAGCAGACTGAGGAAGACTAGAAAGCCCAGGGTGAGGAGCAGTGCACTGGACTAGGAACTAAGATGCAAATCTTGGGAGACAGCTAGACAGAAAGATCTCTTTTCTCTGAGCCATGAGAAGGAGGTTCTTATGCTAAGCTAGACAAAGGTCAGCTGTGGTCAACTGAAATGGACCTGAAACTTCTCAAAACTATTACCATATCAAACGTGAGTGAAAAAGCGGTTCTCAACCTTCCTAATGCTGTAACCCTTTAATACAGTTCCTCTGTTGTGTTGACCGCCAACCATAAAACTATTTCATTGCTACTCCATTACTGTAATTTTGCTATTGTTATGAATCACAATGTAAGTATCAGATATGTGACTCCAAAGGTGACAATACTCACACACTTTGAGAACCACGGGTTTAGGCCATCAGTAGCCAGCATGAAAATGTGTGGACTGATGGTATGTGTTTTTGTCCATTTGTTTGTTTTAATTTTCTCTTTTATTTTTGAGATTATAATTACATTTTTCCCCTTTGCTTCCTATGAGTCTTCCTGTATATCTCTCCTTACTCTTCTTCAAGATCCATAACCTATTTTTTCATTAATTGTTGTTATATGCACATATGTGTATGTATACACATATATATTCTTAAATGCAACCTGCTCAGTCTATATAATGTTACTTGTATGTTTTCAGGAGTGACCATTTGACAGTAGATAACCAATTAACTGGTGTGCTCTTTTCCAGGGAACACTATTTCTCCCACTCTCAGGAATCCTTAGTTGTCTACAGTTGTTCTGTAGTTTGTATAGAGTTGAGGACTCATGTTCTGGTCCACTGGGAATGTTTATCATTGTCCTTGTTCTTCTCATGTTTAGGCATTCATGTTGGTGAAACTTCACGGGTGCAGCTTCGGACATTGCTAGGAGAAACATTCTCACGGCAAATCCCTGAGGCTCTGGCTCTTACAATCTTTCTCAACCCCACTTCTGCAATGTTTCATGAGCCTTAGAAACAGGAGTTGTTTTGTAGATGTGTCTATTGGAACTGGACTCCACAACTCTGGATTTTGATTGGTTTTGATTTTCTATAATGGTCTCTGTTTTTTTTTGGAGGGGTGAGGACTGTATTTAACTGTGTATATAAAGACATACATCTTGAGTGTAGTCAGGAATTATTCTGGTATAGTCAATTTTATGACTTCACTAGCCCTGGACAGTTGGCTATGCTTTCAGTCTCAGGTATTGCCTTCTTCTTGCTGAGTAGGTCTTAAGAGCAATTAGAGAGCTGTTGGCTATTATCACTATTGTACACTAAGGGTTATCCTGTTAGGCTGGCTATTGATGTAGTTCACAATCATCTTAGCTTGGTAGTATTGTTGGCTGCCTCCTTCCTTTGGAGGCTTGCATAACACCTTCTGCTAGCATGAAAGCTAGTCCATAGGGAGGAGACTTTCGGGCCAGTTCCATCTGGGGTCCTCTGGTCGTTTGGCTGAAGTGTATGGTATTTGTAGCAATAAGGACTTACCTTCTATCTCTGGGAAAAACCAAGGTCAATACCAATAGCCTGTATGTTTTGGGAGTCTCTTGGACAGTGCTGACCAATAACTCAAAAGAGGGCTTCTCATACCTGGTGTTTGGAGTTTTGTTGTTGTTGATGTTTTTAAAGGTGGTTGTTGGTTCTTAGAGGTATCTGTAAGCTCAGATAAGAAATTTCATTTAAAGTATTGTCTTAGTTAGGGTTACTATTTCTGTGAAGAGACACCATGACCACAGCAACTTTTATAAAGAAAAACATTTCACTGGGCTGGCTCATAGTCTCAGAGGTTTAGTCTATTAGTGTCATGTAGGTAAATATGGCAGTGTACAGGCAGACATCATGATAGAGGAAGTGCTGAGAGCTCTACATCTTGATCCACAGGCAGCAGAAATGAAAGTGACACTAGTCCAAGTTTGAGCATCTAAGACTACAAAACCCACCCCACAGTGACACACTTCCACCACCATGGCCACACCTCCTAATAGTACCACTCCATATGGGCCAAGCATTCAAATACATGAGTCTGTGGGGTCATATCTATTCAAACCACCAAACTGCATATGGATATTCATACAGAAATTTCTTGGGCAAATTGATTCATATTCAGAAAGACCTTGCCTATATCTATATCACGTACAGTATGTTTTCTTTTAGCAGTTTTAGTGTTCTGGATTTCATGTCTAGGTATTTGATTCACTTGAAGTTAGTTTTTCTGCAAAGCTCCAGAGGCTTCCTCCAGCAGCAGATGGGAGTGGATGCAGATATCCACAGCCAGATATTATGCAGAGAAGAGTATCTGATTTTGTTCTTCTATGTGTTGAGATCCAGTTTACCCAGGAGCATTTACTAAACATGCTTTCTTTTTTTCAGTTCATGCTTTTTACATTTTTGTCAAATATTAAATACTTGAAGTTATGTGTACTCATGTTTCGGTTTCTTTCCATTGTTCTACATATCTATTTCATGCCATTGACATATTGTTTTTAGTACTATGTCTCTGTAATATATCTTACCTGGAATGGTAATAACTCTAGCATTGTTCTTTACTCAGAATTGTTTTGGCTATCTGGGGCCTTTTATGGCTTTAAAGGACTTTTAAGATAGTTTTTTCAATTCTGTGAAGAATGAGATGGGGATTGTGATTGAGATTGCATTGAATCTGTAAATAGCTTTTGGTAAAATGGTCATTTTCATAGTATTTGTTTTACCAATCCATGAGCATGGAAAGTTGTTCCATTTTCTTTCTTTCTCTCTTTCTTCATAGGTTTAAAGTTTTCATTGTAGAAGTCCTTGACTTCCTTGGTTAGGCATGTTCCTAGACATTATTTTCTTTGAGGTTATTGTAAGTGGGAATATATCCATAATCTCCTTCTCTGTATGCTTGTTCTTGGTGTAATAGAAAAGCTCAGAGACCTAGGGTAGAACCAAACACAACTATGAAAAAAGGACAATGAAATGATTCCTAATGATATTGTGCTATACTCATAGATTAGTGCCTGTTTAGTCATTATCAGAGAGGGTTTCTCTGGCAGCAGATGGGAGCTGGTACAGAGACCTAGAGCCAGACATTATGCAGAGAGTCTAAATTGGAGTTTTCTCTCCATCTTGTCCCTTCCCTGAACTTGGGAACCTCACAGCAAAGGGGGAGGAAAGATTGTAGGAATCCAAGGGGATGGGAGACACTAGGGGAATATGGCCCAACAAATCAACTAAGCTGGGCTCATAGGATTTCACAGAGACTGAATTGACAAGCATGGGCCTACATGGGTCTGTACTAAGTCCTCTGAATATATTGTGGCTGCTAGCTTGATGTTTTTGTGGGACTCCTAACAATGTGAGCAGATGTATCTCTGACTCTTGCCTGCTCTCGAGACTCTTTTCCTCCTATTGGGTTGCTGTGTACAGCCTTTATATGAGGACTTTTGCCTCGTCTTATTATATCTTGTTCTGTCCTGTTTGACTGTTACCTCTTGGATTCCTGTTCTTTTCTAAAGAGGAAATGGAGAGGGAATGGATCTGGGGGAGAGGAGCAATGGAGGATAGTAAGAGGAGTGGGGGAGGGGAAACTGTGCTTGAAATGTGTTGTATGGAAGAATCCATTTTCAATTAAAATAAAAAAGAGAAACTATTGACTTGTGCAAGTTGATTCTGTACCTGCCACATTGCTGTATTTGTTTATCATTGATAAGCTATTCTGGTAGAATTTGGGGATCTCTAATGTACAGTATTATTTCATATGCTAATAGGGGTAGTTTGACTTTGATCCCTATTTGTATTCCTTTAATGTCCCTGCCTTGCTTTATTGATCCTTCTACTGCTTGAGCCAATATTGATAAGGAGCGGGTATAGTGGACATTACTGCTGCATTTCTGACTCCATAGGATTGCTTCAAAGTTTTCTCCATTTTGGATGATGTTGGCTATGGGTTTCTTATACATAGGTTTTATTATGTTGAGATATGCTCTTTATAGCCGTACTTCTCTAGGATTTTTTATCATGGAGGCATATGTGATTTTTACCAATAGCATTTCCCTCTATCTAAATGACAATGTGATTTTTGTCATTAAGTCCATTATATGGGTTATTAAATGATTGAGCTACATATATTGAGCTACATATATTCCTGCATTTCAGGAATAAATCCAACTCGATCATGGTGGATACTATTTTGATGAATATTTGAAAATATTTTGGTGATCATTTTCGACTCTGTTTTTTTTAGGAATATTGGCCTTGTGCTGGCTACTCTTATGTCAACTTGACACTCAAACCAGAGTTATTTGAAAGGAGGGCAACTTAACTGAGAAAATGCCTCCATAAGAATGGAGCAGATATCTCTCATTCTGCTCTCCTCTATTCTTCCCCCAACTCATAATAGAGGGAGTCATTCTAGGTTTGAGGGGAGATCTGGCACTAGTGAGGACTCCAGAGATGTACAAGAATGACACCAACTGGCAAACTAAGCAGTAGTGGAGAGACTACATTAAATGCCCCTCCCTAATAATGATTTTGACGACTATCTTACATACCATTCTAGAACCTCCATCCAGTGACAAACGGAAGCAGAGGCAGACACCCACAGCTAAACACTGAACTGAACTCCTGGAACCCAGTGACAGAGAGGGAGGAGTAATGAGCAAAGGGGTCAAGACTGGGCTGGTGAATCCCAGATAAACAGTTGACCTGAACAAGGGGGAGATCTTGGACCCCAGACTGATGGCTGAGAGGCCAGCATGGGACTAATTCAGACCCCCGGAATGTGGGTGTCAGTGAGGAGACTCAGGCAATCTATGGGGGTTTTGGGTAGTAGGATCAATATTTATCCCTGGCACACAAATGGACATAATCCCACAATGAAGGAAGCTTTCTTTGTACTGTTTTCTTTATTTCTATTTCTTTGTTTCTCTGATTTTTTACTGTATTTTTTATATTAGTTGGGTTTGGATTTGGTTTGTTCTTGTTTTCCAAACTTCTGAGTTGCTGCATTAAGACATTTATTTGTGTTCTTTCTTATTCCTTATTATTACCTCTGAGTTTTATCAATTTCCCTCACAGTATTGCTTTCCATGTGTCTCAGAGATTTTGTTGTGTTTTCATTTTGTTCCAGGAATTAAATAAAATTTGTGATTTCTTAGTTTACCTATTAATTATTCAGTAATGAGATGTTTAGTCACCATGAATTTGTGTCATGTCTGCTTCTCGGCCTGTGTCCGAGAACATGCGGAGGGTGTCGGGGATTGACAACACAGAGACTCGTTCAACGATATAAAGAAAACTTTAAACAGGCTCCAAAAAGGTTCAAGAAAAACTTCCTAAGAAAGGCTCCCACCAGAGAAGCTTCTGCTCTCTCCTCTCCCCTGACTGGTTCTCTCTGACACCAGAGGTGGATGTGTGTGGGTTTGAAGGTGCAGTTAGTCTTTTTACAAGGTCGAGGTCAGGGCGGTTTCCATGGGAAGGCCTTTTCCAGGAACTTATTGTATCGTTTTTAGTAAACATGTTTTTACTAAACATTGTCTTACAGCTGCCTACTCCCAGGCAGAAGGGGAAGTGGGTCTCTGCTCAAGGTCTGGTGTTCCCATAATTCACCCCTTTTTATTTTCAAATGAGGCACTCCTGGCTTAGGTCAAGTAGGGTCACCCTCCCTTTCCCGTCTTTGGGGGACCTTGAACCCCTGTCTTAGGTGGGAGGGGTCTTCCCCACAGGTTACCCGTCGTCGGAGACACCCCAACCTTAAATCATCTGTAACCAACCTTCATGGCTATCGGGATTGCCATGGGCTAAGCTAAGCAATACTTGGTTACGGATCTCTTGCCTCTGGAACAAGGCACGTTTGAGATCGGCATAAAGCCAGAATGCCTACTGCCACTGCCACCATTTCCAGGACCCCCATTGACATAGCGCCTCTCCATCACCATACCCATCACCAGATCTGGGCCATAACATTCTACCAGCCTTCGTCTGTTACAAGGGTAACCTGCACGTGATTTACATTCTGTTACAAGGGTAACCTGCATGTGATTTACATTTGCAATTTGATAAAGTTTACAATCGTTTCAAGATCTGCTCAGGAAAGCATTTAGAAAGTGCACTTGCACAGATATATTAGGTACAATCATTGATGTTACACATGTAGCATTACGAAAAATATGAACAATAGTTGTCGCATTAGGACAAGTTGCATTTCTCCAGAAAAATACACTGGCCTAGTCGTGATTCCAGAAACAGGAACCACTAAGTCTGATATTTCAAGTGACCATGTCCTGTTCAAATCTTGAAAAGAGGCTTTTGCCACTCAATCACAGTCCATACCAATGTCCAAATGCTTTAAATGGGTCCTTTTTTCTCTGTTGGCTTCACGATGAAAACTCATGGGCCCTGAAGGTTGATGCAGCAGGTCTGTTGAGAAACTGGAAATCTCGAACCGACTGTTTTCTTTCTTTCTTGGGCTCTAGATTCGATGACATCAAGGGTCAGGAACACTGATTTAGGAGATCTCACTCAAACTGGCTTAGGTGGGCTCCCATGGTCTCAGGTCCAGTTTTTCTCTGCTCCATGCATTTCACTAAATGGTCTGACAGCTGCTGAAGCTTTATTCTTTTCCTGCAAGAAAACACAAACATGCCCTCGACCCCAAATTAGGGTCTTCTCCACTGTCTAGTGCATGGATGTCTCCATTTGACCTGAGCAATGGTTGTTCAAGTTCCATCATGCCAGAATCTGTCTGAAGCTCACTGGCATTCACATTATAAAATTTTTAAATGAGGAGTGTATTATTTGATGAGTCATGTGGGGGCTGGGGGCATTATTTCCCCTTTTTATTTTCTAAAAAAATTTTTTTTGAACTGTTGAAGCTGGGCCATAACAGTAGAAGGATTTGTCTACCCTCCTTGGTTAACTATCTAGGTAAATTGGGATTATTACTTAGATTATTTGTAGATGCCCCTAAAAAGGACATATCCATTAAATATTTCCCAAAAACTTCTGAAAATCACTCAAGGATTATAAACTATACTGTGTTCAAATAACTTTTGAAAATTATTTGAAGTCTGTGAGCAGACTTTCCCAATCTAACCTGTAGAGCTCTCACTAGCTGACAAGGCCTCATTTGCATCTTAAATTTTTCTGTTAAAACATTAACAGACTGGCTGGATGTTCCTTTTGGCTATATATAAAGCAATCTAGGTGGCTTCTTAACTATTTTTTGAAGGGATTTAAGTATCCTTTTAATCATATAAGCAGTTCACACTCACGCATTCACAATCACATTTCATACATACCGGTGTGGCCACACCATACATTTAGAACATACATGCATCTTTTAGTCATCCTTTTTCCCTAGGTCATGATTAGTCTGTTGCAATGAAGCTTCCTTAATTGAAATCTATGTAAAAGAACAACTCCAGCCAATCCTTGAACTAAAAGGGTTAAAAAGTCTTGTATGTTCTTTATCATTCCTCCATTTGAGCTACAGTCATGGGGTACAGCCGTACCTACTCCTTGTAACTCTGTAGATGCAAGGTGGAGAGGCCAGGCTTTTGGCCAAAAGTTTTTAGAGATGACTCACAAAATAGAACTTAAATGTATACAAAATTTTCCATTCCATATACCTTTGTCTTTTTCTTTTTCTTTTACTTAATACCAGTACCTCCTTTATTAACCGTTACCAATTTTCAATTTACCCACTTTTAATCCATCCTCCAACTGAGGGTGATCTCTCAGGTTCCCCTTTCTTTCCTGACCTTGGTGTCAGGCGAAGGCCTGGAGATTTAAT
Source organism: Mesocricetus auratus (assembly GCF_017639785.1). Taxonomy (NCBI): domain Eukaryota; kingdom Metazoa; phylum Chordata; class Mammalia; order Rodentia; family Cricetidae; genus Mesocricetus; species Mesocricetus auratus. The sequence continues at coordinate 62,279,361 of NW_024429184.1, read as the reverse complement.
CCAATCCACCCCCTCAACTGAGGGCGATCTCTCAGGGTCCCCTTTCTTTCCTGACCTTTGTCAGGCAAAGGCCTGGAGATTTAATCCAATCCACCCTCCAACCTAGGGTGATCTCTCAGGGTCCCCTTACTTTCCTGACCTTTGTCAGGTGAAGGCCTGGAGATTTAATCCAGTACCCCTAGCTTGGTACCCCTTTTTAACACATCCGCATAGCCTTACTGGCCAGCCTTTTAGATCTCTCAGTTCCCCTTTACTTTCCTGACCTCAGTGGATCAGGCGAAAGACTGGAGATTTTTTATTTTATTTCTTATTTTACCCTTTTTTTTTTTTTGAGACTGGGTTTCTCTCTATCCTTTTGGAGGCTGTCCTGGAACTTGCTCTATAGACCAGGATGGCCTCATTCCTTCCTATCTCTGCCTCCCGAGTGTTGGGATTAAAGGCATATGCCACCAACACCTGGCTCTCTGAATATCATAGCAAACATCCTCCCAATCTGGGACATTTAAGCCTTCCCCAGTAATGAACCATGGGCTGGCTCGTTCGATGGATTTTAGAAAGCCTTCTAGGGTTTTAGACTTGACTGCAGTCCCATGTTCTTTAAGTAACTTTTTTAGTTGATACTGTAATGATTCTAGCTTCCCGGAACTATTCCCCATAGTTTCTTAACCCCGTCCACTTACCTCGCTTTCACGATCTCAGTGGGACCTCCAATTGTCACGTCTGCTTCTCGGCCTGTGTCCGAGAACATGCGGAGGGTGTCGGGGATTGACAACACAGAGACTCGTTCAACGATATAAAGAAAACTTTAAACAGGCTCCAAAAAGGTTCAAGAAAAACTTCCTAAGAAAGGCTCCCACCAGAGAAGCTTCTGCTCTCTCCTCTCCCCTGGCTGGTTCTCTCTGACACCAGAGGTGGATGTGTGTGGGTTTGAAGGTGCGGTTAGTCTTTTTACAAGGTCGAGGTCAGGGCGGTTTCCGTGGGAAGGCCTTTTCCAGGAACTTACTGTATCGTTTTTAGTAAACATGTTTTTACTAAACATTGTCTTACAGCTGCCTACTCCCAGGCAGAAGGGGAAGTGGGTCTCTGCTCAAGGACTGGTGTTCCCACAAATTTGTGTGTTTACTAGAAATTTGTTTGCTGTTAATTGTAAGTTTTATTACATTGTAGTCATATTGAATGCAGGAAGTTATTTCTATGTTTTTAAATTTGTAAATATTTGTGTTCTAGGATGTGTATTTTAGAAAAGTTTCTGTGTGCTGTTATATATTTTAATGTTTGGGTGGAATATTCTGTAGCTATCTATTAAGCCTATTTGATATATGATGTCAGTTAATTCTATGACTCTCTGTTTAGTTTTGTCTAGATGATCCATGTATTGGAGAAATAGGATATTGATACTATTAGTAAATTGATATTAATCTGTGCCTTTAAATCTAGTAATACATTTTAAATGATATTGGAGTACACTGGAGTTTATTGAGTATATGTTTAGTGATGGCTTCTTGGTTAACTGTTACCTTAATTAGAATGAAGTGTTCCTCTTTATCTCCTTTTGTTAGTCTTACTTCTGAGTCTTAAGTCAAATATTAGTATGGTGATGCCTGCTTGCTTCCTGGTTTCACTGAAATTTTAGTACTTTTCCTCTACTCAGTTCCAATCTTTAAACTTAAGATGTGTTCATGCAGACACAGTCAGTCTGTATCTTTTGATTGGAGAATTGGAACCAATTATATTTAAAGTTACTATTGAAATGTTGTGTGTTAGTTTTGGTCATTGTGTTGTTAATTGTTGGTATTGTTGCTTGTGTTCTTAGTGGTACTTTGTACCTTAATAATTATGGATTCCTATTGCTGTTCATGGTCTCTCTGTTATGTTCATTCTTCTCTTCAGCCTGAAATATTGCTTCCTGTATGCTCTCTAGTTTTTGTTGTTGATAAACATTTTTTCAGGTTGTTGATATCATGGAAAGTTTTTCTTTTCCTTTGATTATGGCAGATAGTTTTGCTTAGTATATTAGTCTAGGTTGGCCATCATAGTTTTTTACAACTTGGAATGCATTGCTCCAGGCTCTTGTGGTTGTCAAATTTCCATTGAGGAATCAGCTATTATTTTGATGTGTTACCCTTTATCTGTGACTTGAGTTTTGTTTCTTGGAGATTTCAATCTACTTTGTTATGTGTACTTAGTATTTGAATTATGGTACACCATGAGGATTTTCTTTTCTGGTCTTGTCTGTTTGGTATTTTGTGTGCTTCTCGTATTTGTATGATGTGGTTTTGTTTGGGAAAGTTTTCTTATAAGATCTTATTGAAGAGCTGGTATACACCATTGACCTGGGATTCTTCTCACTCATTTATGCCTATAATTTAAAAGATTAGTTTGCCATTGTTTCCCACATTTCCTTTGTCTTCTTTTCCTGTGATTTTTAAATAGTTTTCATATTTCTTGCTTATTTGGTCTAGATTCTCTACTATATCTTCAAAGTCCTTGCCAGACTTTCTTTGAGTTTTATAGTAGAGTTACTGGGCTTTTCAATTCCATCTTCTCTTTATCTTGAGTTCTCTTCAGTGGTTTTTTTTTTTTATTTAACGTATATCCTTGGTTGTCTTTGTCATTTCTATCAGCCTTATATTGTTTTTTTTTTCTTGGGCATCACTCCAGTGTTTTTTTCTCCTTATGTTCTTTCTCAATTTCATTGAGCTATTTCTTTATGTCTTTCATAAAATCCTAGAATTCTCTGATGATGTTTATCATTGTTCCTTTAAGTTCTATGTCTTAGAGTTCATCTAGGTATCTTTCATAGGTAAACATGATGTTTTGGAGAGAACACACTGGTTTGATCTTTCATATTGTTTGTATTTCTGCAAAGAGGCCTGAGCATGTGGGCTTCTTTTATTAGTTTAAATCTAATATGGACAGCACAGGTTGAGGCTGAAGAGAGTATGTGCAGGCAGCTTGGGCCTGGAAGTTGGAAATGCTTGAGTGGAATAAAGCCAGGGAGAAATAGGGGACTGCTCTAGTGTATAGGATGTTGGCAAGAGTGAAGGCAGAGATAGCCAGACTCTGCTGGATGCAGGATCCGGCAGGTTGGGAGAATGCATGCACGAGGAGGTCATGGAGAGCTACTGGGCTAGACCCTGAAGAAGGAGTTCAAGGTCTGCTTGGATGGAGAGATTAGTTGTTATTCCATGACTTTTTAAATTATGTTTCTTTTCCTGTCCAGTTTGGAAAATGAGCCTAGGTCACCTGTAGATAAAATCTTGTTTACAGCCAAGATGATTATTTTCATGTCAAGCCAGATCTCTGTAGTCTTCTAAAGTTAGCTGTGTGATGGCAGCATGACTCTCAATAAATGAAGATACTAGAAAACTCTGACACATATACTTTAATGGAGTGAAATGTGTAGGGTATGGTCTATGTAAATATATGTAAAAGAGCTGGGGGTATTAATTAATTATCCTGACAATTTTTTTGTCCTCTACTGAGTGATGACAACAGTCTTCTTAGAGCAGCTCACTACTCCCCTCATTACTGATGAGAAAATTGACCCTTCTGTTAGGACCTTTTTTGAGGTCACAGTAGCTTATAAATGACTGATACGGGATTTCAAGTGAGGTAGTATGGGAGCGACTCTGAGGCTAACTCTTAGCTGAGATGTCTTATTTCTATTTAACCTCTGTATACTCCATTTTAAAATCCCATGTTCTACTTGTTGTACTAGTGTAGAGAAATGTAAATGAAGTTTGAAAGCTGCTTAAGTAACATAAATAGCCTTATAAAGTTGATCATTCTGACACAGACACAGAACAAGCCATGAAGACTGTTTAAGTTGACAGCTCAACTCTCATGTGTGCAAGTGTTTTTCCCTGTATGGACACATTATTTAAGAGAATTTATGTCTAAGAACTTATTCTTTAAAAGACTTGAAATGGGTAGTTTAAAACAATGATTTGTGCTGTATTAAATTAAGGCAGGGGCATGAGGCTCTATTTTCTTTTTGTAAAACTCTTGCCATATGGTTCTCAGTCCCTTTGACATAGTTTTTAGGCTATGAAATTCTGTATATCTCTATGAAGCTCAAGACTGACCTTGAAGAGGGAAAAGTCTTATTTTATTATGCTGACACCACACACCATAACTCTTATTTTGCTAGGAGATCTTATTCAATGTCATCACCAACATATGCAACAAGAGATACGTCATGTTTATGGCTTGGGTATTCCTTTTGTTTCCAGTTACAGTTTTCCCATAAAATCTCTATTGAAAATAATCTCCATGGAGTCATTGAATGTTATTGCTTGGAACAGAAATGCTAAAACAATTTGCTTATTTAGGATCTTGAGTTTTTCCAGCATTTTAAAGTGTCTCAGTCCCTCAAGAAATAGCTTTACAGCCAGAGCAGTAGTAATGTAAATCTGCGGCTGTTCTTGGTTGTGTTACCTCTATAATATATTTTGTATCTTCTCCTTTGTATTAGAGTACAATTGGCAAATAATTCCACTTTGAATCTTCTCCACTAGATATACTTCAGCTATGACTGACATTCTCTCACTGTTTGTTTTTTAATTTTTTTTCTAAAAATCCAAGAGCCTGTGTATTATATAGAGACCCCAATGATACTTGTGTGTACATCTTTAAAATTAGATGCCATTTGTTGTCTATTTATCGTCTTTATGTCCAAGGCTCTCTTACTGGATAGAGGTCAGTTTAGCCTTTATTGCTGGGTGACAGAATGGGACACCTTGCCCTAGGAAGCCATGACCAGAAGAATCAGAGCGTCCATGGAGAGCCCTGGAGGTCGAGCCCTTAGAAATAAGATCCCATGGAATGGAGAACAGTGCATAGGGGAAGTGACTGAGGTCAAAATTCTGGGGAAGGAGACTGACCGACTAGCAGGGTAGAGACAGAGAAAGGGTAACTTGGGTGTTTTACATAAAGGCAGCTGAGCTGGCTTACAGCTTCGTATGTGAAATCTGGCCTGGCAAAATAAGCATGGCTTTGGCACTGGGTTAGGTTCGAATCTTGCTTGAAGAGCTGATTTGAATAAGTGAGTTAATCGTCTCACCATTTAAATGAGCATAATTGTAATGACTTTGGTGCCATTCAGTAACTGCCCCTTAATATCATAGATGCTCTTGTTTGTTCCTTAGTACAATTCAGGGTCTCAATTTCTAGCCCTGGCTGATTGGGTACTTTGTTGGAGACCAGATTGGACTTGAACTCACGGAGATCTGCCTGCCTCTGACTTTTGAGTACTAAAATTAAAAGCGTGTACCACCACCATGGGCCCCAGTTTTTTATTCTCATTTTCAAGGTTACAGAAATGAAAGCTCACAGAAGATGAATAATTTTCTCAAGGTTCTTTCCTATGGTTTAGAAATAATTGAACCAGTATTTTAGTCCATGTTAATCAGAGTCCAGAACATTAGACCCAGGTATGAATGACCTCTCTCTCTTTCTCTCTCTCTCTCCTCTGAGACAGGGTTTCTCTGTGTAACAGTTCTGACTGTCCTGGTACTCTCTTTGTAGACCAGGCGACCTTGAACTCACTGAGATCTGCCTACCACTGACTCCTGAGTGCTAGGATTAAAGACATGAGCTACCACAGCCCAGTGACCTATCACTCTTGCCATTAAAGGAAACATAGGGTGAGGTACTGGAACTTGCATTTGGATTTACCTCAGTCACTAAGCTATGCAACAGTGGTCTGTGGCCTTGCTATTTAGGTATGATCTGTGGCTCAGAGACAGTATGAGCAATGCGCTTTCCCCAAGAGGTCAAGTGAAGTACCAGTTCTCTGTCCCCACCCAGCCTTGCCTTACAGTGTTAGAATCCACCCTCCAAAAGATCCTTGTGGGTCTATCTGCTCATTATGGAATGAGAAAATCACCACCCATGCTTGAGTGGTGATTTGAGGGTCAGAGGTATTGTGTTTTCTTTGTTAATGAAGTAGAAGCTGCTGTTCTTGAAAGGCTTCATGTAGAGCTTTACTTTCTACTCTGTGTCCAGAGCTGTTATGCTATTTCTTAATTCTTACAGTTTCGTGATGAACCTTCCTCCCTTGAAGGGTACACTGCTGTGGAATTGCTGTTCTACCTCTACAGCATCTCAAGCTGGGGTAGATGTAGACTTCAGTCTTGTCTAAATCCAATCTGTGGCTTTGAAAAATTAACCTTGATGAGTGCTGAATTTAAATTGTAGTATTAACACATATTAATTATGCGAATCAATGGGTTTCACTGTAGCATTTGTGTGCATGCGTATATTACACTGTGATCCCATCTGAATTCTCCTTTGCCTCACTTGCCTAACCTCTCCATCCCCCAGGCCTCCCTCTTCCCATCTCATGTCCTCCCTCTACTTTCAGGTTCCTCTCTGTCTTTTTTCTTCTGTCTCCCCTCCCTTCTTCATTTAGCCTTTCATTTTACACATATGTAATAAAACACAAGATAATTGTTTTCCTTTTCTTAACATGCTATCTTCAAGTTTTATCCATTTCCTACAAACAACTTGATTTCATTATTCTTGTGACTTAATAATACTCTATTGTGTATACATGCCATATTTTCTTCTGCCGGTAGATACCTAAGCTTGTTCTACATCTTAACCCTACTGAATAACAATGCAGTAAACATGGAGATGTAGTTGTTTCTTTCATATGCTGGCTCATTTTCTTTACACACACATATATATATGAATATGTGGTAGTTTTATATTTTTTTATTTTTTGAGAAACCCCCATAACTGATTTCCACAATGGTAGAACATCGGTGGTGTATAAGGATAACTCTTTCTCCACATCCTCACCAGCATTTATTTATTTGCTTATTTATTATTGGGTTATTTCTGTTAATAGCTGTCTGACTAGAGTGAGATGGAGTCTCAGTGAAGTTTTGATTCATGTTTCTGAGCTACCTAATAATGTTGGAGGACTCTTTATGTACCTATTGGCCCTTTCTACATTTTTGAAGTGCATTTAGATCATTTTCCAATATTTTTGTTCTTTTACTAATTTTTTAAAAGTTCTTTACTTACTGTAAACATCAACCTTCTGTTAGGTCATATCTGTCAAGACTATTTGACTATACACAGACACCAGAGATTATAAAAATAATGCATCTTCTCAGGTCTTTAAGCCAAAGTGTTCAGTCATGTCTGCCCCTGCTTTTGGCTAGTGTACCAACCAGAGAAGGAAAAAAATGTACTAGATTCTGTATTTGTTCTAAAATTTTAAACACTGTAATCCTTTCAAATAAATTTCACAAAATTGTTTATTCTTCTCTAGTGACAAAAATATGCTCTTAAAAACAGAATATAAATGAACAACCACAGGAAAAAGTGAATTTGGATCTGTTGTTGTATACTTTCTGTTGCTGTGACAAGCATCATGGCAAAAGCAATTTGGGGAAGGACAGTTGGTTTGATTTACACTCCCAGGTCACAGTCTGTCGTTGAGAGGGGTCAGGGCAGGAACACAGGCAGGCCTGCTTGATATTTCATGCAACATTACCTCTAACCAGATAACTCACTCACAGCGGAAGAAGTATGGCAGAAATCATAGCGGAATGCTACTGCATGGCTCCCTTCCAGGTTTAGTCCAGCCAGTTCCTACCCAGCTTAGTACTACCCACCTAGACAGCCCACAGTGGGCTGGGGCTTCCTGAGTCAATTACGTCATAACAGTCCCCACAGACATGCCCACAGGCCAATCTTTTCTGGCAAATTCCTCAGTTGAGACCCCCTTTACAGTTGATTCTTGACTGTGACAGTTAAAGCTAACTACAAGATCTAAATTCATAAAATATTGAAAGGTAGAGTGTTTAGATAATCATTCTGAGTCCTTGATTTCATGGCAATAGAAATACCGTTTTAGTGACATTTATAATGATATTGGAATATTTGATGGGTGCAATTTTTCGGTTGCGAGCCTAGACTTTAACAGCTAAGCCATTGCTCCAGCCTGATGGATGCAATTTTAAATGATACAGTATTTTGAAAGTTGTGTTTTGTATATGAAAGAAAAATATTTACAGTGCATGTTAAAGAGGGGTAAGTAAGACTTTATTTGGGACCAAGATAAGTGTAGGGGCCACAGTGATGGTATTTTTTCAGTTAGGGAGCAAACTCATGCCTGAGCAAAGCAAGAACTAATACACACTATTAGTGCACTAATAGCTAAGGACGAGCAGAGTGAGGGCCAGTGAATAGAAAATCATGAAGAGAAACTATGTAAGGCTGTGTGTGTGTGTGTGTGTGTTTCTGATGAAACCGACCTGTAGAACTCATGCTGAACACACAGGGTGGGTGGAGACTTCAGGATCATATAGGGAGGTTATTTGCTAAAACTAGCTTTTAAATCATCTAGATTCTTAGGCAGTTCAGGAGCCTGACTAAGCCACAGGAAATCAAGGAATATTTGCCCAAATGCTGCTTTCTAAACAAAAACATCTATCTTAATGAATGCTTCATAATAGTTCTTTGTATCAATATAACTGGGTAGCATATACTGAAATTCAGCTCAGGTTCTTTCTAGGGGAATGCTTTGTGATCTGAGGAAGGGCAATACAAGATTTAATTTCCCTGGAAGGGGTACTTTAGCTGGTACTGACTGATTTTGCTTTTCATGGACTTTCACGAAAGGATCCAGGGTTTTAGAATTGGATGGGAACTGTCCTCAAGAGGAAGGATGGCCAATCTGTAGATATACTCAGGCTATTATTCCTCTGTAGAGTGCCCACTTTAACATGCCCACCCTTCATTGCCTTCCAATTGCACTTCCGTTTCACCAGTATACTCTCTTGTACTTTCAGCATCCTGTAGATCTTTTCTCAGAATTGATTAATCTCTTTATTAGTGGTGATTTACAGGGTGATTGACAATGTCTGGAGACAGCTTTGATTGCCACAATTGGTGTAGTTGCTCTTTAGATGTAGAGGGTAAAGGCTGAAGCTGCCATATAATGCACAGGATAGACCTCAAACCAAGAAATCAGGGTCTAGATTTTCTTGCTTTTTGTATGAGGCTACTACAGCGGCCCAGTCTCCTGAGGGATGCTGCTCACTTCCCGCCTGCACGACTCAACCTCGGCCCTGCTCTCACCTGGTCCCTGGTTCCTAACCTTTCGGGTTTTATTAATTCAGTGACTTTTCCAGGCTTGTCTGTGGATGGGCCTGTTGCTCGTATGAAATCTCTTCTGGTCTTAGTTTTACAATGTAATTACTATTGAGAATTAACAATCTTCAATATATTTTTTAAAATAAAATTTGGGATTTGAGAAGAATGTTGGGTACTGATAAGTGAAAATTACTTGCGGTGTAATTACTGACCAATCATGGCTATGAGTCTGAATAAACTGTCCTAGGCAGGCCTGAACAAAAGGGGGGTAGTATTATGTCTATTACTTTTTGATGCTGCTTTGTAATGTTTCCAGGTCATAGAATGTTGATGTACCTTATCTCTCACAGTGGCTACTCTCTGTTATACAGGTATATTATAGCTTATTTACGAAGTCCGTATAGTTGGATATTAAAGCTGTCTGTATCATAAATTAAGTTATGACAAGTTCACTTGTAGATGTATGTTATAGATACAACTTTAAACAGCTAGATTCTGTGATCCAAGACCAGAGCATTTAATGACTTCAATTTAAAGTTGACACACAGACAAAGAGGGAGAAACATACCTATGCAGACTGATACAGCCAGATAACTGTATAATATGCAATTACATGAACAACAGATAATACTTCATGTTTATGTTTAGAGAGAGGCAACTTCAAGTTGTTTAAGGAAATTAAACAACACATAGAGCCTAATTCATTTGTGCATATGGCATTCAGCTAATCTAGTTGAGTAGCATGAAGGAAATGCCAAAAATATAATATTATACTAGTTTTGCATCTTTTTGACCACAAATTAGTATGGAGGTTTTTTTTTTCTTTTTAAAGCAGAACCCGGGGTTCTTGGAGATTGAATTTCAGTGAGCAAATTGTTCAAAAATTAGCATGTTGCTGTCAGAGCAAAGCAACCCAAGCCGCTTTCGCATGTAAGTATTAGGAAGACTTTTATTTTCAAATGGCTGAGAAGGAGGTCGAGATAAAAGAGAAGGCGTGAGGACCGCAAATCCCTACAGAGCTGCCTGGCATACAGGTGGGATTCGAAAGTGCCTGCTGGGTGAAAGGCGCGCCATTATGAAGAAACTCTCCTCAGATTACTCCAGAAACAATCAGAGGGACTCAGGACAGAGGGCAACCTTGCACTATTGTCCCACCGCCACAGCAAATTAAATGCAGCCAGGCTGCCTTCATGCTATGAGCCACTGTAGAAACTTTTCTTTCCCTCTGCCCTGCATCCTCCCCAGCTTGTTACCCAGGAGATGGGCAGAAAAGACAACAGACTGCAACTCTGGTCAACATCTTAGAGTGTTGAAATGCCTTGCTACCAGTTTAGTGCCTGAGGAAGACTCTGGCTTTGTAAGGTTTTTCTCCTTACTCTTCAAAAAAAAAAAAAATGAAGGCATTAATGTTGCAGACAGATCATATCTTGAATTAAACTAACAGTGGTTAGCTTAATACAAGTCCTCATGTTGTGGTGACCCCAACCATAAAATTATTTTTGTTGCTACTTCATATCTGTAATTTTACTAATTTATGAGTCACAATAGAAATACATGATATGCAGGGATATCTGATATGTGACCCCTATGAAAAGGTCATTTGACCTCCAAAGGTGTTGTGACCCACAGGCTGAGAACAATTGCTCTTAGAGCTTCCTCTTGTTAGAATCTTTGCAACCCTTGATGTGCAGCAGCCAAGAGAGGTCAACACATAGCCGAGCCCCTACAAGCCTCTGGGCACCTGTTTAGCTCTAGTGGTCCATTCCTGCAGGGCGGTAATTTGAATTGCATCTCCCTGGGTTCATAGTGATCTGCTTTCATAACAGCCCTGACTGGCTTGGCCTGGCCTGTCTCCATCAGTATTCCCTAATGGCCTAGTGGCCTTTGGTAAAGCATGCTAAGATGTATAACAAAATCAAACGGATGTTGCATTTTGTTCAGATGACACTAAAATATGTTGTGTAAACTAGGGACTGTCATGCTAAGTTTTCAGCTGCCTTCAATACAGTGCTGTCTTCATGAGGAGGCCCATGGAATTCTAAAGGAAGGACATTCTGACTTGAAAATTGGAAAACAGGAAGTGGAAGAAAGTTTCAGGCATAAATTTCCAGCCTGTGTCTCACTGATCCACCGTTCTCTTCAGTAAACGCACAATGCAGGGAACGTGCCCAAAGACCTACATTTGAATGCAGCCCTGCCCTTGTGTCTCTCTGAGTACAAACTGTCTGTGTAGGTTGTCTGTCCCAGGGCCCCAGGGCCGACTCAGCCTTCCTGCACTGACTTCAGTTTCTGTTGGAAAGCAGGTACACAAAGCCTCCTTTAACTCGCCTGCCGGGAGCGGTCAGATGAAACAGGCCTGCTGATGGGTAACATATCTGTCCCCAAAGACACCACTCCTCAGAACACAGCATAAATTGACTCTGGGTGGAGCTTTCAGCATTTGCAGCATGGAAGAAGGTTTGACCGGTAACCCTTCTGTTGATTGCCTCACTCCCTAGCCAAAGCCAGGTCCCCTTTCCTCGTCTTTCCACTAAGTCTTCTGCATACTTCTCCTTGGCTTCTGGGAATCAGGAATGACAGGTCTCACTTTCATATTACTGAGCTTCCTTAACAGAAGGAAGAGGCAGCCGTTAGCCCTTTTTCCCTTTAGATACTGGGACGTTCTTTCATCTCAGCTGATTGCAGGGGATCAGAGTCACATTCATAGACCAAAGATGCTTATTTATGTATGAAACAAGCACACAGCTTATTTCCAAAAGGCACATTTGATGTGCTACCCTTTTCCTTTAACAGTGTTAAGGACAAAGGGGGGAAAGGGCTGCTATGTGTTTTGTGTCTCCTGATCCATCTGAAGATGCTGTCTCTGTGAGGCCTTTTCCCATCTGTTATAGCAATGAGGGAAAAAGGAATCTGTAAGTAAAAAGCAAAGAAACAGGGGCCAGAGGAGCCAAAGGAGCAAATGATCAGATAAACGGCTGGGAGCTGGCGGGGAACTGTTACCATGGAAGCACCCTAGTCTGAGAGTATCCCCGTGTTAGCTTTCCGCATGCCTCCCTCCCCCAGTTCCTCACGTGAGCCTTCTGTCCCAGGCAGTGTTCTTTCCAGGAAGGGTCACATGCTTGCAGTCTAAGTGACTTACCTGCTCTGCGGCTTTCTTAGAGGCTTAAGGTCCATGTTGTTATAGTTTCGATGCAGGGTTTCCCATAGCTCTCTTATACAGAAGAGCTCGAGTCTCACTAGACTCTCCTATGTGTGTCAAAGACAGAGGGGATTGCCGATGGGGTCTTTTGTGGAGTGTCTCAGGGAAGCTGCAAAATTGGTCTCCAGGACCCATCTCCAAAGAGATCTGCAGATCTTCCCTCTGAGCGGAGATCACGTGTTAGGCATCGTTCCAGGACTAACAGACTACCCAAGATAAACAGCTTCAAAGAAAGGTTTGCCTTGGCTCAGGGTTTCAGAACTTTGACCCAATGGCAGTTTGGTCATCACTTCTGGATGTGGTGGGGCAGTTCATCCCAGTGGGAGCAGAAGCAGACCCTCCTCACCACATCGAAGAAGAGGGCAGCGGGGAATGCAATGGGGTGGAGGAAGGCTACATCTCCACATTTTCTTCCACGAGGCACTGTGGGCTAGGGTTGTGCTTCAGTGCCTGGCTACAGAAGATCTGAGCAGTGGGATTCCCCATCTTCTGCCCTGTCCTGAGTCCTCTGACACAGCTTCTGTACTACACCTTCCACGAATGTTTTCTGACTCAACTCATGCCCTTTTAAGGGGTGTTAGGTCTCTGTTTTGGTTGGGGGGATTGGGCTTAGACAGGTTAAGCCACTTGATGAGGTTTAGGAACTTCGGCAGAAGCAGTCCTGGTGGCCTCAGTGACTGAGTCCTCATTCTGCTTGGTTTGCTGCCCACATTCCATGCAGAACCTTCCAAATGCCCCCTTGCCTGTGCTTCTCTGTGGTTCTGTCCTCCTGATCCTCCCTGCAGGACTCCAACACCATCTTGAATATTTGCTGAGGAAACTGGAATCTGAAGAGGAGGGGGATATAAACTGTAAAACTCCATGGGGCAATAGCACTAAAATCCCCGCGCTCTCCTCTGTCTTGCTTTTTGTGTCATCCAGCAAAATGTTCCAGAGATTTGTCAGCTGACCTTCCCACCCTCCTCCAGCATGCTGCCTCCCGTTAATCTGGGGAGCCCGATACAAATGGAGGGCATCCAAAAACTTCATCGATCTTTCTTTCTGGATGAATTGTAGGCACACCAACACTTCTGAGTCACTTCAGAATGGTCACTCTCTGCCCGATTCAATGGCAAACTCAGTGTATAGGTTCATTGAAGCCTCCTGCTTTCTTCGATGTCCTCCAAGACTGTGTCCTGTTGATCAAGTTTAAGCCTCTCTGCTTCTAATCTCTTGTTCTTTATAGATACCATTTCTCCCTGGCCCATCTAATTCCAAATCAAGTGAAAAGATCTACGCCCCATCAAGATCTAGCAACTATCAAGTGTCTCTTGGGTTTTTTTTTATCTTTGGTCATTAGAAAAAACAGCCTATACTTCTGGTCTCCTGTAAAGTCTTTCCACTTTTTAATCTCACGATATTCAGCTTTTATTTCTAGCACTCATACCACTTGAGTCTCAACTAGACAAAGGGAAACTGCTTCATTAATGTGTAAAGGGAAAATAATTCACAGAAAGTGATTAAATCAAGGGTGGTAGATCTAAGAAACAAACAAACAAAAGGAGTGTGGGTTTCTAGAGACCGTGGTAGCTAGGAGTAGTTAGGACGTGAATAGTGGAGGGACAAACGGTGAAACACTGTCCTAGAACTGTGGATTAGCTGACTTGACTAGCAGCAGAGGAAGACTCAGAAAGGGATTCAATTCAGTAAGTGCAGACAGGGCTGTCTGAGGCAGAGGGGAGTAGGCAGGACTTCTGTTCTCCACAATGGCTCTCATTGGCTGAACACAGCCTAATTAGTAGTCATGGAGGCCAAGAGCTTGTGAGATATAGTCCCCAAAACAGACGCGTGGATTATACATCCTGCCAGAGTAAGAATGAATCTGAGGCTAGCGGACAGGAACTGGCCAGCAATGATAATAGCGATTTCTTAGGTGCCAAATTCAATGAGTTTTTAGGTAGTTTTACTAGATTTGTCTGGATTATACTGATGACTATGCCATCCTGGGAACTCTCTTGACTTCTGAGAGGCAGTGCTTCAAATCTGTTCTACTGATTTTTTTCTGTCTCTTTTAAAGCATTCTCTCCTTTTATTGCCCCATACCTACCACTTAAGTATTGCCATTGTCTAGAATTTTCTCTATCTTCAAGGTCTCATTTTACAGATTCTAGGAACTTTCATGTGTGGGTTACTTACTCGAGACTTTCTCCTGGAATTTTCACCTGTATGGTTAACTCTTCATCTCCATAACCACTTTCAACTAAATAGGAACAAAATTAAACTCATCCCATTTCCATCACATTTCCCTTGGGGCCCTATATTGCTCAGTGGTAATGCTGGCCATTTGTCAAGAACTGTGAACAACCAGACTTTATTTTAATCCTCATACAACAAAGTTGCCTGCCACAGTTTCAAGGAAACTAGCACATCTCCTGTTTGAAGACAGGAAATGTTTTTGCTTTTCCTGGTAGAGGAACTTCATGTCGTGTACACCTTTAATCCCAGCACTCAGGAAGCAGAGGCAGGAGGATCTCTGTGAGTTCGAGACCAGCCTGGTCTACAAGAGCTAGTCCCAGGACAGCCTCCAAAGCCACAGAGAAACCCTGTCTTGAAAAAACAAAACAAACAAACAAACAAACAAAAAACATCATGAACTTCATGGCTGTACTGGTTTTCACAGGTACAGTGGTGTGGTTCAGGTATCAAACATTAATGTGTATGGGGTTTGCATTACTTTGGAGGAACCATTAGCTTAGGAGACCCAAGCTTCTGTTGTTAGTTTCAGAGAATGTTCTCTCTGGAAAAAGAAATTACAGTTATGATACTGGAGGATAAGGCAATCCCGTGCTTTACTTGACAGGAGGGTAGGTTTTAGAGTTGTGTGTACTATACACAGGCCTGAGAAAACAAAGATGGGGTTGTCACTTTATGAAGAAATTGCTGCTTGATCCTGCTCTTACTCATTCTGGCTCCTTTCTCATCCTTTGGCTCCTTGTCCATCTAAAGAGCTCTACGCCCCTGAGACTCTGCTGCCTCATCTGTCACCCTCCGATGTTTGCACGGATTCCCTTCAAGGACTCAAAGAAATTCCTAAAGTCCAGTGTGCTGTGGATATGCTGTCCTTCACATCCAGTTGTGAACATCTGGGAGGGCTTATGCACCCTGTCTCTGACATACTGTGGTCTTCAGGCAGCTGGTGGCTCTTGAAGTCATCCAACAACTCCCTGCCCCATTAAGGTTGTACAGTTTCTGGGTGATGGCTCTGCTCCTTGTCAAATGGTCTATGACATTTCCAGGGTTTCCATGTCTGCATTTCTAGGATTCAGCACGACACTATAGGAGTAGTAGTTGTGTTGGCATCATTCGTTTAATGAGATGTTTAAGAAGAACACGGTAAGGAACAGCCTTTACTTTTGTGGAAGGGTGTAGGGGGGTGTGCGGGGGGGGGGTATCTGACATGAGCTACTGTGAGAATGCTGGGTTGAAAGTCTTCCCTACAGAGAGCAAGCCGCTCTGTCTAACTTTGAACCCTTTATGTCAAACAGTATTAAAGAATTTATGTCTTTTAGTTATGAACATTCGAAAGAGTGAGCTTGGAGAAACCTGTCTGTAATCGAGATTAGATGACATTTTGGGAGGTTTGGTGGCTGACAAGCAGATGGAGACTGGCAACACATGGATACATGTGTTTCAAAATGGCATCCAATCTTTTTTTTTTTTTTTGAGAAAATTCAGATTTGGTCGGGTTTCTTTCCATTTCTGTAGATCTTGAAATTTCAAAGTTATTTTACTCTAATCACATTTGAGAGAAAAAAACACAAGTGTAAGTGCTTTCACAGTGAGGTTTTTCTTATATTTTTCATAAAAGATAAATTCAGCCTCCTAGATTTATTGAGGGAATGTTGAAAAACAATCTGGATTCTAATGACAGTGACTTTTACAAAAATATTTTGGCTTTATAGAAATGTTATACCAATCTTTTATTCATAAAACATATTACTTGGATTTTTATGGAGATCATGTGGATTGTATATATTAGGTAGAACATTTGGGCCAGGTTCCTGGAAAATTATTTGATTACTAGTAAAGTTGATTAAAATTATGGTTTTATTTTTAATCAAAAATATTAGGGAAAATGGGATTTTCATGCTTTATAATCTGGAGACATGGTGTCTCTTTTTTAAAAGCCAGGCTTAAAAAGACGGTGAAAGACACTGTTTGTGTTGAACTGTCGTTATACAAAATAATACTGGTTTTGATAATTCAGGATCACCCAGAGTTTAAGTCAAGTCTTAAAGCCTGCATAAGGTTTTGTGTGTGTGATGAGTGGAATTTAAGATACTCAAGGGTTTTGATGTATCCTATACGACATAGTTGATTTGGATAAAACTTCTTATAAAATGTCTGACAGCTAACTGTTGCTTAGATCACACTGATGTATTTGTTTCCCCAGGCCTCAGTCAAATAAGACATTTGTCTGCCTGCTGTGGAATCCTTTGTTTCAGCCGTCTGCTACTTTAGTAACTGTCTTATCCAAAAAGTTCCAAATGAAGAATGGTTTGCTTTTTATTTTTCTTAAAATATAGACTATCTGTACATACATAATATGACATCTTGGGGTTGACATGTGAAGCAAACTTGTTTCTAATTTAAATTAAAAAATAGACCCTGTAACTGGCTATGTAGCCCAGGCTGGCCTCAGTCCATAGCACTCGTGATTCAGCCTCCTGGCTGGAGATGCCACGCCTGGCTAGACTTTCATCTCAAAGCTGTGAAATCAGAGTTGAAGTTGAATTATACATACGAAAGGTGTACAGATTATCAATTCGAATACAGGGTCTGAAGTCAGTGGGCTAGAGAATGAAGTGCTTTAGGAAGTGAATTAATGGCAAAACAGCAATTATTGCAAAGCTGATTTCCATCTATCAAGGGAAAATCCAGCCAGCTCCCACGAGATAAAAGAATTTAGAACAACCAAAAATTACATGTGTCAGATAACTGCTCCCAGCATATGGCCATGGAATGATGTTTAGTCACCTGCCGTGAAAGGAGTATGCCTCTGCCCTGAGAAGGCAGATCAAGTGAGGGGAGATAGAACAATTAGAATAAAATACACACTCTGTCTAGTGTCTCCTGCATTGCTTTCAAAGAAGAGCTCACCAAAGTGGTGAATGTACAACTGTGGTAAGTGCTAGGGATTCCACACAGTTACAGCTACAGCTTAGTAAGAAACTGCTTACCAGGGCCTGGAGAGATGGTTCGGTGGTTAAGAGCACTGAGCACTTTTCCAGAGGACTTCGGTTCAATTCCCAGCACACAGATGATGGCTCATACCTGTCTGCAACTCCAAGATCTGACACCCTCACACAGGCATAAATGTAGGCAAAATACCAATTCACATGCATTAAATAAATAAATGGTAGATAGATAAATAAACTGCTTAGCAAAAATCTACCATCAATTCTGAAAGAATATATAATTTCCAAAATGCATAGTGTCTAAAATATCTATTATGAATTAGTATGCAAAATGTATGAAAACTGATATGAACTATGTTTTTTGCATAACATAATTGCTTCTAGATGATGTGCATTTGGGTTTGTCATCCAGCATCAAGTTAGATTTTTTTTCCAATCTGTCATGGTGGTAGCTGAGCAATCTTACTCACTTGTCACAGAGTCTTTCCTTCCTTCATCTGAAGGCTTCCTGGGACAATGTATGAAAGGAGGAGTCCTACAATCATTCCCAGTGGGGAAGGCCAGGTTGACTTGGCCAGTGGTTTTTCTAATTGCCAGCTAATCCCTCATTATTTGTAGGTCTAAAGAGGCAAAAGGAGAAATGGAATCCCTCCACTTCCTGGGACTAGTGTTTTCTATCATTTACTAAAATCATTTTAATACTTAGCACTCAGAAAATTGTCCACTAAATTATGATGGAAAAGTAATTCCATACCCTGTCTTTTCAGCCACTTTAGCCCTGGACTTAGACACTGGCGTGACAGGATGAAAACTCAGACTGTATGGGCCTCAGACACAGCAGTAGCATGTCTATAAAGACGTCTCTCCTTGTCACTCTGCTAGATGTGAAGGGACAACTCAAGTACACGTACAAATGAGAACAATAGCAGGTTGATATTTTTTCTATATCAGCTAAATATTATTTTTAAATTCTATGGAAACCAACTGAGAGAAAAGCAAAGTGTCATGTCTTAATTTAAGCTATGATACCAAAATAACACAAACCAAGCAGTTCATTAGCAGCAGACATGTAAACTCAGTCTTGTAGGCTGGAAGACCTCAGTTCATTCAGCATCTCACCAGGGCCTGCTTCCTGGTCTATGGATGGAAGTCTTGGTACATCCTGGGGGCAGTAGGAGTTCTGGGTTCTTCTCTGGAGTCTCTAGAGGCACTAATCACATTCATGAGTGATCTACCCTCATAATCTATTCACCTCCAAGGACCATCTCCTATATCACAATGATGGAGAAGGCTTTAATGTATGAATCTGGAGAAGCCATGACATCAGAGCCACATTGTGCCTTCAGATACAAGCCCTTCTTGACAGTTACTGTCTGATGATCTACTCCCTCAGATTCAATTTGTTTGTTTCACTTGTGGAAAACTGGGTTGTTATACTTTGTTTTATTTAATTGTTATGTCAACTTTTTTTCTTTAAGAACAGGTGTGAGTATTTACCATCTTAATGGGTTTTACTCTCCGTCCTGTTAGTTGAGTGAAAAGTGCAGTGAGAAAGTTATCTATCTGGTCAGAACATGTCTTCTGCCATGCTTTTACCACTGGAAGAAAGGAACATTCATCTCTTGATGCTTTCATGCTGGCAGAAAAGGTCATTTCTTCTCTTGGTCTTAAATAAAATAAGGAATCTCAATCAATTAGAGTCACTAACTGGTGATTGGAAACTGTACCACAAATGAGTGTCAGTGACAGAGGTCTCCAAAACAGCATTAAAATCAGGTTTGTTCCGTATCTCCTGTGTAGGTGACTAGAGAGGTTAGTGGTCATGTGAGGTGTAGGGCAAGAAAGAATTACCCCCAAATTATAAAGTCAACATTCTCAAGACAGGAGTACCAAAATCGAGGCAAGCTGGCTTTGCTGGAACTGACTTGACCCTTGTCAGCTCCATCCTTGGACTCGTGTGAGTGCTTTTCCATCTTGACTGCAGCCTGCTTCTGAGAAAGCTGCTTGTGCAGAACTGGAAGAGAAGCCCAACGGGGCCGTGCCAGCTCATGGATGGGAAAATAAGTTTGCATATAAAATACAAAACCATAACTAATTAACACCAGGCAGGTGGTCTTGATGGAAATTTAAAATTCAAACTGGGGCACTAGGGAATACAGTCTTGGCAGAGGAAAGTGTAACCGAAATGATTCCCCCCAAACCTGCCAATCGAGTCTTGTGCCAACCGCCCTTCCAAAAGGGCTTCCTGTGCCAGTCAGTTCTGGGAAACCTCGAGCCAAGGACAAATGACTGCAGCCCTGAAAGTAGATACGATTGCATTAAGATTTGGAGGCGTTCAGATCTGCAAGAAAAGTGGGAGCCTGGATGCGGCACCACGTGCACTTTTTAAAATAGAAACAAGGACCATGGGGAGAGGCTAGCCAAGCTCTCAGCAAGAAAGGGGTGAAGGGTTGCTGGAAGAAGTTGCAGATGAGAAGACAGGAAATATTCACACCCCCAACGGAGTGCCAGAGCTAAGCAGACAGCAATAAGTGTAGAAGTATGCGAGTAACAGCCAGAATTTGCTGAAGTGCTGAGAGTGAAAAAGAAGTTTTACTGCCAAATGACCATCAGGAGAAAGCAGGCTGAGAGGGTGAGATGAAACGGAGAAACAGAGAGAAGGGGCTTGCGGGAGGTGTGATTTCTATCACGGGGCCATGAGGACACGACTCAGCCTGCTTGCTCTTCCTTCCCCAGGGAATACATAAATGGTAGGATGGCAGCCCTGCACGGTCCTTTGGGAGACAGACTGGCTTATGGTTCTCCTTTTATAGCAGGGCATGCTACGGCACGGAAATGGTTTTGTGGAGGCCCCATGGTGAATTCTTTAGCAGAGTCCAGAGGAAACTCAAGTCTCTACCTTTTCTACCTAGAGACAAGAAAATGTTGGCCTTGCTGCCCGTGAATGTATCCACTGTGCTTGTTTTTAAATTAAATGGCAAACAAAGACCCTGAAAAAAAAAAACTGGAGCTTATATAGCAATGAAAACAATGGATGCAGAGATGTTCATGAGCAGATGTGAAATTGAAATTAGGAGGTTTTGTGAACAGAGCATCAGTTTGGTGGGAAATGGTTGTCTTGCAAGAAGATTTTATACCCTTTGTGATGAAAAAAATCAGAATGCTTGTCATAGGAAGTAGAAAATACAAGACCATGAAATGTAAGTATCACTCCCAGTACTAAGAGGATGCTAGTATTTTGGTACTAACTGGTTTTCCTAAAGTATATTTTGTTTTATGAAAATTAAAAGCTGAGTATGGTGGTACATGCCTTTGATCCCAACACTTGGGAGGCAGAGACAGGAGGATCTCTGTGAGTTTGAGGACAGCCTGGTCTACAGAGTGAGCTCCAGGACAGCTGGAGCTACACAGTGAAACGTTGTCTCAAAGAACAAATCACGGACAAAAAACAAAAGAAAATTAAGGTGATTGTATGTATAACAATTAAGATAATTGTATATTGATAATGTATATGACCTCTTAATAATATATGAAAAATTGGCTATAATTGAATTAATATAATAAAGTGGTTCTCCCTTCCCCCCAGGGAATTGTTCTGATACATTTGGTCCTCACTCTCAGTCATTTCTACGTGAGTGTCTACTTGTCCGGCTTGATCCACACATCACCTGCCTCCAGCCTTTGATTCTTTCCCAGTCTCTTGGTCTTCCTGCCTCTCAGGATCCCCATGTGTTCCTCTCTATGGGACTTGTCTTTTTTATTTCCAGTCATCCAGAGTCCTAATAAAGCCTTCATGTTGAAAAATCATCCCCAGCTCCCTCTTTGTTTTTACCAAGAGTTCTCTCTGCTGGCTGAGTGGGGGAGGGGGGTGCAGAGAGAGAGAAGCCTCATTACTTATAGCTCATTATTCACCAATAAAGATGAAATGTAGGTGTTTCACAGATGAGAACCAGCTTTGCTCCCCGAAGGGAAGGCTTCCTCTCTGCATGCACATTCAGAAAATAATCAGAATGTTTCCAGTACTCAGTCTCTCTGTCCAAGAACCTATCTCCTTTGTAAGAAATAGCCATTTATTAATTGCCTACATTTTGCTTATTTTTGATACTCTATTTTAACAACCACATTTCTCCCTTCCTCCCTCCAAACCATTTCCTACACTCCTCCCCACTCTCCTTCAAATTCATACCTCTCTTTTATTAGTTGTTATTGGATGCCTATATGTAACGTGTTAAGTCCATATAATGTTACTTGTGTGTATTTTTTAGGGATATTTGGCACCACCAATTGGTGTGCTCTCCTCTCCGATGGCCACTTCTCTCACTCCCAGCTTTCCTTAGTTGCCTGTGGTCCTTTGTGCAGGGTTGAGGCCTCATGGGCTTTCCCCCGAAGATTGGCTCATCCGGTGGTGTCCTTGTTACACTCACATTTGGGCAGTCACGTTGGTGAGACTTTATGGGTGTAGCTGGTGATATTCAAGGAGACAATCTCACAGCCAACTCCTCGATCCTCTGGCTCCTACAATCCTTCTGTCCCCTCTTTTGTGATGTTTCCTGAGTCTTAGGGTGGGAGTGTTTTGTAGATGTATCGGTTGGGATTGTGCTCCATAACTCTGCATAGTGATTGATCATGGGTTTTTGTAGTAGTCTCAGCCTGTTGCAAAGAGAAATTTCCTTGAAAAGGGTGAAGAGTAAACTTATCTGTGATATAAGGACAAGATTTACAGATTGTTGTCAGTAATTTCCATTTTAACATCACTCACTTCTACATTTATTTCTTGTGTTATTTGGTTTTTCAAGACAGTGTTTCTCTGTATTGCTCTGGCTGTCCTGGAACTCCCTCTGTAGACCAGGCTGGCCTCAAACTCAAGTATCCACCTGCCTCTGCCTCTCCATTGCTGGGATTAAAAGTGTTTACCACCACTGTCTGGCTACATAATTTGTTAATTCTCTTTTTATTCCTAAAACCTCCCACTTGTTATTTTTGAGTCACAATCCTCACCCTGGTGATAGTATCAGTTTCTTCTTCCTAATGATGTCAATGTTGTAGCCAGTAGTTCCTGTAGGGACAGTGTCAAATGGGCTTTGTTATTGTTACAAGTGAGGACAGCATTGATTGTAGTACTTACAAAGTATCCGATGTTCCATGATTTCCCATGTTCCTTGTTTTCACCTTCTATTTCCAGTTAAATTTTACTGATAGTAGTGAATTTTATATCACAAAATGGAAGACATATGATAACAAAGGAAATTGTAAGGTGAAAGTGTGTTTTTATTATTGTCCCTATTTGGAGAATGTTTGCTTTTGGAGATGTATGTGGGTATCAGATGGTCCAAGTGTGAACTGTGGGTTGTTCTTTGCTATTGTTGACTTAGTGTGTAGTCCCCAGGAGTGCAATCAAATACCAATCTGTATGTTGATGCAAAGGTTCACAGATTTCATAATATATATTTGGTATTAATAAGGGATTATTATCCATAGTGTGAGTGGGCTTAAGTCTTTGTGTTGTATGGCTTTAGCATAATACCAGATTGAGTAATTAATAAAAGAAAGAAAACTGTCTCTGTTGTGGAGTCTTGGCCTGTCAACAGTCCAAGGCGTGACATGGGTCATTACACAAATTAAGGTGGTAGCTTCAGTGAACATGAGAGCAGGGGGAACCACAGCAAAATCCACTTGCTTTGGATAACAATTTCCCCATGGTAATTCATGCACTGTCTAGACAAAGCGTTCATCTACTGATGAGAGAGCAGACCCATCATGACGCCATCTTCTCTTGTCAGATGCCTCCTTCCAACATTGTGGCACTGGGAATTCAGTTTCCAGCCATAGTTACATGATTCAATCAGCTCTGGGACTTTCCTAAAGGGAGGAAATTATTGCTGTGGACAGCAGCTTCGTTCATGCCCTGGCCTCCAGGTTGCCCTCTGCAATGGCCTGTGCTATGCATTTCGGACTGCCTCTCCAACCCTCGTAACCACATATGGCATCACCTTTCAATGCTCTTATTGCTCGTCCTCTTCTTTAGTTAAACTCTGGCTGAGTCCTTCTGGAGGCAAATCCCTTCAATGTTGTTTTTTTTCCCTTTCCTTCTAGATTGCTCTGTGTCTTCCTGGGGACTGGAGTTCTCTGTGTGATCCAGTGGTCCTGGGTCTGTCAAGGCATAGCAGAGGGTTGTGCAGCTTGTCATGTGTATCTATGGAACACTGAGACCTTCCCAAACATCTTAAGACTTAGCTTGTGCTCTTTGATTTAATAAATCATCACTGAGTGTATTATAATTTGGTTTTGGTTTTGTTTTTGTTTTTCCAGATCTGAGGACCAAACCCAGGGACTTGCATTTGCTGGGCAAGTGCTCTACCACTGAGCTAAATCCCCAACCCCATATTTTTATAATTTATTCCATTGAAGTAGAAATGTATAAGAGTTTTGGGATATTAACTTAGCTTGAAGTCCAAGTGTTGTGTGAGTGTGTGTGTGTATGTGTGTGTGTCTCAATTTATGCTCATTATTTCACTAGAAATAGTCATGTACTTTATTCTTTTACTTTGTGGCAAGACTTTCAGTGGATTTGGTTGCTGAAGGGAGTGTTCCTCAAATTCACTACTCTGATGGGGATCCTAAGTTTTGAAAGTGGAGTTTGAAACATCTCCTATATCAGACTTTACTAGATACCCTGAGAGGTACCTAGATACCCGGACTAGCTGGTCAGGTATTTAATTAAGCAAGAGATTTGTAATTTCTCAGATAAAGTGAGCCCTCTTTATTAGAAAAATAATTTTATACCTCACCTTCCACCCTAAAATGAGATTCACAGATAATCCAGTCAGCCTCACACACAATAGAAAACAGGAGATATAAAACAGGAGGTATAAAAATTAGGCAGAAAAGCAGCTAGAGCTAATGGATGTTTGCAATATCAGTTTCTGACTCTTAAGTGCCTAGACCTGGGTATGTGAGAAAAACCCAGAGGTGGAGCATGTGTGATTCATCCAGGGGACCCTGTTGCTGCCGCTGCTATCAATGTGGATTGGATAGCGTGTATCTAATCCACACTGTACCAGTGGTGGCTGTTCTGAGAACTGATACAGTTAGTGATGTGGTTTCCTGACGGAGTGAACAATTCTTGGAATAGTTCAGAATGAAAATCACCACACTCCTTTGATTTGCATGGTGGTTTGCATTTCAGGAAAACACTGGATATTCAGACAGCACAAAAGCACTGTCTGTTAAAAATCAAGTTAGATTCCAGGCTTGGAGAACTGAAGTTTCTACAAGCACCAGAAAGCAGAGAATGGGACACATCCTGAATCCCAAGAAGAACACTTAGCGCATAGTAGGGAGTCAGTATGTATTTTCGAGAGTGTGTGTAAGTTTTCCTTCTCCATGAAATTAAGCCAGACATCTGAAAGTTATGCAGGGTAAGGGGCAATTATCCACTGTGCAGCACTGCCCCAGACACCGCAGAAGGACGGGTATCTATCATTCTTCTCACCAAGGGCTGTAATGCGCCTAATTATTGCGAGACCCTGAAAGCCACAGCCACTAATTTCTAAATTGCTCCTTTGGGGTGATACTGTTTAGAACCACAAAATCAAGTAATGATGGGGGCATGGTGTCTATTAGATTCCTGGGAAAATGTGCTCACACAATGATGCCTCAGTCTGTGGAAATGAGGCGACCTGTCTAAAGGCTCTGATGGAGCGCTTGGAAAGGGGGTGCTGCTGCAGGCTTTGAGGGGTGAGGGATGTGAGGCCAAGCTACGCATAGCTCATGAGAACCTCTGTGGGAATAAGAGAACCATGTCAGTGCTGGGTGTACATAGCAGTCACTTGTGAAATCGCTGTGACAAAATAATTGATAGTGCAGTTTGGCTCCTGTCCTCAGAGGGTACAGACTACTGTCTCTTGGTCCCATGCACTTGGGCAGGGTGTCATGGAAGGGGGAGTATACAGTGATTTTCAGATGGGAAACATGAGAAAGGGACATGGGAAGAGGCCAGGGCATGGCACAGCTGTAAAGACATGCCGTCAGTGACCTATTCCCCAACCTAGTCTCACCTTCTATCTTTTTACCACGTTCTGGTCATGTCACCATATGATGAATCCATTAAGGGAATAATTTATTAATTAGGTAAGTGCCCTGTCATGGTCTCTGGAAATGCCACAATGGATACACCCAGAGCTATGCTTTGCCAATTACCTAGGCATCTCTTAATCCATTCAAGTTGATAATGATAATTAACCATCAATGGTGGGCCAGTTGGAGAAACAGTCCTGTGCTGTGACTGATGGAGCCAATAGCTGTGCCATGTGACCTGGTAAGCAGTGCTATGATGGGCTCTCCAGGCTCAAAATCTCAAATACCCCTTTGGTTGTCCAGGTACCCAGAAATCTCCTGCTAGGACAGAAAGACAGATTCCTTACTGAATAGATGCCTGGGTAGCTCATAGTGGCTTAGATGATTTTAGAAAATTAATCAAAATCTAGTAAAGTTGTGAAATTCTCAGATCCTCAGAAGAAACATATAATATGCAGACCTTGTGGCCCTGTGTCACATGCTGTTTCAAATATATGAGCTACTGAGACTTCCTCAGCAAATACCAAAATACCACAGATTGGGTACAACAATCTCTCTCTCTCTCTTTCTCTCTCTCTCTCTCTCTCTCTCTCTCTCTCTCTCTCTCTCTCTCTCTCTCTCTCTCTCTCTGTCTCTGTCTCTGTGTCTCTCTCTGTCTCTCTGTCTCTCTGTCTCTCTCTCTCTCTCTCTCTCCTGACCCAAAACACACATTCTAGAGTCTAAGCGGTCAGACTTGTTTAAGGTTAAGGTGACTGAGAAGCGGTTTCTCTCTATGGGTTGCTGATTGTCACATTTTTATTGCTCCAACTGTCACATGACCTTTTCTCTGTCTCCATCACGATGGGAAGGCTTGGCAGAGCAGCTCATCTGTGGAGAGCTGCACCACGCTGCGCCCTAAAGATGGCGCCGGCTTCCGCCTTCCACCATCCCACCAGTGAGCGCTCTCAGTGATAAACAAGTCCTTATTTGGCCTGCTCCCATCCCGCCGAGATCATGCCATGATCATCAGACTGCTTATGCATGCTACTGAGCCTATGGTTTGCGTACACGTGGCTGTTTAGGGTTGGCTGGCCTCGGCTACTTAAGGGCAAGAGGGGATCGCTTGGGGGCTGCCTCTGCATTGTTCATCAAGGTCCTGAATAAACCGCTTGTGAGAAGGATTCCTGAGTCGCGTCTTCCTTGCTGGTAGAGGTTGTCGTGATACTCGTCCATATGGCAGGGGCATGACCCAGCAGTGTTGGCATGGTGGCAGATCAGGAAGCAGAGCACACAGACTGAACCTGAGGTAGGTGTAACCTTTAAAAACCCACCACTAGTAATCTTCCTCCACCAGCAAGATTACCCTCTCTCAAAGCATCACAGCCCTCAACCTAATGCCACAGTGTTCAAAATTATGTCAGGGAAATTGCACATTCAGGCCATAACAGATACCAGAACAAATCCCAAACAAATCTCCCTGCTGCTACTTCATCAGCGTTTCTGTTACAGCAAGCAGTTCACGGGCATTGTGGCCTTCTATCATCCATGTACAGAAGGTGGAAAGTATGTTTTAGGTATTTTCTTTCCATTAATTGTGGCTTTATCAACCTCGGACTTATGTGTGTTAAATAGACAGAACGACAGCCCGGAAATGTGGAGCTGCGTTTTATTGGCTCAAGCGCAAGCTTCAGTAGCAGTTCGAGCTCCTGGAAGGCATATGGAGATTCTACCATGCTTATTATGCATTTGTGAAACCACATTGTGCAGCACTGAACACAGAACAGAAACACTGCCGAGGGGCTATTCCTCTTCCAAGAGCTTATGGTCAGATCATCATATGGTCAGTCATCTTAAGAAAAACAGTAGACATTTGAATATCTGCCTGTGGCAAGCTGTTCTACTCTTCCATTGGTTAAATAAGTGAATTCTGCAAACAAATACTGTGACATGAGAAATCAGAACTCCTGCCATTTTTAAAATAAGTGAATTT
This sequence comes from Mesocricetus auratus, assembly GCF_017639785.1. Lineage (NCBI taxonomy): Eukaryota > Metazoa > Chordata > Mammalia > Rodentia > Cricetidae > Mesocricetus > Mesocricetus auratus. The sequence continues at coordinate 62,251,826 of NW_024429184.1, read as the reverse complement.
AAAATAAATAAGCGAATTCTGCAAACAATACTGTGACAGGAGAAATCAGAACTCCTGCAATTTTTAAAATAAAACTCGTTTATTTGTTTATTATTTATTTATTTCAAATCCTAGCTGCAGTTTTCCATCCATCCTCTCCTCCCAGCCCCTCCCTTCCCTGTCTGTACCCACTCTCCCTCTGTTTCTGTTTAGGAAAGGGCAGGTCTCCTGTGAGTATCAGCAAAACATGGCATATCAAGTTGCAGTAAGACTAAGCACCTCCCCATGTATTAAAGTTGGGCAAGGTGACCTAATATGAAAAGTAGGGTCACAAAAGTCAGTAAAAGAATTGGAGAGAGCCCCTACAGAACTCCTGTGTTTTAAGTATTAAATGGGAAGGTAGAGAACTCTGGTTTCCAAACAGCTATTGAGCCCATTTGATGTCATGGGCCATGATAGACTATCACAGGGTCCGTGGGAGATCTGAGAAGGGAGAAGTCACTTATATCGTGTCTGTCAGTGGTGGAGGGGAGTTCAGAGTGAGGCATGGTGGAAAGGGTAACTTTTTATCATTCCATGCCTTGAAGTAGTAGAGATAACTTATACGGGATGAAACTTTCTCAGAGATCGGGACAGAACTCAAGGCTGAGTCCCAGAGTGGATCTAAGCCTATCTAAGGAACTCCATGCCATTTGTTCTCACCAAAAGAAAAGAAAAACAGTTTGGGGAGACTCAGCTGAAGTGTCTGTGGAGTGTGGATTCTAGGCTGTCTTAAATGCCAGGAAGCAGGAGTTTGCAGCTGTTTGCTTACTCTATCTAATGAGGCAGCCTCGAAGCTAAGAGGGACCTCTAGCTTTCAAATGAAATAGATTTACTTATGAACCCTAAAGCTAATATTTCTAGTCATTTGGGAGAATATCCAGATGACATCCCTCACCTTTCATGACCGTTAAGAGAGTGACAGCCATCAAAGCAAAGCATTGAAACCCAGAACTCAATTAGTAATCTCTACAATTCTTACTGGGTTGAAAGGAATCTCTGAGCTTTGAGGTTATTGGGCAAATGGCTGTGTTTTAGATTATTCTGCAATGTGTACCCATGAGGAAGAGAAATACTGTACGAGATCATCAGGAACCTCCTGAGTCAGTCAGGGAGAGAGATGAGGACATGAAGGAAGGTGTATAGAGTAGAACTGTGGCATGCTGTGAACAAGAAGAGGACTGTGAATACTGAAAACAAGCCTGCAAAGTGTCTGTCCAATGCACAACAGAAACCTAATTCTTTTCTTGATCCTTTTCAACTCATCATACACTTAAAGTTCCAAGATAATCCAGTTCTTCATGACCCTGTCTTCCTAGGCAGCAGATCCCCTAACTTCAATATTCTGCCCATGTCCTTGGGGAAGTGGTTTCCCTACAACACCAATGAAGCTTCAGCTGTAAATTTTCTTCAATTTAATGGAAGCTCTATAGTTATTGTGACTCAACAGTAAATAGGGTAGATCCATTAACAACCAGTAATTACAGCTATGTAGATCCCCTAAAAAGGGTTTCCCTGGTACCTCACTGATAATGTAAAGCACACTGCTACCCAGCCTGACCCTTCCTCCTTTAAGTTGTCAGTGCATCCCATATTTACTCTTGTCATGCACTACTGAAAGTATCCCTGGAAAGCATCTTTGATCCCTGCCATGTTATCAGTACCATATACCAAGGTTGTATCTTTTTGATGAGAAAAATAAATCCCACATCATTGGTCTAGATCACTTCAGGACTACGTGTCGACTGTTTTGCTCATGACTCATGACAGTGTCACATAGAGCTCCTGGAGAGGACAAGGATAGAATTGGTGAAACAGGACTAGGGAGAGACACGTGTCAGCAGCTCTACCAGTGAGAGGTCACACTGGGTGGCATGGTCTGGCACAACATATCTACAGCTGAAATTTCTGCTTATAAGCCAAAAAAGAAGTAGATAAGACATGTTAAGGTAGCCTTGTTCTTTGTTTGTTTGTTTTTGTTGTTTCCAAGTAGGTCTGTAGAAATGCAGCCTGGACAAAAACAAAAGTGAAGAAAGTAAACAGACTGGGAAGGCAGGGCCCCATTGTGCCCAGAGGAGCCCTTTTCCAGTGGTTCCATGTTCCCCAGCTGAAACCACTTACACGTCATTGCAGATGTTGGAATCTGCAAAGGCAGCTAAAAGATTCCCAGAGTCCACAGCAGGGGGGTGTCCAGCATCCCAGGCCCCTCCTCAGTTCCTCTCCTGACTATGACTTTAATCAGCTGAAATTCTTTTGTACGTCAACATCAACGACTAAAATCAAACAGATACTATATAGTAGTCTGTCTGTAAAAGTTGAAGTGGGAAGTCTCAGTACCATCATCACCTGGTTTCCTCATTCTCGGAACCAGTCCTGAGCTCCTGGACTTCATCCTCTGCTGGGCTGTGGGGCATCTTTTTTCAGTTTGTTTTTTCCCATGATCGCCAAATGCTTACCTCCTAAGTACCACTTCCATGGCTGTTATTCTCCTGGCTTGCTCCTCTAAATCCTTGGCAAAACCATCAGGGAAGCCTAGATGCATAGCTATCTAATGACCTCTGAGCCCTTCCTCTGGCCCCAGTTAGCCCCAACAAAGCACGTCGTAGTGTTCCATCTCCAGTACAGGTTCTTAAAAAGCGACTTTCCTTTTCCGTCTCATTCACAGACAGTGCCTGCCCCTCTTGGTCACTCTGCAGTGCCAGGCTGTATAATTGCTGGCACTTGACTCTCTGAGACAGACTATCTGAACAATTACTTAAGGAAACTGGAAGGATGATGTACTATCTTTTGACAAAACCTGTGACTTCCAAATACAGACTCTCTAATACCTTACTCCATGCTGATTTCATTGTGGGGTCCTAGCTATGGGTCTCTCTTGGTAACCTGAAATCCCTATTCAATGGACTGAAAAGGAGCCTTGCCAGGATTTGCATTGAAAAGAGAAAAATTAAAGGAAGTGTGCCCGTTTTTCTTTTTTTCATTGACCACCCCACCAGCTTTTCTCCACAGCTCTAGGGCAGTAGCTGAAAAGTACTCTTCATTTAGTTGAAGAATAAATTTTAAAAATCTGCTGAAGAAGCAAGAACTACACAGGTTTGATTCCTCAGCTATCTTTCAGGTTGGTAAAGGGTAACAAATTCAACACTTCTCTTGGAGCCCTAAGTTGATGAAGGAATCAGCATAATAGGCTTCTGTGGGTTGGTACCAAGGTCTGGAGAGGTAACCAACAAATCAAGGTTGAGCACCATAATTTGACCTTGAAATTATACCCTTAATTGGGCACACAATTGTACTTAACTCATTCCAAAGAACCTATTATTGAGTCAGAAGGCAACTGTGTGTTTTCCTGAGGGTAAAGGCACACAGAACAGAATGCAGGGCCTCCTTGAGTGTAATTCGGCATTTAATTGCACATCTAGCCCTCGCTGATGGTGTTACACATGCTTGTGATTATGGTGCATGTGCAAGCACTCCGCTGATGATAGACTGCGCTCCCTCTCTCTACAGAACACATTAGGAAGGGAAGTATTCAAAACATTTAATTCCTAAAGCCAATTTCTTTCGTTTCTCTTTTCTAAGGTCCCTTCAAGTTTCTAGAGAGTTAAAGCAACCGCTACCACAGGGAATTGCGCATCTGACTCATATAAAGCACATAAAATGGAATGCAATAACTGTGGGTAGTTTGCAATTAGAGCGTAAGTAAAGGACAGATGTGGTGTCTCTCATCTGCCCACATTCCCCATCTTTCTCTTACCCTTGTTTTCAGGTTGGGAACTTGAGGCATTGAAGCCAAGTAGGAAAGAACTTTTGGTCAGCAAATGGACATATCTATGTATTTCTCATTAATTTACCCAGAAGGAGAATCCTATAGTTCTACAGTTCCTTAATTTTATAATTCTGTTGTGTTCTCAGTCTCTCTCTCTCTCTCTCTCTCTCTCTCTCTCTCTCTCTCTCTCTCTCTCTCTCTCTCTCTCTCTCTCTCTCACACACACACACACACACACACACACACACACAAGTGATGAATGATTTGTTCTTTCAAACCTTTGGAAACATGGGCTGGTGAGATAGCTCAATTTGCAAAATGGAAGCATGAGGACCCTCTGTCTACCCTCCAGGACCCACTTACAAGGCCAGGAGTGGTTGTGCGTGCTTGCAGTCTTGTGCTGGTGATGCAGAGACTGGTGGATGCCTAAGATTCCTTGGTCAGACAGCCTAACCTAATTGATAATCTCCAAGCCATTGTTCCACTACCTTAAAAAACAAGGGGAATAGCTCTTGAGGAAGGACACCTGGCTTGATTTCTGGCTTCTATGTAGACAGACAGACACACACACACACACACACACGCATGTACGCACGCACGCACGCATGCACGCATGCACGCATACATACAAAACATAGTGAAGAACGAGTAGTTGTTTCTTTCTGCCCATGTTGTATCACTTGACTATCATGGTGGCTTGGCAATATTTTCTGATTTGTTCTAATATAAAAAGGACTTTATCTAGTAGCACAGTGACTTAGGTACTGTAAAGAAGACAACAAGATGGTCCTTAGATCTCTGAATAGAGCAGAGGCACATCCACTATTGCTTGTCAGTTACCACGTTCCTTTTAAGGACCAAGTTGACGAACTAAGTTAACAACTAAAAGGGCATTCTTTGGATGTGTTTGAGGCATGAAATAGTAGGAATAACAGACTTGAATCTTTTGGTCTAATTTCCTTTTCCCATTCATCTCCACAGCAGCAATACCAAACGTTTTCAAGTGAGGACTTTGGAACTGGACTCCTCTATTTTTCTCATCTCTTCTACCTTCCTACATTGAATCGTTTGTAGAATTTTATATTCTGTAAATTTCTTCTGTTAAATTACATGAGCCATACATTTATATTTACAAATTCTGTTTACCAAAAGTCACTTGAGTTGTGTTTGTGGAGTCTTTGCATAGTGCTTACATAGCTATACCCACACACTCTCTGCTGCCTCTCCCCTCCAGCTTTTCATAAGTTGGCTATGATGGGAACTGCAAAGGACTCTTTAATATGGTTTTGACTTAGTCTTATTTGGCTTCTAATAATTAACCAAGAATTGGTTACCTAGACATCAACTCAATAAAAATATCTAGGGATTAATTTGTAAATCTATAAAAGTCTCAAGAAGTTTTTTGGAGACTTCCCAAAACCACTAAAGAATTGGGGCCATTTGACCAATTGTTAATGATCCTCGGAGGTGGCTTTACACTGAGCAAACAATATAGGCTAAATTGCAACAATAGTTGCTAATTCCTAATCCTTTTACAGAAAGAAAGAAAGGCATAGAAATTTGGCTAGATACAGGTGCATGCCAAGAAGTTCCAAGTTGTCTGTGTGTATGGAAGTGCCAGTATAGGTGGGAAAGTGTCTTGTCTTCAGGATACCAAAGCCTCAGACAGAGATCAGGTCTCCAAATCAGAAATTCTAGGATGAGGCCCAGCCATCTCAGCCTCTAGAACATTCTTTAGTGGCTGTTATGCCTGTGTGGTGAGGAAGAATTGGCCTGGAAGAGGAATTTCTCTTCTGCTCTTACTGGGAATATGCTTCCCCTGCTGTGAATGTTGTATTTGTATCTGGAGTTTGGAGTTAGATGGTGTGGGTTGAATTTGGGACTGCACAAAGGAAGTTCATGAAGTTGAGCACATTTCTCTTAATGATTTTTCATTTCTGTATGCATATTGGGAAGGATGAGATGGCCATGGTGGCCAGTAGGACCCAGAGAGAATGGATGGTCTGTTATGCACCAGTTATTACTGATGCTCATCAGTGGGATTGTCCTTGTCCTAGTCTGATAAATTTGTGTCCTGCACAGTTCTTGTTCACTCCTATTCTCTACTAGAAAGTCATAGCCTGGTCCTCAGCATGGTTTCCAGGGGTGTTGCACTTTATCCCTAGCAACAATGTCAATATTTTAAAAGTATGTAACTTCCTGGAGGAAGGCTCTGTGATGTGCATCCTGTGATTACTCCACACATCAAATCTCCTGAATTAGGCAAGTGCTCTATCACTGTGCTACGTGCCCAGCACCACGTCTGTCTTGTTCCAATCAGAATATTGTTCTGGCCGCCTCAGTTAGAATAAAATCTCTCATCAGGAAGAAGCATGCACATCTGAGAACTTCCTAGTTAAAAATAATTCTATCTTCCTCTTGCATGAAGGAGGATATGCCAATCAAAACGCATCATTTCTTGTCAATGGACATACCGTACTGGATGTGTGTGGTTAGCTCTTAATGGCTGCCTGTGTTATTTCCCAGCTGCACTGTCAGTTGCTGAGGGCAGCCTTATCCTGCACATGGATTCACAGAGCTCTGAGTACAAGGAGCATGTATGCCAGGCAGGTCTCTTTCGCAAGCATGGCTTGTTTACCATGCTGGTTTAAATTGCCTCTTATATGTACCAGTATTTATATGTATGACAACTGGGGGCTGGCTAATTATGTGGTTCTTAGTGGGAATTGAGCTCTGTTGGAAATAGCCCAGTCTCTGCCCACTATTTATAGCCTTCATATGTCCCAAATTTTCCAGTCCTGATTTCAAATATTCTATCCCACTGTCTCCAGAAGTACACTTTATGCTTGTCAGACCACATGTCAATTTATGGTTTGAGAAATAGTCACAGTATTATAACTGCCACCCTAAACAGCACATTTTCTGACTGTGGGGTTGGAATCCTGCCTTTTAACAACAAATTAGACATACATAGGAAGTGTAAAACAATATTTTTTATTTTTCAAGCGTACTTGTTAAACAACTGACTCAAAGCTTCATCTAATAGTACATCCAACTGAAGGACGGTAATGATACACAACTTGAGCCCCACTGTGCCTATGGGCCAACACCTTCCACACAGAATTTGACCACAGCATTGAAAAAAGAGTTTTGATCACAATGGAGACTTTCCTATTACTGCAAACTGTAGACCTCTGACCCAGATATGCCATGTTACTTCCCCGCTATACATGGAGACACACACTTCTGCTCTAGTAAGTGAGGAAGGGACAGACATCTAACGCTATGAAGCCTCAGGTTTACTTAGCCACCAAGGCAGACTCAGCATGTCTGTTTCTCTTTACACTTACTTAGAATAGTATAAGGGTAACGGCGTTGTGTGTGAGGCCTTTAAAATATATATGTATATATATATTATTTAACATAACTCAATCTTTAATTGCAAGTGATTTCTTCAAGTTAGACGTCAAAATAGGAATCTATAGATTTGAGATCCAACACAAAGGCAGTAATTCATGCTTAATTCTGGAAAGTTGATTAAAAGCCTGTGCCCAAAAGGTCAGAAGCACTAGGGAAACCCTTGTAGTCATTGTTCTGCTAATGGACAAACTGTCTTCTAAACATTTATCTTTACATCCATAGATTATCAAATACAATATTGCTTGCTAGTTAGTGCATTTGTACAGGCATGCTACCTACATTCTATGCATTTGCATGCATTATTTTGTTAGCATTTTATAAAATCGATGGGTTTGGGGTTAGAGAGATGACTCAGCAGTTAAGAATGATCGCTGCTTTTGCAGAGTTCAGTTCCCAGCAGCCACAGTCAAGTATCAGGTGGCTCAAAACCACCTGTAATCCCAGCTTCGGGAGTTCTGAACTTTTCTGGATTCTATTAGCATCTATACTTACACGTATACCCCTATGTATGCACACCATTAAATCTTCCTTTAAATAAAAAAATGAAGTTTTTCTCTGACATTTTCGTACCTGTGTACTGTCCAGTGCCGTGACTCAGGGTTAGAAAGCTGGTATGAGATTCAGAAGTACTGAGCTAGGTCACTAGACCTGGAGCTCAGGCGGGTGCCATTAGATAGTCACTTTACCAGTCAACACTTTCACACCATTCTTCACTTCTCCACTTCCCCAAAGCATGACACATAAGATTTGACTTTACCCTTCAGCCTTAAGCTCCTTATTACTTTAAGGAGTATTTGTTGATGGAATTAGCATAATAAGTGCCCATTGGCCTTAGCGCAACTCTCTGCAGGTGACTAGACATGTGTGTGCTTGGGGGAATGGATTGCTGGGGGTGTTTAGAGACGCTATGGAGACATCACTTGCCGGGTGTTCACACTCCATCTTCGAATCTGACACTTCCCATGGCACAGTACCAACCATCCGGGCTGTACATTACTATGTCTTAGAAAGATGATTCCTTCTATGCCATGCATGCCAGCAAGGTCCCCTCTAGACAGCATCAGTACAAAAGGACACTAAACTGTGCTGAGATCTTGACAAAATGTTCACATTAAGAATGGGATCACTTTTTCTACAGGAAGAATGGTCCTGGGATCTAGAGTAGTTCCTGGTCCAAAGTTGGAATTTGAAAAAAAACCAAAAACAAAAACAGAAAAACAAGCTATTGTGAGTGGTTGGATGAGAAATTCAGTGTCTCTCTTTGAAAATTCATTATAGAAAAGTCAGTGATGGTTCAGAGGTCTCTGGATGCCTCAGTGGCCACACTACCTCTAAAACCCAGATACTCAAACAGCTAGTGCAGCCCAGACAGAAGAGACGTGTTGCAGTGTAGTCTGAATTATGTGAATACAGTGCCTGAATTATGGCCAGTCAGGGGCTAAGAGTAGGAACTGGATTTCTCCATTTAGTTATGGAATATCTTGAAATGGAAAAAATCTCATATAAGAATATAGTCTCAGACTTAGCTGTCAGCCAAGAGCAACAGTGTGTGTTTCTCATAGTCACGGCAATCACAAATCAATACTTCTGGAACTTGGCTGCACAAATAATGTTCGTCACCTTTCTGTGAGGACACATTTGGGGTAGCCCCATGGGAAAATACTGTTAGATTTCATGTGTGTGACCTGGAACAATCTGAATAGAGTTACAACTAGATAATTTATGATATTAGCAGAGAAACTGAGGCAGAACTTGGCTTCAGATGATAAAAACAAAAATGAAGAATTTGAGCAGTGTCAGGTAGACTGACCACCAATTAATCAAGCAGCTGTGGGGTATCAATATGTTTGTTGTGGAGGGAAAAAAAACAAGCACATTGGAAATTTGCAAAAATCATTTGCCAAGTTGCGAGTTAGATTAATCAAAAATGTTCTTTCATTCAAATATGGCTGGAATTCCACAATCATATTGAAACACCCTCCTACCCCATAGCATTGGGCTAGTGAATAGATTGTTATAAAATTGTTATAGGAGTTGCTGAGACATCAGCCAGCCTTGCCTGTGAAATCTCCCTGTCTCTGCCTCCCTTGTACATGTGTCACCATGCCTGACTTCCTTACGTGGGTAGGTTCTGGGGATTGAACTCAGGCCCTCATACTTTCACAGTCTGCACTTTCCCAACTATCATGCTGTCACTTCAACCCCAGAGTAGTTCTTCACAAAAGCAAACCACACTTTTGCCTCCACCTTCTAGAAAATGCCCCTATTCCCAGCCCCAGGATAAAGAAGTGGTGGTTTACCTCAGGTTGGGCTTGACAACTGCTAAATGGAGACACCTCGTTCTCAAGTGTCCAGCGGTCTCGCATAGTGGCGGTCACAGGATGGAAGCTCCCTCCTGCTGATAAACTACTATTCCATCTGGCTTGGAGAACTGGAGGGCAGGGAAGCAGAGGGCAGGCACCAGAGGGTGGGAGATATGTGTGCCAAGCTGCACTGGGCACTAGCTTTTAAGTGGGTAGATGACAGATGGCTGGTAAACATTCATCATTTTCATCGCTGTTCTGTCCACCACAAACCAAAAGACTGGGGTAAGGAAGGCAGATGAGCAAGCAAAAAAGGAAGTGGAGGTTTAAAGGGAAATTTATATAAATTTGGTTTGGTTCTAGGAATGGGAATGAAAAGTGATTTAATGGTTGGACTGAGTTTGCTGAAAACCAAATTTCCTTAATCCTGGTTTCCGTTTTCCTTACCTCCCTAATATTTTAAAGCTATTGTGTAGATATAAAGATGACAAACTAAGATTCTATTTCCTTCTCTAAGTTGAATTCAGTGGTACCATCAGTAAGTGTGGGATTTATAAAATGTGCAACTTGGCTTGATGCTTCTAAACTTAAAACTCGGGTTTTCAGAGGAGAATGCTGGTTAGTAAGCTAGTGGGTTTTATTTTAAGCTATTAAACAGAAAGGGTTTCTCTTTTCAGATCCAGAATTACCTAACTATATATCTGGTACATTGTGTTGCGTTTGTGTTCTCCAAAAGCAGTGTGGTGGGAAGTTAAGGAAGTTTGGCGATGGCCTAGGGCAGCCTAGGACAGTCAAGGCTCATTCAATATTGTGGAACAAATGAGTGCAGGGATAGGAGTGGTTAGCATTCATTTGTTGAACTGACTATATTAATACTCTTGACACAACTATAGATCTCAGTCAGCTGATGGCCTGAGGGAACATTTTACTGGTAAAATATGTTACTGATAGAACTCATCAAGCAGATGTTCATTATAACCCAAGAATTAGGGAGGCCAAAGACTTCAATTTAGTGCCTCCAGGGGCCAGCTATCTCTCTTCTACTCTCTGGCTGCCTCTACAGCCCATAACCTTTGCCATCTGTCACACATAAGGGCATGCTCTTTGTCACAGAAAGATCCAGGAAGGAGACATGGGACCTTAGCTCAGACCTAACACCATTTTGGAGAAAGAGAGTACAGGCATGTGCTCTGCAGACAGATCAGTTGGTATAAGTGAGAAATGTCATAAGGATGTTATATAGCCACTCACATCCTGTGCTGTATACAGCTTGGTGAGATTCTCGGTGTACAGTGTTTTGGTCCATAACGGTGATAGACGAGTCTCCAGCTGCTGAACACAGAGTCACCCCAAAGCCCTTGGTTGAGCAAAATGTTCAGCTCACAGGATTAAAAATGGACTTGGGCATATTACAACCACATACACCATCCAGAAGCCTCTGTTTGCTAAACCTATGTATTTCACATTATTTCAACATTACCTAGAAACATTCTTTGAATAATAGACTACTATATTTTCTGCCTGGCAAGCCTCACCTTGGTCTGCGTTATCATTTAGGCCCCATCTGAAAACACCATTAATTTAAATAAGCAATAGAGACCGAAATAAAATTCCATTCGTGCTTAACTCTCCAATGCGGTTTGAAAATGTTTTCTTCTCCAGCCAGTCTTATGTTACATGCTGGATGGTCTTCTCTTTGACCACCTCATAAAAAAAGGCTCATAAATACTTTTCATGTGTTATTTAAACTAGCGGTACTCCCTGAGGCCCTACGCTCCTATTTTTTGAAGTCCTTTGTGTATTTCAAAGGCCTTTCTAACCCAGTCACAGAGGGAAAGTGTCTTCTGACTTGAGAGAGCCATGTTCTGACACTATCAGAGCATCAGGTTCCTTTACTGATGAAGCATTTCTCAGCAAAATGTTGCCAATGTATAATATGCTCTCTTGGTTAAAAACAGTGCATTGTGGCATCTCCATGCCAGTGTCAGAATATACATGTCGTTTTTTCTGATGATCCTGGTGCTAGAATTGGGGTCTTTTTTTACTGTACACAGAAACCTGACAAACAACAACTCTGTTTCCTCACAAAGGTGAATTAAGTTCTGACTAATGAGGAGGAAGACGGAGTGTCTGTGTACAAAAGTGTGCTGTGCGTGATGAAGTTTCTGCTGGCAGCATCTCCTCTAACCAGTACATGGGGAAAGGCACAGGAGTGATTTTCTCAACTACCTGGGTCATGGTGTCCCCCATCGTGTCTTAGTTCTTGTCTTTTTATTATGCTGCTCTTTCCCACTTTGAAATAAACTTCAGCTGGCTCTGTAGTTCAAGTATTAGACCCCTCATTTCAACATCACATGAATCTGTCATTGCTCTCCTCCTCAATTGTGTCACAGCTTTGTCATATAGATAGGGTCAGAAAGTCATCGGGGCCGGGCGTTGGTGGCGCACGCCTTTAATCCCAGCACTCGGGAGGCAGAGGCAGGCGGATCTCTGTGAGTTCGAGGCCAGCCTGGTCTACAGAGCGAGTCCCAGGACAGCCTCCAAAGCCACAGAGAAACCCTGTCTCGAAAAACCAAAAAAAAAAAAAAAAAAAAAAAAAGAAAGTCATCGGGAAGTCGTCTAGTTCAGCTTCCCATGCCATGCAGAAATTCTTCCTTCAGTGTCCTCGTGGGTTCTCCTTCAATGTTTGTTTCGGTACTCATAAGAAGACACATGTTGGCTGTATGTAAACCTATTGCTCAAATCATTAGAGATTCATTTTTAAAGCTTTTTTTTTTCCTGGTCATAAAATTTTGACATTTCAAGAAATATCTTCCAATCTTACCTTTTTAAAACTCAGGCCTACTGAGTCTCATCGGGTATATACCAGTGACTCTACCTAGCCTGCTAACTAGTCTTACTTTCCCAGGCAACTTACCTGTATTAAAAATCTGGTCTTCTTGAAATGAAACATCCCATTGACACATTAAGACGTATATAGTAACTCAGGTGAGGAAGTGACAGGAGGCCTGTGGAACCTGAACAGAATGTGTGCTGGATCCTTGCCCCCACACCCTGTGTGGTGACGCTCTGTTTCCCTTCACCCTTGAGTAGACTGTCACACACCCCTCTCCCTGCCAGACTGTACTGGTCAAAACACAATCGACAGCCCTGGAACATGCTCACCCTGCCAGACATCCATCTTGATAACTGAGAACAGCATTAGAAGCAGGTTCATCCTGTAGCTGAGAGATTCCGAGAGTGTGTGCATGGTCCAGGATCACACAGTTAGGCAGTGATGGAGCTCAGAGTTAACCTAGGCTGGCACTCTGGAGAAATTTCTGTGTTTACAAACCTAATCTTAATGCGTTTAGTGGCACAAGTAAGTGGTGGGCAAGGTTTCTTTAGACACTGCCAGTGAAATCCAGGAGATTCCTTTTAATCCCACAGAAAGTGGGAGCCTGTATTTCTTTCCCCCCGCTGAAAGCTGGAGAAACCTGAGGAGCGTTTTGTGCTGTTGGCGTCTCCTGCTGAATTCCCATACTATCAAGATTCTCTTACAACATCTGGCCATTTTACAGGGGATTTCATGGAGCAAATCAATTAACATTTTTAAAAAGTAGGGTAGAGAGAAAGAAAAAAAAACTTGAGTGGTAGCATAGCACTCTGAGAATTCCCTAAGAGGCAGCTAATGGTGGGATTGCACAAAGCCATGTAACTAATCAAGTCCATATAACACAGCTTATTCTTACGCAAAGTAGATAGAAATGACAACTATTTAGGAAGATAGAATGTTTATTCTGTTTTAAACATTACATGATAGACCATGTATCCCAATGGTACCCTGTAGATATGTATAATTTTTGTGTTTTGAGTATCAATTGAAATGAATTCACATTAAAGCACTATATAAACAATTTAAGTTTAGAACAGGGTCATTTGATTCTTTGGGTTAAAGACAAAACATACATGTACATAATTCAGGATGAACAGTTACACCACTGGTTTTCTTTTATCTAACAGTGGGAGGTGAGAGCAGTACTCTGAGGTAAGAAATTCTTAGCGGGAAGGCCTGGGGGTGGTTCTTTTAGGATGTAGTCATTGGATTCCAACTACACAGTGCAGGAGGATCTTGGCAATGACTTTTGTAAACACTTGACTGGTGCTTGATGTACTCAAAACATATAGGCTCTTTCCACTTGTGAGCTTAAGCCCTGGTGATTCACACAAACCTGGCCATTGCATGGAGTCTCTGCTTAGGAACCTGTACGGGCAAGATGTGCCTATACTGGGGCCATTCATCTATCTCTGTGCTAAGTCAGTAAATGCCACAGGTGATCATGTTTCTAAAGTCCCCAGAAAATTGCTTCACACACAGTAGATCTCTGTATATGTACTGATGAATGACTAACAGTGTGAATAAATAACTTAATAGGATGATCGTTTTTGTGTTTTTCTGATTGAGAGAAATCCTCTGTAGAGAGGGATTATCATGTGTCTTTTGTGGGCAAGATTGAGTGAAATAACATACATGAAATCTCTATCACAAATTATCAATTCTACGAAGTCAGCAAATCAGAATCTAGTGAGCCTGTTTTTCTCTTTGCTTCCTTTTCTCTACCCATGAATTCCCCATTTCAATTCAGGCCACTGCAGACAGCAAATCCAGGGGTTACTTTCATCTGCATTTTCATACTGAGTTTATTGCTTTATCTGTAATACGGGGATTAAAATATTATGACCTTCCTAGGGCACAGAGAGTATCCAATAGCTCATAATATGAACATGCAGACTACCAAATGTCATTGAATGTAAGGTCTTATTAATATGACTTTGTTAAGAGTTCTAAAGAAAACACCATTCTCTGACACTCCCCATTTATGGGGCAAAAGTTAGGATCTTTAATTAAAAGGTCTTTGAGATCACAAGCTTTGACCTAACAACTTTAATCACCTCTCAAATGAATTTTCCATTAAGAACCTATTTAAAAATAAAAGGGTTTTCTCTGTCGTTTAACGTCTATAAACGGGGGCTGAGAGGAAAGCAGCGGGGACAGTTCAGGCCTAAGTAGTCTCCATAAAAAGAGGGACCAACCGTCACTGTTCTTTTATCTGCCCCCAGCCTCTTTGGATCTCACTTTTCATTTAGATATTTACCACATCCGCATGTCCCCCTGCCCCGGGATGACACAGATACTTAAGTGAGGCAGGTTCCAGGCCTTTGTTTTTCCTTCTCCTTCCATAAGCCTTTCCCAGGCTGGGAATAGAACTGGACTAGGATCTGTTGGAAATGGGAGCGGAACACTTACTTCCAAACAGCCTTGCAAGTCTGAAGAGTGGAGACAAGCTGCATGATTTCCTCAACATTCCGTTGCATTAATACCTTGTAGGCCCTTGGGGATTTTCATCAAAATCTCCCCTAACCCTTTCCCAACTGTGGTTAATCCTTGGCGCAGTCCTGGGGAAACATTCCCACATTTTGGAGGAGTTGCAAAGGAAGCCTCACTCAGTTGGGAAGCTGCTGAGGAAACGGGGTGAGAAAAGGAAATTTGTACCTCAAGTCTTGTTATCTCTCAGCATATGTAGGCACACCCAGCAGTTCGTGGAGGAGGACAATCGGAAGAGACAAGGAAGTTTGTTTCAAATAAAAATAAACTTGAAAATAGAACAAGAAACAGATTGCTTTATTTTTCATAGCCGAAAGATTCTGTATTTGCCAAACAATGGAATCAAAAGAATCTGTCTGTAATCAACGGTTGTCTGTGGCCACTGACTGGAATTCTCCCCATGACCAAATTCATTATTAATAGTTATTCACTCAATAAACATTTACTGAACATGTTCCAGGTACTGCCCTGGGTATTGGAGAGGAAAAAAAAAAGCCTACAGTGTACTGAAGTGCTCTTGCCCTTGGGGAACTTCCCTTCTGCGTAACGGATGACAACACATCTTTTCAAAACACTGCGTGATTTTATACACACCCATTCAGTACATATGCTCCTGAGCTCACTCCTGTACCTTCCAAATGACTTTTAGGAAACTGATTTCCTCTCAGTGTTTCCCTGGGCTGTTGGACCGCTCTCTGCACCTCTAGGGTGGAATTCCTCCTACCCTGCCTTGCAGATCTGCACACACATTTTTGAACAGTCTCTGTGCCTTGGGGGGATGGGGCATAAGATTTCTGGAGAAGTTTACATTTATCCAACAAGCAAGTAGCATGGCAACTATCACACCATAGGTGCCCAAAGATGTTGACTAAGTAGAAGAATCACAATTCAAATTTGGCCAATAACGTAAGGAACACTACATCCTAAGATGATGCAACCATCTGTTCCATAAATCGGTAGGTAATCCACATATATCAAGGAAACCCCCAGCTACTGTGGGAACACCAGACCTTGAGCAGAGACCCACTTCCCCTTCTGCCTGGGAGTTGGCAGCTGTAAGACAATGTTTACTAAAGACATGTTTACTAAAAACAATACAATGCCTGGGGGCATTAAGTTCCTGGAAAAGGCCTGCCCACAGAAACCACCCTGACCTCGACCTTGTCCAAAGACTAACCGCCCCTTCTGCCACGCCCAGATCAGTTTCTGGGGTCAGAGCAGAACCAGCCAGGGTAGAGGAGAGAGCAGAAGCTTCTCTGGTGGGAGCCTTTCTTAGGAAGTTTTCTTGAACCTTTTTGGAGCCTGCTTAAAGTTTTCTTTACATCGTTGAACGAGTCTCTGTGTTGTCAATCCCCGACACCCTCCGCACGTTCTCAGACACAGGCCGCGCAGCAGACGCGACAAGCTACATTCATGAGAAATTTAAATAAGGCAGAATGACTGGACACAACTTATTTTGTTCTTGGAGTTTAGCCCATGAACAAACAGAACAAGTTGTAGGATTTAATGTTCCTCATCACTTCAAAGCTCACACAATGCTCTAGGATAGGATACATTATTTGTATTGTACATTTGTCAATATGACAACTAAGAGAATTAGACACCAAATGCCTTCCACTTTCCCTTGCTTGGAGTTAGCGTCTGAGTGGTGTCACACCATGTTCCAGTTTTCATTGTCAGTCTTGGGCTTTGCATGAGTGAATTTTCTGTGTTGACACACATTTAGACGAAAATTTATAAGTAGCAGATGAAAAGATAGTATGAACAATAGATATCAGAGCTTTGATACATGTGTCTTAGTCACTGTTGTACTGCTATGAAAAGAAACCATGACCAAGGCCACTGTTACAAAGGAAAGTGTTTAGTTGTGGGCTTGCATACAGTTTCAGAGGTTTAATCCATTATCATAATGGCAGGAAGCATAGCAGCAGGCATTCTGGTGCTGGAGAAGTAGCTGAGATCTATATTCTGATCTTCAGGCAGCAGAAAGAGAGAGGCTAGGTCTGGCATGGACTTTTGAAACTTCAAAACTCTCAGCCCCAGTGACATACTTCCTTCAATAAGGACACATCCCCTATTCCTTTTCAAAGAGTATCATTCCCTGGTGACTAAGCATTCATATATATGAGCTTTGGGAGGCCGTTCTTATTCAATCACCACAACATGCATTTCAGAGCTTCTATTGCTGTCATAAAACACATGGCCAAAAGCAACTTAGAGAGGAAGATGAGTATTTTGGTTTATAACTCTCAGGTCCATCATTGAGAGAAGTCAAGACAAGAACCCAGAGGCAGGAACAGAAGCAGAGACCATGGAAAAAATGCTGTTTACTGGCCTGCTTCTCAAGGCTTATTCAGCGTGCTTTCTTATACAAGGAATACCATGATCCCAGAGGTGGGATTGACCCTCCCACATCACCAGTAAATGGATGATAGACTTGCTTATAGGCCAATCTTACAGAGGAATTTTCTCAGTTGAGAATCCCTCTTCCTAGATAACTCCAGGTTGTGTTAAATTGACCCAACCAACGAGTACAAGGTGAGACAGAAAAACTAGTTATATTTAGGGAATTAGGTGTAAATAAAGATGCTAATCACTCAGGCTCCAGATGAACAAATAGATGACAGAGCAACAGAATGAACGATTATAGTATTAGCCACAAGAAAGCATGCTGGCCAGAAAAAAATAAAAAATAAAAGGTCACTCATGTTTTTGGAGTTCAGCACTGGTCTGGAAACATGCTTTCTAAAGTATCTGAATGTTAAATTTCCTTAGAAGAATTCAGGATGCATTTGGGGATGGAGCCACATACCTCCTCTTCTGCCAAGCCCTCTCATCTTTCTAAGCAGGGAAGTTGGCATTGCTATAGGCTTTTGGTTTGATAGATTCATGTCCCACATTGAGGGGGTGCCATTTCCTGCTGTGAGGCAGGTTGGAGCTACTTGGGTCAAGGCTGGGGTTCCCTTTCAAGGAATAAGTTGACCTAATGTGTCTTTTTCCTGATGGCTTCTATTTTGGATGATCCTTTACCAAGGATATAATCACGGGTTCTTAACATTTGGGGACTTTAAGCTGGCCAGTACCTACAGTACTTTTGGAAGCCCATTTTTGTTATTTCATTTCCTTTTTCCTATTAAGCACATCATTGAGTTAGGAGAAAGGAACCTGGGGGTTTGGGACGTGTATGTGCTCTGGTGCTCAGTCCAGATTGGATTGTTGAAGAGGGAAAACAAAACCAAGAGGTACTTGTGACTTCCGTGGATCCCTTGGCTGAAAAGTCAGGATGCCCACCCGGACCTGCCTAAGGTGATTAGTAGAACATGGAAACAATAGTCATCTAACGCTAGCATGACATTACATAAGCCATTTCCTTTCCTTCTAGAATGTGGAAGATACGTGAGAAGCAAAGAAGAGTCTGTAACCCCACTACTCATATTTTCCACAGGCCTCCAATTACCCTTTCATCTGTCTCAAATACTGAGGGTGATGTTAAAAGCTTATGTGAGAACCTGGCAGAGTTTTATACTTGAATGTTGTCTCTGGTCTGGTTTCCAAAACCATTCTAGTAATTTGGAAAATTTGCCAGTGAGCACCGATTGTTCTACAGGAATTTACAGCTTAATGTTTCGACAGTGGCTCTCTGTGCTGAGCTCCGTGTTCTTTCTTTAGAGAACACAGAATGTGCTCGGCAGAGTTGCTTGCTCCTAATGTGGCAATTGTATTTGGCATTCCCATGACAAACAAATCAGTACAATCCTTAGAGGACATGAAGTGTTATCATATGAGAGAAACATGATGAAAAGCAATGGACTGTCTTAGAGAAATTCATACTTGGACATACTTGACCTTGTAAAGCAAATGGACTTACCTTTGGCAATAAAAAGTTAATCTAAACCGACCTCATTTAGTCATCCAAGCAATATCTACTGACACTTACTTTGGCACAACAGGATTTCTAAACAAATGATGTAGAAAGTTACAAAATAAACCACATTTTTGAGCAAACTTTGTCTCGTGAAACCACAAAATGGTGTTTGTTTGAATAGAAGGCACTAAGCTTCCCAAGTGATGTGTGGATCTTACCCTTCCCCTGCAGAGGTAACAATGCCAGGGCTCTGGTGTTCCTTGAGGTTTTCCAGGTGTCATGCACACTGATAGCATGAAGGACGAGCTGAGACAAGTCTCATGAGCAGTTTGTGTAGGGGTCTGCACAACAAGAACACATTTGAGGAAGGATTTATTGGTGTAGCCACGTGTGCAATGGGTGCCCCTTTGTAAATCTTGGCTCCAGTGTTTATTCCTACTTAGTGGGCTTTGCACAATGACATAATGCACCATGGAGTCACTTATCTGGTCAATAGTGAGTGACACACAGTCAAGTTAACTGCCTTCCACTGCCTCATTAGTACCTTTGATGGCTCCCCTGCTTCTGTAAGCCCCCATCTAATACCCACAGTCCCAAACATTTCTGTAATCTTCCTTTGGGTGGATGAAGACCAGCGCCAAAGTGAGAAGACATTGGGAGCCCTGTATTCTGCATCTGTCATTTACCAAATATCAGAATGTAAACTGGGCTGTATTGAAAGCTCCCAGTCCCAATCTAAGAAAAAAAAAAAAACAAATAAACCCTTCCATGTTCATCCCCCATCCCTCATGACAGTCACCATCTGATAGACGTCAAAGAGGATTTGGTGGCCAACACACTTGTCAATAACTGTACCAGTGCTTTGTGGCGTATGCTCCTGGATGATTGCTCTCTCTGATGCTAGTAAAAAGCTGATGAAGAGCACGCCTTCTGCCATAAGGCTCTTCAATGTGGTCTTCCTTGAGCCTGGTGCTCCAGTCAACATGATACAGAAGTGGAATTTCAGGACATCCAAACAAGTCAGCATGGGACTTCAATAGATGACTTTAACATCTAATTTCTCACCTTGATCACAAGGGCACAGAATCCTACCGATCCTTCCCACCAGATGAAATAAAAAGGCGTCCTCATAAAAATAAGGGGGTAATTAGAAGAAAAAACACTTTTAATGCCATGCTACTTTATTTTACCTATTGACAAGAAGTCAAATTCTCAGCTTGTTAATGAACTTTAAAAATACAGGACTTTCCAGGTTATTCTTTCTTTGGATTCTGGGTGCTTATGACTTTGAAGTGAGCCTAACTGGTGAGTGGTTGGACATTGAACTAATGAGATTTTACTGTTTTGAACAGCTGGTCAAATCTGGAGGCCCCTGGAGCCTAAAGGCAACTGCTGATTTACAAGGCTTCTGTGATATATGCAGCCTTGGCTGGCGTTTTGTTGTTGATTTAGGCTAGAGCAAAGGTGTAGATTTTGTGATGTTGTAAAAATGTCAAGTGATTGATTTGAGAATATGTAATACCTATGGGTAAATCCCACTAGGAGCCAGCATCTTGTGTGGTTCATGCTTGAGAATGTTTAGGAAGGTTTGGCTTTAAATATGACAACATATTCTAGAGAAGGCTGTAGATACATTGGCTATTTAAACAGACATGGTGACACTCACCTGTAATTCAAGATTTGGGAAACAGAGGCAGGAGGATCATAAATTCATAATTGAGTCTAATTCCACTTTCTCCCTTCTTTTCTGTTTTCTCTAACTCGTTTCTCTTCCTCTACCCTACTTATTCTTTGCTTTGCTTCAATCCCTTGTTGGTAAATATATGAAAACAAATTCTGGAACTTGTTTACATCTTAGTATACATTTTAAAACATATGGAAATTTTCATAAAAATATGCATAACCATTCCTTAGTATCACTAATATCCAGCATGTCTTCCTTTCCTATCAGTCCCAGAATTATTTCTTTCAATTGTTTCCTTTATATAAGGATCCAAATGAGGCCACGTGACATATTTGGTTGCAAAATCTCTTAATGCAAACGGTCTCTCCTTAGGACTCAATATCTACAGATAGGAAACATGGAGGTAGTTATGAGAAGAGACTATGGTCTCTGGTCCCTGTGGTTTTCATCTTGCTTGCCTCTGTTCTTAGCGGGCTTGTTCCTTCTGTTGCTGTTTGAATCCATTCCTCTCTAGTTTTCTGTGTTTCCCTTGGTATTTGGTCCTAACTACCTTGGAAGAGCACCAGAAAGGTCAGTTGCACCAGTGTGGCATGCAGGTCACACATCTGCAATCTTTCTCAAGTTATTGCAGAAGGAAGGGGTTGTAGAACCATAGCAACTAGGCAGTGAGCCTCCACTTCCCAGAATTCTCTTGGGCCCTGTAGTCAACCTTTGACTTTCTGTGGAAAAATGGAAAGTTGCTAGGAAGGAGACAAATAGTATACAGCTATCTCCTCACAGAGGTAAAGCTTGGGTGATTACGCCTCTTAGCTAATCTAGGTATGCTACAGATCAGAGTTTTAAGCTTTATAATTGCTTTTCATAGAACAAGTCCAAAGAATACAAGTTCCTCTCAGGCTGGAGAAAGCACTGGAATTCACCGCTGCTGCCTTGCCTACACATGGGAAGTAGCAAGAGCAAAAGAAATGCAGGAGACACTTCATCCATCCACAAAGCCTCTGGCTCACCTCTGCCCATCTGGCCCAATACTCCATTCTTTCCAAGGTAGCAATGCACATGCTGACACTCAGAAACAGCATTATGGAGACTTGGTTTTGGTCAACCCACTAGTTTCATTTCATGAATTTTTATCTTCTTTATCCAATCAGTTTGGAGCCATGTTTGCTTATAGAGAGTACTTCCTAGATGTCCTTGAATATACTGCTTGTTCTAGAAGCACACTATCCAGTTGGGCAGCCACTGATGGCATTTCAGATGCTTAGCAGCAGCCACACTGGACAGCAGTTGGTAGACAGTATTCCGATCATGTGAGGAGGTGTCTTTGGGTAATATAACTGTCTTATGTGCAAGTGGGGCCATCTGATCCAGCTTCCAGACTCTCATTTTAACTGTGTTCTGTTTACTTCACACTATTGAGTTTGCTGAGGTCATGTTGTTTGTATGAACATGTCTGTCTACTGATCCGAAGGAGTTAGCTTTAAGGTTTAATGGGATATGCTTTCAAACCAGCAGCGTCATTTCTTTCTTCTTTTGCCCCTTTGGTTCTCACAGAACTAGGTCTACTCAAAAGCAGCATGGATTCTTAGAAGCTGCAGCCCCACTCCAGAGCAGTCAGTGGACTTTTCTGGTCATTTAAGCCGCTTGCCTAAGTCATCCTCACACAGATCCATCTCTGTGCTTCTGGAAATACTTGATGAAGCCCAATAATACAGTCACCAGAGCTTTTAGGCTCAAAGTTTTGGCTCAGGCAGTCCCCACATGTTAGACTCGGCCACTTATTCCCAATATGTCAACCAGAGAGATGAAAAATCATGAAAAGCAGAGAAAGGAGATTTATTCAATGAATCACATTGAGGAAAGTGACATACAACAGGCTCAGTGACACACAGATGTATCCTCAGGGTCTGGTATAATTTTTACACTCAAACACATGAAGTATGTATAACTGAGCAGTCCTGGTTGAGATATGGTCCCATCCATCACTGGCCCATCTTTGTCTCTGCTCCAGTCTGTCTGGAAAGGTCTCAGAACTTTGTGGAATCTCTTCCCTCTTTGGCTTCTACCAGGGCTTCAGCTTTCCCTTCTCCAAGGATGAAACTCCTGGGAAATTTTAATCCTTTGGAGTCCATTGTTTCAGTAGAATGATCTCCAAAGAGGGGAGAAGACATGCTCATCTCTTTATAGAGTTGTTCCTCTCCAGGAATCTAATAGTTCCTCCCAGCATGCCTTACACGGGTTATGTTTTAAACCCTGTACACCTGGCTTGATCGGAAGCTTTCTGTTGCTTTTGAGTCTTGTTGATATTTCTCTCTTCTATTCCTCTTCTTACCCTACTGACAACTGTAGACATTCCAGTACTGTGTTCCTACCTTGAGAACTTGAGATATACCTCCTCCTCTTCTTCCTCCTTCTCCTCCACCTCTTCTTCCTCCTCCTCCTCCTCCTCTTCCTCCTCCTCCTCTTTCCATCAGACAGACCTGAATTGGAGTCACCTCTCAGCCATATGCCTGTGGTCTTAAACAAGCCTCAGTCATGCCTGTTTCTCACGATAAAAATGAATAAATAAATCCTGGGTTATTTATAACAAAAACATCTTTGGATTAGGTGCTTGCTGGCTTTTCCCCTTAGTCTCAGTTGTCTTAGGATCACTCTGGTGTAGGTCCTCATATCCCAAGTCTCTTCCCACATGACCTGAAACATTAGTTACGTCATTTTAAATCTAGCATTTCCTCTGTTCATATCAAAATGGAGGAAAGTGTTCTCCTGCATCCCAAAACTGTTTATTTATTTGGGGTATATTGTATAGTCTCTATTGTCTTCTGCTTTTCTTATATTCTCAGGTGTATATATGACTTTTTATATGTCCTTTTTGTTTTATAGGCTGTGAGTCCTTTAAAGTAGCATCCTGAGAATCAGGAACCATAGCTTCCCACCTCAAGTTCTCAGCATAATATTTTAAGTATACATTATTCATCTGACAGTAAAGGTGAATCCTCAGGAGTGCTTTAGGAGCAGAGGGCTAAGGATTTCCAACTAATTTCCTGCTTTGACTCTCATAGTGGTATGGCAGAAGTGACAGTCAATTTTCTTATTGCTGTGACCAAAAAAAAACATGACACAAAGAAACTAAGGAAGGAAGGGTTTGTTTTGGGTCAGGGTTTCAGGATCCAGTCTCCCAGGTGGCTGGAGTGTGTGGCAGTTGGTCACATTGGGTCTTTAATGAGGAAGCAGGGTGAGGTAGGACACTGGCGTCCAGCTTGTTTGCACCTTTTTGATCAGTCTAGGACCCCAGCACACAGATGGTACTGTCTACATTCCTCCGACCTCAATTAAACCTCTATTGAAATACCTGGGGGCTTGTCTCTAAGACAAGTCCTAATTTCATCAAATAGGCATCCAAGACAAATCATCATGGCTAGGGAGATGTTGTGGGATCTTTGTTACACTGTGTGAAGGAATATTTCTGTGATTGGTTTAATAAAGAGCTGAACAGTCAATAGCTAGGCAGGAGGTATAGGTGGGATTCTAGGCAGAGAGAGAAAGGAGGAGGAGATAAGTGAGGCAAGAAGAGATGCCAATGAGACATGGACAGAGTTAGACACTGGAGAATGAAAGAAAGATAAAATGCCTCATGGTAAAATGTAGATTAATTTTAAAAATAAAAGCAAGTTAAGTTACAAGAGCTAGTGGGACAAGCCTAAGCTAAAGCTGAACTTTTATAATTAATAAGAAGTCTCCCCTGTTATTATTTGGGAGCTGGCTGGTGGGATGGGACAGAGAAAGACTAGTTCATTACAGGGAGATGAGGATTTGAGTGTAGAACTCTGGAACCTACAGTAAGACAGACACAGTAGTGTGTGCACAATCTCAGTGCTTCTATTGGTAATATAGGAGGCAGAGACAAGAGCATCTCTAGATGCTTACAAGCCAAGCCAGCCAGCCTGACATATGTGTCAGAGAAGAGAACCTAGGTCAAAGTGGATGAGAAGGATTGTCACCCATGGTTGTCCTCTGAACTTACAGATATACTCATGGCACTCAACTCACACTTACATACACAAACATATAGATACGCAGACACACACCATTTTAAAAGAATAATCATCACGTTAGAAATTCCAGGCACATAGTTCATCTTGTGTCAGTCAACTCCCACTCTAGGGGCTGATGTAGTCCTCTCCTTTTCTAAGCGAAAGTGTTCCTGTCAAGTATGACATGGGTTGCCTCCTGGAAGCCTAGGTAGGGCTAGACCTCTGGTTAGGCAATGCTGAATTCTTTGCACTGTGTCTGACAGGTCTCGTCCCCACCACGGGGTGTTCCACCTCTGGGACTGCTTCCCTGGCCAACTCACTAAAACCAGCAACATTATCACTCTGTCACACATCTCTCACTTACCACATTAATGTATATTGTACCTTAGCACAGAGTATAATACAAAGCCGGAGCTTAGTAATGCAACACGTTCTTGTCTGTGAACCTCTGAAATCACACATACTATTACGTACGTGTGTCTGTCAGTGGGGGATCAGAACTGGAACATTTTCTCAGATTTTGGAGAAGTCTCTGTACCATAAAAGGTTAACACTCCCAGGACAGATGAAAATGGCTTCTTTTTCCTCAAGGGCCCATTACAAACCTGTTCATTTGTGAGCTAGGAGTCCTGTTTGCCAAGGGAGCGGGCACAGTGCAGACAGGGCCCCGGACTGGAGAGAGCAGTTTTGCTATCTTGGTCCAAAAGGCCTCTTGGGTTAACTCTAGAAACATCAAAGCAAGGTTTTCTTGTGTCTTTCCCGTGCTCTGCTGGCCAAGGGTGTCTGGTGGTAAAATAAACAATTGGCAGTTTCATTAGACTCCACAGAAGGAAGGAAAAGGTTGTGTTTCATACCTTTTATATTATGTAAAAACATTGCTATGCAGACTCCAATTTTTCAGGCTGTTTATTTAAACTTACAAAATAGTATTAAAGGCTATAAATAGAATAAACCATGTCCAGTTATGAGCAGTTACAATAAGTATGCAGCTGGTAATATAGCCTTAGAAATAATAAACCACTTAGCCCTGATGGTCACCCTTAGATTTTATAAAACTACAGTTGGCTGAAGGAGGCCGGTGGGCGGGGGAAGATTCTACTTGTTTAAACTGTTGAGAAAAACTTCAGCTCTTATTTTGGGTCCATTGTAGCTCTTACATAATCGTGGAACAGCTGAAGTGTGCCAACCAAGACTCAAGTTTGTTTTACTTTGCTGCGAAATCCCAAGTCTCTTCATCAGAGACGTCTGTTTGTTTTCAGTTCATTTTGTTTCAGCTTTTAAGATGGTTCTTATCAGACAAGGATGTAAGGATCTGATGATGCTACCCTGATTCCTCGTGGGGCATGTTCGTTCTGAGTACTGGCTAGTACATAACCCAGTTACCCTGATTCCACCAGGGGCATGTTCCAAGTCCTGGCTAGTACATAACTCAAAAGTAGATTGTATGGGGGATAAAATACAAACTATTAAAATACATACAGCATAGCAGGGGTAGACTAGTAATACCCAACACTAGTAACAAATTAATTTGAATGTCTTTGTTTTGAAGCCCTTTAACATCTCAATGACATTTTAGAATGTGTCTCATAGTATGACATTAGGGGAGGTGGATTTACTTGAAGGAGGTAGGTTACTGGGGTCCTTGTATTTGGCTCCTTCTATCTTCCTCCACTATGGTTTGAACTACTTTGCTATACCACATGTTCTGAGGTATAGCATTCACCATAGTCCTAGAGGCAATGATGTCAAGTGACAATGGATGGAAACCTTGGAAAACACAAGCCAATGCAAATGTTTTTGTTTTGTTTCTGTTGGATGTTTTGCTGCAAAAATGTGAAAGTGACTGACCTTTCTTTATAATTATCAAGAACGACATGTCTTTACTATAGATACTAGAGAGAATAAAAACAAAAAAGATTTAAAAATACAGAAAATCCTTCTTAAAATGTATGTGAACTGTCAAGGAACTATAAATATCTAAAACAGTCTTGAAGAAGACTAACAAAGTTAATGAGGTTTCAAAATTTACTTCAAATTGAGAGTCATCAAAGAAGCATGACATTGGGTAGGAAAAAGATAGCCTATGAACCAGTGGGGTAGACCAGAAACCCCAGAAACAAGCTCACACATGCTCACTCGATAATGGAGCCAGGGTTCTAACACCACTTGAGGATGTGGAGTATATCAACTGCTTTCCTAATACTGTAATAAGCATCACATCCTCGAGCAACTTGGGGAGAGAACTATTTACTTGCATATCTTAGGTCACAGTCCATTGAGGGAAACCAAGGCATGAACTCCAGGTGGAAACCTGGAGGCAGAAAACGGAAGCATAAGCCATAGAGGAGTGCTGCTTACTGACTTGCTCCTCCCCCCATGCTTTCTCAGCCTGCTTTCTTATATGATCCAGGACCACCTGCCCGGGGATGACACCATCCACAGTGAGCTGAGACCTCCCACATTATTACTTAGTCTAGAAACAAAAGATGCCCCACAGGCTTGCCTACAGGCCAACTGGAGAATCTCTCTTCCCAGACACATCCAGGTTTTTGTTGCTAAGCTGAAAATAAACAAACAAATAAATCCAACCAGGATACTGGAGAACCTGTATATCCACATTTGGGTGAAGTTGTACGTTCATCTTACACTATATATAAAAATGAACTCAAAGAGGTTCAAAGACTTAAACAGAAAAACTCAAATATAAGTAAACCTTTTAGAAGAAAAAATTAATGGCATTCACCTTGGCTCTGGCACTTGGTTTTGCTACAGAGACAAGAGGGCAGTTAAACCAAACCAAAAACGTTTGCTAATTTTGGAAGGCATTTCTCTAGTAGGACAGAGGAAGAAGTCCCAGTCTGTTGGGAAACACGTTGATGAATACTCCCACTACTTCTGTGTTTGACATTAAGCATCTGTCTTTGTGATCCGACTGTGATAACCCGCATCAGGACAAATGCTGCAAAAGCAAGGATATACTCAGTTATGCATCATTGACTTTCTGATGGATTAGTTAGCTTTCGTATCAGGTGAGTGACAAAATACCTGTAACAATCAAGCTTAAGAGGAATAAAACATTTTTGCTGACAGATTCAGAGGTCT
The DNA here is from genome assembly GCF_017639785.1 of Mesocricetus auratus. NCBI lineage: Eukaryota > Metazoa > Chordata > Mammalia > Rodentia > Cricetidae > Mesocricetus > Mesocricetus auratus. The sequence goes on along the minus strand of NW_024429184.1, from coordinate 62,224,272 downwards.
CACTCCAACCTTAATTAGCCCTGTTTCTTATGCCCATGGCTGGTGTAGGAGGTTTTGTTTATTTTCAGGAGCTAGTGTGTGTGTGTGTGTGTGTGTGTGTGGTGTTGTATGAATGTGTACATGCCCATGTAGGTTTGTGCCTGTGTGCATGCAAGGGTGTGTGTACATCTGTGCACATGCATATGGAAGCCAGAGGTCAAATGTCACTCTCTTTCCTCTTAATTTTTGAGACAAGGTCTCTTTCTGAACCTGGAGTTCACTGATTGGGTAGATTGGCTGGCCGGTGAGCTTCAGGGTTCTGTCTGTCTAGGCACTACTAGCAAGGTGTATATACAGGTGCAAACTGCTATACCTGAATTTTATACGGGTACTTGGGACCTGAACCTCAGGTCTTCATGCTCGCACAGCATGTACTTTACTGACTGAGTCATCTCCACAATTCCCTTGGCCATTCCTATTTCTATGGAGTAAAATTTTAATCATCATCACTTTGAGGAGAATTGAGTATAATATCATCTGTTCTCATTCTGTTTATTCAAGACTTTTATTTTGCCAATAATACCTTATAGTTTCATGTATTTAGATCAATGTATCAAAAAAAAGTTGGCAACTCGTAGAACTAAGCTAGGTATTTTATAACATTAGCAATCTCTGGTCCCTGCCTCAGGCCTGTTACACAGCATAGGAAATCAGATGTCAAAGAAGTCAAATTCCCCCACACTTTTCATGGAAGTAAAAATCTTTGTGTTATGTGGCAGAACTGTTTTTAAATAAATCCCACCTTTATATAACAGTTTCTACATGAACTTTTTTCTGGACATTCCAGGCAGACATTTTTCATTACCTGACTGTTTTTATTAATTGTTCCAATAATTTCTTTTTAATTTTTCTTTATTCTTTGTGTCTTTCACACCACTTCAATCTCATTCATTTCTCATCCCTTCACATCCACCTGCTGCCCTTGTAACCTCCCCACCAAAAGAAAAGAAAAGAAAATAGAATAGAAAAAAGAAAATTGAAACAAAAAGGGAAAGAAGAAAAATCTAGTCATGGAAGCTGTCGTGAGACCCAGTGAGTCACACAGTATACCCTCGTATCCATGTATCTTTACTTGCAAGTGATCATTGCAAAGAATCATTGGTCTGGTTCGAGGCCTCTGGTTTCTGCTACCCGATTGATGCTGGGCCTTCAGTGGGACTCCTCTTGGACATCCTGCTGTTGCCCTGTGTCATGGAGATCCTGCAGCATTGGGTATGAAGGATCAGCCCCTTCACACGCTCCAGTAGATCACAGATGAGGTGGATGTTGGCGTGGGTGGGCCAACTCATAACCCTGTTCTGGTCCTGGATAGTTGCAGGGTTCATTAGCCCGCCAGCTCTCCTCAGTCTTCACCACCACGGTGAGCTCTCCAACATTGCCCTGGCTGGTTCACCCCCTTGCAGTGGTGAGCAAAGGCGGGGCCAGTTCTCCTGCTTTCAAGACCTCGGGGTCGGCTTGCCCACACATACACCTTCAGGCCATCTGTGGGATCCACTTTTCCAAGTGTTGCAGATAGTAATGGAGAGGGTCAGCTCCCTTGTCAACTGGAGGTGATGGGGCAAAGGGGAAAGGTGTCTTTCCCTCCCACCCACCACCACACCGCAGATGGGGGAGGTGCTACCAGCTATGCCCTGTTCACCCCCCCAGGGCTGCCCTACCAGCATCCCTGTCTACAGGGTCAGTTCTACTGTGCTACCCTGTGGGGTGCAGGACCCTGTCTCCTGAGTGCTTCAGTTGGTGAGCAGCAGAACCAGTTAGTTCTCCCTAGTGTTGTAGCCAGTGAGGGGCGGGACCAACTCTGTACAGCCTCATCCATAATTTCTGATTAATCGTATGTGTGGTGCGGTGGTGTGGGGGCGCTGTGGAGTCGGTTCTCTCTTTCCACCTTTATGTGCATTCTGGGGATGGAACTCAGGGCATCAGGCTTGCAGAGAAAGGCATGTAAATTCCCAACCTGGGCATGGGTGTGCATGGCACATGTTTTTCTACTCTGTAAGAGTCTCACATAGAAACTGAAGCAAAATCGTTTATCAATGACTATCAGTTCTTCCAATGGCATGCTTTTAGAGTTACTTTTAAGGTTCAACTTCTGACACTGATCAGATGTTATCTGTTCTCCTCGCCCTCATGCTCCTTTGTTAGGAAACTCCACCTGTTGTTTAAAATACAGATTAATTGGTATGATGTCCAGAGTTTTCCCAAAATAACTATTTGCCATCTTTCTGCACTTCATTTCCTGTCCCTCCTACACACCACAGAAGCACCCACCCCCTCTCTGACACATTTACATCAGTATCATGTGACTCCCACCCCCAGTGCGAAACAGGAATGTCCGCCCCAGCCCAGGAACATGAACGTAGTAGGTCTTCAGAACATGCTGCATGGTTACATGTCAAGAGGAACTATTTTCCTCGCATCTTTGGAAGGAAAATCTTTAAGGTCTGTCTATTTGAGATTGTTTAGAACAGCCTGTTGTTTTTTTCTGATTCCTGCATTTTCCTTTGTTTTTCCTGGAACCCTTGGCGCCGATTTCCTGTCAAGCTTAGCAAATAAATATCAAGGTCAGTGCTGGAAGCAGTTCTGGGGCTGTCTTGGTACCTCTTGATTCCACTGGGCCAAGAAACGCTTTCAAGCCCTAGGGCAGAAGTTTTTCAAAACAAGCCTGTTCCAGAAAGGGTGTGAGCCCCTTCCACCCACTGCTCCCCCACCTTTCCTGCATTTTAACTACTTTGGGAAGAAGAGAAATTCTGGAAAGGCTTTGGTGTTTTTGAACCACTAAGTGAGCTAGGTGATGAGGCCTGTGGTGATTTGTCAGTGAGAGGTTCCTACAGCAGGAGACACGGGGCAGCGAGGTGGTGACAGGGCCCTGAGGTAGCAGGCTTCCTTCTCCTCCACAAGGCTCCCCACTGCTCTCCCTGCTCCTAGCTGGCTGTTCTTGTGCTCAGAGGGACTTTGATACTGGGCCTGGACCTGGTGGTGCTTGTCCAGGCCTCCCATGTGTTAGGGCTGAAGGAAGCTTGGAGGAATTCTCTTTGCGCCTTTGTCTTGTCTTATTTCTGTCTCTTTGTTTCTGCATTTTGCCGTTTGAGGCCGGCTCTGTGCTTGTAAACATCACTAGCAAGGGGTTCAAAGGCAACCTCTGCTCAGGAGCTCTGTGGCTCACTTAAAGTGATAACACCCCTCCCCGTTCCTGAGACTCACAGGACTGAGGCTGTCAGGTGTCTGTGGCCCTAGGCCCAGTCTGGGCATGGCTGACAGTGGGGCCTGGGCCAGAGTCTACCGCTGCTATGACTTCAGTAGGGACGAGGGGATGGATAATAGAGGCCTTGTCCATGTAGAGGGTTTTAGTCTTTCTAACCTCCTTACACCAGCTTCTTCATCCCATTGGAAATGGGAAAGTGACATTTCCTCAATTATATATAAAAGGTTCCAGCCTGCTTGTTGGAGCGCTATGGGAAGTTGGGCTGCTTCACATGCATCCAATGAGATATAAAATTACTTCCAGACAGCAAAACCTTCCAGCTTCGGAACAGAGAAACAATTTAAAATGAACACCCCCTACCACCACACACACACACACACACACACACACACACACACACACACACAGGATCTGACTTAATTATATGCAACTCTGAGCGTGGTTACATCCACCAAGTGCCTTTCCAGTAATGGAAAGGTAAGGGGAACTAAGAGGTTTTTAGATGCCTGCCCCTCCCATGGTGACCAGCTCTGCCTCTGGCACACCTGCAGTGTGGCTTCCTGCCACCTCTGAGTCCCTGGGGCTTCCCTTGGACAAGGTCTCCTTCTGTCATGCTTGGATTATTACTACCACCGCCCACATGTCTGGCAACCCCCTATTCTGGTCCACTTCCCTTTCACAAATCAAAGGAGTATGCATTTGACTGTCAACCCCCCTACCCCGTTTAAGATTCTTTGGTGGCTTCACCATAACAGATAAAGTTCCAGCCCCCAGAGTCTGAGAGCAGACCCTAGGTCCCATCAACTTGTCAGATTTTCTCTCTTCTCCTCTCTTTCCACTTCCCACACAAAGTTTTATGTCAATGAACTGTTAACATGACTCCCACATACACTGCACTCCCAATTCCCAGCATCTCCCCTTATCTGTCCATTGTTTGCTTATCCATGTAGTCAACAAATGCCTTAGTTTTATTACCGTAAACATAAAAGCTATTAGCATGCCCAGCATTGCCCTGGGAATTCAATGGTAGCAACATCCTTTCTCTTTACAGAGTTTTGTTTTTGTGTTTTTCTTAAATGAGGCATAGAAGAGAGCAGAGCAACCAAGGATCTAAACATGATGAAGTGTAGTAAGTTTCAGGAAGGAATCCAACAGAGGTGCTAGCAAAGGGATGCTGGAGTCTTGGGGCTAGCCATCTGTTGCAAGGACTCGCCAAAAAGGCGCATGCAGGGTACAATACTTAGGCTGCAACCTGGAGGTTGGGGATACCAGAGTGGAAGGAGTCCTCTGTAGAGAGTGCACACAAAGGCGGTGACATTGTGATGCATTCGGGACTTCAGAGAACCAACCAGCACCATAGAGGAGGAAACACTTAACAAGGTAGCAGAGGGAGGGTTGGAGCACACTGGTGGGGTGGTAGGGAGGGGGTTGGGCAAGCAGTGCACCAAGGAGCCCAACTACTATCTGAAAGTTTCCCCAGGCTACTATGTGGGTAGAGGGTCGGGATGGAGACATCGAGGGTCGTGTAAGAGCTCTGCAAGGACACCAGTGACATAGATGTGGACACCGCAGTGGGCTGATGGGAAATGAGTGTGGAATACAGGCACATTGTAGGGAAAACCCTTGAGGGAGGAAGCCTGGGAAGGAGACCTGTTTTGTGAGGTTCCCCCTCAGCTGGGGCCATCACTGGGACCCTCGGGGAGGTCTGGGCACTGGCTTGGACCTTTCAGTTTCTTGTTTTGAGCAAACCACTACCTTTCAGACTTGGCTCTCCCGGGCACACTCGATGCTGTGCTCTTGGAATTTAAGCTCACTGCAACTTTCACCCACCTCCTTGAGATTTGGTGTTGTCCCCAGCACAGGTCGCTTCTTACCATAATTATTCCTGTTAGACACCATGGGCACAGGACCCCTTAAAACAGTAGATTTCAACTAAGGGTTGTGACCTCTTTGGGGGTGAAATGATCCTTTCAGAGGAGTCACCTAAGATTATCTGCATATCAGATATGTATAATATGGTTCATCACAGTAGCAGAATTACAGTTATGAAGTAGCAATGAAAATAATTTTATGGTTGGGGTCACCACAACATGAGGGGCCATATTGAAGGGTCGCAGCATTAGGAAGGTTGAGAACCACCTCCCTAGAGGAACTCCTTCAGACACGTGGGGGGAGTTGAGCTGGATCATTAGTGTTTCAGGAGCATGAATATGGCCATGTAGAATGTACTGGAAGGGAATGGTAAAGAAAGCATCCTTCACTCACTGGCCTGCTCTCTAGGCTGCTGATAAAATTAGTGTAGTGGGCAGGGTTCCATTGGGGTATTTGTCAAAGCATAAGAGAAAGTAGCCAAATGAGCACCTCTGGAGACTGGAACTCAATGTGCAGAGGCTTTTGTTCTTTGCTGGGACGCTCAGGGGTCAGGAGTCAGTGGCTGGGCAGACAGCATGCAGACAGAGGCAAGGATGAGGTCCATGTGTCAGGAAGGGGCTCCTAAAAAAAATCACAGTGCAATCCCAGCTCAAATCATCTCTGGGCATGTCTGTGAGGGTATTTCTAGGCAGATATAATTGAAGTGGGAACATCCACCCTAAGTAGTTAGGACGTGAGATTCCACAGGTTGGCCCTCGACTGAACGAAAACCAAGAAAGCAAGTTGAACATTAGTATTTCTCTTTCTCTGCTCCCTGACTGTAAATGCTATGTGACCAGCTGCCTCACACTCTTACTGCCATGACTTCCCTGCTATGACTACCTGTACCCTCAGACTGTAAACCCAAGCAAACCCCTCCATCCTTAAGTTGCCTTTGTCAGGCGTTTTGTCTCAACAGTGAGAAAAGTAACTAATGTAGCATCTAATTCACAGCTCTGATGTCTGGAGTCTTGGTGCTTTAAGCCAAGCTGGGACAAAGACAGGGTAGGTAGTCCATGCCTTGCCTGCAGCACTGGGACTCGAACGGAGGCAAACTGGAGGGAATTCATCTTCAGGGTAATCGACCTAGCTATTGTACTGAGCGGTAAGCTCCCAGATGCAACCATGCTATCCTCTTGGAGCAGATCCCCACTGTTGTGTAGCCGAATTCAGGGGCTGGGGGCTTGGTCCTCCGATGGTGAACTCGCCTCCTTTGGCAGAGCATCCATTTTTCTTCTGTTGCCAATAAAAATCCCAGTACTGCTCTTTCTCCTCTGCTTCGCTCTATTGCTTCTGACAGGGTTTGCCAGTTAGCCGAGGTCAGGATTTCCTTTTTACAAACAGCCTGCTTTCAGTCAGTGGGGCCAGAGGTTTCCTAAATTACAAACCCTTTCATTTCTTCTGCCACAAGTCATCCTGTCAGTTTGGATGATCGCACAGAGTGGAGGGGAATGGAAATGCTCAGGGAGACACTGAAGGAAAGATGAACTCTTAGGAAGGCACTGCTCTGGGAGTCAGCACCAGGCCCTGCATGGACAGGCTGGCCTGCCATAACTGAAGCTGCCAGGGTCTACAGGGAAGAATCTTCTGCATCTGAAATGGGCCAGCAGTGTCTCTCATCTCCAGGACCTGCTAAGCAAATGGCCTCCTTTAGGATCCTTTGAATTGAGAAGCATCCACATCATATGCATATGCTTTGAAAACCAAATGTAAAATATTATTGGGAAACATGTTTACCTTGCGTTTGTAAATGCTGATTGGAAGAAAAAAATCTTAAAGCAGAAGAATGACCCAGGATTGAGACGCTGGGTTTAAGAAGAAATAAAAAGGCACCAGCCGCTGCCATCCCTAGTCAAGAAGCCATCTCCAGTTGACAACCATTCACAAAGGAAAGTTAATTTACTCCAGCGGAGTCTCACTGGGCATATTAACCGCATGTAGCTGCAGGCCTCATTCCTAGAAGTAGATGACCAACACAGAATGAACTCAATGGTATTTTTGTAGATAATTTTGTTTGAGCTTTTTTTTTTTATCTTACTGGTCTTTGGCGGGCATATTATGGTTTCTGATTTGGGGGGAGCTACTTTGGGGAGTGACTTGTTTTCTTTTGTGTTTTTATTCATTCTTTTAATTAATTCATTAATTCATTCACTCATTCTTTTTTTTTTTTTTTTTTTTTTTTTGCCTGATCATTTCCTAAAGAGAGAGAGAAAGCATGGAGTTAAGTAGTTGGGAACATGAGGAGGATCCGAGAGGAGTTAGAGAGGAAAATATGATCAGAATCTATTATAGGAAAAAATATTTTCAGTTAGTAACAAAACACATTCAGAAAACATGAGATAGCCTGCCAACTGGATGCAGGAGGCCATGAAACCCAGACTGGGACTCTACCTCAACCTGGGGGTTAGTGACAGATTGAGGTGACAAAGTCATCGCTGACTGGCCTCACAGCTCAGCTCAGGGTATCTCCATGATCCAGCAATGAGGGTTCAGGTCATGACTTTCCCTTATGTGGCTGTGACTTTTCCATGGGGTGGAAGGAGGTTGTAGTCCCTGAGTGCAAAGCATTTAACCAAATCCTATAATCTACATAGTGCAGCGCATGAGACTAGACTCTGGGCCCTAGCACTGTAAGCAGTCATGGGGGAAATACCCACACAGGAAAGGCAAGGAGTGCTTTTTGCTAGTCCAAGTATTGTTTCTGTTCATTTTTCTATTCCTCCTCCCATCTTAGGCTGTGGTCTTGCTCCTCCAATTAGCATCAAGCCCACATTTTACCCTAGCCTCTTGTGTCTCCTGGCTACTCATCAGTCCTTTAAGCTTCAGGCTTCCAGTTTGGGGTTTTCTTCTGCTTCATCAGCTTGCTGGAGCCCTTTCCCAGTTTAGTCTGGTGTATCACTCTTCCAATCTAGCCTGCTGTCAGTCTCGCCTGTATGCCAAGTTTTTCTCAGGCCAATTCCTAGCTTTGAGTCTGTAGGAGCCTGTGCTAGCCTATTGCTGGTCTTCAGTAACACTGTTCACAGAGACCTTTCTAGAATGTCAGTGAGTTCTCTATCATCCACTAGACAAAGACTTGAGAGCTGGGACCTGTTTTTCACTTTGTTTCTAGGCCCAGACTCAGCAATGCTGAACATGTCTACAGGGTTATTACTATGATAGAGAAGTCGATTCTTCATGTGGGCAGGAAAAATATACATGCAAACTTAGCATATAATAGTTGCAATATTAGAAAAATCTGCTAGGCAGTGGTCTAATACTTTGTAAATATTAGCTTAGTTTTTCTCCCATGATCTTTGAAACTGGTCATTGTTATTCCCGTCTTGGGCAACCAAAAATACAGTTAAATGGTTGGCTGGCTTTGCTCTGCTGGGATTGCAGGCAATCTGCCCACAGAATCGAGTTTGCCAACAGTTAGAATGTTTTGTTTCCCAGTGCTGTATTTAATGACTCTCTTCACTTCACATGCACCTATGTGCCTCACTTTCCCTATACATAACACCTTACTCTGTCTGACCATTATTATGTCAACAAACAAATCCAGATTTTGTATTTCCACCATCCTCATCCTAATTAGACCACTGCTCACTGGCCTTCCCTGTGCCTAAAAACCATTCTCCCCACACCTTCTCTTTCTCCACTACCTTCTCTATAGTCCATTGTCTACTTAGCCAGGGTGATTGATCACTACAAGAATAAATCAGATCCCGCAACATCCTATGTTTACCCCACAGTGACACCTCCTTCACTTAGAATAGGATTAATAAATTTTGTTTCCATAAGTAGCCTTTCTAACCTGAATGTAGTTTACTCACCCGCAGGCTAACTTATTTACAATCTGTTTCTACCAACTTTACCATGTAGTCAATTATTAGATCAAGGTCATCTTGCCCCATGGTGTCTAGGGCTGTGCCACCCTGGGGATGGTGAGTCCATGGGATGGAATATGAACTCCCCATAAAGGCAGAGGTAAAAAAAACAAAAAGAATAAAAAAGACAGAGGTAAATGGGGGACACATTCAAGAGAAGGAGCCAACACTTTGTGTTATTAGGAGAAAGAGCTTTGCCAAGGTCGAAGGGCTGCTGACTGTGGAGTAGGTGGACTGAGGCTATGCTAGAATGTTCTTGCAAAGATGAAGTGAGATTCTTGGTCTATATGCTAGCCAGAGGTACAGAAGGTTTGTTCATTACAGTAATGGGAGGTAATACTGGGAAGCAAGCTGTATTTGGAAACTTTGGAATACTGGGGATCTGAGCTTTAACTAACAGTTGGGGGGAGACCTTAAAATGGTTAGACTTGGGAGGCTGTGCTATGTTAGAAGTGGCAGAGTATTTATCTTCTGAGCATACAGCCCCCACTTTGCATATTTTTCATACTTTCTTCAACTGAGACCTGATAATACCATCACTTCCCACCTCTACCTCTTCAAAGATTTCCCCTTCAACTCTCATCATTTTCATATTGGACACCTAGTTATTCAAGTGAATTGATGTAGTGAGTGCCTATGAAAAGTCCACATCACAGGGCTGATGAATGGCCCAGGCAACTGTGTGTGTTTGGTTGTCATGTATTGGAATATATGAATGTCGTTTTTCTCGGGTTGAATTCTCAAGAGAAAGTGGGTTATACAGTTTTATAGCCCTCTCTCAGTGATTAATCTGGCACTTCACATAGATATATGCTGTGAGTGTTCTTTTTTGATGAAACTACCTCATATTGCTCTCCCTTAGGTATTTAAGTAAGTAGATCTATGTTCTGCAATCCAAGACAATTTATGCTTAATTCTGTTCTCTCACAGATAAATTTGAGTGAGGATCCAGTTGATATAGTCTGGAGAAATAAAGAGCTTTTCCATTCTCCAATCCTTCTGATGATCAAAGAACCAGCTGTTGCCTTCCAGTTCAGCTCCTAAAGGACTGATAAAGCCATCACCGGGTTGTCCCTATAACTTCCGTTGGCTTCAAGGTTCTAATGCAAACAAGACTTTGTTCCTTCACATAACCAAAGCCAGAAAGATGATACTACCATTCAAGGAGCATACAGTACCGCACAAATCAAGTTTATTAATTTAAACACAAAATTAATGAAGAAAAAATCTGTACACAACTGTGGACACAACAAACCTATTTTTTTACAGAAAGGTCAAGATCAAAATTGTCTTTTCAGTCTGCACAGAGTACAAAAACATCAAATGAAGAGGGTTAAAAACTGTCCATTTTGTCTACACCATGTGAGACAGAAAATGAATTCCATTATTCACTTGCACAATTTGGAGAATTTCAAAAGGACTAATGTTAGCAGCAACATGGAATTGTAGAAAAGGAAAAGGTAGAGTGGTTTGTCTGTTACTCTGGGTCAAACCCAGCATCCCCGATATGATATTAGACAAAATTGATCCAAAGCATAATTTCATGGCAACACAAAGTCCAGGATGAAAAAGACTCCTGCCCATACAAATTCATCAATTTGGAAGAATCTTATAACAAGACAAACATGATCACTTGTCATCACCCCACAACCAGCTTCAGATTTATGTCTGTAATGACATAGAGAGCGATATTGCAACATTAGTGTTTGTGATGATAGCCAGACAAACCCATTGTGAGTAATGAACCTTCTCTGGGTAGGCAGGGAAAGACTGAGTGAAGGGAGTGATGAGCTATGGGGTAATGTCCTCGTTGATACAAACAAGAAACCCAGACACAATAATAATTGGGAGCACATGGAAACTGTGCTAGGCTCCAATTAATTTTATTAATAAAATATATCTATCATCTATATTCTTTCTGTGGGATGAAGCATTTGAATAATCACTCTTTTCCAAGTAGTTACATATAATACATTAGTATTGAAATGAGAGAGTGAGGTGGGCCGGAAGACTTTTAAGCTTTTTTCAGTTATCAAACTGCTGTGTTATTTTTATCAAGGCCCTTCTAACCAACACATACAAAAAAATTAGAAAAATTGATAGGATAAAAGATTGGGAAAATAAAATCCTTGTTGACACTTGACATTCATGCTTTTGGTCTTAGATAACATTATCAAAAAGATCCATTATCTACAATATTTATACCCAATACTCAGCTAAGGCACTGTGAGAGTTAGTGCCCACGCTTTCTATGAAGGCATTTCTACCTCATAATAGCACTTCCCTACACAGAATGTAAAAGAATCATCCATTATTACAAATTTACATCAAAAATTCTTTCTGTACACGATTGTCTCAGTGATGTACATTTTACACGTTTAAATTAGACATACTTTAAACTACTTTGCAATGTGCTAAAATTCAAAGTACTTGCCGCACTGTCAGACAAAGGCCTTCCTTTAATTGATTATTTCTTATGCTATTGTCCCTTCAACTATTTGATACTGAGAAGTCTGTCTTGGTGAATTATATGATATGTGAATTATACCTCAGCAAATCTGTTTTTTGAAAGTCTTTTCATAAATAAGTAGCGATGTACAGATTGCCCTGGGTAGGAGACACCAAAAAGTAAACCTTTGAGAAAATACCTCCACTGTTGTCTAGGAGATACACTTCAGTCTTTGCTGTGGAATCAAGTTTGCTGGGTTGGAGAAGCTGTTTGTGTCACATTTGCTGAAAACCAAAGTGTCTGTAGGTCTTTTCTTCACAGGTTTGAACCATGTAGTTAATGTAGCCAGGACGCATCACGCTGTGCTAGAAAATTCCCATGGCTTCTTCTCACTGGATTCACAGTACTAGAGTCAACAGCTGTTCTGAAGAAATACACATGGTCCTCCATTAACCTCACGGGTAGCAGTCAAGACCACAGCATCCGTATGTTGAGGCTGGTACCTTCTGCAGTCCAGCACTGACACAAGACCGAGGCCTGCCGGATTGTCTCTGGCCACAGGGCAGTTGCGCAGTGTCAAATAGGCACGAGGCTGTTACAGGTACTCTAATTCCAAGGCGTGATGAAGGGCCATGAGGTCCGAGTGACTGGAGACCCTCCAGAAGGGCATGGCATGCTGCAGAGGGCAGACAAATGGTAAGGACAGAGAACCTGACCAACATGAACCCTCACGTCTCCTCAGAGAGGTGCTTCCCCATTTCAGTACTGTAAATACCGCCAGCCAGCCAGCCTATTCACGTCACATCCACGAAACAATTGTGCGAGTGTAAATATCCACTTTTCTCTACTAGAACTCTACTGTGACCTGAATGACAATTCTGAACTTTAAACAAAAGTCCCTGAAAAGAAGGTGGGGCTTTTCCATGTATATTCTTTGTAGTTGCCAATGTGGAAAGTTTACAAAGCTTATACTTTATGGTTGAGAAATTTTCCTTAGTTGATAATATTTTGCATTTATCCCTAAACACAGTCTTGCTCATAGATGAAGCAGCTTTTCTTTTTCATGACTATTCCATGTGGGAAAAGTTGTAAATGAGCGACTGAGGTTAGTGTGGGTGTGCGTCTACAGTTGTTTAAGCCATTAAGGCACAAAGCAAGGTCAGGCAGAAGGGTCTGCGAACACCTGAACAAACCAATTGTCCTGGAAAGAGGGTGTCCCTCCTTCCGCAGAAGCTGAGACAGACCTCTACTCACAGGCATTTGAAAAAGTGTTTGTGCAGCGGCAAAATCTTTCTCTGAGAACATTCTGTTTCTTTCACAGGAAAACAGGTTTCTCTCACACACAATAATCTAGAGACAGATATACGATGTGAAGTTACAGTTCTGAAGAATTTGAGGAAATTTCACAAGAAGTGGAAAGTTTGTCATGGAAGCTAGATTCCAAAGATTTGCAGGTAGCCTGATATAGCTCGTAAGAGTGCTATATAATGGCATGTACATCATTTAATGTACTTAAGAACAATATGCTAATATTGTTAATATGCTCACATTACCGACTACAGTCTTTTACTGCATTCTAACTCTAATATTAAACATTCCAGACTTTGTCCTCTGACAAGCATCCATCTGGGAACAGAAGAGTCTGAGACAGACAGTGCTGGCTCACCCTCTCAGACTATGAAACATAGGAATTCATCAGTGTGCTATTATGAGTAGGAGGGGCACAATTACCTTTGCATAGAAAACGAGGGAAATACCCCAGAGAAGACAGTGACAGTTGAGCTGAGTGTAAGAGGTGACCATTTGGAAGGATACTCAGATTGCTCTATGGCTTCAGATCACAGACAGTGCATATCTCTGAAAACTCAAATCACTTGATAGATAATAATGAGTTATGCTACAATAGCTGTTCTGTCAGGCTGTGAGTAAGGTGACTTCGTGGTTATGTCTTCTACTAGGGAAGGCAGAGAAGACAGAGGTTTAAAAAATAGCAGGTAAAGACTGAAAGTAAGATTCCTACTCGGTCTGGGCTAAGTCTGAAGCCTAGATGCTACAGTGCTCCCCTGCCTGTACCTTGTGGCCTTGTTATGTAGCTGAACAAATTTGCAGCCCCATAGCGCAGGCAGATGCACACATAACCCCATTTCAAAGCAGATACTGAAAAGTTTGAGTGACTGATTCATAGTGGAGGGTGGTAAACTGATCATCTGCCATGCAAAAAGCTTTCTTCCTTTTTCTTATTAGAACGAATTCCTGCATATTTTAAAACACTTTAAGACTCTGGACCATTTTTCTGTACATCTGCAGTGTCAATAAATACCAAACACTTCTTTCCCTATGACTAAAATGACCACTGTAAACATATCTGTATTTTGATATATGTGCACACAAAATTATGCATATGTACATAGATACATAGTTTTAAAAAGAAAGGTATTCATTATTTTCAACCCATAGTTTGTTTAAGTGCCTCCATAGTACCTCTATTTATAGACTCTGTTCTTGTAATCAGCTTGTTTTTTCATACCTTACTTTTATAAGTTTTATTTTACATTTTTTGTGTGTATATGTGTGGGTGTGTGCACATGGATTCTTGGAATCAAACTTGGGTCCTCTGCAAGAGCAGCAAATGTTCTTGACTGCTGAGCCGTCTCTCCAGGCACTACTTTATGCTGTTGTCAGTGAACGGTTCTCCAAGCCTGCTGTTCATCTCTATCCATCTTGTTAAGTATAGGTACTTCAGGATGCTGGGAGCATGCTGAAGGCTCTTTAGATGGCTTTAGAAGCTTTACAACATCCACTTTCTTAAACACATAGACTACTTGTGGAAGCCAGAGTGCTCTGGAGGTAAGTATGTTTGCCTCAGATAAGTCCTCTTTACATACAACCACCATCAGTTCAAATCTGAAAGCTACTGGTACACCCTGGTGTGAAGAGTGAAATTGAGTGACAGAGACATTGAAAAGGGAACTGATAAAAGATCCAGTGACTCCATTGACAAATTTAGGTGCAAAATAGGCACTTTGATTTATGGACTGCCAAAGCAGTTCTGGGAACTGTATCTCATCCATACAGGTATATTGGATGCCAGCCTAGAGCATGCTTAGGCTATTTAACTTTAAATCCAAATAACAATATCTAGAAAGAAGAAATTATTCACAGTCCTAAACTGGATTGTCTTCTAGCACTGAGAGACAAGGACCCTTCACTCTTCCCCTGCAGAGCATCAATACACTCAGGCCAAGCTGCACCCTGAAAACTAAACCTGTGGTATAAGATAGTTCAGCTCAGAGCAGGGGCATCGAAGCTACTCAAAAAAAAAAACCTGCCAAAGGTTTTGGATAAGAGCCAACGGACCCTAGAGAACAGTAGCTAGCTCCAGCTGCACTGAGAGCATCAGCTCCAACCTCAGCACCATCTGCTCATAGGAAGAGTGGGTAGTGATGTCTGCTGTGGGGAACAGCTTCATCCCCACAGAACCAGAGAGTCTCTGAGCAGTGTCCACAGTCAAGTGGCTCATTAGTAGAAATCAGTCTAGCAGAAAAGGGCAGTGACTCTTGTTACATCAGATCAATATTACACAGGGTAATATTTTCCTACCCAAGTACATACCAGTGCCAAGATTTTACACTTGACACTACTGGGGAAAACTGGAGCAATGAAGTGTGTGTATGTGTGTGTGTGTGTGTGTGTGTGTGTGTGCAAGATTACTCTTGGCCACTAAAACAGATATTTCTTACACAAAACCAGAGAGATAGGGTGTCAAGAGAAGAAAAGAGTAGCACATGGTTTTGAAGAAGCCTGAGCTTGCCGAGTCTTCTCTTAGCCAAATGAGGTTCCTTTGTGGCACCATCTTCCCAAAGCTCCAGTAAACAAAGTAGTATAAATGATTTGCAGTTGCTCCCAAGTGTATGGCTAAAATGAATGCCATTACCTGTGGAGCACCATAGCTGAGGCAAGATCGAATACATAACACAGAGCATGCACCCATGGCTGAGGACCACAGGGTAGACAAGACATACCTTCTGAACCATCTTATCACAACAGGGGCAGTGTGGGTGTAAGAACAAAAGTGATGGATGCGAAGAGGGGGAGGCTCAGCTGCAAGCTGAAGGATAAACAAAGCTAGAGGGGTCAATGGGCAGGAGTGGGACTCTTGGTTAGATACACAAAGGTGATGAGATAAAGGGGTTTGGGAAGCTTCTTCTGTAATTAGCCTGGAATGTCAACAGGCTGGAATGCTCTGCTCATTACACAGACTAATAAGGAAGTAGGCTTTTCAGGGGAATGCCTGGAGAATATAAGGAATTTAGATTTTTATCTTGTAAATGAATGGGAAGGGAGGCTAATATTTGCTGAGCGCCTGAAAACACTGGGAAGAAGGGATTTAAAAGTATTCAGGGGCCAGAGAAAGGGAGATTTTGAGGTGTGACTAGCTCATCCCAGAGAAAGCTGTATTGCAGTAGGTGTACAGGACAGGAGACTTGCAGAGAGGAGTGGCATTTGAATGGTCAGTGGCTGGGGACACCTGAATTCATTTTGTGAGGTCAGACATTGAGAGGGACACTGTGGAAATGGAAGTCCCTAACAAGGGGAGCTGACAGGCAACAAAGCCTCAAGGGGTACAGGTTTGGGAATCTTTAGAACCAAAATTTGTTCCAGGGGAACACAATGACATGTCATTCCTGTTCTTCTGGCCTACAAACACAACTCTTCAAAACTCCTTCCCTCAAAACTCTGCATTTATTCCTTCTGGTTACATATGACCATCCATCCTATAAAAAAGCTACGTACACAGCTATTCACCAGGGAAACTGAAGTTTGCACAATTATTAAAAAATGCATTAATAAAAGTCTCCTATAATCTAAGAGCATCTCCTCAATGGCACAAATAATGCACTTTCAGGAATGTACTCACAGAATGTTCCTTGAGGACCTTCTTGTAACACTAAATGCTAGAACCCCCGAAAAGCTCAGCCCCAATGGGCTGGTAAAATAATAATAGCACGCCCACACAGTAGCACATTGGTATGGCCACTTAAAGGATTAGTGATGCCGTGCTCTGTGTTCTGGTACAGAGAGCTACCGGGACAGATTGCTCAGGGAGAAAAGAAATGCAGAGAAAGAACGCAGAATTACCATCTGGATTTCAAAAGCATCAACCCTCTCTGTGCTGTGCACACATGACTTCTAGGCAGCTTGCATGCACACAGAAGTTCAGACACTTGTGCAGTTGTAAATAAAGAGACCTCCAGAGACTGATGACTGTAACAGCTCTGGTGAAACGTACTGCCCAGCAACAGCACATTTAGTCCCTGTGCCTCTGCTCTCCTCTAGGCTAGTGACTGCCAACCTCCCTAATGCTGCCTGCCCCCCTTCAATGAAGTTCCTCATGTTGTAGTAACCCCCAATAGTAAATTATTTTCTCTGCTATTTCATAACTAATTTTGCTGCTGTTTATGAACTGTTATGTAAATATCTGGGTTTTCAAATGGTCTTAGGCAAGACTTAGTACATAGTATGTGATAATTAAGTTTGAACAAGTGACTTTGCTATAATAAACTAATCTCTGCTTAGTGTTTAATCTCTGTGTCCCCTTCAATAAAAAGCAAGGAATGAGATTGTATTTCAAATGTTTTCTTTTCTCTTTTTCCCAACAAAGGTGGCTTTCTCTGGAGTTTAAAATGAGTTCCTACTGGCCAGGTACTCAGCTTAATTTTGGATCTCAGCATGTTTTGGAGAGCACATTTAAAAGGGACAGTTTTGGTTTGTTTTTTTTAACAAAATCTTGGTCAGAACACAGAATAATGGGTGCTTGCTTACTCACCAAAGATTTAACTGGGTCTCTAAAAAAATTAATATAGCAATGAAAACCAGATATCACTATTGTATTATTCTGATTTTTAAGTTATACCCATGCTTAATTATTTCACTCAAGCCATGTTGTACTGCCATTTCTAAGGAAGTACTTTTATGATACAACATATGGAGTTAGATTGAATTACTTAAGACAGCCTCTGAACTGGCAAGAATCAGAATGATAGAAGACTCTGCCATGGGCACCTAGAGAGTGCTGACTGGTTTCTGGCTTTCAAAAGCCCTCTGGAGCTGAAGAGTATGATTCGGGCAGATAAAAGACATCTCTGTAGGGAGGAAGGGAGACGGCTGTAGCACTTTTAAAGGAACAGGGAAAACTGAGAAGCTAGCAAAGCAGTTAAAATTGGTTTTGAAGAAAGGCAAAATGTTGTGATTTTGATTTGAATGCTCAAATGTGCAGAACTCCCCAGGGGATGGCCACTCGCTGTTAATTCCATTTAGTAATCTCAATCACTTGGTAACTAATAGATCAAAAGTACAAAGCTGTCACTGGACAGGACAGGCAGAACAGAGCTCTAGACGCCTGTATGCAAACATCTGCCTGGACAGATGGCTAAGAGAGAAAAAACAACCAACTACTGTGTGAAACGTGGGGGTTAGGAGGCACCTATGCAGGTTATGTCTATTCCACGCACCGAAGAGACAAACATAGCCAGTATTTAAGCTTAACAAGCCATATAACTTTTTAAAAATGAAATTTCAGCATGTTTGGAATGTCTGAGTTTATTGTTTGGCTTCAAATTATAGTTTGGCAGTACCTCGCTTCTGATTTAGCCACCCCCGCCCCCGTTGATTTGGTTGTGGTTCTTGGAGAAAGACTCTTACTCTAGTCCAGGCTGGCCTTGAGCTCCCATTTTCCTGCCCGAAATGGGAGCTCAAGGCCCTGAGTACTGGGAATATAGGCATGTGTCACCAGGCCCAGTGGAGTCTGTTTTTTTGTGAAACGGTTCAAAGAGGACACTTCTTCATAGCATCATTGTGAAGCTACAGTGAAATGTTGAAGGGGAGTGAAACTATGGTGAGATATTGGAGGGGAGTGCCTGGAAATGGGGGATGGAGTTTTAGATCTGGTGACCCATGCTCCCTGTGGAGCACTGACCTTGCCACATCTTGGGTAGCATTTTATTCATGTCCTTCCTTTGAGCTTGTCTATGTGTTGACACTGTAGCTTTCTAGGATTAAATAGTCTCCACTTCTGGGCACAACTCAATTCTCAATATGCTCAGTATAGGTCACTAGTTTTTAGGTCCCTGTCTCTTTTTTTATGTACAAAGAATCACTATGTAAAGATGAGCTTCTTTTAAGGGCTGGTTCAAACATGGTCTTGAAAAGACTGGGTAGTCTGATATGCTGAGGGATTAATAGTTTCTAATGTTTTCAAAGTACAATAACCTGACCTTCTGAAAGTTGACATTTTTACACACACATAGGTAGGTCATAGGATCCAAGGAGCTTTTCTTTCTTTTTTTTTCCTCTTACCACATTCATTCATTTACTATCAAAAATCAAAGTAAAGATGATTCGATGTTTCATAAATGAAAATTCAAAGAGAATGATCATTGCTAGTGGGTACCTAATTTATTTTTGGTGTAAAAAATGTTCAAAGATAAATAGTGGAGATGATTTTAGTTGCCCTTCGAAGACAGAAAAAGTAGTCTTATAATACCTTTGAATTATTGCATCAGACCAGGAGTTCCAGCCTTCCACGCTGTGCTTACAGAAACATCTCAGAAAGACCAAGGAAGAGACATGCACACAGTGGTATTTTACCTGTTTTTGCAAATTATGTGAAGACATTTACATCCTCCTCCTGTGAAACACAAACCAGAAAGCCACACTCTCGTATCTTTCCCCTAAAGTTAAATTTTGGAAGGCCCAGCTCAGAGGACAGTTGGAAAGCTGGCTCAGGGCCAGAGTGAAGAGAATTGCTCATGAGGGCCATATTGCTCTTCTCCCAGGCCCATACGGCCACTAGGAGGTTCTGTTTATGAATATTCTGGGAATTCTAGAAGCTTCCCAAGGAAGACAACCTGCATTTGGTTTCCCACCAACCATTCTTCATCAGTTCCCAGGACAGAGTTTGGGGAATTATAATTTAGTGTGGGCTGACATATGTACCCAGCAACAGCCGTGGCTCCTATCAAGCGTTAACTGGCCAAGTGTGTGTAGGTTCAGCCAGTGTCAGGCACATCAGTGGCATCTTCTGTCGTGGACAGACATAGGGCCTGTGTCTGTGCTCTTCCTAGAGTTCAGAGGCACTGGAGTGGAAGGAAGCCATCTTCAGAGCTTATGAAAAGGCTGCTACCTGTCACACCTGGCAGTTCTACATCTGAGACCTGGGACTTTGGGTGCTGGTTCTAACCAGAAAATGGGCCAAGAACTGAACATGCTGTGTCCGTCATGGTGGTGGAAACAGACTCCTGTGAATGAGTTTGTGGGGAAAGGAGGGGACTTATTCATCTCATGACAGATGTTCCTGCAGAAACATGGAGTTCACTGTACCAAGACTTAGAGGTGTACAGGAAAGTTGAAGTTAGAGTCTCTAATAGGGCTTCACCTCAAGATCACATTCAGTTGTCAAAACAGACATTCATAATTATTTGTGTAATACCAGCTTCCATTTGTTGTCATTATGAGAGTCACATGTCTTAGTGAATCTGGTTGGTCAAAGAGGCCAAGGAGCTAGGTACGGTGATAATCCCCATTGGGGAGACAGCATAAAATGAAATGGAAGGTTTACAAAAGTGGTTCAGCCACAGAATAGACAGCAAAGCCATAAATCATATGTAGCTATTTCCACTACACTATCTCCAGTTCTAGTATAAGTGAGTACTACTATAAAGAGAACCTTAAAAACACCAGATGTATGTCATGCCATGAGTTTTGAGAAACTAGCCAGATAATGACAGAGGATTTGGGAGAAAATATTCTGGAGGAATGTGTTGGGCATGGCAAAAGAGAGGTGTTAATGGTTTGAATATGTCTCCCAGAGTTCATGTGTTAGAAATAATCCTCAATTTTCTATGGTGATATTAATGGAAGGTGGGAACTGTAGGCAGTAATTAGGATTAGTTAAATTGAGCTCATGATGTGATTGTGCAGTGTGTGTGAAAAGGAGCAATGTGGCATTAATGACGTTCTACAAAGGTAAAGGAAGACCTTGCCCTGGGTCCACTGGGGATGCCCTCTGCCATTTTATGATGTAACAAGAGGGTCCTCACCAGATGCTGATGCCATACTCTTCCATGTTTGAGCCTTCAGAATTAAGCCAAATACATGTTTTTGGTTTGTTTTTTTGTTTCTGTTTTGAGACAGGGTTTCTCTGTGTAACTTTGTAGACCAGGCTGGCCTCAAATTCACACAGATTCACCTGAATTTACCTCTCAAGTGCTGGGGGGGTTAAAGAGTGTGCCACCACTGCCCGGTTCAATCTGTTCTTTATAAGCTATCCTATCCAGTCTCGAGCATTGTAACAGGAAATGGGCTAAGACAGAAGGTCATCAGATGATTGTAACTACAGTGTTGGGCGGAGGGAGAGAGGTCAGCAAGACAAGTGGTAAGCAGATTGTGAGTGAGAGTAGGGAATGGGCTCCTCTCCTTTAGCAATGAGATGTTGAAGGAGATAGCTTCTGCTAAGGGAATGCTAGCATTGTAGATGCAGAAAGTGTGATGTCAGCAATGTCCCACAAGGCATGTTTTCAAGAGGCCTTTGCTGTCAAGACCATCCTTCCCTTATAAGTGCTTCGAGCAAGGCAGGTGTTGTCCTTACGATAAAAAGAAAGTCTAAGTCTTCTAGGGCAGTACATTCATGACATCTTTGCATGCCAACTTTGCTGCTAGCAAATATCTTTCCAAAGTGATGCTGGAAAGGGTATGGGGCTGTCTCAGGATTAGGTAACAAGATGGGAGTCACCTGACAATGTCTTTCCTGCATGTAGGGTATAAGGATAACATAGGTGTCAGCTGTGTTCTGGAGGGTGGCTTGCTTTTCTGACGAACCACTGTTTAAACATGCTCACTCATGTCAGTAGGGTTCTCCCCTGCCCCTCTCTGTGCTTACAGTTCTCCACATCTCATAGTCCGTGGTAGAAAAATGCCCGTGTGTAAAAGGAGCCGATTTGGAGGACAGAAGCTACAAACGGCACCCTCGGGGAGGCTTACCTTTTTCGCCCCTTGCTCTTCTTCCACGCCATCGCCTATGACAACATACACCACTTTCCTTCCAAACCTTTGGATGATCCTCTCAAAGCAGCTCTCCTTTCCTAGTGGGCCAGAGCAGATTACAGAAGTGTAACAGCTGGGAACCCAGTGTGACAATGCCAGGAAGCTTTAAATAGACGCTTTGTTCATGCTTCGGATTCAACTCATCCCACCCAGGGAAATGAGTCTAGCCACTTGAATGATATGAACAGATCACAATGTGGTAAACGGTGTAGATTCATTAGCAGTATGTTAGCTGTCTTTTGAAAAATGATGGTCTGGGAAACATAAGGGTGAGACAGCTACCAATACGGCCTAACACAAAATCACAAAGTTAAAATCTGAGTTTTGTTTTGTTTGTACCACTGTATAATTCTTAAGCATGGAGTTTGACAATGCCACGTCTCAATGCCAAAATGCTGAACACCCCAACTGAAATACTCTTTTCTAAAGAACTTATGACATAAACATAGCAGCGTGTGTGTGTGTGTGTGTGTGTGTGTAGGCGGGGCACACAAGCCTGCACACATAGGCTGTGCTATAGCAATACATTCTTTCTCCTCAAGCTGAATCCTAAAAGGCATGCAATTCTAGCAGCCTATTTTAACTTGAATTAAAAACTTGTTATACCAAGCTGAATATGATAGAAGACCAGTGAGAGTGGTAAAAACAATAATCCAACTTGGATTTGGTATAGCAAAAGAAATCAAACACTGACATAGGCCTCTTTCTCCACTTGTAGGTCTAGAGAAAGACACGCAAGGAAGGCCTAATGGCTTTGCTTAAAGATGTCTCATGAATGTCATCTTATAATAAATGTCAGCTATTGCAGATGTGGGTACTATTCAAGACTGCGGCCGCCTCACCCAGCCTTCTCCTGCTCAGCCAAGCACTTTCCTAGTGGCAAAGCAGGATACAGGTAACAGAACACCGTTATCTGTCTACTATCTTTCCCATGTCAGGACTTCCTTTGGGCTTGGTTGGCGGCTGTGCTGTCAGCACATCTCCGCGGCTAATGCCAGCATTGTTTCTTCTCAGAAGAGATCCGTGTTCCAGGTCTCAGCTGCCAATAAGGTCATTTTAATGGACAATGGGACAGTTTATAGTTCTCCAACTGAATGGCTGAGCAGGGCCTGCACCTCTCTCAAATGAGGATCAGATATACACATGAACAAATTGCTTGTTTGCTTAAACAAATGTCTGCTTTCTATTTGTATTTTGCACAAAGATCTCTCGTTTGCATCTGACAAAATGTAATACAGCCAGCCCTGGTCAAAGATGCCTTTCAGTGTTTAGTTGTCCACCAAACTGTGAGATTTTAAATCACTTTAAGAAACAAATAGAAAAACAGCTTCTTTTCCTCTGCATGGGAAAACGCTTGGAAAGTTTGAAAAGCTGGATTCTTTTGTGCAGAAAGAAAGATTAAATTGATTGCTATGTAAATGTGAGCAGTTTTTTCCTTTGTTCTTTCTTATTTCTTACAGCATTAGGGTTCAGACCCAGGGCTAATTTCTCCTGAGCTAACTTCCCTCCCTAGCAAATCCCTTAAAGATTATTTAAGGGTGAAGTTTTGGTGGGAAAAAGAAAAGAAAAGGTCTTGCCTCTGTACTGTCACATACAGGTTTTATTGTAAATTTTGGGTTATATAAGTTTTTTCACATGAAATATTTTTAAAAAATCAAGTTGGCATCTTCTCTTCAGTGGCCTCCACATTGATTTCATTTGATGACACAATAAGCAATAATCACAGGGCTTTCTATTTCTACTTTTGTTATTTTTACATAAAAAATGTATTAGCTTGCAAAGCATGAATCATTCTTAGATTCAGAAAGGGAGGTTTCAAAGGTAGTAGGCTTCTCTGCCTGGGCTTTCTGCACTCACCCTGTCATGCATGACAAGCCTCATGTTCCTGGTGAACCATGGCAATGCTGCCCCACTGCCTATAAGAACTCTGTGCCGGCTTCCTTCAGTGCCTAGGCCTTCCTCATTTTCATTCAAAACCTTTTCATGAGTACATACCAAATTCTGGGCATTGGAGCAATTGTGATGACAGAGAGACTAAAGGCCCCCAGGAACATAAAAATCTGATGGGAAATTCATACTATAAACAAAGAAGGAACTTTGAAGGAGGCATACGGGTTCTAAACACCTGGGAAGATGGGAATTAGATTGGCAGCCTTCTTCCACCCACGAGTGTATCCATCCTCTTGCTGTCTTTAGTGATATGCAGGGCACTAATGTATGCTCCCTGGCTTAGGCATTTCACGAGTCCTGCACAATAGCCACTCAGGGTCATCACAAGGCCCTTGACATGGAATGTCTCTGCTCCCTTGATCTCATCAGCATATATGATCAATAAACACTCTTATTTGTCCTTCTCTATTCAGAAAGTGCCATTTTGTCCCTTAGCTCACAGTGACCTCTAATCCCTCCTGGCTGGGAGCAACAGCTTCCTCAGCCCTGCACACAGCCAGGCACTTAGCATGATATCTCCTTGTGGAGAGGATTTCGGATCAGAGTGACCTGAGGCTTGGCTCTAAGCCATTTACCTTAACAACTTAAGCCTGGCTACTTATGTTTCCTCATTTGTAAAATGTAAAGATGAATATGCAAAATGCCTAGTACAGTTCTCCACATCTAGTACAAGCCTGCAGGAGGCTCATTTGAATATCTCTTTGTCATAATGGGTCACAGATGCTTATTTGCTCCCCTTGAGAACAAGTCAGAACTTTCCATCCTTTTTCTTCTTAGTTTATATCCTGACTATGTTTCTTATCAGACTTTATTACCCTCACAACTGTGTAGTCTCCTTGTGGGAAGCTTCCTTTTTCTATCTTCCCAGAACTGAAAGGAGAGGTTATTTTTTAAACATACTGAGCTAAAACCAACAAAAACCCATTTCCAGTAAAATAGAGATACTTTGTACTGTTGCTTCAGTTTACAAAATGTTTGTGTTGAAGTTATCTAAAAGAGTAACTACAACAGCTCAGAACTTAAGTTAAATAATTTGTGTCTTAAGTGCCCAGCCTTCACCTTCCTCAGTAAAGTAATATTTATCACTCAGTCATGTGGGTTATATTTGATATCTCCCATGCTTCTTCCTTTTTTTCTGACACAGCAAGAGTTCTGAAAACAAGTTGCATTCACTGCCTTCCCGTTCGCACCGGCCTCAAGAAAAAGGATTAGTTAAAACCATAAAGAGCTCACCTATTTTAGTCGCACTGTAAATATTTTCTATTGGAAACACGATTCCTAATCCATAGAGCAGGACTTTTGCCAATGCCGGGATGAGCTGGGTAGTCGTTACTAAAATATTCACACAATTCGTCCTATGAGAACCCAAAGAAAGGCAGACTGTTGACAAATAAGCCTTCAAGATAAGCAAGCCTGAGCAAGGCCCTCTTCCCAGCCCATGCCCACGGGCGCCTCACCGGGAGTGGATGAGTGAGAGGGCCTTCAGGGCCAGGGTCAGCCAGGAGTCTGTGAGTGCTTCGATCTCTGCCCTCAGCTGGAGCCAGGCCTCCCTCTTAGCAGGGCCGAGCAGACCTGAGGGATAGAAGGTCCGTGAGACCTGCATGCTCACCCATGTGCTCACCCACACGCTCACCCATGTGCTCCTGCAGAGCCATAAAGAAGAAACGTTTTACAGAGACCATTTCGATCCTTAAGTTGAATAGCTTCATATATCATTCAGTTGAGGATGTGTTTAGTTCCTCGGGAACATTTGTCTGACATTCCCAGCACCCCTTCTTCTGATGGATGACCTCTAATCATGGACTATGGGTAGAACGGACTCCCCTTCCGGCTCCAGGGTGGGTGAGTGTCCTCGGTAAGGTCAGGGACAGTGAGTCTTGGAATTTCGTCTGACTCTATGGGATGATGTTTTTCCCTCCCTAGCCGAGGGAGTAATCGGTAAATTAGAAGCCCTGGAACTACTGGGCAACATTTGGTCACCTCCTGTAAGTGACTGACCTGGGACTGGCTCCAAGCTGGAGGAAGGCACCATGTCTTTTGAGCATCTAGCCCCAGCCATACTGTACATATGTGTACATATCACATTATATCACCTGACTATTATTTCCTTTATACTCGAGCCACTTAGACCACTGTGAATTATACTGAAAAGCCTCAGGCCAACACAGGGTAGGCAAGAGTGTAAGTTATAACCCATCTTGTATTGTGGACAAGGCTTTCTTAAAATGACCATTGAGTATTGGAGAGGCTAAGGAGCTCACCCCAGGTCACTGCTGGTCAGAGTGAGGCAGTAGGTAGCCAAGGCAGCTGGCTCTTGTCATATTTGTCACAAAATTGTGGTAGAAGTTCATCAGTTAGATGAAACCGTCCTTATTCTATTATATCCAACAAGGCGAGTCCCAGAGTGAGTGGCACTTTGCAGATTTTATCTAGGTTATCTGAAACCAGCCCACTGAGTATCCATCAGCTATTTACCTCCCACATTGTTTTTGTAGGTGTTATAGATTTCTTTTACTCGTCTGTAGCGGAAGGCCAGCTTTCTCATCCAGTCCACACCGCCTCGGACACCAGTTGCCAGGCATAAATTAGCACTCGTGGCTGCCGCAGGAAAGCCATCTGTCCCAAAGTTGTATGTGCTATTTAAATTCAAGGGAAGCCCAGAGTTAATTCAACAGAAGATAGATCTTAATTAGCTGAGCAATTAAACTCATAACAGAGGAACAGTCAGTCTATGTACCAAGGTGCTCACCTCAGGTCCTGGCCATTATCATCTGATGAAACGTCATCTATATGAACTTGGTCACATTCCTAAAATGCAATTTAAACGGTGTGTGTTAATTTTTAAGAAGCCCCTTTTAAAAAACAAAACAGTTATTTTAAAAACACCTTAATTAGTATGTTTTCCAACTGTGTCCATCAGTAGGTGGCAGTCTTGTTAAATTGACATTTTTTACCTATTTGGAGCCCTTTTCTATAAGAACCAAGCTATGTCATCAAGGACTACTGTTACTCAGCTTTAGAAAACACATTGTTGTGTTTAGAAAGGAAAGTGATTGAAAACAATTAGCATGTGTGTTCCATAAACCTCAGGTACCTAAACACACTATACTACTCAAAGCCTGAGTAACTGAGTGCCGGCCTAACTGAAACCAGACATTTTGGTAAATGCAACATGCTAGAAAAATTAAACCTGATGCTAACTGCCAATGAAATTATGACCTCTGATTGCTGCTGAGCCACACACCAACACAGCCTCAGGCCAGTGTGCCGAAGAGCCTAGACAAAAATCTGTTACTGCTTTACTATTGATTTGTGAGATGTGAGTTTTACTCTCTCTCACTCTCTCTCTCTCTCTCTCTCTCTCTCTCTCTCTCTCTCTCTCTCTCTCTCTCTCTCAGTGTGTGTGTGTGTGTGTGTGTGTGTGTGTGTGTGTGTGTATACACTCGCACCCACATGTTCAGGATTTAAAAAGCATGAAGACTTCAAAACTAAATAAAAATAATCAAGCCATGTGGTATGTTTTTCCCAAACATTTCTCTGTTATTTTTACTGTTTGGCTAGCATTACATATTCGTGGCACATACATAAGCACTGGATTTATTAGTTTTTATAGAGTCATGCTATTGTGAGCAGACATGGCGCATGCACTGTTCAGAGCATCTAGTCACAGCCATGGGCTGGAGCTTAGCTGCTAGGCCTCCAATTTTTGCACCCGTTCACATAGAAACACCGAGTGAATGAATATCCTCCTAGCCCCTGTGGTGACTGTGGGAAGAAGTGACCCTCTGTTCCCATGAGTGACTTAGAAATGGAGATGGTGGCTATCACAGAAACAAGTAATCCCTACACTTGGCTTGCTTTTATAGGTTGGTTCCAACCCTGCCATTTTACTCAGTCTCCATATAAATCACTGGACCTTAGGATACTTATTTCCATTAGAGTTTTAATTAAAAACATTATTAGAAGAGGGGTTTCCATACAAAGGCTCTGGCATGTTTCAGACAGAGTTAACTACGAAAAGTCTAGTGTCTCTCTGCTAGTCAGCAAATTCAGCTGTGCCACAAAACAACAGGCATCTAGCACCACAGTAATGGAAGGTAGATTCTTCATGTTGCTAGCCCCTCTGGATAAATCCTCCTCTCCATGCGTTTGTGAGGCAGCACGAGACAGGAGTGAAAAGAAATTCAAACCAGCTGTTCCTTCACAGAATTAAAAATGTGACCCACCCCCAACCTCTCCCCAAGTCTCTTTTTCAGGCAGCCCTCTCCCAGCAAGCAACAAGTTCCAAGGAGGAAAAGACTTTGACCTTGCAACCCTCCTCAGGCTCTCCTGAGGTCTTTGACCTCAGATAAGAAAAAAGGAGAAGCAGGGCTGAGAGTCCTTAGATGCTGACTGTGAATTTAACGTTTGCAAAATGAGTCATTCTCAGAAAACAGCAGGCATATTGCTTCTCGGCATTAACAAGGGAGTCTTAGTCTACAAGATAGAATAATTGTTCATGTGTTCAACAACATAATTCTAGTTTTAAAGGGTTTTTAATCCAGGAAAATAAATCCCAGAACCTTATCAAGCAATGCAATTCTTATGTTGTTTTTTATTTTATTTTATTTTTCAGCATGTGGTTAGTGGAGGAAGGAAAACCTTCAATGCCTTAGGAGTCCCTTTCTCTCTTCTTGTGTAAGTCAGAAACTAGGGACTTACACAAGATGTGTGAGGAGGTGGGAGGGATTTAATTCAAGGATAGAAAGGGTGTAAGGAAGCTCGACTTAAAATCATTTGGTTTTAAATTTCCACCCACTGAGAAGTGAGCTAGCCCAGCGGAGGGCCCATTGTTGCCACAGTTTTTCCACACCCAGTGTTTTGTTTCTCCTGCCAGCAGTCTTTAAGACTCATTGTTCCAGGCTGGACCCCCAAGTGAAGACTTGTTTAGTATCTTTTAGCTCTAATCAAAAGTCAACAGCTTCAAGCTTTTACTGGCAGTGCAGAGTTTTCTTCAAGGTGACTTGGTTAAAAGAAGGGCCTCTGTAACAATGGCATTCTTATTATCAGGGGAATTTTGTAGAGTTTAATGGAAGCAGATTTTTAAAAGTCAAGAGTGCTTTTAAATGGGCCCAGATAGCACTTTTGAGAATGAGATTGCCTCCGATTGTTTAGGGAACAACAGAAAAGCTTATTAGTGCTTTAAGCTCAAGTATACAGAGTACCTAAAAAGTATCTATTTACTTCAGAAACTGTGAACTTGATAGTAACTATTACCTAGCAAACTTCTGATTGCTGGGGCTGGGGTTGTGTTTTAGTTGTAGAGCATTTTCCTAGCATGTGTGAAGTTCCATTGAACCCTAGCATTGTGTGTGCACACACGCAAAATAAAATAACAAAAACTTTCAAAGACTCCCAGAAGCCTGAACAACACCAACAGTCTGCAACCCTCTACACATGCCATGTGTCGGCTTGTCCTCAGTGTGTCTACTACCAAACTGGGACCCCTGCCTTCGTTCTTATTTCCTGAAACTCACTGTCCCACAGGATGGACCTCTCTTCTCTCCATTTTCAGAAGCCACCCTCTGAAGCCTTTGGGTTGTTTTAAAAGAATCTGTTAGGCTTTCACTATCATTTGGGTTTACTTGCTTTATAATTTACAAATTTGTTTTAAAGAACTAGATAACAACTAGATAACGGGGAGAGGGAGGTCAGTTTCTGGTTTTAAGCTGACGGAGCCCTGGCTCCAAGAAACAACACTAAGTTCCAAGTCACAAGGAGTCTATAGATTTGAGAGACACAAAGAGAAGCTGAATCCATTTCCAGGTGCTAAACTAGGTCTTGAAAAAACTCAAACTGGGCGCTTACTACACAGAGCAGGGTGCACAGGATTCCAAGGAGGGAAATAAGTTTTTATTCCAAAAGCATACCAAACATGCTGACAATGTTCTTTTGAAAATATGCGAAGGACTGTGAGGAGCTGAAACCGCCGCTGAACAAGTCCGAGGGCAGTGCTCTCACTTCTGGGAGCCACTGCCAAGTGGTCATATTTTACACATTAACGTGCAGTACTGGAGCTGGCGAGTGTGAAGAGACTCCCGCTCTCTGGCCTGAGACCTGAGACCTAGTAGCTATGAGGGTTGGGGGTATGCAGCTGGTGATAGCAAGATGTGGGGGGCCCAGAGCTAGTGACTGCAAGGACTCCAGACACGGTCTATACTTCGGCCTGCCTGAGCATGCTAACAAGCTGGTGCTCACTCTTCCAGCCACTGTCTATGAAGAACAGCTTTCTTTTGCTACTGTTTCTGAGTCTGAAAACAATGGGGCAGGAAACAAAAATCCTCATCCTGCAAACTAGCCTCTTTATAGGGGAGCCATGCAAACAAACCTAGTAGGCAAACAAACCACCTAGTAGGTCTGGTAGAGATGGAAGCTAAGGACACAATGCCAAATGATTTCAGAAAAAAAAAAAAGAGCCTTGTAGGCAAAGGGAACAGAAAGTTCAAAATCCCCAAGGCAGAAGAAAATAACCCAGAGAACCACTGGGCACAGAGGTCATAGCAAACAGCCCTTGCAGGCTACACTTAGGGTGTAGAAGGAAAAGGTCTGATGTGACTTCACAAAGACAGATTGCTTCTACCTGTGGTAAATGCAACAGCAGCTCATGGAATCCAAAGGAACCCCTTCTGCTCAGGATGCAGAGGTCTGAAAACTGACATTAGCCAGGAATGGCACAGGCCAGCACTTGCCTTTGTTAGTTTTGTGATTGCAGGAATCTGCTGCATAGATAAAGGATGGCGTTTTAGGAAGGGTCCCTTGAGCTGGGATAACAGGCCAAGACAACTTTTAGGGTCTTAGACTGGCTTGCCAGACCTCTTCCCTCTTTGGGGTGGGCAGAGAAGGGGGCAATTATTGGACAAGGCTTCATTTTCTTTCTCAAAAATTACAGATGACATTCAGTGACAGAAGATTGGTAAAGACACCCTATTACTCTGGATATCCAAATCTATACAGCATTGGTGTAGAGTTAGAAATAGATGATATGTGAAGGAGAAAATGTTATTTATGCTAACGACTTTTAAGCCAGAAGCTTTGCATAAGGGAACAACAAATTTGATCACAGCATATACAATTATAACATTTAAAACCACCTTAAAATGTATTTTTATTGTGTGTGTTTCTGTGTGAGACATATGTGTGTGCAGGCATGTGGGTACCACAGCACACGTGTAGAGATCAGAGGATGACTTGTTGGAGTCAGTTCTCTCCTTCCATCATGTGGGTCTCAGGGATCAAACTCAGGTTTTTACCTGCTGGCAGCAACTAGCCCGTAACTAACATCTCCATTTGACCAGTCACAAATGGAGCCAAATCGTGCAAACAGTCCTGAAGAAGAATGGGGCCGATGCAAAGCTATGATTGTCTTTTGCTAAGAAGATTTGTTAGTAACTACTAAATTTGAACATCACTAAAGCATAAGTACTTTCCATCCTGGGGTTACTCCTTTTCTTTCCAGAAGTGAGGTACCATGGATTGACCACTCCTCCATACCTGGTTACCATAGTGGTCTGCCTTGATGTTTAGTGTACCTCCTTTTCAGTAATTCCAAACCACTTCATTAAGAGCCAATTGCTCTGTACGCTGATCACCCCCAATCAAAAACAAACAAACAAAAAAACCCCAAGTTCCAGAATGTCCCACAGTCTTAAACTTTCTGAACCAAGATGTCACATGTGGGAAATTCTGCACTTCTCAGGCAATGGGACCACAATCAAAATACAGATGAAATACTGTATAACATTGACTTTGGGATAAGTATAACAGGTACACATGAAATATTAGTAAATTTAAACTTGGGTCACATTCCCAAGTTATATCCCCATGTATACACAAATGTTCCATAATTTGAAAAAATTAAGAACCCAACATTTTTTTTTCCAAATATTTTGCATAAGGATTGCTTGGCTTCCATTTATTATGGATTTCCTGGAAAGACAGGAAGGTTGTTTTCTTGGATTCATGGGGGAGAAATTCAAGAGCTTTTAGTGTTCTAATCTAATTTATAGATGAGAAACAAAGACTCTGTTCTACGACTCCAATTCATATCATCTTTCCAGGATCCCCCAAGCTTATGGGACACCAATGCCAGTTGGGAACAGGGTTCTTGGTGACTTATCAGTTGCTTGGAACTTAGGGGGCTCCAGCTGGGAAGTGTGTCCTGCACTGCCTGCAACAAATAGGCCCAGGGTATGTGACTGTGTTTGTTTCTTCCAGCCTACAGCTTGAATGTGCAGCCTCCATCGCGCAGTGCAAGCTCAGTGCAAGCTCAACCCTTTATGTCAACACCAGGCCCCTTAAATGACTGACATGTCAGAGGGCATAGTCCTGAAGGAGACTCATTCACACATAGTTACGGGGGTTTTACCAGGTGACAAAGTACATACAGAGCCTGAGTGTATGTGGTGACAGGGTGGTTTTAGCATGTCCCATTGACACTGGCACACTGTGAATGGGAAAAATACGAAGGCCAGGAACACAAGTTAAGCTACCATCTCAATAGCAGGAGCAGAACGGGGCAGATAGCAGCTGTTTAGGTAAGGGGATGGGCCCATGAGCTCTTATTGAATTGAATAGAATAGGCTCCTGTGAGCTCTTATTGAATTGAATAGGCTCCTGTCTTGTCTTCCAGATAAACACTAACAATCAAAACCAAATTTCTCCTTCCACCACTTTCCTTCACTATGATTCACAGAGGACAAAGATATATAAAATAAGCAAGCTACAGGCACTGTTGGGCCTCAGTTTTTGTAGCCCTCTAACACTCACAGAATCAGGTTGTAAAATGCTCGTATGGCTGGCTGGGGAACCAGCCAACACACCAGGCCGCAGAACACAGCTTGGTGCGGGAGTTGGCAGAGATCCACCTGAGTTAGAAACTAATGGTCATCGGCAGGCGGGCTTTTGCTTTCAGGACTTTGCTGCACTGTTTTTTTTTTTTTTTCTGCCTTTTTGGTCCCTTCTGTCTTATTTTTGGCACGGCATCTCTAGCTGACCTTTTTCTGATCCGTCATCATCTCTGGGTGTCTAGGGGTGGGCCACAGCCTTGTTCTTTTGGATCAAGCCCCGGGAATAACTCAGATTTTGTACATGGCCCCGTATGCAAAATATTAACTTATGGCAGAATTTTTCTGCAAATATTTATTCTTCTTTGATACTGTAGTGGTTGTTCTTTCCCCCAAGCCTTTTGCTTCTGCCATAATTATGTAAAAATACACCACACAATTCAGGCTAGTTTAGGAAAATTAATAAAGAGAATTAAGACAGTTACAATGGGTCTTATTCTCAGTGCCAAGTATATGGACGTCACCAGCAGCACATTGATGCTCTCTACCTCTGAACATGAACCTG
Source organism: Mesocricetus auratus (assembly GCF_017639785.1). Lineage (NCBI taxonomy): Eukaryota > Metazoa > Chordata > Mammalia > Rodentia > Cricetidae > Mesocricetus > Mesocricetus auratus. Next base: position 62,191,367 of record NW_024429184.1, on the reverse strand, counting down.
GAAACACAAACTGGGAGTATATCTGGAGCCCTTGAATAAATGGAGGCTCTCAGAAGATGCTGAGGAAGTTACAAAGGGGACCAATACGAGAATGCTAGAAGCTTGTCTTCAGAGAAGTCCAATTACCATGCCCACATTCTTAGGACCCTAATTGCATTTGTCAATGTTCCAAATGTACCATGAGAAAACAGACAACTGTCCTGCCTTCTAATTGCTTCAATACCATCCTGTCCGGAGTGAACATGGAAGAAGTTATGGTCTGGCTAGCTATTGCTTCTGCCTCTTTTAAAGAAAGTATTTATTTTATTTTTATGTTTATGAGTCTTGCTTGCATGTATGTATGGGTACTCTGAGTATGCCTGGTGCCCTCAAAGGTCAGAAAGGGGCATCAGATCCTCTGGAACTATAATTACAGATGGTTGTGGGCTGCCATATGGATTCTGGGAACTGAACCAGTATCCTCTACAAGAGCAACAAGTATTCTTAACTAATGATCCATCTCTACAGCTCCATGTGTCGCTACATCTTGACACCAGCCTACCTACTGAGACCAGCTGGGAATAGCCAAGGTGAAGAAACAATCCTTGGCTTCTGTGTCCTTCTCTTATCTTCCATCACACAATTACATTCATAGATAGGAACTCCGTATAGAACAATACAAACACTTGGCTCAATACCTGTGTCATCTCTAAGTTGCTAAAAAGTAGTTCTCATATTTCCTAATATGAAACTCCATATGTACTGCAGTACGTTAGAGATAAGCCCACACCAATGGTCATAAAGCTGATTTCCACAAATTATTAGCAGTACTTAAAAAACAACCAAACAAGCAACCCCACAAAACAAGACCCCTGCAGATCTGCTTACACTGTCCTCGTCAAAACTCTTTCAGGGTGGTCAATGTTGGCAATATGAGAGTGACATGTTTTCAGAGAGTGATTATTCCATGGTGATTTGGGCAATAACTTCTGACTCCTTGGATATTTTAATAACTTCTTTGGAAAACCAAGATAAATGGCATGACCCTGATGTCTGCTCTCCCAAAAACATCTATGATTAAAAAGTCTAAGGAAGGAAAAAGGTGGTCCCAAAACAAGCCCACAGATGGAAGAGGTGAAGGACCCTGCTTCTAATTAGTTATGACTAGACTTGGTATGTAAGTCTAGCTTCTCTGGTTGAGCTCCTACACTCTAGAAGTTATTTTACAGGGACCAACTTCTCATTTGCTTACGCCTGTCTGTGACATGGAAGATATGACATTCAAAACTCCTTCACACTGGTCCTAGCTGGTAAGGCCTACCTATCATCTCTCTGGGCACACCAGAGATAGTCACAGTTTCCTTATGCCCCTCCTCAAAGCTTCCTTGGACATGACCTACAGCTAGGCAATGAAGAACAAGGGGCTTTTGAAACTTACCTCCATGTTTGAGAATTGGGGCTATGCAAGTCACAGAATTGAAACAAACCCAGAAAATAGATCCTTAAATTTCTGCTCTAAATGATCTGCCCAGTATACGGCTGACCCGACCTCAAAGCATATTTTAGATCAGTGTTTTAATATAAAATATCTCCTTTGATAGGATGATACAACTACACAAGGCAATGAGAAAACAAATAGACTTCAAACCTCAGAAACTTAACAGCCACTGCACTATCCATTACTGAGTTTGTAGAGAGCTACAATTCTGTTTGCATGTTTCTCACTTTGAAAATAGCGATTGACTATATTTGTGCCTACTGTATCCTTTGGTGTTTACCTAAGTGAGGGGGATTTTGTTCCAATTATGTTTACATTAGGAGGAAGACCTAGATTCTTGTATTAGAAACCCAAGATTTGATTTATAGCAGGTTTAACAAAGGGACTGTTGGCTATTTTATTCTGAATCTGTTTATACTATTAGCTATAAAATACATAGAGATTAAGGTATTTACTGAAAGTGCCTACAGATGGCATGTTAAGGCAAAAGATAAGTTGAAGCATTTAAGCTGTATGCTGGGTATAAAATGTAACTGGGACAGATATTTATAATCACTAAAATATCCAAAAAACCCTGCCAATAAACCCATGCTTATTAATAACTAGAAAAATTTAAAATTTTAATATGTTTGTATTAATGCCTTTAAAATATGCTAATTAAAATAGGATGTCAGTTTAGTAATATTTCAGCATGTGGCTTTCCATGTCACAGAGGGATCATGTGAAGGTCATGAGTTTTTGGAGTCACAGTCTTAATAAATGTGAGATGTAAGTCTCTCTTGGTTTGGACTTCCTTCTCACCATGAATACTTCCTTTACCGCATGATTATATTAAATCTATCTGTCTTTATCCACACTCTCAACCTTAGGGTGAAAAGTCTTGCTTAATATAAGCCAGAAAGAAGTGAAAATAAACTTTTAAGACAAAGTGGGCTTACTTAAAATATTTTCATGCTACGTCTGTAATGTTAATGGATTAATCTAATTGACAGCTATGATACAGCAACATTTGATCTAATGATATCAATACATAAATATTTTTCCTTAAAAGTTCAATGAATATTTACAATTTTGTGCAAAATCCATCTTTTTATCAATTTGGGGAACTTCGCACACACTAAATTTGTGTTCTGTTTCTGGGCTACCCACCCTTGATGGTTTAATCTGTTTTGTATAATAGCACAAGGTGTTTCGGTGTGCTCTGCCTACAACATTGATGTTATACATAATGGCTGATAACCGCACACAGCTTGTTTATTATGTCATTAATGTAAGAGGCTGTGGCATTTTACATCACAGATGATGAGTTAGTGTTTGAGTCGACTTCACATTATAGTATGTAATTTTATCATTCACTATTGCATGTATTTTATACTAAACTATGTAATTTAAAGTGTCCTGATGAAAGACTAAAAGGTCAAGTTAAAGTAAAAAATATTTATCCACAACATTACGACAAGAGGACACAGTGCACATCTAATGAAAATACCACTGCTGAATGTCAACTCACAGCCACTCTTGAGAGCAAGCCTTTGATTTACCGCCGAACCGATTTGTCGATTTGTGATGGGCTTGCCTATCGTTTTTGCACACATAATTTGTCACAGTGTCTTAGTAACCCCTGTATCCTTTCTCTCAGATCTATTATTCCTGCTGAGAGTATGTACTAGAGAGGAATTTTTCACAGTGACACCGACTCAAGTCTTGCTGTGAATAATCGCTCTCTCATAAGAATCATTCTTCACTCCACAGCCTTGTTGGCAGCGTCTGGAAAAACAGCCAGGCCAGGGGACCTTTCATCCCTTTCTGTAGTCATTTTCTTTTTATCCCTGTTGCCACCTGAGGAAAACGAGCCCTGTATGAATTTATCTACGAAGTGTTTAGCAGGACACTTTAATTTACACAGAACAGTTTTGCTTTGTTTACATACATAAAAAATAAGCTCCAAACTACAATAGGTGACATTTTAAAGAAAGTATATTCTTCTTCCCTGCATCAAGTTTGCAGTCTTTCTAGTTCTTTGCAACAAATGCAAGTTGCAGCTCTTCATTATCCATAGCTATAGATTGACCTCTAACTGGAAACCATATGTCAATACAATTGTTAAAAGAAATATGCTCGTGTAATTTTCCTCCTTTTGGTTGGGTGAGGCTAAAGTTTAAAGTTTGATAGTTGAAAAGAAGCTGGTTTATCAACTTCAGTTAGCTTATCCAGCCAGAGAATCTTATAGTGATAAGCAACATTCAGTTGTGACTCAAGGACTGTGTGGATCAAAATGAACAGGCTCTCAGGGTATCCATGGTATTCCTAAACCAGTGTTCTCTGTCGTGGAATTGTTACTGACTCCAGAAAGAAAAATATGCAGCACCGGACATAGGCACTTGAAAGGGGAGAAAGGTTCCCTGTGAGGTACAGGAAGGGTCCCGTCATCACCTCTCGTCAGTGGGCTCTGAGGGCAGAGGGGCCCTCTGAGGGGATTCTCATAAAATATCTGCTCCTCCAAGTACCAGTGGGTTTGGAGACACACAACCACATACCAGTCTGCCTGGGTCTTTTGTTGGAGGATTCAGTCTTTAGATGAGGGTAAAGGACTCAGCTCTGTTAGGCTTGGTGAAAGTTGCCCCACCAGATCCATTCCCACCAGAGTGAGGAGCCCCCATGAGCCCCAAATCATTGACAACCTGAAAGGAAAACTGAGGAAAAAATTTGCTCATGCTCATACTCCCACCATCTATAAAGTACTTTCTCCAGAATTAGAGCCACATATATGGTTGTGTATTCATGTTTTAAGGGATAATACTGTATTACACATCAATAAAGCATGACTTTTATACATACTCAGTGTGAACCATGCCAGTAGCAATAGAATACATATAGGACACATTCCAAATTCTCTTATTTATTTTTTCCTACATGCTATTAGTAATGGCTAAAGACACCTATTTATATCCCAGCCATGAATCACACACAAGCAAGTAGCATGTTACCCTTGGTGGTCCAGCTATGTAGACATAGAGAATGGCTGAAGAGAATTGGTGCAAGTGGCTGTGGGTATGGCTTTCTGTGAGGGAATGTGCTAAAATAGGTGCACAACCCTTTTTTGGACCCATCTGTGCTGCAACTTCACATTGCATATGCAGAACACAGTCTTTGAGGTGGCAGAGCAATGCACTATACTTCTGCTTCTGTCTCACTCAATTGGTGCATCAAAAAATGAAATTAGAGACAGTTAGTGTATGCCAATGCAGCCAGGCCTTTGAGGGCCTCTGCCATGACCTGAAGCTTCCCAGCACAGCTCCGCCCTCCTGTGCAGTAAGAACTGGCCCACTCTTGCCTGGCACTTTCAGTGCACGTCTTCCCCTGACAATAGGCTTGTCTACATCTTGTTATGATGCTTTCTTTCTCCATTCTCTTTCCTCCAGGCTACTCCTCAGCTAAGCTGTTATAGGTTTCTTTCTGCAATGTCCTCTGGGTAACTCACCCTTTGAATAATAGTCATTGCCATTGTTGACCACTTGCTGTGGGTCAGAACCTGTCCTGTGCTCCTTCTAGTCTTCCTAAAACTCTGCATTTAATAGACAATAGTGAGACATCTACAGGCAACTTTTGGGTGCCTGCCATAAAATAATATCTGTAGAGGCACACACCAGTTTTCACTTATTTTTGTCCCTATGTATTTCTTAACAAAGGACTAAGAATGTGGATATCATATCATTGAATATCACCTTCCAGGTGGTCTGCCCAGCAAGGTTGAGTTAGGAAAGCAGACCCAATCAGAAGTTAACTGACAATGAATGTTACTGCATGCCACCATTAGTATAGGAACGCTGGTGAAAATACAATTACTGATTGTAAAATGATGTGAACCCACACAGAACATTCATGGAAAATGTATAAAAGACGCTGACTTCTCTTCCATATGTCAGAAACGATTACTGGTAAGCATCTCTCATCATGCTCCACCCTCCCACTCATTCATTCATTGACCCCAAATTGCTTGTGGTTGTTATGAAGCTTACATTCCCAGGGGAGATGGGCAAACAAACAGGTAAACCTGATTAAGATGAATTTTTCCCTTTCTTCGATAATATCTGATGATATCAATGAATCACCTATAGCACTCTCTGTCTACCTCTGTCTTTCTGTCTGTCTGTCTGTCTCCCTCTCCCTCTCCCCCCCCCTCTCTGTGTGTGTGTGTGGTTGCCTAGCATAGGAGATTGAACACGTGGCCTTGTGTGTGCTGGCAAATGACCTACCATTGAGTTATCTTGATGATTTATATCGCTGCTTTGTTTTTGAGACAAGTTCTCTTTAATAGCTCAGACTGGCCAAGAGCTCTCAATCCCCTTGCCTCTCCCTCCTGAGTGCTGGGATTACAGGGTGCCCACTATGCCCAGCCTATGTCATTTGAATTGCACTGTGTTCATGTTTTGTACTTCTTTTAGTCAAACAATGGTGGTCAGCAGAGCAAACAAGTTGATTCTTCTTAATTCAGAGTATTAAAATGACTCTTGGTTCTTTAAGGCTAAAATGGAAGACTGTGATGGCCATGGCTAGGTACATGACATTCAGCCATCTCCCGTCTTTTGTGGGTATGTCTGGCTGCTAACAACCACCCAGCTGTCTGCTGTTGCTCACTGTCTTCCTCTAGCTTGCAGCACTCATTTGTAAGCCCACTCCTGTCAGCATTGCTGCGTCCGTCCCGCTAACCCTGAGTGCCGGGTACTTTCCTGTCACTCTTATCCTTCTAAGTACACGTACAGGCTTTATTTGCACCCTCAGCCCCAACCCTACCACATTATAAACCCCTTGAGAGCGGAGTGTCTTCATCTGTTTTATTGTTATCTCAGATGGCGGTGCCACAGAATTAGTTTCTTACTTCAACCTGGATAAAACTTTACTAGCTTCCCTGAATTTATGGAAAGTACATCTTGACAGTTTCCAGGAGGACTTGGCCACTTTAAGAGGGGGGTTTCTGCTTACAACACTTTGCCTGGGAATATGGTTGCAAGGATGAGCTATTCGTCTTAATTCCCCATTATTTAAGTGATTTCTTCTACATTTAAAAGTTAGTATCACAGCTACTACATTAAGATCATTTTTGTTTCATGGAGCCTTGACATGCTCTTCATACATGCTAGCACATTGTCTTCAATGATTAGTGTTCCAAGATGCTTTTACTTTTTGCTTTAAGAAACACTTCATCTTCAAGTCCAGTAAGATTGTGCTAATAGGACATCAAACTCTAAAATGGATGGTGCCTTAGACATATGTTTCCTTTAACTTTGTGGAACTAGGCCCCCCTCAGAAGGTAATTCTTAGTTGTGTCCAAAGAGGCATAAGGAGTTGACAAAAGAACACTACTCAAAAGCAACACCCTCTCCCCGGGGCCCAGCCCTCCACCTGCTTACAGAAAAAGTAGCTGAGAATGAACAAGGAGAAGAATTGAGGGTTTAGACAGGCCTGTTGGAGACACTGTTAGCATACTGAGTGGAGCCCACATAGAGGCTCCATTGTAGTCACACTGAAATGGGAGAAGCCCCCAGGGACCCAGCTTAAACACATTTGTGGGAAGTTGGAGTTACAGGCCTTCTCTTGTGCTATTCAATATTAAGGAAGAAAGGAGAGAGAGAGAGAGAGAGAGAGAGAGAGAGAGAGAGAGAGAGAGAGAGAGAGAGAGAGAGAGATGCCTGAATTCTTTTCTCTACTACTCCAACTCCCTAGGAGGGCAGTGGCGGTCACTCTGGTTCTCCAAAGTGCCCACGCTCCTCTGATAGAGATTCAGCACCTGTCAGAATCAAAGGTCTAAACTAGAAACTGGAACTAGGTGACACTAATAGGACAGACTTTTGAAACAAGTAGTGCAGCCTACTAATGAAAAGTCATCTTTCTCTCCAAGAATAGTCAGAACTCTTGTCTTCAGTAGTACTATCCTGTGTTGGATGCCCAGTCAGGACCGTGGATCTCCACCCCATCCCTGTGGCTCTCTGGGGGGCTTGTCAGTCTACAGTGCGAAGGTAACACAGTGGAGAGGGATAGCCACAGCTGCATCTCCCTTCCTGGGCATTCTCCTTGTCCTCAGAGACACATTACAGAATGTGGTCCCACATTACAGAATGACAAGCAGGGCATAATAGAACTAGACTCTCACTGACAGGTTAGCTATAGTCTTGTAAACAGATTCATACAGTGACCAATCAGTTTGTTATGTCATTCGAGTTCCTAAATCTGAATACATCAGGTACCATGTTGCCAAACTAGCATTGTGGGCAGGCACCTTCCCCTGAGATGCCTATCCTTTCCCTCCACCATGTTGTTTCTGGGACACTGCAGGTGCTCTCTGTTGAGCTTCAGATCTCTGTATCACACTGCTTGCTGAACATATCAGGAATGCCTTGCATATCCAAAACTGCCAACTTGAATGCAGGACTATTTTTCCTAGGACAGATCATTCTCCTGGGTTCTTTGACGTTGCTCAATTGGGCTAGTAATTCGGATTCCTACCACCTGGGCTGTATGTACCTATAAATGCCACAGCTGATGGGGGATGTCCTTCTATATATATGTTTCTCTTATTGGTTGATGAATAAAACACTGATTGGCCAGTAGAGGTAGGAAGATAGGCGGGGCTAGGAAATGAGAATGCTGGGGAGAGAGGCTGCAAAAGGATGCCATGTAGAGACCAGGAAGATGGGATGCACCAAGAGTTCTCTGGTAAGATAAAGTCATGAACAAATACATAGATTAGTAGTTACGGGTTAACAACTAACAGAGACCTAACCAGTAAGAAGCCCTAACCATCAGCCACTAGTTTTATAATTAATATAGCATCCATATTTTTGGGGGGGCAAAGTGGCTGTGGGACCAGATGGGACAGAAACCTTTGCAGGGTCATCCTTCTGAGGTTAGCTCATTTTCCTGGGTTCTCTGTGTCATTGCTCAGGCAGGATAGTAATTCAGAGTCCTACCTCCTGGCTGCATGTACCTATAAATGCTACAGCTGATTTCCAAACATCTTTCCAACCTGCCCTGTTTTCTCTTCCCTTGGGATAACCCTCTCCCACTTACTTGACTGATTCCTCTGACTATATAGATCACTTTCATAGTCATAAAAAGATCTGTAACTTTTCTTTTAACCTTTGGCTCCGATGACATCTGCTTCCTCAAAACCCTGCCCAGAAACTTCTCTTCTCTCCAGTCCTTTGACCTCTGAGAGGTCATATGCACCCACTCAAACTATGCTCCCCAAAGCCATACTCATGCTGTATCACTTTCCACAGGGGCCACTTCTCTAACCTCTCACCTAGACTGGACTCCACAAGCTCCCATACATGTCTCTGCCACTGTTACCACCAAATCTGATTGTGTCCCTTTACCCTCTGTCATCTAGGAGACAAACTTCTTGGGGGGGTGGTTCTAGACAGGGTTTCTCTATGTAACAGCCCTTGCTTCCCTGGAACTCACTTTGTAGACCAGGCTGGACTTGAACTCACAGAGATTCGCCTGCCTATGCCTCCTGAGTCCTGGGATTAAGGTCATGTGTTACCACTGCCCAGCAAAGTGGACAAACTTCTGAGCAGAACTGTGGAAGAGTTTACATCCTGGGTAATGGAGGTGAAAATACCCACCCCTAAATGTGGGAACAACTGTTCCATGGACTGACATCCAGACTGAATACAGAGAAGCAGCTAAGCACCAGCATTTATTCCCTTTGCTTCCTGATGGCAGATGGAATGTGACTGACTGTCACAAGTTCCTGTGTTGTACCTCCCCTGCAAAGATAGATCATGCTCTCAACTATGAACAAAACCTAAAAGTCCTTCCTTCGGTGGTCTTTGTCAGACATTTTGTTCCAGCCATGAGAAAAGTAGCAAGTACATAGTGTTTCTCTGACCCTGCATATTGGATGGACTTTGTTTCCTGGATGCCTGGCTAATATGCAGAATAGAGTCAACACCAGTCAAAGTGAAGTACCTCTTTATCAGTAATGCAGAAGCTCCTAAAATAATGGTTTTCCATATTCAACAATAGGAATGTGGATGTGTCTGTCTACTGAGCTGTTCCTAGTAAATCCAAAACAGAAACAAGATTATTTGAGTAACTTGAGTCTGTTAATTTGGAAGACAGAGCAAGCATCGCTTTCAAAGCCATCTCTGAGGGAGCGCCATCTCGGAGGGAGCACCATCCATGGACTGGGGCTCTTTTCTCCATCATTCTGTGTTGGTTCTGAGAGGCCATACATTCACTTTGTATTGCGCTCAAGACGATGAGCTAGGTTCTGAGACACAACTGTCCAAGTTTGGTGCAAACCTATTTGAAAAAGTAACCTGAAGTTCCATGTCAGCTTTCCTTTTACTTAATCAAGTGGTTTTGGGCAAACTCATCCCACTTCAATCTTCCACTTGTATGCTGCAGATACTGTGAAGTTTGAAGTCACAGTTTTGTTGGAGAGTCAAAGTCAATGTTATTTGCGAGACTGGAGAGGCACTCCCTGAAGTCTGATGTCCTCCCTCCTGCCTGTCTCATTGGCAGCTTGAGTCCATCAGCCCACTGCTCCTGCTGTCCTGGCACTACGTCCACAGGGAGGGCTGTCTGCCTGACTAAGGGACTTCATCTACCACAAGGGTAACATGGCCAACAAGTTCCACAAGCAACCCTTTAAGACATGAATTCTGAAGATAACATGTAACAGAAAACTTGTCAGCCCCAAGCAAAGAAACACTCTTTCCCATGAACACAAGATCTTCATCATGATGATGAAACCTGGCTACAGTAGCTAACTGCTAACAGCACGCCAGTCTCCCCATGATGGAGAATATCTACGTGACTGGAGCAAGAAAAGGACTCAGCGGTGTGCCTAGCACAAGTGGTCCTTGCAGACTAATCACTGGCAATGGTTTTGGTAGATCCGGTATGATTTCAAAGTCTATATATTTTTGGATAGCAAAACATGTATGCTTCACACCCTTCATTTCTAGCCCCTTCTTCAATAATTTCAATTTCTCCCTCTTAGCCTTAACAGTGCTTAGCCCAGTGGTCTTCATGCAAAAACAAAAATTAGACAGCAATAGCACTTATGACCTCCTTAGTGTTTCCTGTAAGGTCCAGTGTATGTGCTTTGTAGGTGCTAATTCATATAGCCCTCACATGGACCCTAAGAAGTATATCACCATACATGCTGATAGGTGGGAAGGTGAGGTATAGGATGACCTCATAAATGAGTAAGTTCAAGCTTTGGGCCTCTAAAGCTATAAGATAGACCATAGGTTTATGAGTAAGGTCTTTGAATAAAAGTGAATAGAGTCATGATTATATTCAATATTATCACAGGAAATATTGCAGTGTCATGGGGAGAAGTTGTAGCCTAAAAATGAATGGATGTTGAATGTTTATTGGATGTTATATGTATGTGTCAAAATATCTAATGAATATTATGAATGTGTTCTATTAATAATAAAAACTAATTACTCCATGGAGGGGCTCACATTCCCTGGGGATCAGAGTAGGGATTGGGAGGGGTGCTGGTGGGGGGGGGAGCAGAGGAGGAGGGGAGGGAGAGGGAGATAGCTTATTTCTAATTTAAATAAAAAATGAAAAAACATAAACAAAAACTATTTACTATAGGAAATAAAATTTAAAAAGCAAACAATCTGTCATTCCAATATCCAGAAACAAACCAGTTATAGAAATTGTTTATCTCTCATTCTTAATGAATTAAATCCTCTTATCTTATTTTTATATGCATACCTTCTTTTATAAATCCTAAACTAGAACCATGGTGGTTACATTTGACATCATAATTCTCCCTACATAAATTATGCTTTGACAGTAAGATTTTGTGATGTGACTTTTAAAAGATTTTGGATAATGTTAATTGTTCTGAAGATTGTGATGAATTTTCATTTGCTTTTAAAATTTAACTTTTCAGATTATAGAGCATGGTGCTGGAATGAGGTTAACTCTAGGCAACTACCCTAACATGCCTGACACCATGAGTTCCTATTACCACACACACACACACACACACACACACACACACACTAGTCCTCATTATAAACCAATTTGAAAATTTTGCAAGAAAACAAGGAAAATAAAGAAAGCCTTCTAGGTAATATATCTTGGCTAAACAGATTAGAGTTCAAGTGGACAGTCAATAGTCTCTGACTTGAAGGGATTTCCTACTGGATAACAGAGAAGGAAACAAAAATAAATACCATAGAATGGTATAATGATTTTTGTAGCAATAAAGACCCCTGCTAACCTTTGCTGAATCCTGCCTCCAGTTGTTCCTGTGGGGACTTAACTGTTCCTTCCCTAAGCAGGGTCCCAGAACTTGTGTTCAGGACATATTCCTCCCTTCCTTTGCTGTATCCTGTATTTTTTCCTCACCTGAATCATTCCCATGAAGACCTAACTATCTTCTACTTAAAACCTATATTGGAGGATGGGGAGATGGCTCAGTAGGTAAAAACACTTGGCACCACTTGTGAGCATTAGAGGGAAATCTTCCACACCCATGTAGATGCTGGCTAGTGTGCTGGGCAGGATGGTTCACTGTTAATCCAAGCAGGTGAGAGGCAGAGGAAGAACCAACCCTGGAGGGTTTGCAGTATGGTTATGTAGACTAGCTGAATTGATGTGTGATAGACCCTGACTCAATATGTAACAAAGAGAATGACTGAGGAAGAAACTTGCCATCAACCTCTGGCTTCCACATCCATATGCACACATATGTGTAGGTACGTACCAACATGCAAAACACGTAAACACAGAAAGAAACACCCTATGCAGCCATCCCTTGATGTTATGGTTCCCTATCTGTCCCACCATCTCTGCATCTTGTTTCCATGTCTTCTTGTCATCCTCTCCTGAACCTTTCAGGTTAGGCTCATGTCCTCCTGTTTCACCGAAATGGTGCTTATCAGATGCACCAAAAGCCAACATCCCAGTCACATCAGGACCGCTCTGTTCATCTTACACCCCAGACAGCATGTGCCACCAGCAGCCAACATCCCAGTCACATCAGGACTGCTCTGTTCATCTTACACCCCAGACAGCATGTGACATAGTAACATCCCCTTTTCTAGAAAGATCTTGAATCTTAATTCTAAAGGTCTTTTGATGCCGTATGTTCCTGCCTGTCTCACTGACCGTTTCTTTCAGTTTTCTTTGGAAATGCTGTTTCTAACTGGCAGTGTGCCTAAAACTCAGTCTTTGGCACCTTTCTCAATTGACACTTTCCCCCCTAAGGGACATACCACCTGGTCCTCATGACTTTTATAATTTCCCAAACTATACCTTCAAACTTGCTTCTCTCTGCTGAGAAACCTGTCTCTTCCATCTCTTGACATGAATGCTGACTAGGTAGTTAAACTTCCACAAAAGACAGGACTGTACCCCACCCTGACACACACTTAAGGTCCCTTACCATCCAGACCTAGTCTTCCTCTTCCTCAGATATAGACCAATAGTACTAAGATTCAGGTTAAAAAAACCCAAAACTCTCCACTAGCAACTCCAGCCAGTACCTCCACCAAGATGAACTATAAATCTCGGGACTCCCCAGTGGGTCAGAATGGTGACAGCCTTACCCCTGGTGTACCATTCCTTTTGGCTGGAAATGTTTCTAATTGGTTCCACTGTACTCTGCCTTTATTCCTCATTTGATAGGAAGGCTGGTTTTTTTCTTTTAAAAAAATATGATGCTATTCTATCAAGTTCATGTTTAAAAGTCTCCGGTGGCCCTTGTGGACTGTGTTTGTCTGTCCTAGCCATGTGGTTGTCTTACTCAGTCCTGCCACAAGGCCACTGTGCATGCCCTTCTTCTCTCAGAATGGTTTCTCACCTGACACCCACAACTGCTTCCCAATTGGCTGGACCCTATGGACCCATATATGCTAGGCAAGCATTCTGTGTCTTTAGCCCAGTTAATATCTCTTATGTTAACCCCTGCTCATATTGACTCTTAATTTTTTATAAACATTGAAGCATCAAGCATTTAGATATAGCATTATATTCCTATTTTAAATCTGAGGTAAGATAAAGACAACAATCTTACAAGAAATTATGAATAAATAAGAACAATAAAATAATGGTTGTTGGTGGTGGTACATTCCTTTAATCCCAGCACTTGGAAAGCAGAGACAGGTGGATCTCTGTGAGTTTGAGGCCATCCTGGTCTACACAGCGAGTTTCAGGACAGCCAAGACTACACAAAGAAACCCTGTCTTCAAATCCAAAACCAAACTAAAATTAACAATGATATTTTAGTAAGAATAATGGATAGCGTAAAAGCTTCTTGTTGTCCAATAGCTGTAAGACAGGTAAAAAAAATCAATACAATTCATTGTGTTAACAATCATTTGTTGATTACAAAAGTATCCTTCCCTAAACTGAGGGTGTTTATGTTACTCTTACCTAGAGACATGGGCTAGACCAATTAATCTCTCTGGGGGAGGAAGCAAGAGTCAGTGCTTCACTCTAAGAAAATGCACACAAATTCAACCTAACAAAACTTTAATAATCAATATGTCCAAAGCTATCATGAAGGATGTAGTTCCTTACATTTATCTTCAGACCCCAAAGTCTGTACAGAGCTGACAGTGACAAGTTGTTTGAGTGTGCATAGCAGTGGGACATTTATGTTTGGGCTTTATCAGCTGACCTGCCCACACATTTGCAAACAGTTCCTTTATCAATCAGCTGACCTGCCCACACATTTGCATACAGTTCCTTTATCAATCAATCAGCTGACCTGCCCACACATTTGCATACAGTTCCTTTATCAATCAGCTGACCTGCCCACACATTTGCATACAGTTCCTTTGGGCTGATGGGAGGGGCTGAACACAGACACCAGCTTGGCTCTTTTCTACATGCCCTTCTCCTCAGCACCCAAGAAACCCTTTTCTCTGGTTTCTGAAAACCACGGCTCTCAGCAGCTACAAGGCTGGTTGCTGGGCATCAGAACCTCTATTTACAGGACAAAAAGTACTTTCTAGGTGAATTATACTTCTTAAACTCAAAAAAAAAATCAACTTGTGAATTTATTTTTTTGTTTTTGGAAGCACATGCTAGTAGGCCAGTATACTGGAAATCACTCAACACTGGCCTGACTGACAGTGTGAAAAAAGATATTTTTCCCACATAAAAAGTAAATGTCTAAATAAGATATATTAACTAATAAGATATATTAAAATTAATAATTAATTAACTTAAAGACTGAGTTAAACCAAGGTGCACACACATTTCTTTATAAGACAAATCTCCACAGTCCCCTCTGGTGTTAACCAGATACTGTCCACAAGTTTCTCACATTGGCCTCAGATTCATCAAACCCAGACCATAGTAAGGTCAGAACCTCTATTCTTTCTTTTAGTTAAAAAGGGGAGTGACAGCAAGGGCTATGCGTACAAAACAAAAAACAGACTTTAGACAAACTGACCTAGGCAAGAGTCAAAGTACTTGTGTTAGGAATGTATACAGCAGAAACTCGACCAGACTGTCACATCTGTCCTAGGTACATTTCTATTGCTTGAAGGGAGAAAGGGTTTATTTCTCACAATTTACAGTCATGCATACTCCATTATTGAGGGAAGTCATGGCAGGAACTCAAGGCAGAAACTGAAGCAGAGACTATGGAGGAATGCTGCCTGCTCTCCATGGCTTGCTCTGCCTGGTTTGTTATACATCCCAGGACCACCTGCTCTGAGATGGAACCATCTCCATTGATCTGGGATCTTCCATTACCCTTGGGACAATCTTCTGGAGGCATTTTCTAATTTAAGTTCCTTCTTCTTAACTTGGCTTACTCAGGTTGACAAAAACTTCTAACCAGGACACCCAACTAAACAATGCATAGAGACCTTGCCTAGATGAAGGGTGTCCACAGACATGGAGAGGGTTTCCATGATCTCCCAGCCTTCATCTCTCCATGGGTAACATATGAAGACAGTTTCTGCCTACTCCTCAGGGCCACCATATTGAGAGCACGCATTAGCCTGACAGCCACCATGACAATTAGTATTATACAGTGCTAAGAGAAAGACAAGACAAAATGAATGCCTTGTTTCTATTTAGACATAAACATCTGCACCAAGTATTTCCTTTTAAATGTGGAAATTCCAGCAGGGGAAGCTGCAGTATGTGACTTAGACTCAATGTTACTGCTGCTGTCACTGTTTGCAGATAGCCACTTTTGAGTACAAATCCAACAGAAAAAAAAACCTCTCTTCTCTATTCATTTAGAAACTCAACACATTGGAAAAAAAGCTGAAAAACATTCTGGCTCCATAGTGTCATTTACAAAAGAAAAAAAAAACTTCCCTATAAGCATCATTAGATTGCAAGCAGGGGTTTTCTGTAAAGTGATACGTGGGGCGTCTGTCAGGGTAGGAAGCAGGGAGTCAGAGGTATGCTTTGTAACTAATATTTCAGCCTGTCTCTACTGCGGAAATTATTATATCCCATGATAGTTATGTCTCCCTATCATTCTTGTTCTTCAACACATCAGACAATTTTAATGACACAAAGAAACAAAAACTTTGTCTTTTAAATTTACTTTTCTAATGCACCAATGCAATTAATGTGAATTTTGACATTTTAAATAAAAAAGTTACTGAGATGGCAAGACTTTAGAGACTAAATAGGACTATTATCTACTTTACTTTTTAGAGTTCATGATGATATTGCTGAATTCCTTTAAAAAGTTGTACCCTAAGTCTTTAAAATCATACTCTAATAGTCGTGGTATACAGGTACTTTGAGGATACCACACATGTCACTGGAAGCCCCAAACCTTTTGTCTTCTTAAGCAAGTATGAGCTAAACAGAATATGCAGAGGAGCAGTTGTCAAAAAGCTAAGACCTTAGAAGGAAGTAAAGGCAAATGTCACCAACCAGAGTTCAGGGATGATATTCCATGACCAACAGGAGATTGTCAAACTCCTTAAAACCCTGTGTCACGGATGGTCAAAAGCTCGATCCTGTACTGAATGTGTGTACTAAAATGTCTGTGTCAATTGCCAACACACACTGTGATGGGTGTGTGAAATCATGCATTGCCCATTGCTGCTGCCTAACAAGGTAATTTTGGTATTCCTGAGAGTGTTGGCCACAGAATTATTTTTAACTCTTTATAGTCAAAGAAGCTTGTGTTTGAGTGACCAGAACCAGGTTTGTTGAAATAAAAATTTTATAAAAGTTAAGGCTGCAAAAGTGTAAGAACCAATTTACTTTGAGATACTACACAAATCTAGAGAAAATAATTTCTAAAGACAGGCAAAATGAATCTTTCATGGGCTACTGTTGTGGTTACATTCATGTTATTATTGAGCACAATAATGGAAAAGCTACTTGCATCAGGTCTGGGGCCTGAAAATATTCCCATTATCATCTTATGTGTGTGGCTGAAGTATATATTCATTCTTTTTTGCTTTTCTAATAAGAAACAACATGCATGCAAGAGTAGATTCTACCATCTCAATTGCTTCAAAGACCATTTAAAAGTTTTCCTGACCCACATCCTTACAGAAGAATCTCTTGTATGTACTTTTAAGGTATTTGGGTGCCATTTCCCTCTCTCTTTGTATTTCAGTAGATGTAATGTAAATTAAACAAAAAACTGTATTAAATTAAAGCTGAGTTTGGAAGCTTTCATAAGAACCATAATAAATTAAATTATAAATTATCATTTTGCCAAACTTCTCACTTTTTGCCATACCATTGGACATTTTTTGACAAGACAGAATTTTCAATCAATTCCAAAGTATTCCATGTCAAATCTTGACGGATGTTACAGACACTGATGAACAGCAATAAGAAGGACAGGTTTGCATGAAACGTAAAATACCTGCCTAGTCTGTGTCTTTAGAGATAAATGGAAATCTGGGTAAAAAATCTTAACAGGGTAGTAGTAACATACAGAATTTTTGTGTTGCCTTCTTGCAAAGTGAAATGCAAAGTCAGAAGCAAGTTTTGAAAATAAGTATTGATGATAAAGCTTCTGCAAAGTTAATGTTGAAGTTGTCACTCAGAGAGAAATTCCCCCATTAAAAAAATCATAATGCATTGCATGTCCTTTCCTTGAGGAAAGCAAATACTTAGAAATAAAAAAATAAAAATTGCACTTTAATTCTAAATATAAAAATAACTATATCTCCGAGGAATGAAAAAAATCAAGTTCATTTAAATCATTTTATTGCACTGGAAGCTGCCAATTCGCCTGTGAGTTGTTTCATTGCAGATGAAAAGAAATCAAAATACAGGACAGATGTTGAACAAACCACATTTAAGTTCTGTCACACACTGGCATTTTTCAAGTGATTTTGGCTCCTCTATTAAATAAGGTGCATTTTGCTTGATTTTGAGAAGGGAAACATCAGGAAATATTTAAAGGCCAATTGCTGCCAATTAACTTTGATCAGTAAAAGTTCTATTTGAATCTTTGAGATTCTTCTCCTGTCTGAAATAACATACGTTTATAAAACCTAGCAAAGCAACAACTTGATGATTAATGCCTGTTGGCAGCCCCACCACAAGCTTGCTTAGCAGTGAGAGTTAAATAAACAACCGTCCCTGTGAAGGAGGAGGGCAGTGGAGTTACAGTCATGCTTTGTCATAAGGGAGATAGGTGAAAACAATGCCTTTCTTTGTTAAGAATGCAGCTAAGATCCTGCCTGCCACAGTCCATTCACAGTCAGCCAGCCACCTTAGAGATGTTTCCCCCAATAAAACCAGCTACAGTTAAGACATGAGAGGCTCCTAGCAGCACAGATAGTAAAGGCTCCATGCAGACCAGCTCCAAACAGTCAGATTGGACAGAAAAGCACAGGAAGAGTTGGGTAGGGGCAGCATAGGCGGCTGCATAATGACGTACAAAGCTGCTGAGGGTCACACTTAGGAATCTTGTCACCAAATTTTAATTGTAGGATCCAACTTTAAAATGTAATAAATACCACAAAGAGGAAACACATCACCTTACAAGCACTTTGTCTCAGTATTCCAATTGTATGTTGAGAACAGCAATATCCAATTTTAATTCCAAAATCAGTCACTTATGCTCAGATATGTTCCACAAAGTATGTGTAAAACAATTAGAACTTACTTCTAGGTCGTTGAAAAATAGATGTGTGTCTGCCAAGTTGAAGATCATCTCTTCCATTCGCAGTCCAAGGGAAACTGAAGTGGGGGGGTCCTGAAAGGAGATTTTTACAGGTCAGGAGTGGGTATGATCTCCAGGTTGTAAGGATGGCAGTCTCATTTCAAAGGGAGGCAGTGACAAGAAAGGTGGGGACCGCATGCTACCCCAGGAGAGCCAGAAGTCAGCTGCCTGTACTGTCATCATTTATTCCATGTGCCATGTGCGGTCTTCAGTGACCTCCCGGATGAAAGGTGATCCACAAGTTACCATAAAGAATAAAAAAACAGCTTGTACCCAAGTATTACAAAAATAAGGTATAAGGTTCTTAGATACATGAAGTAGAGGAAATTCATTGCACAATCTATGAAGAGTATCTGCTCTTACTGCCTAAATACCAGAAAATATAGTCTAGATTAAGTTCAGAGAGGCAACAAGCATAAATCTTTCTCTAGATGGCAAGTCACTGTCTTTTTTTCATGCATTCAGACTGCCTCCCAGATCCAAGTTTTCTCAACAAAGGAAGTAGTGGCTGAGCTGACTACTAGGGGCTGATGCTGTGACACAGCAAGTCACCAAATAGTGCCATCCAGAAGGAAGCGCTAAGCCAAGAGGAGCAATAGCTTCTTTAGAATGCTTCGTCATGGCCAGTCCATCTGTTCCCTAACTCTTCTGTCCTAATAACATCCACTGGTATTGATGAGCTTGGGGCGGGCATGGGGATAGTCTTGTTCTTTGTGATAACACTGCATTTTAAATATATAAAATTCAGGAACCACTATGCTTTTTGGTTGCAATCATTTGTGCTAAGAAGAAGAAAAAATTCCACTTAGGAAGTATACAAGGAATATATAATCAGTTTCTAGAGCGTTTATTGGCACTCTGATAACCACTTTATATTTCTTATAATATTCTATAATTATATTTTATTATCACAATAAATTTTGGAATAAATATACCTAACGGGAGAACTGTAAATAGGCAAAGTATTCTACCTGGCAGGGTTAATGTAACTTGTGTCTCTTCAGAGTCTTGACTCAAAAAATAAAATTCAAAGAAAACAACATTCCCCTCCATCACTCCTGCCTAACCAGGATGGCACACACTTCCTGTATGGCTTTCTCATTCTATTGTAGATCTCAAATCTTGCTCACAACTTTGACCATTGCCCGTATGTTCAGCAAAGCATGTCCTGGAGTATCCACCACAGGACTCAGCCACCCTTGCTAAGGGAGGCTGTAGCAAATGTGGAAGAGGAGCCCTAGACTAACCACCTAGGGCCTACCTTTGCTCTCTCATAGATTAACAGAGTAACGATAGTAATAAAAATCTTGTCTCTCAGCCTGCCACAATCACACCATCTCCATACACCAAGCAGAGAGAAGGAAACTGGGACAGAGGGGTGGAAGTTAAATTCTGCACTCCACTCATGCCAGCCAGGTGAGCACGGCTACAGAGCAGCTCCTCCCACTTCACTAGCTCCACCCACATTGTTAGCTCCACCCCCAACACCACCTACTTCCTGCCTTTTAGAGATGGAAGGGAAGAGGACCTGGAAATAAGGAAGAATGGCAACCTTAGCCTCTCCATCATCCTGCTAATTGACAGTGGAAATGGGGGAATAGATAGTACAGTCAAGAGTTAGAGAAATGAGACCACTGCCCACACACTCCGTGTCAGGTCATTCAGACTGGTTGCCTTCCTTACCTTGTCCTTAATACCTCCGAATACCTATGAAAGTTCTCATGTTGCACAAGAATTTAAAAACAGTTTACAAATAAGTAAAACAAACAAACAACCCACTTACTCTTAGTCTTAGAGGAAATTGTTCACAAGGGCTTTGCCAATAAATGTAGTAGAAGATAACACTCAAATATCCAGAATAGGAGTGATCAGTGAGGGCAGTTCAAACAGCTGTTTCTAAAACAGAATACCAGGCTAAGGTGTACAGAGACCCCCAGAACCATGTTATCAACCTTCCTAATGCTGCAACCCTTTTATACATTTCTGCATGTTGTGGTGACCCACAACCATAAAATTATTTCATTGCTACTTCATAATGTAATTTTGTTTCTGTGATGAGTCACAATGTAAATATCTGGTATGCAGGGTATTTGATATGAGACTCCCCCCACTCCCCCTCATGAAAGTGTTGCGACCCACAGGTTGAGAACTACTGCCCTAGAGACTTCAAGCCAATGCAAACACCCTGACTTGCCATAGAACTCTGCCAGCAAGTCTTTTCATGTGGTAAGGGTAGAGACTTACCACATCTATTTAATTGCCAACCGTGAAATACATGTACCACAATACTGCTGCTGTTAAAAAGCCTTATTTCTTCTTGATATGGTTGCTTATTTACATGGGCATCAAAAGAATCACTCTATTGTCTGTTAATATGTAGTGCGCTTTAACTTTTCTTCATAAACTACAGAAACAGCTTACTGGTTGTTATTATCATTCTTTCATGGTTTTTATACCTGCCACCTCATGGTGCTGTTTCAGAAACATTTCCTACAGAAAAAACACAGTTGGCAGTTAGCAAAAGGGGGAAATGTAGACTAGGAAGGAGGTCTGTGGAAAGTAGTATTTGTGGACATGTTTTTAGTAGAATCACACTAAAGAAACAAACAAAACCATGACCTAGTTCTTTTCTTCCTACCCCTGCCTCCACATTCAGACCCTCCCAACCGACACAGAAATGCAGAAATACAAAAATGAAATGCTAGTTTGGCAAAACACATTTCTTGCTACATGGAGCATCCTCTGATGTTTTCCATGCTCACTTTATAGTTTGCAAAGCAGATCCCTAGGAGGTCCCTCCTGACATCCTTAAGTGTTGGATTTATGCATGGAAATGCATATGACCTGTCAAATGCAAAGACACCTCACACTAGCTGTTTCACCCAAGGGGGATTAGCAGAAGGGTGGGAAGACAGCCTGCATGGATTTGCCTACACAATTTGAGCAGACAGAATTATAACAAATCTTATTTTCCTATCATACTAAATATTATTTTAATACTGCTATATTTTTCAAACATGCCTGATGTAAATAAAATGTGAAGAAAGTTAATCCTGGACAATTAATAAGTTAGTCTTGGCTTGAGGGCTTATTTTGGAAAATTCAGAAGAAGAAACAAAACAAACAAACTCTCCACATTCTTGGACCAAAAGTGAGACATGGAAATCACCATGCCTTTGGCTTAACTTCACTTTTCTTGAAATATGTCTATTCTTGCAATAACAGATTCCAGGGCTACAGCTATGAAAAATTGAAAGCTCTACCCTCTCTTCAAAGCAATATCTCATTTTAAGAAAAACTTATTACCAAATGTTTCCATTGCTCTACATGACCATCTGGGGGCATTTGCCATCACTGTCTACTCTCTTCTTGGCATTTCTAAAGCACTGCTTTTCCTCATACCACTGTAAGAAACTTAGAGCTCTGTTCTCTTTTCAAAGTAACATCTCATTTTAGGAAAAGTTAATTTCCAAATGTTTCCATTGTCCCATATGACCATCATGGGCAATCACCACTGCTGTCTACTGTCTTGACATTTCTCCTCCTATGGTGTCAGGCACATCATCAATCTTTCCTGGCATCCTCTTAGAATCTGAACATCTATCATTTGGTACAAGCCTCTCTTTACAGGTACTCATCCTTAGGACTCTGGTCTCATCTGTTCTACAGTCAGTTCAGGCCACAGGGAGACCAAAATACCTCATGTCCCCAACCATATCAGATTTGAGATCTTGACTATATGATCACTAATCTATCAGCTATTGTTCAGGCCCCCTGGGATGACTGTAAAGCATCTGAAACTCAGCGGACGTTAAGTCAAGTTCATCATATTCTCTAAAATCTGATGTATCCCTTCTTCACAAGCATGGTACCCTAGTAATCTCAAACTGTGGAATTTTGATAAACAGCTTCTCCATCCCTACAACACGCCAGTCACAGCATCCTGACTCTTCACCCTGGACTTTCCACCTTCCTTACCTTTTCCCACTTCTTTGTGTTTTTTCTCCAGCAAGGGATCTTTCCAATCGGACCCATCACTGGGGTCTATCTCCTAAGCCACTCTTCTCCCAAATATTATATCCCAATACATGTCATATTTTTATTTTCTTCTCCAATGCATGTCCTGTTTGTGGTCTCTGTCACAAAATACTTTCTTCAGAAGATAACTAGTGAGAAGACTAATGCCTACTATATTATGGTTATATTTATGTGTTGTAATGGAAATAGTTAATCTTTTCTTTAAATATAACTTATATACATCAGTTCAAATAAATACTAATTCAAATACACAAATGGTATAATTTTGAATATATTATTGTTTAGATAAATTCTTACCATGTGGCCAAGGCAAAGGAACTGCCTTCAAAGGATCTGTCCCCAGCGTTTTCCCACATAACTGTATTCTATTTTCTGACGAGCCCATGTGTTAATACCTACCCTGACACTGTTTCCTCCAGGTCTGAATCAAAATCTCCTATTTGTTTTTCCCCTCTAGGCTCTCCAGTAATGTGGGAGTAAAAGCATTTTATTTGCCAATTAAATTTGGAAATACAGGTGAAGTTATAGGCCAGTATCTGACAAAGTGTAAGCAGCTGAGGCTGCTCCCATTACCAATGTTATTTCTATCACTGATATTACAGCTATAGCTGTATGTGGTAGTCCAACCCCAGACTCCAGGCCATGACTACAAGAGATATTATACATTCAGTCTGGATGTGATGTCCAGGCTTTTTAAAAGTAATAGATGCCCCAAGAAAGCCCATCCTCTAAATTTTGTTAGGCAGAAGTTAAGGAATCATTTCTATAGTTTGGATCTTGAAAGCTCTCTAAGGTTATATGGTCAAATCTTGACCCTTATGGATAGCATGCTAGAAGACAGTGGAACCTTCAAGATGTTGGCCCCACTGGGAGGTTTTCAAGTCATGTTGGGTATGCATTCAAAGTAGACAGTGAGACATTCTCTTTAGTATTCCAGCCATATGAAGACTGACTTGACTTTGTCAAATTTTCCTACCACGATGTGCTGCCCTACAAAAAAAAAAACAGTGCTTGGATGACTGCTTCCAAAACCACAAGCCTTGTTACAATGTTAGAGCGCTGAGAAATGTGATCACCTACCAGGGCTAATGCTAATCTTTAGGGAATCATGAGTTCAATTCTATTGTAGTTATTATACCAGACACTTTCTACAAACTTTTCACATGACTTTTTATGCCGGTTTCTTTGAGACTATAGTGTTTTTAAGAGCCTACTCAAGAGAATGCTGGTTTTGGTGGAAGCTAAGTTGAAAACATTCAGCATGACCACACTTAGGAGGAAATATCATGAGTTCTCCCAAAAGATGCCAGTCAAACTTGAGGGCACACAGCTGTTTATCAGCATGAAGATGACACAACTCCAGCATGGGCAATGGTGCCCAACACCCTGAAGATCTAGGAACTTTGGAGTAGAAGTTGTGTCAATGAAATCTGGAAGGGTTTATCAAAAAACAAGAGGTATACAGACATGTACGTAAAGTCTAAAAATAGTTCTTCAAGGAGACTAAGAGGTCAATATTGGGTAATAAAGAGTGGGGGTGCAGCAAAAGGACATTTGAGAGGCAAAACAGGAAAAGTACTTGGGAGTGCTATGTGGAAGGAGCAGGGGTAACGGGGTGGGAGGTGAGGTGAAAAGGTGATCACAACACACTTTTCTTGAAAGTATCACAAAAATATCTAACACAGAATATGATGATTTAGAAAAATAAGCCTAAAAAGAAAGTAACAACAACAAAATGTTTGCTTGCATAGCCAAGTAGCATGGTTCCTTTATCATTAATGGTGTGATGTGCCTCTTAATTGTCTCCACTTCTCTCTATGCTCAGTAGCAAATTGTTGCTAGTGACATCTGACTACAACAGTAACTACTGAGGGACTCTCAATGTAGAACCCTTGAAAATTTTTGAACAGTTTCAAAATGAAACTTTCTTTGTAGATTATTAGTAATACATGATTCTATAAGTCCTATTAGTGGATCAAAATAAAAGTTTGTAGAGTCTCTTTAAGAATACTAATACAATACCAAAATATGTGCAAAAATAACAAGGAATCGGGGCTGGAGAGATGGCTCAGAGGTTAAGAGCACTGACTGCTCTTCCAGAGGTCCTGAGTTCAATTCCCAGCAACCACATGGTGGCTCACAGCCATCTATAATGAGATCTGGTGTCCTCTTCTGGCTTGCAGACAGACATGGAGGCAGGATGTTGTATTCATAATAAATAAATAAATAAATAGATAGATAGATAGATAGATACATCTTTAAAAAATAACAAGAGATCTTCTAGAGTCAGCTCAGGGCATTTGTATCAAGTATCTAGTGTTCTGACAACTCAGTGGAAGGTACATGTGATTTGATTTGGGGCACTTCACCAAAGTGTGAAAGTTTAACATCTTTGGGAAATTATTCAAAATCATAAAGCATATGGTTTTTTTTCCACAAATAGCAGTTTTAGTTGTTGCAGCCAAGTGAGCACAGATTAAGTTAGCCCATCTTCCAACTCTCATAGGAACATTAATGATTTCCCCTAATGTATACAATCTCCTCCTGAGCAGGATAAGTGTGTAGATCTACTTAAATCTTTGCTGGATACTTGTTCTCACATTGAGACTTGTGAAGAAACTATCTCTAGAGAATTGCCTGTGGTCAGACTCAGTTACAATGGGTCATTGGCTAGACCTTCCTAAGTAGCTACCAGGTATCAGGCACACTTAAAGAGTAGACACAGTTGCTCCTTGAAAATATTGCTGGTAAACTATTCTCATTAGAAAGACATAAAGGAATGTGGCACCTATGAGTCCATGAGGATGGCCAGTTATTAAAGGGGCTATTTAAAGAGTTATTAGAAAAGCTAAGAACATCCCATGGTTGACTGTTGGTGGAGTCTGTCCCAGCCAAAAACTGACCTCAACAGAACAATCAGACATATGCATTTCTTACTGGAGATAAACTCAGACAAACAACACTGAATTCCGAAAGGAAGATGAAAGGAAGGAAAAGGAAGAGGGGAGGGAGGGAGGAAAGGAAAAATGAAATAAGTCAAATTTGACTAAGCTTCTAATATCTAGCTAGCAGTTTGTAGAAATACATGAGGTGAAGGAACATACCCCACAGAGATGAAATCAAGAAAACCCATACTTAGAAGACAGATGATCTAGTTACTTCAACAGAAGCAATCATGATATTAAAAAGAAAAATTTTTAAAGGGATTCAGTAAGAACCCACAGATTCAAAAACAAAAGAAACTGGATAAACTATAGAAATAAACAAATGAAAACATTGAAGAAAGGCTCCACAAACTAAGGGTAGAAGAGAATGACCTGAACTTGGTGGTGACACACTTCACGTTCATGGCCAATATTGTACTCAATGTTTGATGTCTGGAAACATTCTAGGATCAACAATAAAGCAAGGACTGCTTTGGCCACATCCATGTAACACAGTACTAGAATCCCTGAGTAGAGCAATTCAACAAGACAAATGGAAGACACCAAAACTGTAAAGAAGTAGAAGTACCCATTTGAAGTGATGTGGTTATATAAGTAGCATAGCCCAAAGATCCTGAAAAATGCAATAAATAATAAAAGCATGGTTTCAAGATTCACAAAGACAGGAAAGTGTGTCATATTTATATGCACTAGTACTTAATGCAGGGCAGAAATTAAAAGTTTCATTTATAATAACAACTAAAGAAGTAAGCATGTGGCTGTGAAGAAACCAAGGAGAAAAACACTAATATTTGTGACGTATAAACTGAAAATTATTATTTAAAGAAAAAAATTAAGTAAAGAAGATAGAAATACATAGAAAGATATCCCATGTTCATAGGTATAACATACACTACTATGATGTTAATATCAAGTGAATTATAGATTTAGTACACTCCCTATCAATCATTATGTTTTGCAGAAATAAAAAAACAAACCATCCTAAAATGTATAAGGACCTTTAAAGGGAACTTAAGAGGTCAAAAATCTTAAAAACAAAGCAATGCATTTGCATTTTCAAAGTTTAACACTAGTGGAATAGAAAAGATCAGAAATAAATCTTTGTGCATATAGTTAAATTATTTGTGGCAGGGGCGTTAAGTCTATTCAATAGTCTTCTCTATGAATGCATAGCCACATGCAATAGAATGTAGTTATGTCTTTAACACATACATACACAGACACTAACTCAAAATAAATCAAGGCCTAAACGTGAGACCTAAATTCTAAGTTGTTAAGAAGAAAACCTTCGAGTTGTTGGATATGTTAATGATTTCTTGATGTAACACCAATCAGGGAACAAAAGAAAACAGACAGATTTGGCATCCTTAAAATTAAAATCTTATATGCATCTAAGGGCACAATCAACTGAATTGAAAAGGCAATTCATGAAATGAGAAAAAAAAAACCATACAATTCTTATACCTGCTAACAGGTTAATACCCATGATGTCTAGAAAAGTTTCTACAGTTCTAAGAACTATAACAGCCAGAATGTGGGACAGTATTGGCTTTCTTTGGTGGTGACAAATTGTATTGAAAAGACTTTTTAAAATGTTCAATCACACCTAAACTATTTTACAAAGATTTCAAAAAACACACACGAAAAACAGCATGCCAGGACTTGGTTAATCTGTTCCCAGAAGAGAGAGCCTTAGCATAACCCAGGAGCTAAATGTTTGCTCTGCCTGTGCTAACTTGGCTTGTTTCACCATACACTGTTCTTCCCTGGAGACAGAGGAATGCCCAGGTCTCGACTCAAGCCACAGCATCTTTATCTCATTTGTTCATGATGCTAGTATCATGCAGCAATGGCAACTAGCTGAAGAAGATAAACCTTGGTGTCATTTAGAAATTGCAGTTACACTAGAGAGTCTCCCTAGGGCCTCTGGCATTTAGGTTTTTATATGAGGCTCCCAAAGAGCCTGAGTGCCTCCCCTAACACCTCATACCAGAGTCGTTATTTGACCTCCATTGCTAGAGATTTCTCATTCTGTAAACATTTGTAGCTCCTAGGAAGCACCTTGCATGGTAGACATAGGGACACAGGATGCCTCTTCGCCATTGTTAATCCTGTAGACACTGTGCAGCTTCACTAATAGTTGTGTAGGGTGACACTAATTCCATCTTACACCATTGCCAGTCTCTTGAAGCTTTATTCATCCCTCAGCAATGTCTCTAATACATTCCTTGTGGCCAAAAGTTGTAGTTATGTGCCTATAATTACACAAGACATTAGTATCTCAAGGTTAGTTCGAAATGATGGTAGGTGGAGGTGTTCTGGGTATCAGAGTGGCTATAGCCCTGAAGGTCTTAATCTATGCCCTTGAGCAAGTCACCTAAATGCAGTCCAACTTTCTGATTTACTTCAGGGATGTTTTAATCATTACTAATCATAAAGGAGCTACTCTATGACACAGAGCTAAATATTGGGTATATCCTCTATTTTTAGTCAGACAAATACTGGAATATTAAAGTTTAGATAGTCCTTATAGGATATCAGCAGTAGACAGCACACAGTAATGAAACCTCCAATTCTCCTGGAGCTCTGAGGCAGAAAGGATATTAGGTTCATGGTTACTTCAGCCTTACTTGATTCTGATGACTAAGTCCAAGTCCCTGCTTCTGTCTTACAGTTTTGCCCATTTATATTGACCATGGCTACAGTTACATCTTTACTGAAATCCAGTGTTGGCACATATTGTTAGAATTTAGCTATTGTATCAATAAGCACTGTTTGAAGATGCTATGTCCTCATCCCCAATGATCTTGCCTTCATCAACTGGTTACACCGACGTATGTCACAGCCATAAGATTAGCTTTCAGACACCTAGGGAAAGCACCAACAGGAATTCTCTGTGGTGACTGGATAGCTGAGCTATGGTGTTACAGAGTTGCTTAGGCACTCTATAAGGAGCACAGCTTGGTGAAACAACCAGAAAATGATTTCAATGCTTTTAAGAGAAATCACAAAGGAGCCACAGGCTGTTTCTACTGATAGTCTTGCATAAGTAAATACAATTTTCCTATAAATTCAACAACAATCATCTCCATGACCCTGAGTTCTATCCAGAGCCAACTGGACCATCCTGGCAGATCATAGTTTATACCACACATCCCAACACACTGCTGAGCAATCAGAGCCCCTCCTGAGGGCTCCCTCCCTCCCAACTCTCTTTTCCACTAGTCTTGGATCAGTTTGAGTTCTCACTGGTAGAACTCTCTACATGCCCATCACAGTGAAAGCGCACTCATCAGGCACAGTGTGGTGAAAAACCCACAAGAAATAGGGATGTCTCAGCAAAGCCTGTGCCTGTGCTTTCTGTTGCTGGAGATGGGAAAGCCTCACACTGAATTCAGTGGTCACAAACAGCCAAGTCAACGTGCTCACCAGCCAGCTTCAGGCGACATGACACTCTGTGTTCAGTGGTAAGCACAAACCTCACAGAACTGAGGCTGTTTCTGAAAATTATTACGCATTTTCTCAAAAAAAAATCCCGATTCTTGGCTTAGTGCTTGTTGCCCCTCGAGACTAAACTAAAGACAGAAACTTGAAGGAAACTCTGTTTTTCTCTTTGGCTTTTACAAATGGAATCCTGAATGTTTCCGTACATAGAAGCAAAATATCTCTTCTCCTTTGTCTACAAAGCTTAAATCTAGACATTTCTCTGGAAAATGATCACATCTTTGTGTACAACTGCATTTTAAAAGGTGTACCCCAGGATTTTTAGGTTTGATTTTAATAATAAAGCCAAACAACAGCAGATTCATGCAGTCTAAAAGTCATTTTAGTTTTATTACAAAGATCTTTATTATATTTATTATAAAAATTTATTATCATTAGATAGAACCAAAATGTGGATAGAGAGTTTTCATTGCTTGGGTAGCCTAAAAAACTGTTCTAGTTCTGATGATGGCTTACAAGCCATTTCTAATTGAAAACCAAAATAACTCACCAAGTTAATTAAAACCAAAAGAACTGATTTTGCTTTTCACATTGTTATCACATTCCAGTTTTCAATGTACAACTATGTTTTAAATATATTGTTGTATTGCTTAGAACCACAAAATAAAATATATCACAGTTTTTAAGTTGTTATTTATTCATCTCTGATTAAAATGAGCGTCTACAGGACAGTTCGACTACTACTGCAGAAACCCCAACTGGGTCGTCTGGATAAGTACTTATATCTTGAATTATGCAAGGGAGTCTAAGTCTGTCTAATGTTATCTGCACAGGTTCTATGTGGGCAGCAAAGCTGGGTAGGCAGCAATTACTGACAGGCCCAGGGAGGCATGAGGCAAACAATGGAAGCAGGCCTACGAGGATTTGTTGCTCAATGTGAAAATCTTGCTAAGTATGCTCAAATCAAGCACAAACCTTTGGAGGAATATCAATCAAATGAAAGAAAAAAATTGTTTAAGCCCCTTAAGCAATCCTTTATTTAGAATGCTAATATTACATCCACAAGCAGGGCCTGGCTGTCATTTAAAAATTCTCCCTATTCAGGAGCTTTTCTTTTGGAAGAAAAAGAGGCTGAAGAACAGGAATGGGCACTTTGAGTACCAAAGTGGCTTATTTTTAAGGCTAGTTGCTCACAGGGCAGAGACTGAGGATAAGCTTTGTAAATTGCTCACCTGTCTGAGAAGAGAGAAAAATGTTTTGAAATGTTACTTCTTTTACAAAGTATTATAAAAATGTTATCCAAGTAGGATGTTCTTCTAAGACTCAAGTCTCCACTGAAGTGTGTCTTCCTACCTGAGAGGCACCCAGGGAACGGTGGCTGTGTTTGGAGTGGGAAGGCCCTCTCATTGGGAGCTAGGGTGAAATGCTGTTTATTCTGTTGTCAGTGAGGAAATAATCCATGAGAATTTGGACACTTTTGAAAAGCAAATCCTAGTTGAACTATTGCCTGATTGAGTTGAACACAGAAAGCTAACCCCATGATGGTACTAATCAGGTCATTTTACTGATTTTACCTAGTTCTGGTCTGTGTTCATTTTCTCCTTATTTAAGTGATGCCCTTTAGACATCATGGAAATAATATACTACCAGAGAATTAAGAGGAAGACCTTTGCCTTTGCAAAGATTCATTTCAATCATGGAAAAAAAAACCAACGAATCCCAAACACGGGACAATTGCCAAGATGTGGGATTAATAAGAAGGGGAAAGAAGAACACTAGTGTAGACCCAGCAAATTGGCTTCCACAGTGGGGCCCGCCAGATGCCGAGGGCAAGACTCACCATTAAATCCAATCAAAGGACCTATCAAGATCTCATTTGTGACCGCTCTCCTATCTCCTTCTCCTTTCTAGTGTTACAGCCACTGTTTAGACCTTAATTCCTTCCTACCCTAAGCAATACACAATGATTTTCTTTGCTATCACATTAATCTCAGCTGCACATTTCCATTGTGTCAGTACAGTGTGTGATACTGCTTGTGGCATTCTCCTGCTCACAGTGTAAGGTCCTGGCACTAAATTCTGCCCACAGTTCACCTTTGATGGCAATGGGCCAATTTGAAGACTATGTTATATTCCTGGTATTTTACTGGTAAAAGATGTACTTCCCTGGGTGAATTATTTTCCCCTGCCAAATTTCTTCATTGAAAAATGAAGAAAGTAGCTGGATAAAAAGTATGAGAGCAGCATAAACTCTAGAAGTTGGTTGAAGTTGCACTAGTTTTATTACCATATTGACACTCTTCTACTATTCATTTACTCCAAGGCTGATCCTCCATACTTTATAGATGTGCTTTTTTTGTGTGTGTATATTTTTATTGTTCCAACAAAATATACATGGCCATCCATCCTGTTCACTGAACCCCCCAAAATAAATAACAGATCTCAGACATGAAGTGCCCATTAGTATATTTCTGGGAACTTTGCTTTGCTCTCCAGTGATCTCCAGGATTGCTTTCACATTCTAGATGGGATGATTAAGGGAACTGAGATCCAAGGTGTTTTTTGAAAAGCCTCAGGGAAAGTGCGATTGATGGTCAGTGGTGGCAGGCCTGGACAATGGTTGGGAGGCTGTGGTGATTGTTCCTCATTAGTTGCCTTCCGTTTAACAGTGGTTAACAATAAAAGCAAGGCTGTATATACTAATTAAGGCAGCTGCTTTGTGTCCTACAGTTCTGGGTTAAGACAAAGGGAAAGAGAGTGGCTTCAGGACAAGGGTGAAGAAGAAGGAATAGAAGGCTCATTCAGCTGGGTATATCTTTGATGTTCAAGAAAATGATGTTTTTCATTCCTTTGTGTTGAGGTTTTTATTATCTGTGTCATCCCATAACATCCAGAGGTTGTATTTGGAGTCATGCAATATCTTCTCACTTTAACCCAATTTAATATTAACATACAAATAAAAAATAAAATCAGGACATCTTCCTATAAGATATTCATCTCCTTCCAGCTCCCCAGACACAGGGTTGGTGCTCTCTCCTAGAGCAATTAGAGTCCCCAAGGGATGCGGAAGTGACTTTAAGGTTCACACATTGGTCAGAGTTAAGAACTGCTGCTGTGACTGCTACCTGTTCACTTTTGTGTCCAGTGACAGATGTCACAGCAGAGCGGGGAGCTACTTCTAGCCCTGCCTATAATATCTCACTCATACAACTCTGCTTTTTCTCCCTGTGGACTGATCACTGACAATGACAATGATCCTAGAAATCTCTGTACACTGAACTCTGCATTACCCGACCCTTGCTTAAATAAAGCCGGGCATATATGTTCAACAGTGTGCTAACTAAGAAATATATCATGGGGCTGGGATGTGGCACAGTAGGTAGGATTCTTGCTAGACATACAGGAGGCCATGGGTTGGGTTTCCATCATTGCCCTAGTCTCTGATCCCACAACTCAGGAGGAGGAGGAGGCAAAAGACCAGAGGTTTAAGTTTACCTTCAACCATACAATGAGTTTGAGGCCAGCCTGGGCTACATAGGACCAAGTTTCAAAGACAAAAATTGAAATGTGTTTGTACCATTATATTACACCCATTTGTTAAGTCACATTGCATCTTCTCTAACGAATTTGCTAACCTGAGCTTCCTCAGGGCCCCAAATGCATATAGCTGGTACTTTGATGGCTTGATTAAACAGTCAGCCACACTGCTGCCATGGTTCCCATACCATAGACAGGAGGAAGAGGAATCAGCCCAAAGTTCAGAGTAGAGGATAAAGTGGGGACCACCTTTCTCTTTAGGGGCAAAACATAACTAAATATTTTAGACTTATATCATCTCTGGTACATGTTTTTATGTTTTGGGGTTTAAAAACAATACTTCACAAAAAATGAGTGATCTTCTTGGCTTAAAGAGTCTGCAAAAAGCAGGCAGTGGAACAAATTTGGTCTACAGAGTAGGATCTATCAGTCTCGGGTCTAGAAGCTGAAAAACTGTGAGACATGGTAATTGTGTGAAACTCAAATTCTTGAAATTACATATCTGGCTTTCTTGGAACACAGCCATGTTTTTTTTTTCCACATCATTCCCATTAGTGTCAGGGCAGAGTGCAGTAGTTACAATATAGTTGTAGCCCTGCTCTACCTTCGAAGTAGAGCAGCAACTAGACCCTTTGGGAGTTCAGCACTGTCCCGTCAAACAGAGAAAGAAGGAACAACTATCACCACTGGGTAGCTGGTCTGTCCAGATGAAGTGACTAGAAGAGCTGCTCTGCTCTCACACCTCCTGCTCCACAAACTGAATGATCACACCCACTAGAGAGGCTCAGACAGGACAGCATAAGGTCAAAGTGACATCTGACAGCCTCTTAGAACCTAGGTGTTTTCTACAACAAATACTCCAAGGGCAGCTATAAGTTCAGCTTGTATACGGTTGAAACCACTGTCACCCTTTTACTCACCGACAGCCTTGCCAGGATTCAAGACTTTTGTTGTTGACAGTTAAGTCAAGGGGTATGTTACTGTTGTTGTAGTTAGTTTTTTTGACAATAAAGTCTCATCTACATTCAAATATATGCACTCATCAAATAATATAAGCCAGATATAACATTCTGTTTTAAATATTTTCTGTGTGTGATCTCAAATCCTGTCGATTTATAACCTGGAAATTACACTGGAAACAAGCCAGGAATAGGGGTGCCTGCCTGTCATCCCAGCACTTCGGAGGTGGAAGCAAGATGATCAAGGTGTTCAAGGTACTCCCTTGGATTCATAGGTAGTTTTAGGCCAACCTGAGCTACATAAGACTCTATTTCAAACCACAACAAATACAAGCTAACAAAACAAACAAACATGAAACCCGGATAAAACAGTCCAATAGTCTAGCAAGGGAGCTTCATGGCATCATTGAACTCAATGAATATCAGACAGTTAAGAAGTTTGAACAGGATCCACAGTTAAACCTGCTAATATTACTGTCATGTTCTCCTATTTTAAGTATTTGTGCTTTGGTTTTTTTTCACAACATGATAAATGAGTTATAATGCTCTTAATGTCCACACTAGCCAAAGTTCCAGGACAGAGGGCTACTAAGTAAAAAGAAGTGTTGAAGGCACCAGACATTTGGGTAAAAATACTTCCATAAATTTCTCATGAGCAAGGACCCTGCTTGAGTCATTGACACAATAGTAAGTTAAATACTGTTAAGTTTGGGGTTTATAATTCAATATTAAAAATTGGATTATATTGTCTGTTTTAAGGAGAACATTCTACAGGGAGAAAAAAAAACCCTAATTTTTCTTTAGTGAAATTCAGGAATTTGGATTCAGTTTGGAAACAGTTTTTTTAAAATGCATTAAACAAAAGCAGCTAGAATACAGATTGCTAGAAACACCCCAATGACAGTTAACACCCACAGACTCTAATTCCTGCTAATACGTACTTTCTTTTCTCTGCCTTAGCTGGGCTGTACAGAGCACACTCTTTTTTTGTCCCCACCACCTTTGTTGCAAAACAACACTTCCCTATAATACTCAGCAAGCCTTCTTCCCACAGCTAGGATTACACAGAAGGTGGGATAGTCTCAATCCTTTGGGAGGGTTATATATTGCTATAACATGCCCTAATTTTGCATTATATCTACCAGATCCTGTATCCCCTTACTGAATGGCCCACTCATTGAGTTGCCTAAGCTACTGTGACTAAGCTACTTCTCAAGTATCTGGTTCCCATAGAGACAGAACAGCCACCACATTGTCAGGCATTCATTTCTTTCTATGCATGTAGAGGAAGGTGGAGCCACATACTTCCCTGACAATGGTCAAGAACATAAGTAAATCTGCACTCCAAAAAGAGGCAGATTGCCATTAAGCTACCTTCAGACTGGGGAACAAAAGGGATGCAAGCCATTCCAGCCAGCTTGGTTATTCTCATTGTTTAGAGGAATTCTGAACAAACCTCATATTTTTCAAGGATTGATTATCTAATTTGAGAATAACTTCTGCCCAATTCTAGTGTCCCCTAATAAGGATAATAAGAAGTAAGTTCTCTTGCACAGTTCTGGCTGCCTCCCAATATCCTTAGCAGTTCACCCCCCAAGCATCCCTGACCAGGAGCTCCATCTCTAGGCAAAGACAGCCTGGGCACAGCATCCAACACAGAGAAGATGCTGGATAAATATTTGGGAGGAAATCAGTCAAGGGTCTGAGGTGTTTCTGATCCTAAGCTTCACAATGTTTATGTTAAAGCTGGTTCTCCCAGAACATTGGCCTTACCTGCCAACTGCCTTCTTGCTTGTCAAGTAAGTATGTCAAACCTATCTAAGATTGCCCAGATTCTCAGGTTTTCCTGGCAATCACTTGGTCCTTATTCTAAAATATACATGACTATTCTGTCCATTGCTCAGGACACCACCCAGGAATCACCGTTCTCTCTTACCTGTTATAACTGCCTCCTGCCCAAATCCAAGTCGCTTCTACATCCTATTCTCTACTCATGAAACAACCCCAAATCCAACCATTCTCTCTGGACTGATAGTAAACCTGATTATCTCTCTTCCCCTGCCATTAACACTCCATGCATGTGTAAAGTGATGTAAAGCTGTAAATCACCTTCTCCCTTGAGATACCATGACTTTCTTTGTTTCCTACAGTGAAAGCCTTCCTGCAGATGTCTGGGAGGCCCTGTGAACTCAGTTGGCATCCCTGACCACATCTGTAGACAGGCTCTATCTCCATCACCACACTGTCACTCACGCCCCTTTATCCCTCAAATAGCAAACCCTTCCATGCGTCTGCATTTGGTGTTTCTTCTGCTTAAAACAATTTCTCCTGATAGTCACAGGGACCTGAGGCCATTCTGGCTTCAAATGCAAAGTTATACTCAGGAAGTTTCTTTTCAAACAGGCTGCCCAGTGTCTGTGAGATTACAAGTAATTTGGAAACCAGCCTAGAGACCTGAGTTCTATCCTTGGATCCCACATGGTGGGTAGATAGAATTGACTGTGAGGATTCACGCATTTATGTTGGCCTGCCTGTCACATGGCAGAATGCACTCAGGAAGTAACCTGGTCAGCCCAGTTGTCCACGACTACCAGTCTGGATGCAGGTGCAAAGGAGCCCTTTAAAAGAAAGACCCCTGCTCACTGTAGCTCTCTTTCCTGCTCCCTTTCATGACGTTCCCCTGGGACAGACAGAACTTTTCCTGGCTTCCTCTTCTCTTCTGTCCTCTCTCTGTCTCTGTGTCTCTTTACCTCTTTTCTCTTTCCTTCCCCCTTTCCCTTTCTAATAAAACTTCTCACTTAAGCTCTGTCTGCCTGGCGTGTTTGTTCCCTGCCTCGGTCACCCTTGAGCCTGACATTGAATCCACTAAGGTTCCCTACGTACTTTGTTCTAACACTGACTCCCACAAGTTATCCTATGACCTTCACATTCATGCCCATGTACACAATACAATAAATAAAAACTAAAATTGAAAAACAAAATGGGCTTCCTGAAGTCCTCAGTAAACCCCATCAATGTATGAATGAAAAGTAAGAGTTACAGAGGAACCAAACAGAACCCTAGTCTACAAACTGTATGCATGTGAATTGAAAGATATATGAGAGACCACAACAAAACACCAAACTAAATCATGTGCCCCACTACAATAACAGTAAATAACAAACAGAATCCTATTTGATTGTCTCAAAATACAAATGGCTGACACTTTAAATAAAATAACTTTTTAACAAATAGGGAATTACTGAGAGAGCCTTTTGCCTCTATATTGCTGAGAATCTGAAAGAAATACTTTCAGCCAATGGTCCAAAGCTTGGTGGAAACTCCACATGCAAACCAATGATTTATGACCACAGGCTGCCAGGAGGTCACTAGGGTGGGTCATTTCACCTCCTTATTCTGTGTTGGTGACTCTGAGAATAGAGGCCACTTTCTCTGTGCATCAGTGTGGCTTAGTGGGAACTTGTGAAGGCTTGTGCTTTTCTGTGTGGTTTCCAAAAGCTGTATATGTAAACAGTTGTTCTTCTCCACACATCTGAGTTCCAGGAACCATCATCTTTCTTCTTTAAGTGTAGGAATATCCTGTGTCTTAGATAAGATGATTGTCAAGGCTCTACTAACTACTAGTAGATTATAATTAGTCTTTATGTCTTAGTTTTTCAAATGGAGGTTGATATAAGCATAATACTAATACAAAAATGAACATTATCAATAATAACCCTGCAAGAATTTACTGAATCATTCCTGTGCTCACTTCTTAACAGAGGCTTTTTAAATTTTTCATTGTCTATTCATAGAGAACTTACTTAACACATAACACTGAATACAAACTCAAATGACAGGGTAGTCCAGACCTTACAAGACTATGTGTGCACTTGTGTTATGTATAAGCGCTCCAAGACAATTTGTGATTAGCTCTACTGTTAATAATTAGGAAAGGTAGATGGTGAAGCTTAAGGGACAAAGCCATACTTTTAACTCCAAACTTAAGTTAGTATCGGGGATTAAATGCATAGTTATTGAAGTATCTGTTGAAAAATGAATACATGGTTATATTTATAATGAAAGCTTATTTTTATAGTGTCAGCTTTGATGTTGGTAAATCTCATGTTGCACTGATATTTGAATTTGTTTTCTTAGGATCCAAACTAATCTTAGCTTCAAGGACCTAAAGCTCATTATTTCTTTAGCCATTAAAAATGAGAAACATATACACATGGTCATTTTAGAAAATACCTAATGCCCAGTCCAAATAGCATGATTTTGCATTGGGTAAAGTCATTTAAAACCAACAAGCAACACACCGCAAACAATTTCTAAGGTTTTGGAAACCCAAGTACCAGTGTACTCATAGGAGGTGATCTGTAACATTGTTCTTTACCATACTATATACATTAAACAACTCTAATACATTATGACTACTGCCATTCAGGATCTTAGTGTCACATACTATTTACATTAATTTAGTCCCAACACCAAAGGGTCACATAAAAGTATCCATAGTAGATGTATTAAAAGCAAAATGACAACTCTGCTATTTATTTAGAACCAATACCACAATACCAAAGGGTCATACAAACGTATGCATAGTAGATATTTTGAAAGCAGAATACTAACCCTATTAATCATTGAAGACAACATCAAGCAACACTTGCCCTACTCAATGATTTAAGAATAAAGGACAGGGCCAGTAGAAAAAAAACAACCCAAAGGTCTTATCATCTTACATATTTTAAATATCATCTCATCACTTTCCTCACTGAAATAAGCATGAACTGAATGAAAACTATCTCATTTTTAAGACTTAAAAATATCTTTCTGTTTCCCCACTTACAGGTTTTGTCTTATGTGTGTATTTGGCTGCACTAATAAGTCATGCTTCTTTTTACATCTTAAATGTATTGCTTAGAGTTAAATGCCATTCACTGGACAAGAGTTAATAAGTAAATTCTAGCACATGTGCTCTACAGCAATTCAAAGCTGGTGCTTAGTGTAC
Source organism: Mesocricetus auratus (assembly GCF_017639785.1). Lineage (NCBI taxonomy): Eukaryota > Metazoa > Chordata > Mammalia > Rodentia > Cricetidae > Mesocricetus > Mesocricetus auratus. The sequence goes on along the minus strand of NW_024429184.1, from coordinate 62,152,813 downwards.
TCACCCTCCCGTATCTGTTGGCGTAGGACCCCGTGAGCAAGGAATGGAAGACAATGATCGTCTCATCCAAGTCCCAGATGAACACTCTCTACAAGGGAAGAACCGAGTCAATGCACCTTTGCTCTAGTTGGGAACACTGCTGTCACTTGATTTGGACATGACACGGTAGGTAGTTTTGAAAGGACATACAAAAAAAAAATCAGAACTTATACTTGTTTCAAACACAGCTCTTCCTGACTTGGTATCATCTAGCTTTTCAGGTCTAATCTTGGATGAGGCACAAGAGGACAAGTGTGTGCATAAAGTCAATGTAATTACAGAAAGTAGAATGTATGTCTTTTCTATCCTGTAGTAATTCTCCAGTTCAGTTCCCAGAAGATGAATGTGAGTTGAAACTAGAATCTTTCTCAGTTTTGAGAGAGAGAAGGGTCCAGAATGGAAAGCTATTCAAAAGAGACCTTACCTCAGAAGATAAGAAAACTTAATAATAACCATTGTGATTTACTCTGAGTCAAATAGTAAATATTTCATGCAGAACTTGAAGCTTTACCTAGTTCATTCACCTTATGTTAATGGTTAGACAGTTATCAGAAGGACAGCTATATTATTGACTCTAAGCATGTATGAGTCCTGCATCCAGCAATGGAGATACTTAGAAAAACAAACTGTATCTCAACTGAACACGTTTATACTTATTATTCTATAAACAGTTCAGGACAAAGACATCTATATATAATTTACATTTTATTGGTATCATAAGTAGTTCAGACAAGGTTTAAACTGTTGGGAAATGTGAGATACTGTTTAGTGGTAGAGAGCTTTCCTAGCATTGGTCAGGCCTTGGCTTTAGCTCTCAAGACGTACAACAAGCAACAGGAAGACTGCATAGGGCATGTGTGAACAGCTTATTGCATATGTGGGACTTGAGCACTGGTGGACTTGGGTATCAACAGGAGGGTCCTTGAGCCTGTTCCCTGTGGATACTTAGGGGCAGCTGTATATTTTTCATCGTGCATTTCAGTTTTCAAAATTAAGCAGCCAAGTCACACATACTTCTAGATACTCGGATACTCGGGGGTCGGGGGCTTGAATTTGATTTTGAGTTCATTTCAAACAGTCCTTGGAGATATTACAAAGTCTTCCTATCTTACGTCTCTCCTTCCTATTCCTCCTCACATCAGCATATGTTCATATACATAGATGCTGCTGGAAAATGTTCATCTTTTCAGCTAAAATAATGAAGTTTTCCACCATCATATTTTACTTCGGCAAAAAAGCAGAAGCTTAATTGCAATGGTTTAAAAGGCAATGAAATCTGCCACCCTGTCAGTTCTTGCCTAATCCTCTCACTTTTGAACTACATCAAAACATGTCTCAGTAGCTGATTACCATTTCAGTTTGGAACATTCCAGATTTCCCTTTCTCAATGTACACAGCTTAGTAAAGCTCTTTTCGGGTGGCACTTAGTTAATTGAAATGGCAGTTACAAACAGCAGTACGGCACAATTTTGTTCAGGCAGAGCTGCAAATTTTATTTGGATTTGTGTTTCATTCTGTGTGAGACAGAATGCCATGTAGCCTACCTAGGCTGGCCTCAGACATACCATGAACCAAGAATGACTTTGATCCTTCTAGCTCTATCTCCTATGTGCTGGGAATATCTGGCTACTATACTTCTTGAGAAAAGGGAAATAGATCGTGTATTGTATAGACATTATGAAAGAAACACAGAAGTAAACAATTACAAAAAAGCCAGGAAGATATTCAGTGCTGCCGCATGAATGCAGGCTGTTTGAGATCTTGTGCTCCATGCCCTGTGCTACAGAACAACAGCAGAAATAGCCACCAGCAAACTATATCAACTATGAACACTATGTATGAAAGAGGAAAAATGTTTTGCTTTGTTAATATGAACAACAAGCAATGACCAAAGTTTTGGGGTATTTGCTGATGTTCACAGGCCAATTCTATTGACCCATTAATGAGTGATGTGTCACCTCATTCCTTATTTGAATATGAGCAATGACATACCTCAAGATCAGAATCTGGGGGAGGTGAGGGGTTATTGTTTCTCCTGCCTCGGCCACGTGACTTCCCATCAGAACCTCGACGCAGACGATCTGAATCCGAATCTTTAATGGGTGTTGAAGGGCTGTGGATTGTACTGTACTCTGTAAGAACAGAAGAGGAACTTTCAAGTCCCACCACCACAGTGCCAGGAAGCCCTGTTTTAATTCACAGGGAAGCTTAAAGAGCAAAGCTCCTTCCACTTAGCTTAAATCCTACATTATCTTCTACTTGCATTAGGAAACAGCTCAAGATATATGAGAATCTACAACTTGTTTTGAAAGTGCAGTGTGGTCAGAAGCCACTCACCTTTAAGAGTATGAGAAAGTAGACTGTACTGCATTGCCTCTATTTTCCTGGTGTCCTGTGATAAGCTGTTTTTCCTTCCCCAGTGGTCTCCACTGCTCACTCCCCAATGGTCTCCATTGCTCACTTCTCAATGGTTTCTGCTGCTTACTTCCCCACTGATTTCCACTGCTTACTTCCCAATGGTCTGTACCACTTCTATCTGATTCCATAAATGGCCCCGGCCACCCGGGGAGCTTGATATTTGATTCAGCTGTGGCTCCCCCAGCTACAAACAGGATTCTGGTTCATGGGGAGAGATGAAAAGACAACCAGCCCCAGGGCAGGGAAATCTGAGTCACAGGACAGACTTTTCTTTCCAAAATTTAAAATCACCACTTTCTCCCTCATTTTATGTGAGAATACAAGTTTGACCTGAGAAGGGGAACAGACTTTCAGACAAAGCCGGACATGGTCTAGCATCCACCTGGGCCCTTCTTGTGTCTTAATCTCTTTGAAGCAAACATCCAACATCAGGCATAACATTAAAATTATTCCTCTGGCTGATTCAAAGAAACCACTGGAAAAATTACATAGAAACCACAGCTAATAAAGAACAACTCCAAAAAGGCTGGAAGGAAGAGTTGAACAGTTCTGGACTTTCTGGAAGATTTTTATCCTGTGTCCAGAATGAACAAAAACCACTCACTTTCACCTCTTATTATATTCCCTATTCCCATCAGATAATCTATACTCTACCCAAGTTTCAGATGGTCCTGAACCCACAAAGCTTTGAGCCACATTCCTTTACTAGATAGGGATGGAAATCTATTTAATATGAATAATTCTTTCTAACTGTAATCTTGTTGATCATAAATAGACAGAAAACTATGAAGGGCAATTGAATGCCTGGAAGCTTTTACTGGTAGATTCTCAGTCCCATCTCTACCTAATCCCCAGTCTTCACTATACCTCATCCCCAGTCTCATCTCTACCTCATCCTCAGTCTCATCTCTACCTCATCCTCAGTCACAACTCTACCTCATCCTCAGTCCTAACTCTACCTCATCCTCAGTCCTAACTCTACCTCATCCTCAGTCCTAACTCTACCTCATCCTCAGTCTCATCTCTACCTTATCCTCAGTCACACCTCTACCTCATCCTCAGTCTCATCTCTACCTCATCCTCAGTCACAACTCTACCTCATCCTCAGTCACAACTCTACCTCATCCTCAGTCTCATCTCTACTTCATCCTTAGTCTCATCTCTATCTCATCCTCAGTCACAACTCTACCTCATCCTCAGTCACAACTCTACCTCATCCTCAGTCCTAACTCTACCTCATCCTCAGGTCTAATTCTACCTCATCCTCAGTCTCATCTCTACCTTATCCTCAGCCTCATCTCTACATCATCCTCAGTCTCATCTCTACCTCATCCTCAGTCTCATCTCTACCTCATCCTCAGTCTCATCTCTACCTCATCCCAAGTCCTAACTCTACCTCATCCTCAGTCACAGCTCTACCTCATCCTCAGTCACAACTCTACCTCATGCCCAGTATCATCTCTACCTCATCCCCAGTGTCATCTCTAACATCATCTTCAGTCCTAACTCTGCCTCATGCCCAGTGTAAAATTGGACATATGGCCATCTCTACTATGGCTTCAACACAAAGCATTCATATAGCAGAGTTGGTATCAGATGCACTTTGTAATCTAAGTTCTTCACTGTAAGACCTACCATAAGCTGGGGACTCTCCCCAGCTTTGGGAAGAGTCCATGTGAGAGGAGCTGAAGATATCTAATGCTGTATCTTGTCAAGTGGTGACATCTGTATGGATTTCCAGATTGCTTTACTTTGTCCACAAATATCTAACTTAGGTTCTATCATCGTAGATTTTATTACTGTCCACTACTTCATCTTTTTAGTGTATATTTGTCTTTAAAATACAATTAAAATTTAAAAAATTATTGCCATCTTTTTTGTAAATAAACTATAGTTAAATACAGTTGAGTTCATTGAGCAAAACAGGAAAAATTATGCAGTTATTTTTCCTTGTAGAGAAAAATGATTTTAAAAGATTAACAGTTTGACATCTTTTAATATTAAAATATATATTTTCACAACATAGAAACCTCTCTTTATTAGGAGGGAGATGTTATTAAAACTGATGCAAGCTGGTTTTATAGACATCTCTTCCTTTGTGTTCTATGGGGTGGAAGGAAATGCGTCTAACTGTAAACCAGCTTTACTGATTCTAATGTCTTCTTCCTGCTACTTGTGCAAAACAACTCTTCTAATCCATCCACTGCTCATGTTTCCCCAAACCCTCTCCAATTGTTTGGCTTTACCCACACTGAGATGTGGGTGTGAAAATATTCTAAAGAACATTCATTCTCACAAGCCCAGCTACAGCACTAAGGAACCAGAATACACGGTTGCATGGACCAAAGTTCTGACTGTAAGGGCTGAAAAGTCACTGACTCATAAACAAACACAAGGGGATAAAATCAAAGGGAAAGGTTATGACACAGGAGAAGTGGAATTCTTCAGACAATAAAGGACATCCACATAACTCTAATCATGACAGAGGAACCAGGAGAGAAAGAAGTGAAATGTGTTCTGGATAGGGGCATGTCAGGGATAAGAAAAGACAAGAAAAACAAAACAAACAAACAAACGAAAATGGTATGATCTGGGTCTACAGAGGACATAACAAGGCAGTTGGAGTAACCAGTGAAGAGTTCAGGCTAGGAGAGGGAAGCAAGACAAGCTATATCCAAGAGTAGGAGATGAAGGAGCAGATAATTCAGGAGTTCACAAGAGGGAGGAGTGTGGTCTGGATAGAGGTGGTGCCATATGGGCAGTGATTAATCTGAGTCACTGTCTGAAGGCAAATCAGTGACTAAGTGGATACAAAAGAAGTCAAGGATGATACTCATGTCTGTGATTTGCCAGCTGGGTAAACTGGAATACTGAGGATGAACAGATTGCTGGAGAGAGGGGAAACCTAAGATTTGCTTGGAAATAACAAGTCTGAAGAGGTTACGGTCATCCATGTAATGTTCGGTAAGGCAGCTGAAGCTCAGGAGAGAAGTGTTGACAGGGTTTAGGTTTGAAAAATTGACTCCAACTTAAAGGAAGAAATGGAAAGAAATGCAGCCTGTGTAGAAGAGATGGGTAGGGGAAGGTGGTGGGGTTGGGAAAAGAGAAACTAAGGAGATTGGAGAGGAAGCAGTTTGTGAGGAGGTCAAAAGCTTCAGACCAGCTAATAGACAAGAAAATAAAGATGGAACCCAAGAGTAAAATAGACTTAGAGTAAGAGATATTGAATAAACATGCTAATAATATAGGCTTCAGAGGGTATAACATTAAACAGGAGGCAAGATCTATAGTTACTGGTAACTCTATACTTTGTTCTAAGCTCTGCCATCTTATCTCAATTCTGCTACAGTGTTGACCAACTCAATTTTAGTGATTAAAATTGTTCTTTAGCAATTCCATGTGTGTTATATGTTATGTTTACTCCTACACACTATCTTTTCTTAATTCCCACCACTGATTTTAACAAGGAATTCCAGTGTAGCTATGGGATGGGTCTGGGACTATCTAATGAAGTCTAGTAAGCTCACTGTTTGATACACACAGGGGCTTCTCATGTCTAGCTCTTTCTTTACTACCACTGTGCAGGTTACCCTACTGTTTTTACCAGATAGGCAAATCACAAGAAGGAAAGGGATCATCTTCTTTAAGAACTCACTTAAAAGCTAATGCTCACCTGTGTAGTTATTTAATACCAAAACTTGATATAGGACCTATAGAATTCATCATTTGCCAATACTACAGAAGCTTTCTATTAAGTTTTCAACATTGAAAAGAAAAACAGAAGACCTAGAAGAGTCCAGCTTGGCCAGTAGCTCTTACTTGAATTTTAGGGATGCGATTTCCAGTTTGCCCAGATCTTAGTCTCCTTCCTTACCAAACTGAAGACACAGACTGGGTTGTTGAACTTTAAAGTTCTCTTATCTTTGGAAGCACAGTGACCAAACTTTCTTAACAGTAAGCTCTTGGTCTCCCCTGCAATAGTGTAGTCAACATAAAAATTCCTGGGGGAAGTGCAGCCTCCCAGTTTATTTCCTGGACATTCTGGCCAAATACCTCATGCCTTCCTCAACTTGCGATCTGTAGCTCACACACAGTGCCACGTTATTTTCAGAAGGCTTATATCAATTTAGGTCTAGTTAGCTTTATCGTAAGATTATTCATGCACACAGGCTTCCCTACTTTAAAGAAAGCATTGCTATTTGGGCATCATGCCCAGTAAAAATCATTTTTAATTTGCATATCTTGGAAACATTTGTAAATACTTGTTTAAAAATTCCCTTCTTTCATGAACTACGAAAACTCAATTCTTAAACTTTTACTGATTAACATAACTCTTCTTTTCATACTTGAAGATACTATTCCACGTCTGAGATATCCTTAATATTTTCCTTTCACAGAGTCCTTTATTTACATGATATCCTTCTGCCCAGCAGGAAGGCCTGGTTGGCTCCCTGGAAATTTAGGGATAAATGCTCACATTTATTCTACAAAAGCAGGGGCTCTCTGCTCTAGTCGGATACCCTAGGGACTGTATCTGCCAGTGGCAGTTGTAAAAACAGAACTGTAGGTTGCTGAAGGCTTCTGTATTCAAGGAGAAAGGAAGCTCCTCATCCTTATTTCCTGTTTGAGTGAGGGGAAAGACTGCTCCCTAAGCAGAACACAGTGATGACCTGAGGAAGCTCTTGTCACAAGGACAATGACACTGGGCTGTGTCCAGAGGTTCTGTGATCACTGCTAGATCATAAACCTGTATGCTAAGATGAGACAGCTTACGGGATGCAGTGAAGAACTTCATGTAAAATCCATAGGAAGACTTTCTGAATTCAGGGACACAGGTCATGGTTATTGGTAATTGTGTTGTACTTGTGGCTAACATGGGCCTTAGATTACAAGAACATAATATTGCCGGGTGGTAGTGGCACACTCCTTTAATCCCAGCAGTCAGGAGGCAGAGGCAGGAGGATCTCTGTGAGTTTGAGGTCAGCCTGGTGTACAAGAGCTAGTTTCAGGGCAGCCTCCAAAGCCACAGAGAGACCCTGTCTCATCTACCCCCCCCCCAAAAAGAACACAACATACCACATTCCTAAACCATACTTGAGTCTGGGGCCTTGAAACATATCACATCATTGAAAATGAAGCAGGTTCCAGACAGTAACTGAACTTCAAGACTCTCAAAATCAACTTAACTATATGCAAAAATATCATCTAACAGATGGTAACCAAGCTCACGAGAAAGGCTGAAAGAAATAAGTCAGGAGCTGTGAACTCTAATTCATAGAAAGGAACATCACAGGTCCCTTGGTTCTTCTCACAGAAATGAATATGACACTGGACAGAAGAATCATATTAGATTTTGAGACATGTTTCTGTTTAAATTTAACATTGTTCTGTGGATTAAGTTTGATTAAATTACAGTAAGTGATATTGCATCTGATTTCAGGGATGTACTGGTAAAACATACCTATGATTTAAAAAAATATCCAAAAATTCTCTTAATGGTAATGAAATTATCCCCTGGGACAGCAGGTTGGGACCACTGGAAGACATGGAGACTATCAGTTATCCCCATGGCACTATGACAAAATACTTGTTGTAATCAACTTGGTAAAGGAAAAGATTAATTTGACTAATAAGGAGTTTCTATTCACCAGCCTTGGTCCTATTGTTTTGTGCCTGTGGCAGCCCATGTGGTAGCACCATGTGATGGCAGAGACCTATTTACCTAAAGGTGACTGAGAAGCAGAGAAGAAACAGGATATGACTAGAGACTATGATCCCATTCAAAGCACATTTCCAGTGACCTGACTGTCTTCACTATACTCTTCCCCCGGGACTACTGGAGCAAGTCTAACAACTAAAGCAAGTCTTCAGTATGTGGACCTCCAGTGGGGCACTTAATCCAAATTATAACAGAAGCCAATTTTTCCACACAATTTAATTTTTCATTCTTTCCCCCACCCTCTGTGTTTCTAATCCTCTAAACAGGGCTCAGTACATTTTTCCTTAAAAGAGTCAAATGGTAATCACCTCATGATTCCTCCTCACATGTTCCTTTTCGCAACTACTCTCACTGCCTCCATCACAGCAGTTAACAGAGAAGACACAAACACAACTGGGGCTAACAAAGGCATCAGACACTCATCTTACAAGTGAGCTTGTTTTCTCGTGTCTCCATGAACAGCTAGGTTCACAGCCCATGCCTAATATCTCAGATGCAAGATGGAGAGTACTCTTGGGCCTGACTCCATTGTCTGCACCCATCCATGGCTTTGGAACAAGCACAGATCAAAGGAGCAGATAAGTCAACCAGTGCTACCAGGTAATAAGTGAATTGTTTCTGAGAAAAGCAAAACCGCGGGGCCAAGAGTCTCATTCACTCTATTAGGAAAGCAGAAAACCTGGGTGAAGAGGCAGCTGGGAAAAGAACCTGAAGACTGCACACTGAGCCCTTTTCTGTGACTTCAAAAGAGCTCTCACTGTTGAATCTGACAGACATACCTCATAGTTAGACATCACATGAAATAGTCATCCCTTCCCACAAGGCAGGTCGGGGAAAGGCTGTCTGGATTCATGCTCTGTGGCCAGAGACTGTCAAAATTGAAACCTGAAGTTGCCATCACTCTTAAAATTCCCTACAACAGTGACCTACACTCCATACTTGAATTCTCCTGTGACTCAATACCATAGAAGTCAAATGCTCACAGTAGAGCACAGATGCACATACACACATTCCATCAGGTCCCCTGATTTTTTAATTAATAAAAGTGGAACAATGTTGGAATGTTTCTTTCAAAGAGCCTTAATATAAAACTCTTTTGTAAAAATGATCTTGGAAACAAATCAGTCTGAAGCAGCTATACTAACTGTAGCTCTTAGAATTTGGGGAATGGAAAGAAATGGTTTCCCCATGTCATTCTTGTGCCTGTAAGTGTTTGATGGGTACTGAACTCAGAGCCTCATGCATGCCAAAAATATGCTTTCCCATTCAGTGAAATCCTCATCTGTTTTTTTCTAGATGGTGGTTAGTGTCCCCTGTGTGTTGACAATGGACCCCAGCATCTGACACTGCCCAGCTCACTGGGTCACCTCTCTGTGTTCCTTACTGTTCTGACTTAAGGGAACAATTAGCAGATGTTTTGGTTCTAAGGGCTTCTACATATTGCTGATGTGTTTCCCTCCTAGCTTTTTAGATTACTCCCATGTCTCCATCTCTGCTCATCTGTGAAGAAGACAACTTCCCCCAAATGCTTCCATGCAAGCCCCAGTATAAAGAACTCTCTACTTCCCTATCCTCACCCCTACTACTCTATAATGAACTCACTACCTCCATATCCTTATCCCTGCTTCTCTCCCTGTTCATCCTGGCCTTCCAGGCACTTTCTGAATCCACCAAATGCCGTCTTGCTTCCAGGCCTTGGCCCATGCTGTTCCCTTTCCCAAGAACACTATTTCACCGTAGCTAATGTGGCTCCTTTGTCTCCAACTTCATGTTTTAGCTAAAGTCCCCGTGCCAGGTAAATCTTCCCAGATCAGTTGCCTTCCCTGATTCTACATTCCTTACCCAGATGCTCATCTTTCCAGGTCCTTGTGATTACAGCTCATTGTATACTCATACTTCCTGCACCTACAGTCAACATAAGCTCCCAAGAACCACTACTGAATTTTGCATAATGCAAAGTCTCTCATGTCCAGAGTTATGCCTGGAAGCTATTAAGGTTCAAAACACATGATTTTATCAACCTGGGAGGGGAATAGCCCATGGTTCACACAACAAAATACACCCAATCATTGATAACTGCCTCCCCGAACACACACACACACACACACACACACACACACACACACACACAGAGTCTATTTAACCTTTTTCTTGAGAAATATGTCCCAGGTAAATGCTCATTCTATTTGATAAGGGTATGACAGGAGACATTAAACACAGTTGGTTCTTTCCATTTTCTTGCTTCAGCAGATTCCAACAGTATGGAGCTAGATGAAGACCTTGGGGTCATGCTGGAGTTGGGAACTGAAGGAGTGGAGAGAATAGGACTCTCTGAATTTTAGGATTACTTCTACCCCAGACTGGTCAGGGATGTGTTAGAATCCTCATAGACTCTCTTTAGTAAAAGGAGAAGGTACCAGCTAGCACGAACCGCAGCCAGGACACAAACCCAGGGCAGAACATGGACAACTGATTAGTTCAAGTTTTTTTTATAGTGCACGACATAACCTATGGAATAGATGTCCCAGTCTGTGTATATTCCAGAGTAGGCTTGCTGGCTTGTAATACATATGATTAACTGGATGTTGTCCTCTCCTCAGTTCCCTCAACAACAAAATGCAGACCATACTGTTGTGAAGATATTACACATAGATGCAGGTAAGAAAGTATTTTGCTCAAACACATTAGTGTTGCTGTCATGTTAACTATTCAAAGCCATCAATTTGGGCTCAGCTATGTTGTTTGTAAAGAGGATCATAATATGATCTCTTAGTTTAAGCTACTTTTGTCCTTTAAGGAAGTTCAAAGTCAAGCATGTTCTGAGGAACAAAATTTACATTTACAAATGCTCCACTTTGCTCTCCCCTCTCTACCTGTTGTCTGTCTCTTACCCAGACATCATTGGATGCTGAGGACAAGTTCCATCTCCTCTGTTATTTTCCCCCAGTTACTCTAAATGAGGAACCTCTGTCCAGGCACTCTTTATGGCCACATTTCTCTTTCTAGAGCTGTATTCTAACATTTCAACTTCTTTTGGGTTCATCAAATACATGACTGTCTTCCCTGTTGATAAAATTCTTCCTGAGGTCAGCAAATGACCTCTTAAGTTCTTTATCTTTACAAAACCCAAATGAATATTCAAAGTAAGGAGAGCTTGGTCTTGTGAGATGTTATAGCACACACATACACACACACACACACACACACACACCACACACACATATATATATACATATATATTCTCTTTTTGTTATCTGTCTCTCTCTCTCTCTCTTTCTCTCTCTCTCTCTCCTTTATTTGGTGAGGAAGGTACTAGCGATTAAACTTAGGACCTCACACACACTAGGTCCGTTTTCTATCTCTGGGATGCACCCTCAGGCCCCTTGAAGTACATCTTCAAATCCTCAAATTTTTCCATAGAGTAAATAGTGCTTTCTACATTCTCTGCAACATAATAGCGCAATAAATATATCTTAAGGGAAATACAGTCTTCTGTTGTAATGATTATCTACGTCAGAGACTGAACTAGATGAACATCTTCTGAAATGAGTGCTGTAGGGAAAACACAAAAGGAGGCTGGGGGAGGAAGCGGCCCCATGCAAAGCCTGCAGTCCTCACAATGCACTAAGGAAAGAGGGGTAGTGTAGGGTACCACAAAGCAAATACGTATCACAAATCCTTCAGGTTTTACATTTGGGATCTACTCTGGCATAGACAATGGCCTTTTAAAAATAAAGTGTTTGAATTAAGGAGGTTTGGGACTCTGACTTTCAAGAAGAAAAGATGAAATAGCGTCTATTCTTGGGAAGCTACAACTAAATAATGCTACAGTGTGAATATGGAGTGTCTTCTGGGTCCCATTTGCTAAAGACTTGACCCTTAGCGTCTCACTACTGGGAAGTAGAGAAAACTATTCTGCTTCTACCTCTGAGCCACATCTGCGCATCACTGACACCTTGCAGGGATGGAGCCTTGGTCACTGGGAGTTGCCTTCAAAGAACGCTCCTTTCTTTGCTTCCCGAGAGAGGGTTTTTGACCTGCCTTACATCCCACCCATGATGTGCCACCTTTCCATGGGCCCAAAGCAATGAAGCCAACACATCACATATGACAACTGCTGAAACCATGGGCCCTAGTAAACCTTTTTGGCTTCATACATTGATTTTTCCCAGGTAGCCTGTTACAGTAACATACAGCAATGCTCAAACTGGTCTGTGTGCATGTTGTCCAAAGAGGTGACGTTATTCAGTCCCAGAGCTGTGACTCAGTATGCAAACACAAGTGCTTCCAGAGAATGCAGTGACTGTTGACTAAAACATATTAATTTTTAATGTTATTTTCTGAGTGGTTTACACCCTACTTTTCCAAGAAAGGTTGACAATAACCCATCTACTAAGTATTATATTGTGTGTGTTTTCACATGAATGTGTGTTCCAAGTGTGTATGCGTATGAGAGCCTGAGGTCAAGCCTGGGCTTTAGCCCTCAGAGCTCTCCACTGTTAAGGGCCCCAGGGATCAGCCTGCTCCCAGGTCTCCAGAGCTAGCGCCTCAGTGCCAGGGCTACATGCGTGCATCACCGTACTCAGTTTTTTACTTGGAGTCTGGAATACCAAATCCAAGTCCTCATACTTGGATGCTTTGCACTTTACTGAGAGAGCCATCTCCACAACACACCTCGTCTACTTTTTCAGGAAAGGGAAATGATGCCAGGGGATATGGTACACACAGGTTTCTGTACCTCAGGGTTTGTGGTTAATACTGGACAAAGGCATGTGGGAAGCCAGAGGACAACTTCAAGGAGTTAGTTCTGTCTTCCCACAATGTGGACCTTAGGTATTGAACTCAGATAATTAATCTTGGTTGCAGGTACCCTTATTCACTGAGTTATGTCATTGGCAGTTATTAGTTTCTGGGTTGAATGAGACATTAAAGTTAGCCATGATGAGAGAAAAATTACATTGTCTTAGGGAAATCACAGGGCACTGCCAAGACCCAGAAAGAAGGCCAGAGGCCTAAGAGCCTATGATACTCCTCAAAAGACATTTGGGATTCACAGGGAGGCCGAGTAAGAGGCCATCAACTTTAACAGTTACCTATGACAGTGTTCCCAGGAGCATACATACATGGAGTCCTCACCCCCCTTTTCTCAGATCCTGGCAAACAGGAAGGAAGAAATAAGCAAATTAAAAAGAATAAGGAAAAAAGACTTCAATAAAGCTTTGATTACATTTGATTTTTTCCTTTTGCTTTTTAGAGTCTCAATGAACATTAATTACCTTATCAAAAATATAAGACTTGGGACTGGAAAGCAGTGTTTATTGCCCAAGAATGAGGACCAGATTTCAGACCCCAGCATCCACATAAAAAGCTCTGCTAGTCATGCTGTGGGAGGGGAGGGCAGGGTTCACTGGTCATGAGTCTAGCTCCAGGTTTATGGTGCAGGAACTGTTTCGAGGGAATAAAGTGGATAGCATGGAACAGAAGACCCAGTACCCTCCTCTAGCCTCCACACATGTACACATGTATACATTTGTGCAAATACCACACCCCACTGCCACACAGAACAGAATGAAAAGACAGAAGACTTAAAGAATCTTGATGACTTAGGCTGTCAGAAGCAGAATTGCCCCTTTCACACACTAGTTGAGGTCTTCTAGGTAAATGAATACCCCAGTCATCTTATTCACTAAATAAAGTACCATCTTCTCTGTAGTGTGTTCATTACTCACTCTCTAATGCTCTGTTGATAAGCTCAAAATGTCCCTCATTCTCATATAATTTAGATGCTGATTTCAAATCCCAGTTGTCATTCCATGTGTAGGAAACAGGTAAGTGACACTTTGTGGGCTTCCTGACACAACCACAGAGCACAATGCATGGTAATAATGAACTTCAAGCAAGGAGAATTCATTGGTGACCTGAGTTCAGATCTTTTTTTCTTGTTATATCTTTAGCCCTAGCACTGATCATGGTGTCTGTCAGACAATCATTAACAAATCCCCACTGGATATATGAATGGAAGGGAGCACCTGAGAGTCTAGAACATGCTAGATACTTTGATAATCCATCCATTTCACCTGTGCAGTCACCTTTCATCACAAACAAAAGCACTTAAGTTGAGAATTTTAAACCAAAAGTTAAAAATGCTTCAAATATCTAAGATAATTTAATTTTTAACATACCTATAACCTCATGTGATGGATTTCAGGCATACTAAAACATTATTTAAAACCACTTTAAGACTTGGTATACAAGGAATGTATTAAACCAACTTAGACATGTTCTACCTCCATGATTTTTCATTATGTACTTGAAGCTATTTCAACATTTTGCAAAGTCAAGTCTGTAACACCTCTGGTTTCTATAATTTCATGTAAGAGATGCTTAAACTACACTAGTCTTAATTCAAAGAGATCTACTGCTCATGGCCTGCCAAAAGTAAATGACAAATTCAGAATTCAAATCCAAGGGCAGTTAGACCAAATTCAAGTGCCCACCTACCTTCTCAGTTTCTCTATATTGAACTGCATGGGAGTGTGGTGCCCAAGAGGTATTCAGAGATACTCCCTGGCTGAGGTGTTGGGTAGGTAGGAAGAGTAGTAGAAGCAAGGTTTATTATATTCATTCCCAGTGAGCATCATCATATCAGAGGGTTAGAAGGAAACCCAAAAAGTAGAAAGATCTCTGTAACAAGCCCTTACAATCCATATCCTTAACTTATTCTACCTTGGGATTTTGCAAGATCAACAGAATACCCGTCTTCATCGCTGTAAGGCTGAGCAGTGTGGGAAATGTCATGCCATGCCATTCTGTTTCCTGAGGCAGTCATTTCAGTACACATCAGGAGACTCTGCTGAGGATAGGCTGAGATTCTTTGAAAATTTTAATCCTTCTAGATTCCTTTTATGTATTCAATAATGTGACAGATGACCTTAGACAAAGGCAGTCCTGGGTTTGTAGTTAATAGCTGCCCAACTATTTCATGGGAAACATGTAAAGTAGGTTTATTGATAACAAGAGGGTTCTTGATTTATAATACAACCGTGTTAGGAACATTTTTCAATCAGTTTGAAACTCAGAGTCTATTTTCTCATAAAACAATGGCAGATAGGATTTCCAAATCAATTTATGGTTCCAAAGTCAACCGATAATCTACGTGAGACACCGTACACGCAAAATAAAATAATAGAAAAGTGTACCACCAAATAGCAGCAGTGGTATGACTGAGAAGCAGTAAAATTTCTTAAGTAATGATCCTAAAGAAACTTGTTTTTAATTTTAGGAGATACTTGATAAAGTTTCATGAGGTGCTGTAAATATTTCCAAAAGTGTTAGAAAGTGATTTGGGATGCTAAGATTTCCACTTTCACCCTAAAACAGATGGTCTCCATCTTACATGATACAATTCATTGCTATACCTGCACTCAGTGTTTATCAACCATAACCTGGAGAAATCAAATTTTAAAATGTAAAAATGTAGTTGGGTAAGGTAGAGAATTGGGCTCTTGAGGATGAGGGGGAAAGGAAGAAAGTAATAGAAAGATGACAAATTGTTCCTAAGCAAAACATGGTGGGTGGAAACAGGGAATGGAACACACTAGAGAAAGCGGAAGAAGCCACGTGTGATCCACACAACTAATTATAGAATGCTGAGACTCTAAAATACTTAAAGAAACTTAAAGCCTGCCTTGTTCTGTAGGGGTAGGTGCTATTTCAAACCTTGGGCACCTACTCAACAGAATGTTGATAAAGATGTCTCTACTGAATGCCGTGAGTGACGTAGGAAACTGTAACATAGCTGCAGCCTTTTAGGACTCTTCCTTTGCATTCTCGTTTTTCTGCCCATTTGCGTGCTCAGACCCAGCCGCTCTCTGAAGCAGCATGCTTTACTGATGGAGAAGCAAGCTTGAAGCCAAGGGTCTAGAGCTGGTGTGATGTATTGATGTTGACTTCATCTTACTTTCTCATCTGTGAAGCTTGGATAAGTGTCCACACTGCCTATATTTTATGTAGCTGAGTGAGAATGAATTAAGTTGATAAGTTCAGAGGAAAAGAAAAAAATTGAATGTAGAAAGGTGGTAGCTAAAGACCTTCTGTATTAGGTGAGAGCAACCTGGGACCTGGCCCCAGAAGATAAAGGGAGACTCATTCTTCTCTGTAAACGTGGCTATGTCTTTTTCGTTCTGTACTTGTTAATGCATCATTACTGCTCAGTAATTAAAGATATTCATCAAACCGAGTGTACAAGTTTAGATTAACACTTAATATAAAACCCACTTACTGGGATGAAGGTTAGTTGGACGGTAGAACACTTTTGCTTAGCATGCAAGAGGACCTTGGTTTGATTGTTAGCCCTTCAAATATCAAACAAACAAATCCACTATTAAACTATCTGATTCTAGTTAAATTAAGCAAAACACAACCATATGTCCTCTGACCAACCAACCCCAGTTTACATGGATTTGTGTTGGTCCAACAAGATGTTTAGCAATTTATGATGTTTCAAATAAAGAATTCATTATGAAGGAAGCTGAAATAATGAGTGCTTATGTGGTTAACTTAATCAGATTAATAATGTATGATTTTATTTTGATTATGGATATACAAGACATAGATTACATATTACATGCAGAGGATGACATCCTGGACCCCAATGTACTAAAGTGACTCAGTAAGACATCCTGACTCTTGTTGAACTCATTATTAACTCAGACAAATCAAAGTGAGTCATGAAATAGATAATTTCTCTAAGTTTGAATTTGTAATTCTTACATTGTATTCTGTTTTGTTTTTTTGAGACAGGGTTTCTCTGTGTAACAGTCCTGGCTGTCTTGGAACTCATTCTGTAGACCAGGCTGGCCTCAAACTCATTGAGATCTGCCTGCCACTGCCTCCCAAGATTAAAGGTATGTGCCACCACCACCCTGTCTTATAATGCATTCTTAAATTGTACACCAAAACTAGCCACCTCCCTACCATATTTAATTAGAAACAAATGTCAATTTCCAAATGATAAAAATTGATCTTCATTATATTTTGACATCATAAGACAAAAAGTGGACTTTACTTCCATATAGTTTATAGTCTCATTAAGGGTAATGCTGCCTGTCCTCTGTGAAAACAGAAAGTAAGAAAATAAATGCCATCAAGACACACAAGTCCAACAAACCCTAACAAACATCTGTTTCCCTTTCTCACATCTTAATAGTCTGGCTATTTTAGATACAAACATTTGTTTTGCTGACAAATGTTTCCAAAAAAGTTAGTGGAGATTATTTCACTGAAATGGTTCATTCTTGAGCTGAACAAATTGCAAACTTCTCCAACATCTACAGACATCTGTGAAAATGAGCAAGTATGGCCTGCAGATTTTCCAACCATTCAGGCCATGCCGGCATGCAGGAGTAGGGTGCATGTTATTGCAAACCTTAATATCAATTCTGCAGTAAGCAATCTCAGGCATGCTCAGTCCTAGATACCAGACCCACATCTCCTGCATTTATGAGGAGATGTCTGGCAGTTTAGCTTTTCATCCTGTCACACCGAGTTCCTGCAAGAGCCAGAGTTCTGGGCTTTGCACAAGATCTGTCCCGTTTTTCAAGTCCTTTGCTCTACTTTTTTGTGCCTTGGCAGGGATCAAAGAAGCACAGGGAACAAATGGTTTCCCATGCATATTGAATTCCCTCTTACACTGATTTTTCCTCTGTCACTTGAAATTCAATATTGGCAAGGTTCCTGCACAGCACCTTAGCTACTAACTCGTCTGCATTCGGTCAGGGAGTGCTAACGGGAGAATTCAAGCCATTTCTTTTGAAAAATTTACATTTCTATGGTATTCATACTAAAATTCTCTCTTAATAAAAAACAATTGGCTTTTATGTCACATCCGCTTTAAATGTGTTTTTCACCACATACTCCTCTCTGTCACTCTGATTTGCTTTATAGTAGTAAAAAGAAGAAAAGAAAAATTACAAGACTTGTAAGTAAATATTTCTTTCCTAAGAATTCATCCAAAAATTCTTAGCTTACTACCTAATGTTTATTGAACATTAAACAGCTATGTGCCTTTCCAATCCATTGCACTAAAACTGACTCTCCAGCACCTTCTGACTTCTGGTCAACTCATCAAAACATTAGGTAAACCTGAAAGATGGAGACAAATAGAATGGACCTTATGTGCTGTAGTGTATAACAATGAACTTAAAACTCTAAGCTCTTGAATTACATTTGAGTATATTTGTTATGTATTATAATGAAGATGATAATTGTCATAATTAGTAGGAACTATTCTGAGGGATTTGGGACAAGAATTATATTTTGAAAACAATCAACTTACAAGAAATAATAGCTGGGTTTCAAGTGAACACCCATATTCTGCTTATATGTATGATTCATGTGGTTAAAATATATTCTTTTTAAGAATGGCTTAGGTTCTCTTTTGAGAGAAGTCAGTTTATTTTAAAAGTTCCTTGATGATAATACTTTCAAGTTGTTAAATTCATTTTATACATTCTTTTGAAAACACACATTTGGTTATATTAATTTAAGAGTTTAGTGTAAGATTGTACAATTTATAACGCAAATCCTAAGAGACAGTATGTATATTAATTTGGCTATTACAAAAGATGAAATGCCCCAAAATTTCTTTTCTCATATTTCTACATCTTAAACACTGAAGAAAAACTTTGATCTATTAAAAATGTTTTTAAAAGAAAATGAAAGCAGGTACTGTCTATCATCTTAAAGTTAACAAAATCATGATTCGATTCTGACACTGTTTTCTGTCTGGGATTGCACAGGAAACTACAGAGCTGATTTTGGTCCAGTTTTTTTTTTATAGATAGTGGGATTCTAATTTCTTATAAATACCCCTTTTCATAGAAGCAAAGTACTTTCTCAAATGCTAGGAAGTCATTTAATTGATAAGAGAAGAATAATTGAGTGATTGCAGCTAATGAAAGTATTATATACCATCAACATTCTCAGATTTTTCTTTCTTATAAATTCACTGAAAGGTTTTCAATGGAAAATTATGTAAATATATTTTAGAATAAATATTTAAAAAAAGAGGCTGTGAAATTTCATGGTACATCCAAAAATAGAACTTATATGGAAACCTAGCCCTGAAAGAAGGCCTGAGGTCAGTCATCCAATCACCAATCAAATAAAAAATACGTTAAAAAGTAAGAAAGTAACAAAATTTAAAAGGAAGTCTATGACTTTTATAAAAATTATGAAGGGAAAGAAAGAAACAAAACAGCCTCTACTTTTCTAAAATAAGGTCAGTTAACAATTCAGCCACACAGCCCAGCTAACCCTGATAAAAAGTAAAGACATATAGACTGCTAATACTACAAATGAAAGAAAATCATCACTAGAAATTTTACAGCTATTAAAGTAACAATAAAATTATCATGAGTCAGGGGCACATATGTCTATGGTTATTGCCCTTAAGGCTGAGGCAGGGGTCAAGAGTTTGGAGTCAGTTGGGGCTCCAAAAAAGTAAACAAGACAAAACACAATATTATAAATAGTCCTATGCCACAAATTAGGTGGACTAGGTGAAATGGATCAATTCCTTGAGAGAAACAATCTTCCAAAACTCACATAACTTATACAGACCCACATATGTGAAGTAATTACAGATCCAAAGAGAAATCCCTAGATCCAGATCAGTTCACTAGTAAATTTCATCAAATAGTTAATGAATAAACTATTTTAATTCTCTGTATTCATCTAGAAAACACACACAGAGGGAATGGATACTCCTCAGCTTAGGCAATGAGGTCAGCATTATGCTAATACTAAAACCAGACAAGGATATCACAGGATATGAAAACTCTAGACAAGGATCTCTCATGAATATAAATGCAAAGATTCTCAGGAAAGTATCAGCAACTGAGTCCAAGAATATATATAAAGAATTAGACAATATGACCAAGTGGGAATAGTATAGGTATGGAAGGTTGGTTCAAAACTGGAAAATGAAATAAGTGCAATCCGTCACATCAATATGCTAAAGAAGAAAAGCTACAAACATTCCAACACATGTGGAAAAAGCACTCGACAAAATTCAATAGCCCCACTCATGACAAAGTAGAATCAAAGGGAAGGCCCTTCTCTTGCTAGCAGCCATTTAAAGACACAAACAGTGCCCACATTCTACTGGGTGGCCTCATAGCCAGGAGTATACGGACAGCACAAATTGAAGATGATTATGTTTATAAAGAAACACCTACTTGGGGCCGGGAGAGGTGGAAGTGACTATGGTTGGAAATGGGAAAGGAGGTAG
This sequence comes from Mesocricetus auratus, assembly GCF_017639785.1. Classification (NCBI taxonomy): domain Eukaryota; kingdom Metazoa; phylum Chordata; class Mammalia; order Rodentia; family Cricetidae; genus Mesocricetus; species Mesocricetus auratus. The sequence goes on along the minus strand of NW_024429184.1, from coordinate 62,132,345 downwards.
TTGGGGTTAAATATGATTAAAATATGTTAAAGAATTAATACAAATATTTTTGAATGATACAATTAAACTCACGCCTAAAGAGTGAGAAACTAGATGCTTTCTTCCTACAATAAGGACAGGAAAAAGTCAACTCCTTTTCCATCCCTATTCACCACTCCACTGGAAAGCCTAGCTAGTCAAAAGCAAACCCAGAAATACACAGATGTGGTGGAAGAAATAAACGATTTGTTTACAAATGACAACTGTTCCCCTAGTCAATACTGAAGAATGACCGTCTTCATTAAAGAGGGGAAAGTAAAACTTCTGAAATAAGTGATCATAATAGGGTTAAAACATAAAATGTAACAGAAATAAGATTATTGCTTTCTTATACCCCATCACTTATGTCAGCAGGAGAGAGGGAGAAGGAAAAGCGGGAAAGAGAGATAAGACATTTAGAAGAAGAGCATGAGGAAAAGTACAACATTCAGATGAAAGAAACCCAAGATTCCAGGCCCGTGGATAGAAAGATTCAGTAATGTCAAGATACTAGTTTGTACCAAGCTGATTTAGAAATTTAACATAATTCCAAGTAAAATACTAAACTATCAGTTCTCAACCTGAGGATTGTAACCCCTTTGGGGTCAAATGACACTTTCACAGGAGTTGTCTAAGACCATCAGAAAACATAGATATTTACATTACAATTCATAACAGTAGCAAACTATAGTTCTGGAATAGCAATGGAAATTATTTTATGTTTGGGGTCACCACAATATGAAGAACTGTATTAAAGGGTCTTAGCATTGGGGAAGTTGAGAACCACTGCTCTACACATTTATTTTATGAATATTGACAAACTGATACTAAGGTTTAAATGAGACAGAAACAGACAACATAATTTTGGAGAAAAGTTAAATCACAAAACGGACATGTTCTGGCTTTAGTTCTTACTGCTGAGCTACAGTGACCAAGATGCATACACTGGAGAGAGAATCAGCATCAAGAGAGAGTATAGAGCCCAGAAATGCATATCAGCATGGTCATCTAATGTCTGTCTAAGGAGCAGATGCAGTATAACAGAGAAAAGTCTCTTCATAAAGTGAAAAGGACAACAGGCTCTCTTCATGTAAACAGAATGAATCTGCAGTCTCACCTATGTCTTGCACAAAAACTAATCCAGAATGTATCAATGCAGAGCTCCAAATTGCATGGGCAGTAACACATGAGATATTCTCTTTTTTTTCAGATTTCAAAGAATTTTATTGCTCTGCCATTCCTAATCTCTCTCCTGCTCCTTAAATGCAATGATGTGCTTTAGACTTGCATGTTGTCATCAATGTGACAACATACCTGGTGACAAGTACACTTAAGGGAGGCAGGGCTCCTTTTGTCCCACATTTGGAGAGTACGAGGCATTCTTGGAGGGAAGCCATGGAATGGGAACATAGGCAGAGGTCACACTGTGTCCACAGTCAGGAAGCAGAGAATGGATGGCTCCTGTTCAGCTCAGTTTCTCCTCATTCAGTATAGAGCCTTCCCACAGACAGTCTTTGTTTTTGGAACTTGCTCTGTAGACCAGGCTGGCCTGGAACTTGCATAGATCCACCTGCCTCTGCCTGCCGAGTGCTGGGATTAAAGGCGTGAGCCACCACCACTGCCCACAGGCAGTCTTACCTCTATTAGCTTAATTTAGGTACCTCCTCACAAGCACTCCCTAGGCTAACCTCATCTAGAGAATCCCTCATAGGCACCCCAGAGGCTAACCTCATCTAGAAAATCTCTCAGAGGAATCCCCCAGAGGCTTGTCTCCTAGGGTGACCCAGATCATCAAGTTGACAGTCAATCTAAGCCATCACAGTCAGAAATGCAGATATTCGAACATGTGCTGAGTTAACTGACTTCTCTACTATCTGAGAGTGGATGACTCCCCCCCACCCGGGGCTTATCTGCACCGTAATGCCTGAGAGCTGGAAGGTTCACTTAGAGAGTTAGGAACAAATCGAGTCACCAGACAGTCATACCCCATAGCTGTCTTCTGCCATCCGGAGCCCCTGACATGCCAGGATTCCACTTGTTAAAAGGGATCCCAGGACACATGAGACATTCTTAACCATCTTGGTTTTGGCAATGAATTTTTGATACAAGATCAAAGGTACTTATGAAAATCTGCTAAGGCAGATTTCTCTAAAAGTGAAACTATCTCTGTGAAAAATGTTGTCACTAGAAACCCATGTACTAGACAAAAACATTTGTAAAATATGTATGCACCATCAGCCTTGGAACCAAAATATATAAAGAATTATTTGAACAGTAGGAAAACAACATTATTTAAAAGCAGACAACAGTACTGATCAGTCATATGCAAACATGTTTCACATGGAAACATATACCACTAGGAAATAGCAAATGAAAACAAGATACCGCTGTAAATCTATGATAATGGCTCCAAAATACCAGCAACATGGAATGTTGACTAAAATGTGGAGCAGCTGCTATGCCATTGGTGAGAAGGGGAAATGGTGGTCATCTTGGAAAGCAGTTTCATGTTGTCTACCAAAACCCATCACAAATTTTACATATAACCCAGAACTATACTTCTAAGTATTTACCCAAAATGACTGGAGAATATACAAACACTTGTAGACCCAGATTGTCAATGTACAGGGAATAAGCGACTGCAGATTATTCAGCCCTAAATGGGACAAATGTATCACATCCCTCTCTCCTACAGACTCAGGGGTCATTTCAGAAGAGGGGGCAGAAAGTTCATAAAAGCCAGAAGCAATGGATGACTATAAGGAAATAGTATTTTCGAGACACAACAGGGCAATTGCACAGATGAATTCATAGCAATTGTGACAGTGTACATAATACCTCAACAATGTCAAGCCAAACAAAATCGCATCATGGAGTTTAGAGAAGTGGGCACCCAGTCCCATCCCTAGCTGAGGAGCTATTAGCGTTGGGTAGCTGCTGGGAGAGGAAGAATCAGTTTCATGTAAGGCTCTGACCCTAGTAGGTCCACCATGCTCCACGGCAGGACCCACCCCAGGAGTATTTGGGGAAGACAAACTGTACTTGCAGAGGCAGAGAGAGAAATACAGGGAAAGGTAGAGATGGCAGAGGTAGAGATAAATGAACAGATGGAGAAGGATCTGAGAAGGGTTGGTGTGAATATGATAAAAACACATTGTGTGAGATTTGGGGGGAATAAAATATTATTAAAACTGCATAGTGTAAAATAAATTGGTCACTATAAATTCCCCCTACCAAAAAAGAAACCTTGCCAGTTATCTTTCTGTGTTCAGCTCAACAAAACTTCGATGAAAAAGGCAAAACCAGATATCATGGTGGTTGCTAGGCAGACCACATGCATGTAATGACATAGGAAGGTCTAGTGACATATAACACCAGGCAGAAGCTACACTATAGCTTTCCGGGATTACAGAATACTGACTTTAACCCAATAGACTATATAATTCAGAAGAAAAGCACACCTGAAAATATTGACAAAAGTATGTGTTTGTTAATGTCAATACTTATTTCTATCTCAAAGTCACCAGATAATATTTCATAAATCATTCTAATTCTTTCATTTAATGTTCATGAATTTTTATCATTAATGTTCCTTTTTTATTCAGGGTAGGAAGAAAGGCAAGTTACTGTCCCCAAACACTGAGGGGACTCTTAGAATTTCTTCTGTAGACAGCAGGAAAATCTTTGTGAGAAAAGCAGCTGGACTCACAAGTCATGAAATGAAAGACTACAATATCTAAAGTTAAGTCAATGGCATGAGAGGTTTGGGAGAAAATGCAAGAAATAGAAGATTAATTGAGGAAGGTAAGCATATAATGCATGGGTGTTATTTTTCCCTAAAAGAACAACCTGTGAACAGAAAGAAAGTAAAAATACAGTGTAGAAAAGAGCCACAGATGGAGAAGCAGTTATATGCAAGGCCTTGGACAGAAGTATGAAAAATGCCCACAACAGACACACTGTTACACAATCCACATGTCATGGGAGGGGAAGGATGGGCCGGGCCTCTTGGTCTGCACAATTCCCCTTTGGTATTGTTTGAAAATTTTCTTCTTCTTTTTTAAACTCTCATCAGTGCACTGCTATCATTGAAAAAATATGTAATGACAAAACTATTAAATTCTAAATATTATAATTTATTTGGATATTCCATATGTGACATTAAATTAGTCTCGTATCTAGTTATCAATAACAATAATGTTATTTCTAAGTATATTCCTAAAGGCTATGGGCTACGTATACTATATCACAAAAAATGAGAATATTGTCAAATAAATTAATAAAATCTCTCATGAATTTGAGTTTACATAGCTTATATTAAAATTTTCAAACAAACAAACAATAATAAAGGTGGTGCCACAACTGTGCAGTCCAAAGTAGTTAAGTAGTTATGAAAATTTTCTGAAAGGGTACAACCCATTGCCTATGTTAATGACCTCAGAAAAATACAGTTAAGCATAAGAATCGAGCCGGAACTAAGTAAAACACACAATTACCTGCTGTGGGGTCCGCGACTGCCTGACTTGTGATGCCAGAGGGTGGTTCTTGGAGTTGGTAAGTGGCATTGGTCGATGGTGTCGTTGGGCTTGCGTTACTGCTTGTCATGTAGTGTGCTGGATATGGGGAGCTGTTATAATACTGGGCATACTGACCCTGGCCAAAGCCAGGATAAGATGGATAGTCCTACCAAATCAAAGCACAGGAGAATTGTCAGGGAGCACTGCTGTCCATTTCCTACATTGCAAAGTAATAATGCTTGTTTATATATCCTTCATGAACTCGTATAGGCAAACGTATATTCACTCATGAGCTCAGACTTGCAAGCAGACATTCTTCAGGGCTTCCATTCTATGCCATGGTATGAACAAAATGAAACCACCTAACAACCGTAGACTCACCATAAATGACAGCTATAGAGATTGTATAAAGAAATGATTAAAAAGCTTAAGAAAGCTCTCACGGTTTAATACAAACAATTCTTTCTTTATATAAAGTCATGCTGTATTCTGAAATGTTTCAGAAGCTGTATTCCCTAATTAAATTACCTGCTGTGAACTGTTAAATCCAGAGGAATTGGTGAGCGAATTATTTCCTGCATATAATCCTGATGACGTGGTAAAACTGCTACCTGGAACAGAGTGGAAAGACAGCTTGCTCAGTGACGTAGGAGAATGTCATTACCATAAGGCAGTGATGGAGTCCGCTCTATCTTTTACATTGGAATCCACCCTCGTGAATAACATTTTACTTGACCATTTTAGGGGATGGAGAAATGGCCCAGTAGTTAAGCATTCGCTGCTCTTTCACAAATTCAGTTTCCAGCACCCACATCAGTAACTCAGCTTCAGGGGATCCAAAGCTTCTGGTCTCCTCTGGAAGACTCATTCACACTCACACATGTGCACTTGCACACACATATACACACAGATGCACACACACGCACACACATACACATGCTCATACACATGCACACACTCACATACACAGCACACAAACTTAAAAATTAAATATTCAAAAAATAGTTAACCATTTCAATTTGTACTATGTTATAGTAAAGAAGATCAAATTTCAGAGTGCATGAATAATTTAGAAAAAAACTAAGGTCAAAGGTACACATTTGTATGAAAACACCAGCCAATAAGTTTTCCCATTTTAGTCTACAAAGCACACTGTTTTGATGAAATATGCAAAGCATAATTGGAGTATTTTCTTCCCTGAAGCCCTTACTACTCCCACAAGTTCTTTTCCTTAGTGAATTTTTATAAACATTTGTTCTGCCTCCTTACAACAAAATAAAGTGATTGTATTAGCTGAACCTTAAGGTTCTTGGTAGTTCAGAAACTGTATTGCTACTTCCAAGGACTTAAAATGATCCTTGATGTCCTTATTTATGGGGCTATTATGGTGGGGTTTGAGCAGGCTCTCATTGTTTTATTTCATGGGAGAATAAATGGCAGCACTTGCAATTCTTATGACAAAGATTAAAGAGGAAGAATTGTGTGCCACAGGTATGGTTGAGAGCAGCTCTGTCTGTGTTGGCTGTTCACAATGTTCCCTAATAAACAGTAGTCACTACCCACATGCATCAGAGTCCTCCCTTACATCAGCCACTGTGCTACTGAGCTGTGACAAACAAAAACACGACTTTCAATGATTTCACTAGCAGGCATTTCCAATTTTCAAAAATGATCAAGCTCAGAAATGAACTGTGTGTTTGGGAAGGCTCAGCGAGTTAAAGCACTTGCCATAAGCCTTGACCACCAGAGTTCAGTCCTTGGAACCCACATGGTGGAAAGAAAGAACAGATTCCTGGAAGCTGTCCTTTTAACATGCCACATGGCATGTCAATGAACATGACACATGAAAATGTACACATGCACACACATGAATAATAAACGTATGGTAAAAACCCCCCAAAAAAGATGTGTTATACACCACAATACACAGAATTTTACTGCCAAGAACTTACTCTAGGAAAAAATAAGGAGTTTATTTAGGGAGCTCATCAGCAAAGACACTCTTCAGCTTCTAACAAGGAAGCAGAGCATCACCCCTTCATGGGTGCCTCTACGCAACAGAATAAAGATGGCTAGTGGTATTATTGTCCACATGAGATTTCTTTCATGTTCTTATAGGAAAGTACAAAATGAAGCAATGAAAATACTTTTAGTTATTCCATGTTTAAATACTTTAGAAAGCATAAGCATGTTAAAGAATACAAACACTGGGCTGGAGAGGTGACTCAGCAGGTAAAGGCACTTGCTGCCAAGCCTGATGACCAGAGTTGTCCCAGGACCACATGGTAAAAGACAGACCTGACTTAGGCGATTTGTCTTTTTACTTCCTCATGTGGGCTATGGTTCACACACATGCACGTATTATAACTGATATTTTTTTAAAAGTTTAAGATATTATCTCTGAAACACTTAATCGTGGTCATGGTATATCTATGAAGCCAGTGTACATTTCTAAATTTTGTACTGTCTTGTTTCTAGGATTAAAAAAATAAAAGCAATTTTGAGAGAATATATTGCATAGCAAATGAATGGCTAAACAACAAATGTGCAGGCTGATCAAGGAGAGTCTTCATTATGAGTGAGCTCACTGCTTCCAAGTGGATTCATGACTAACACACAGGGGTTGCTTCTCCAATTATTTACTTGCTACTAAAAATTTAAAAACACAGTTGTAGAGGTGTCATTTAGGGAGGTACAGGCAGGCACGTAGGTACACAGAGGTCAGAGGACAACCTTAAAGTGTCATTCCTCAGGCATTTTACACCTTTGGCTTGAGGCAGGGTCTCTCATTGAGGTGGAACTTTGCCAGTTAGGCCAGGCTCGTTGCTGAGCAAGCAGGAGGGTCCCCCTATCTTGGCCTCAAAGCTCATCATCACTGGGATGACAATAGCACACCACCTTGCTGATGTTTTATGTGGGTTCTGAAATCCAAACTTGAGAGCTCACGCTTACTGGGCTGGTGCTTGTTGGACAGAGCCCCCTCCCAGGCCTGGACTCTGGCTAGGTTGCCTAAGAACTCTAAAATATAATTTCCTCATCTTCAAATCCTGCTTAAGAGGGCTCTTAAACATTGTGTGAAGTAGCATTTTGGAAAGTACAATGACACCCCCCCCATGCATAGAGAACTTAGGCATTATTAGTGCGTGTCCCATCACATACTTATAAAATTCTCCAGAGTATCTATGCATGTTTCCCTCTTTTTAGTTTTCCAAATAAGAAAAATACTTCATCTCTTTGCATATTGGAAATTCTTTTCTTAGTTATTAAGCATCTATGAACTTTAAAAGCTAGGTACAAAATTCGTTGTTTTTATTAACTGAGGAAAATATTTCCTAGGGTAGCTCCAAATGAACTCATCACACAGAATAATGTTTGAGGTTCCTTCTTTTGTGCGTTTTAGAAATAGCCATTCTTTAAAGTCTCCAGAACACCTCTCTTGGCTAAAGAACTCTTTCACACTATTAATCCTCCAGACAATGTGGTTTCAAGACACAAGAACCGACGTTGCTGTTCATTTGCATAGGATAATCATACATTCATTAAACAGCAAGTGTTGGGTTCATAACTGATGATTCTGTGGGAATGAAAGGATGGTTATGCCGTAGACTGTGACCACACAGGACTTACCAGGATGATGCCAGTTTTATTTTGCTTTTGTTTTCCCCCTGACACAGGTTCTCTCTACACAGCCCTGGCTGGCCTGGGACTTACTATGCATACCAGGATGGTCTCAGACTCAGAAATCTACCTGTTTCTGCCTCTCAAGTGCTGGGATTAAAGTGTACACCATCACACCCATCTTGCTTTGTTTTTTAAACACCGAATCTCATGGGTAGGATTCCTTCTATGTTTGTACATCAGAGAACAAGTAATTAATGATGATAGTGGTATACAAATAAAGATAAAAAATACTGAGCACTTAAAAAATTCCTTCTGAACATAATCTAAATTTCTTATGCATAAAAGTACACTTTTCTCAACTTCAGCTGTTATATATAGTCGATAAGAAAAAATGCTTTGCATTATGACCTGTTACTTTAATTTAAACTGTACATTTTTGGGTTATGACTTGCTACTTTCAGTTAAATAACACATTTTTGGGCAATAAATACTAACCCCCATAATCCCCACTCACCAAGAAAATGAATAAGATATAGAAAATATATTTTTAAATGGATATTTTCATTCCATAAGTTATTCTCTGGAACAAAGTAGAAAAGACCATAGAGGCTATATTGGCACATACAGGCCACTAGGGTAGGGCCAAGTAAATCACAGTTCACTACTCCAAATGGCACCCAAGTGACTTTCCAGACATGTGCTGTTTCTAGAACTACGCACTAGCTAGAAGCCAACATCAGTTATACTCGTTTGCAGACTGAGATTCCATTCCACTCAGTGTGCTGAAGCAGGACTTTAATGGCACCCCAGTGGCCTCAGGGACTTAATGCAACTTCCAAAAGGATCTCACTTGCTTCAGGGAGTGGTATACCTCCTAGAGACTGGGACTCAGGCCATATTCACTTTACTAAAAGTGAGGTCTCAGGTCTATACTACCTGGCTTCCCATAACTAGTCTCATAGAACTAGCCCAGGCTGCTAATACTTGCTGTCAGCCACAGTCTTCTCTGCTAGCTCCCTTCTCTGGACCAGCACTCTCCTGCTGTCCTGTGGAAGCAGCAGACTCTTCCTTTAATGAGTATGACAGATCATCACCACCCCCACTTGAAAAGTGACTGCTAGTGGCTCCCTGTTGCCCCCAGGATAAAGTCAAGCTCCTTATGGGACTTATTTATTAGACCTTAGCTGCTCTGGTCCCTATTTATCTTCTACACGTGTTTGATCTCTTCCTAGCAGCCCAGCTCCATACCCGAGACATCATCCCAGCCTACCTAGTGAGCCAGCATGCTGTTCTCCCCATGCCATTCTGCATGGCTCTTCCTTTCCATGGTCAAATACTGGCTAACTTCTATCAAACAATTGCACATGGTCTAGAAACCTCCTTCCTCAGAAAGCCCCTCTCTAGTTCTCCTCCCGCCTCTGTCTGTATAAGCCTAGATCATTCTGCCTTTCACTTATCTATTTTTTAACCTATTAATGAGTTTATCTTTGTAACATGTATAAATGTATGAATGTATGATCCCATCGTGTCTACCAATTCACTGATAAAAAACAAATAATTATACTTGTTATCCTTTCTCTGTGAGATGGGAGTATATACAAGGTTATGCACATGTTTGAGTTTATAAAAACACAGGATTATCTCTGCCCCACATATAAAACATCCAGATAGTAACATACACAGAGATATAGTAACATTAAAAAATGCTCTCATTTTTATGTACCATGCTAGATACAATCTCATCTTCTCCATGATTTATATGCCACAATTTAATATTACAATCTGCATGTATGTGTGTGTAGTGGAGACCAGAGAACAATTTGTGAGGGTCTAGTCTCTCCTTCCACTTTGTGGAACCCAGGAATCGAATCAGGTTGTCAGGCTTGGCAGCAAATGCCTTTACTGCTGAGCTATCTTTCTAGCCAAAAATTGGTATCCTAGGCAGGGTTAATATTTTAAGTCCACATAACACAATGATAGGACAAGGTGCTACAGCTTTCATGGGATCAAAGTGACTGTCAAACAGAATCTCACTTGGCTTTAAAGTCTGTTCCCTGCTCTCCTGCCTCTTTTTGGTCTGGATTTATGAGGAGTTGGAAATTCACTGAAAATATCTCATGGTGTCCCATATATGTGACAAAAACAAATGTGGGACTTCACATCCTCAGGCGCTCATCCTGCACTTGCCCAAATCAAGTATCTGTTCCAACTCACCCCCACCAGATACACCCATGAGGCAGGTAGTAGCATTTCCTTTTACACTTTTGGATAACACCCAGAGTTACAAGAGGTGTGGCGGAGGTGTGACTCCATCTCATCAAGCCATTCAGTTCTAGACATGAAACCCTTTGTGTCCACAGTGCATTGACTATCAGAGTAGTAAGAGTGTTTTCTTATATATTTGAACCTATACAATCAAACACAGTTGATGAATGACCTCTGAGTGCTTGAGGAGGCCTTGTTGGAAGGTGCCCATCTGAGACCCTCCCCAGGTCCAGGAATCCCAGAAGTGGAGGTAAAGGTTATTGTCTAACCTCAAAGCCTACATGTTACCAAAACCCCACAGAGCCTGAGTTTTACTACCATGCTTTAGTACCAAATTCACCAGATATTTTAGGAAGTGCTTCAAGAACACATAACCAAGATAAGTCGTCTTTATGCAATCATAGATTTTAAGCATTGCCAGAGCCTATATGGGCACTGGAGGTTCTTCTCAGCTTTTTTCACATTTATGCATGTATATGTTTATCTTGTCTGCACATGTGCACACCTGAGTGCCGCAGTGCACATGTGGAGGTCCAGCTTGCAGGAACTAGTAATTCCCAGGGATATAACACAGGTCAGGGCTGGCAGCAGGCACGGGCACCTGCTGGGACATCAGACCAGGCTGTACTGGGCTTAGCTGCCCCTGAATTGAGCTGTAATAGCAAAGAGCAGGAAGTCCCATGACAAAAACTGCTCTTCAGACTTCAGTATCTATATTACCCACTGGACTTTCCAGAACTTCTAGAGAAGTGAAATGCATCAGAAATGTCCTATGATGAAATGTTTTTGGGTTTTGTTTTACATGAAGTCATAGGAGTCACCCGTTCCTAGAACCCACCGTTGTTGAGGAGTTTGGCAGAAGGTGACTGAGGTGACTTTTCAGTGACTCCTGGTGAAGTTACACTTCAGAAGGGTGGGTATGGCCACCTTCTACCCAATAGTTTATAAAGAGTTTATTATTGTGAAAAGCCATGCTTTCTTTGTTGTGAGAAGAGACTCCCTCCCAGCTCAGAATCCCTGGAAAATGTCTTTTCTTTCAGAAAATCTATGAAGAACATACATTTTCCTGTCTGTTGGTCTCCTTTTAAAGTTGAGACTACTTGTGAAATAGGTAGATTACATCTCTTATCACAAAACAAAATTCTTTTCCATCAACACATCTTAAAAATTCCGCAAACTCACGAGGACAATGGAGAAAAGCATGGGTTAGCCTTGCTAGAGGAGACAGGAGAAGCCTGGACAGGGAGCTGCCTCACCCCAGGCTTGAAGCAACCAAGCAGACTGGAACAGAAGCACAGCACTATTAGAAAGAACATGCTGTGCATGTTACCATCCATGGAGGAGCTGAGAGACAAAGAAAGCTTTATAGAGGAGGAGAAGGGAAGCTGAAGGTGAATGATGAGAGTCCCTTGGTTATTTCTTAAAGAAAAGAAAAAACACAGGAAAAGAAATGGCTTTGGGAAAATGCTAGAATCCTAGTGTCTAACATGCCAATATTGGTAAAGCAGGACCCTTGAAATACTATGGTTCTCCTTCCAAAGATGGGGAAGAGTGAAAGAGCTATGATAAATGTAAGGGTAGACATGTGTATCTCAGCCTGGAAATGAGGGCTGGGCATTAGAGTATGGAGTTGGGATGAAGTTCTAGGGTACATCTAAGATACGTCTCAAGGCTCTCCATGTGCAGCCCATTATGTTAATTATTCAGAATGTGGTCAAAGCTGTTCTGAAAACTTACTGTGGCCCTGTTCCCCTCAATTAACACCTCTCCCCATCATTCGCTTTGCCCATTCTTCAAGGCCTAGACAATCCTTGTCTTTCCAATCACCTTCCTTGACTATTCCTGTGTGTGCTGACTATGTTCTGGGAACCCTGGCTCACTGAAATCATGGTTTACCTCTTCCTTAGAGCACGTTTGAGCACACTCTTCCCAGTCTTTTGCACCATGAAGGTGATTCCTTAGATTCATTTGCTATTTTTGTTTTGCATGTGTATCTGTGTGTAATGCATATCCACGATCTAATTGGGTGTGGGAGCTTGTGGGGGTGCATGAGCATGTGAAGGCCACAGTTTGCAGTATCAGCTATTGGCAGCAGAGCAGAACACCAACCTCATGGTGCAGACAAATACCTAAGAGGCTATCCACTCTGTTAAGTTAGATTCTGATGGCATATCACAAGTGTCTTGATGAAAATATGTTTGCTTGCATGTGAAAGGCTTTAAATCCAGAATGCCATAGTAACCTATGTTTGTATTCTATTTTGTTTATTGCTGTATATAGTGAGAGAAAAGGGAACATAGCTCCATTCTTTTGCATGTGAGTGGTCAATTTCTCTCACAGTATTTACCAGAAAAGACTATCCTTTTCTACCATGTATTCTTACCACATTTGTTGAAAGTTAGTTGACTGTTTACTTTTGTTCTATTTCTCTGGTGTTTGTATTGATGCCCATACTATGCTGTCCTGGTCACTATAACTCTGCAGTATATTCTGAAGTCAGGTGGTGTGATGTCTTCCATCCTTGCTTGATTTTGCTTAAGACTACCCTTGCCCCACATCCTCTATTCTCATAGTGTGTCTATATTTCCATAGTCACCCCCTTTTGTCCTGAGTTACGTCCAAAGTTACCAAATGTATAGGATACTCATCTTTACACAGCAAATGCAGAGGATGTTCTAGTTTACTGTTCAGTAATTAACCAGGTAAACTCTTTCAGATTTTCTGAATCAATAATGGTGACAGGGTCTCAGATAACTGGGATTAATTCATACATACACCAAGAGCAGAGAAAAACGACATGAAGAAATTTAATAGATGAATTTGGAATCAAACTGATTCATTTCTAAAAGATTTCACTGTCACTGTTTTATTAGACTGGAAAATGACAGAAGTCACTCAGGGGAAGTATATCACAAGGCTCTGGTTTCTTCTTGCCATTGTCAGAGGTTCCCACAGAGAATGGGCAGAGCTCTGTCAACCATAGCAAATAAGAAACAGTCCTTCTGAGAGACCCTGTCTGGGTCCCGCAGTCTTGTAGGCGCAAAGAAATTGTACCTTTAAAACACACCACTCCCTCAAAGAGACTTGCATTAAAATGTCTCTGCTATTTTCTCTTAGGTAGCAAGAACACAGCTTATGTTAATTTCTGTTTTGCGTGTGATTTCACCTGGAGAATTTTGCCCATCTCTAACTTCAAAAAGCTTTAAAAAAAGAAAAAAAAAAAAAGTAAGGCATAGGTCAAAGGTCTGCCTCACAGAGAACAAGGGCTCACATTAAAAACCGGAATCCCAGGCAACATAAGAATGCTGGAACCTGCTGGGGCCTGTCTGTACTGCACACATTTTAGAGTGTTTTCTAGCATTTATTCAGCAAGCAGGACGCCGGCTGTCCCTCGTGGATTTTCACAGAAGTCCATTTGCTTTCCTTCTCTGGCCTTTTTGCCATGGGCTACGTCCATCATCAGGCACAATTTCTGTGGCAGAAGTTAGCATGGGTCCATGGGGGAAACCTCAGAGAGCCAGATGGGCTATTGAAAAGCCAGGCCGCCTCCTTCATAGAAGACAGATCTTAATGGGCCACATTTCCCTTTTTCTTCCAGTTTATTTTCAAAGCAAAGTTTTTACTTAGGTAATAAAGGCTGTAATCCATTCATCTTTCCTGATATATTTCTATATATTTTAACTAAAAACAACTCATACAGACAATAAAATTGGTAAAGGTCACAAATTATTGCTAAACCTAGATTTCAAGGGATTTCCGTATAATTTTCAACACTTGAAATAACACAAGATGCTAAAAGAGCTGAAATGGAATGTTACTTTTTAAAAAAAGCAACTTAGAAAAAATGTAAAAAAATCCAAGAACTTAAAAATAAGTATGAGGTGACAGGCAAAGAAATTAAAGCAATTAAGGGGAAAAATAAAAATACGGCTGTGTTCCAACCATAACCTTGTGTTACTGACCCAGGAAGCACAGTTCTTAAAAACTTAAATAGATTTTTCTTTTTTCTAAGATTTACTTTTTAAAGATTTTTCTATTTAAGATTTCCTAAACCTGTATCTTTGGTAAGAATTTCTCTTGGAAAATACCATTTCTTGAGCAAATACCTTGAAATGTATGAGGGCATGTCTGAGTTGCTAAGTGACTAGTAAACTGGAACAGTTCATGCATACCTCTGAAGAGCTCTAGATAGGAACACCAAGGAAAAGAGCAGAGATGTTCGTACACCGTTCTCACCCCACCCTACACACCCATGCGCACAGGGCAGTGGGGAAAGGTGGGCTGTCAGTCCTACATGCCCGTTAGCATGCTTCTGCCCTGATCTGCTGCTTCTCCTTGTTAGTTTGGACCTCAGTCTCTTTAGAGGAAAAAACACAGCCCACAAAGGAGAACTTAAAATTATTTATTAAAGCAAGGGCATCCACAGAAAGGAATGGTTTCTTCAAACTCTGGTTTAGTGTTTTCTTCATTGTAGCCCCGCCCATGTCTCATGGCGAACCCTAACACCTTCCATAAGAGTAGAATGACAGGAATATCCCATAACAATGGTGCTTCTGGAGGAATGAAATCCCAGGGAGGCATTCTATGCCTCTTCCATGACAATCTTGACGTCCTTCCAGGAAAACCCATGTCCCAATAAGAACAGAGGTTACTTTAAATGCATACTGTGGTGATAAATTAAATGAAAATTTACTATGTGAAGTCCCAGATTCATTTTCCCCAGATGATGATCACAAGTCTATGGATATTGCCTTCTAACTTTCACTGAGCTCTAGATTTCTCTACCACCAACAAAAATGTGGATATTTTACATATACTGTTGCCAGACACTGGGGATAAAAATGGGAGTAAAGATGTTGCTGCCTTCAACAGTCTACGATCCACAGAACTAAACTGCCATTGAAGAGTAGATTCCCTCACAGTTGAGCCTCCATCAGTTAAGTGACACATTTTTAATTTTCACTGTTTTTGTGTGTTTCTGAAAATCATTGGGGAGTCAACTCTATGCTTCCTTCCCTCAATTGAGAGAAATTTCACTTTCCCCACAATAGAACTTTGGGAATTCTGTGCTAAATGCAACCAATAATCTCTGTGATCTGTGAGGAGTAAGTGGACAACAATGGCAGCAATAGTTCTGTAGCTGTTTTAAATACAGATACAGTGAAAGCGTCGTTGCAAGTCAGCTGTCTCTTTCTACATAAAAAGTATAGAAACGTTCATGACATAGTAACATATAGTCTGGGAAGCCAATCAATGAACAGAAGGCAAACAGGCAATCGGTGAACAGAAGGCTCTCTAACCTCCAGCCCCTGGTTGATGCCCAGCCAACCCTTCAAGCCTGTTCATCTATAAAAGATTTGTGTGTGAGGAAAGCCTCCTCAGACCATGCAAGACATTCTTTCAGAAATATAAAGGAACACTAGGGAACAGGAAGGGGTCAAAAGGAACAGGCAAAGATGTCACTTTCTCAGGGTGAACTCTGAGAGTAAGTATGAACATTATTGTCTCCCTCAATTGAACTTAAGTTTCTAATCGCTCACTAAAATCTCAAAGGAAATAACTAAAGCAGGAAAAGAATTGCCTAGTGATCTTATAGCAAAGGTAAAAAACAGATTTTTTTTCCACTTGCAGGCATATTATTTCATGGAATTTTAGGGTAAGTGCATAGAAAACAATGATCTGGTAGCTAGAAATGACAAGTGCTGGAGTCCCAGAAATCTGCTGCCATGACAAAGGAACCAAATGTCAGAGCACAGGCATCCAAGAGGGAGCATACAGACAAAATGAGGGCACTCAGAAAAGCTATCCCAGTATGCCAGGTCCCATAACACATAAAAGCCAAATTAATGTGTTATTCTGGAGCCCTGGAGGGTTCAAACACAGACAGGGCTCACAAATGAATTCTTTAAAAACACATCTTGAGAATTCTCAGCAGAAAACCAACTGGCTCTGTGGTTAGTTATGTGCAACATGTGGCCATGCTTCTGGGACTATTTCTACCCTTCAGAGGACACAGGCAGTTCTGGCGGCCATGTCTAAGGTGTTGTGGCTACAAAATCCTCCCCTGTGGATGTGTACAACATGGCAGGATTGGACAATGCTACACCATTCTCCTTAAGTAGCTATCCTTGAGAAACTACTCATAAAATACTAGTTAAATGAATTGCTAACACGTTCTTCAGGTTTCAGTCTTCATTATGCAAGATGTTATTCAGAGTTGTTGGAAAAGTTGAAATGGTATGTGTGAAATAATCAGAACAGCCCTTAATATTCTAAAGGGCTCAATGAATGCCTTTGCATCTGTATGTGTGGGCATTAAAGCTTTCCACATAGCAGAACATGTTACATCTCCACTTTCTTCCTGAACTCTTTTTTTCCTTTGTCACAGTAGGTCTTGATACAATATGGCAAAATGAACCTTGGTACTTTGTAACCTAGAACACAATCCTCCTGCCTCAGCAGCTGAGTTTTAGGATTATAAGCATACTCCACCACACCCAGTGTCCCCCAACTTCTGAACTATAGACCATTTGATGTTTAAATGACTGCAACCTTCTCTTTTTTTCCTTCCACTTGTTCCTTGCTCTCAAAGTAGAAATGTAATTTCAAGGGTAACGGGAAGTATGGTTATTTCTTTGCCAGTGGCTCCTCTGTTTCCTGCTGTTCACCCTGGCCAACACCCATCAGCACTGCCACCAATGCAACCTTTCTACTAATCCAAGTTGTTTCTTGTTGCTCTTGGTTACTTTTACCCACCCACTCACTCCCTGCAACCCTTTTGCATCACACACACACACACACACACACACACACACACACACACACACAAACGCACGCAAAACATAAAAAACCTTGATTCTTCTTACCAGTAATTTTCTCTTCCTGTTAAAACATTACTCAGATTTTAGCTCTGTTTTGTTTTTTATTTTCCTTTCTTTTCTGTGGTTTTGGTCATTGTGTTATTGGAATAATTGTTGGTTAAAAAATTGAAAATATATTTTATTATAGACAGCAAACATTAATTAGAAATATATAACACATAAAATATATTACACATACAAACACATCCCTTACCCCTTTGGAAAATGAGATAGGTGATGTTTCCCAAACTGGAATTATCACAAAATTTGGATGATAATGATAATAATAATTATTATTATTAATCACTGGATTACCACCACAGAAGAAATAATAAGTATGAAATCACCACAGGACTTCTCCCAATAAAGTCCATGTAGGTCAGAGTAATTTGTACATAAATTCTTAATGCTACCTCATTTTGTGTTCATGGGAGGTGTCATCTCTTATGTTCCTCAGATAAGGAATGGAGGCAGGGTCCTAGCCATGAGGAGCTGTCTAGTTTTAGAGCCATACCCTGTACACAGGGTCGAAGCTCCAGCATGTTTACACTGCCCCTCTGAATCTGAAAGTGTTGGGAGAGGTGATGGGCACCTGGTCTCTTCTAATTCATTGAATACAATACACTTCTGCTTGCTTGAGTCATGAAAACTACCAAAGTGTTATACTGGTAACAATGACACCCTAACAACTAACTTTGAGTACCCATCCTTTATTTCAAAGATTGAAAATTTCCTCCTGAGGAGAAAACTAGAAAAAAATACCATAGATAGATAAACTACCCTCTGACCCATCGTCTAGCTGGCCGATACATTTTGTTCCTTTTGGGAATTAAACCTGGGGTCTTGCACACACTGGACAAGCATCTATACCACAACCCAAGAAGAAATTAAGCAAAGGAGCAATATTATTCATTATAAATTAATACAATTTGAGGAATTTTGGGGGTTGTTTATAGATGGCAAAAAAACCCCACTGTAATATATGTACTGAGGACTGGAGAGAAAACTCAGTGGTTAAGAGTGACCACGTCTCTTGGAGATGAATAGAGTTCGGTTCCCAGCACCCATGTTAGGAAGCCCCAACCACCTGTAACTCCAGCTGGACTCCATAGGTACGCCACACACATATGTACATGCCCTCACACAGCATTATGCCACACACACACATATACACCCTCACACAGGCATTATGCTCCTCCACATACATACATACACACCCTCACACAGGCATTACCCCCAAACAAACATACTTATATACCCTCACACACACATTAGACCCTCCATGATACATGCAAAGCCTGATACAGGATTACCTCCCAACACACATATTTACATACTTTCACACACACATTAGCCCTTGACACATACATACATACATACATACATACCTTCACACAGGCATTACCCCCCACACACATACTTACATACCCTCACACACACATTAGCCCCCTCCACCATCATACAGCCATTACCTTCACACACACATACACATGTACCTTCACAGAGACCTACACCTAGACACATAAATAATTTTTTAATCTTAAAAAATGTGTTGAGAAGATACTGAGTCTTGTTTTGGTGGCACATGCCTGTACACCCAGCACTTGTCAGGCTGAGGTAGTCTGAGGATAGGAATTCAGGACTGGCCTAGCTACATGGCAAGTCTGAGGCTAGCCTGGGCTACATGGTGAGACTGTATTTCAAAATAAAACCAAAAAAGACAGAAAGAAGCTAGAAAAGATGTTTCAAAGTCAATAGATTCCACGAGCAGCCTTAGAAATTCATGAACAATGGCAGTTTTCACACTGAATTTCATGGTAGTACATTTGGAAGTGGTTGAAATGGCCTGGTTGCTAAAATGCTTGCTGTAGAAGCATGTAGACCTGAGTTGAGATCCCTTACACCTGTGTAAAAGAAGTCAGACATGGAATAATCCTGGCATTTCTGGCGATCCCCAGAGCATAAGTTCAACATGCATGTAAACATGCTAAGCTTCATGTCTAAACATGTGTGGTTCCTCATCCTTAATATCAATCTCTCTCTCTCTCTCTCTCTCTCTCTCTCTCTCTCTCTCTCTCTCTCTCTCTCTCTCTCTCCCTCTCTCTCTCTCTCTCTGTGTGTGTGTGTGTGTGTTTACACAAAAATGTCCTAAAGTCCAAAAGCATGTGGCAGTGTAAATATTTCTTCCTCAAGATGCTGATAAAAAAATGTCCAATCTCTATTTCTCAAAGTATCTAGAAACCCGGCCATATGACGAATAAAAAAGTGAATTAAAACAGGATGTAAAGATTCATTTTTTAGAATCATTTGTCTTGGGCTGAAGAGATGGCTCAGCAGCTGAGAGCACTTGTTACTCTGCTAGAGGACCCAGGTACTCACATGGTGACTCACAACTATCTAGAACTACAGTTCCAGGGGGATCTAACACTTCTCTGTTGACCCTCATGGGCACCCGCATGCATGTAGTGCAGGCAAAACACCCACACATATACAATGAAATATTTTTTTTAAAAAACATTTGTCTTAACATAAATTTTGCTAGAATCTTCCATTGGGTTTCTCTGCTCAGAAGGCATTTTGTTGGGTCTCCTCTCTTTTGGCATTGCTTCTGCTCTATCAGGCCCAGAGGAGCAGTAGGCAATGGAACTCCCATAGTACCTTTCTATTTCCCTAATAGTCTGGAGGCATCTACAGTGGCTTAATATATTTGGTTGTCTCTCTCTTTGACAAGATCCTGTGAGCAAATAGATCTTTGCTGCATTGTAGTGGCATCTTGCCTGTGACCCTGTAACTGTGGCCACACCCCTTTGGGCATAGCTTCAGGCAAATGGAAGCCAACAGAGAACAGTGTGAGACATGGTCTCTGGCTTGTGGTCTCTCTGTCTTGGGTCAGCCTATCTGATAGGAAGGGCAGAGACGTGCTCCGGTGGCTCTTTATTATTATCTGTGAAAGTGTTCCCCAATAAACATCCATTTATCATTTATCTTGGGTCTAGTGAAATCATTACACCCTCGCCTTCACTGTACGATGTCTGCCATTCCTCCGTGTCTGTGAAACTCATCAATGAAGTGTCTCCATCACCTCTTGTTTCTCCTAGACATAGCAATTCAATTTCAATTGAAATTCAGTACGTGTAAAGCCTGTTCCAAGATAGCTTAAAAGGTTTGGAGTCTAGCATATAAGTAGCTTCCTTCTACCAATAAATCCTGTCTGCTGTAAGACTGTTTTATTCTGTAGCCATCAAACATATCAAAATTTTGCAAATCAAGCCTTTTTAAAAACCAAATGAAAAAACAAATGTGAAAAAAATTAGTGGATCTTGATCAATAGAATTTTAACTTGATATATGGTAAAAACTAAACAAAAAGTCACAAACTAAAAATATGCATATGAAATGATATAAAACCATTAAATAAATAATTGAAGAAATATGAGTAATACCAGTGAGAAGGAAACAATTTTATCTCTTTAGTTTTAAAGAATACACATGAAATATCAAAATTACTATCAAATACCAACATACACACTCCCCTATAATGCATCCTTACACTTGTAAATACATAAGAAATTCTCCAAAAGCATAAACTAATTTGCCTAGAAATCCCACACGTGGCATTTGTCAGGATAAGCAACTGCAAATACAGGTAAGATATGCATATCATTGTGATAAATGTCCAATAACAAACAGGGGAGTAGCTAAAGACATTACCCCTAAATACCACACAGCCACTACTATGATGTTTTAAAAAGTAGCTTATTGATGTAAAAAGATGTTTAAAACATATGCCTTACACCGGACATTGGTGAAACACACCTTTAATCTCAGCACTCAGGAGGCAGAGGCAGGTGGATCTCTGTGAGTTCGAGGCCAGCCTGGTCTACAGAGAGAGTTCCAGAACAGCCTCCAAAACAATACAGAGAAAGCCTGTCTCAAAAAACCAAATATATATATATATATATATATATATATATATATATATATATATATATATATATATATATCCTTACTTACAATAGACACATGACAATATTATGCAATATAATTGCTTACGGTGTATGTATTATATAGGAAAGAATGGTAAGAATTGTATGGAATGTATGATTGAAATTATTTTTGTACTTCTCTATTTTTTCTAATTCATCCTCAACAGATAACGCCATAACCACATAATAAACATAAAAAATGAAACTCATAAAGAGAATTCACTCAGCTAGGAAGCAGGACAGGGGAGTCAATTCAACTGTTTTGCATCTTAGAAAACCAAATATAATGTGTGAAGCTAATGTTTGGTGGAAAAAAAACAGGTTCTAGAAAAATTTTTAATTATGTGAAACTTATTCTTCAGACCTTTATAGATGCATTTGCCTGATAACAATCTGCTAATTACAAGTGGTATCTGAAAAAGGCTCTGATGACCTCCACTCTGACCTGTCATTCCACCTGAATTGCACCTATGTCATGTTTTGTTTGTGGTTCTGGTCCTTGGAAGGGTTAACCTGAGGCTCTGTGGGGTATCTCCAGCTGGCTCTGTGTAAATTTGATTTGGTCTTTGGTAGACCATTGAGACAATATACATTGTAGGCCAGAGTGTTCTGTCGCCCAACACCTCCCATCACTAAAATGAAGAGGCCAAACATCCCTCTTAGGAAAGCTAGCTGGTTATACCACATCTGGTGCTCCTGCACACCACACTACAACCTCTTACGTGGCTGACTTTGCTTGCTTTTCATTCTCTTTTGTAACTGGTAGCAGGCAACAGAAGCATTAAGAATACAACTAGAATATTTGAAATGTCACCTTTATACATCCTTCTGCCTAATTCCTTCACATAAATATGGATATCCTAACCCAGAGGGTAGCAGGTGAAGAATCTAATTTGAAATGTGTTGCTGTCCTGTCTCTGTGCCTGGCCCACTGGCCTCATCAACTTGCAGTTATGAGAATATCACATTTGCTTTAGAAATCAACAGCCAACAGTTGGAGGAAAACAGCAAAGAGAGGCTGTATACAGACCTTGCATCTGGTAGCTGTACGGTGCCTGTCCAGGTTGAGGGGTACCAAAGCTTGTGCCATAGCTGAGAAATCCCGTCTGTCCAGGTGACTGAGACTGTGACAAGCCACCTTCCGTCTTGATGCCTGCCCACAATGCACCTAAATCAGTTAGTGACAGCTGATCTATCTGTTCGTTTTCAGAAGCTGGTGAATATAGACAAGCCACACTCCCACAACTACCCAATCACAGCTGCTCCCCGACTTGTCTGCAGGAATACAGGGCCTGGATGCTTACAGTTGAATTTCATAAACCACAAGCTCAGTTTTTCTTTTAAAAAGTCTAGACTTGAATGGTCATTCACATGATTCTCTCTGATTTTCCTGCATTCAACTTTCTAGAAAGTGGAACTCTGGAGCTATTGTTTCCATAATTCATTCTGTTATTTTACTAGAGTAGGTTATCCTGTCATAGCCAGAAATACTCATAATAAAAGATAAGGCACACTGTTACCAAGTCACTAAGTCTCCTTTTCCCCGAGACCTGATTTCTCAGAATCTCTAGGATTTTCATTGTTTTCCCCAACTCTGACGGGAGTGCCCAGGACACTCTGAAGTCAAAGGAAGCAGCACAGGGTACAAACAAGTGGGGAACCCATCTAGATCAAACCTGTCAGAACTAAATGCCACTTTCTCTGAGGGCATGTGACCCCAAGATTTCTTCACAGAATCCTGAAAATAAGGAAAAGAGAAGAAAGATAGGCGTAGATTTCATAGTGAGAACAGCAGGGAGAATTAAAAAAGAAAGAATTTGCTACAGCTTAGATTAGACCCATCACTCATTTGCTCATAGGTTTCTAGGAAAATGAATTTTCTGCTTCTTTCTTTTCTTTTCCTGAGGATCTAGAACTTTCGAGAAAGACAGCATTAAGAAAGTAAAATGTCAAGGAACTGAACCTCTAAAACAGCAGAGTGATCTATACATTCCTGGAAGGGGCCAGTAACATGCTGTTTGTCCTTACTTGTTTTCAAGTGTTCAAGTATGATCCTTCTAAATGCAGGCTAAAGTACATTTGAAGTCATAGTATCATGTAAATACACGTTTTTGTTTTATAGGATTATAGAAAATTATTTGTGGTTATCAATTACTTTTCAAAGCACCACGCTGGTACACTAATTCCAGACTGGGGCATGCAACACTGAGGTAGGCCACTGCTCTCAACTGTAGCTAAAGGCAGTCATAAAGATGACTCTCACTCCCACAAAGGGAAGACAGAAGCATCCCTGCCAA
Source organism: Mesocricetus auratus (assembly GCF_017639785.1). Taxonomy (NCBI): domain Eukaryota; kingdom Metazoa; phylum Chordata; class Mammalia; order Rodentia; family Cricetidae; genus Mesocricetus; species Mesocricetus auratus. The sequence continues at coordinate 62,108,782 of NW_024429184.1, read as the reverse complement.
GAGAATTCATATTTTTCACTAATCTTGGTTTTCACTGAAGATAAATCATATCTTTGGGATCTAGGATACACAGTAGTCTAGCTGTTTATTTCCATTTTAGGGGAATTTCATGGGTAGAATGAAGTTAGGTAATTATCCTAAGGCAGAGGAAGAATCTGATTTGGCTGAGAGATCCTGCTTTAACTTCTTGGGTATTTCTGAACACTTCACAATGACCTTAACATTGAAAACTTAGTAGAATCTTAACATGTCAAAACAGATGTGATGTGCTATGTACAGGTAATCTTACCAGTGAACAACTCAAACCTGTATATGATTCCTGGAACCATACCAGCCCTAGATAGGTGGCTGGACAGCTCTAGAAACTCCCTTTATTTCCATGTGTCATCAGCAGGGACTTTCTCCCTTCTTCCTCCACCCAACCAAGGGCATCCTGCTGTCCCTCCCACCCTCACTGGACAACCTCAGAAGCTCAGGATGGGGAACTTCTGTGATGAAAACAGATATGGAAAAGCAAGGAAAGGTGGAAAACACCAAGAGCCCCACCTACCTCGCAGACCTCTACCCACAGGCAGAAAACTAATTTCCTTAGAAACCTGTGAGCAGATGAGTGATGGGTCTAATCTAAGCTGTAACAAATTTGTTTTTTACCCTCTCCATTATTCTCATTTTGAAAACCTATGCCTATATATTTTCTCTTTTTTCCTTATTTTCACAGTAGTGTGTAGATATCTTGGGGTCACGGGTCCTTAGAGAAAGTGGCATTTAGCTCTGATGGCTTTGAGATAAAACTACAGAAACTGGAGTTACATGTAAGTTAGACTTTATTTCCATGTATTTTAAAATAAACTAATAGAGAGTCAAATTCCTTGAGGTCAAGAGACAGCAGTAAATGGAAGAAAATTGCCTAGCTTCTACTGAGTGGTGAAAAACTTCAACAGAACAGCAATGTTTTCCATGTTTGCTGGCAAGTATACAACACAAAAACTACACCAACAAAAGACTAATGTAATAGCTGCTAAAATGCTATCATCTTCAGAAGGACCTAGTCCAGTCGTTTTCTACAAATATTCATATGCTTTTTTCTTTATTGGTCTCTGTTTTTCCCTCTTAGTAAAATGCCCCATATCAGTGTACTTCAATTTAATTGGTTGAAAAACTGCAATTACAACTAAAATTGAGGAAAATGTATTTTGAAATGTGTACTCTTTTGTAAATAGAACTTTGGGATTTGGCTGGATTTATTTTTAATTTACAGGTATTGACCTCATCACAATTGAGTTAAATTACACCAAGATAAAGATAATCTCCAGGTGGGAAGGAACAAATACCATGTGAGCTTTGAATGCTTCCTGACCTGCGTCTTCAAAGTGCGGTCCAGGAGGTGATATATAGATCAGTTTTCCTAATGGGTGATAATGCTGAAATTTGATCGAGTAACCACCCCAAGGTTTAGGGCAACAGTTTGCTGAATTCTGCATGTATTTCCCTAATCATAGCTAGGCATCTGATAAACGGGAAATGGATCTTTACCCCAAAAGACTTCATTCATAGAAGGTTTATCACAAATATGCACAAAAATACTTTGGATTCCAGAGTCAAGTGCTCCGATGTCCAATTCAGATATAAGCAAAGAGAAAGGAGAACAAGGGGCCTAAGACCCAGACAACCTGCTCACTACCTCTGACCTCAAGGTAAGAGTTCACTAAGTTCACAAAGCTCATTAGCAGGAATCACACAGAACTGAAAGCAAGTGGGTAACAATAATTTCTGAGTGGACCAACAGCAATACGCCGGAGGTACTTCTAAAACACACAACATGGCCTCACCAGAATACACCACAAGAATAATGGTTCAATGACTCACCATAGGAGGAAATTCCATAGGGCTGTCCCGGCTGTGGGTACGTGGCGTAGGCTGTGGCTTGTTGCATTCCTGTGGTAAACTGTGTTTGCCCATATGCAGCCATAGTTTGTGAGGAAGGGGTAGGGAGAATATGTGGGTATGGTCTGCTATTTGTCAGGAATGACAGAAAATAGAAAGCCCATGCATTAGATGGAAACATGCAAGGTCAAAACGAACAACTACATCACAAATTCCAGCTAAAGAATGTATGCTACAGTCCAACTTCCCACTAGCAATTGACAAAGCACTTCAAAGTGCTTCAGTGCTACTAGGTAGTACATAAGATATGTTTGCATATATAGTTATGTAATTCAGCCTCTACAAAATTCACTTTCACTTCAATTAATGTAACATGGGCACAGACATGACTTAGAACAAAGTAAAGTCGACTTAGAAAAGTCATGTATTAATTAAGAGAAAATACATCTTACTTGGAAGGATAAATCTGTGGTGGAGAGAAGGGGTGAGCTGGTCTTGGACTAAAGCTGCTGCTCCCGAGAGCTGAGGGAAAAGAAAACACAGTGATGCATAGGAACCCAAGGAGAATACTAAACACGAGAAAACATTGGCATGTCACAAACGATGACATCCCGGCAGAGAACTGCAGCCATTTGATCTCTGTCATCTACAGACATGATGATTTCATATGGCCTGCCTCCTAGGAAGTCACAAAGGGCTGAGAGGTGGCTCATGCAATAAGAGCACCAACTGCTCTTCCAGAGGACCCGGGTTTGATGCCCAGCACCCACCCGCATGCTGACTGACAACCACCTGTAACCATACTTTCTAGGGGATCTAATGACTCCTTATGACCTCTTCGGGCAATGTACATATGTGTGTACAGACATGTGAGGCAGCACGCCCATATACACGAAGCGAAAGAAAACCTTTAAAAGGGGGAACACATAGCCACTGATTTAGGGGTTCTAATTTTAACAGACTCTTAAAATTCAAAGATACAGTCATAAATATGAATATAGTTATAAATACTTGTCAGAGCACTTTGACGGCAAGGAGTAATGTCCCTCTCAGGAAAGCCAGGCTGAAGGGCACTAGGAAGCTCAAAGGACCTCTATATATGCATCAGGGACACACAAAGCTTGACCTGAATTAACAAGAAATGTGTTTGAATCTCTCCTGTGAGGGAAATGGGAGTGATTCACATTTGCCTGTGCCGTTTTAATGATGTTGTTTAGTAAAACAGCATTCCTGCCACTATCTTTAATGCCTCAGGTTGCAAGCCTAGCCTGTTTGCTCTTCGGCTGCTCTGTGTATTCTGTTCTCTTAGATGTATGTATTCAACTTGGATGCTCAAACAAACAAGGTTGTTTATTTTTTTCCCTTAAAGAGGCAGTTCAGCAATCAAACAAAACTTAATTTCTTTAATCAGATTTTCTTGACTCTGGATGTTTCAGAAATTCACCAGGCTTCTATGAAATGTTCTTTTGACTCTCATTCAAATTTTGTAAAAAAGCAAACACCTATTTTCAATAGTATAAAGGTTTAAAATATTGGTTCTTGTTACAAGTAGGACAATTCACCTATATGTAAACAATATATATTTGTTTGTGAATACATATATTCCCCTCAAACTTCCCAATCTTTCCCTGGCTAAAATGCAGCGTTTGGGAGCAATTGCTATAGAATGTAACTAACTCTCAGTGTCTTTGGAGACTGTGCCACATAGTCACTGTGTTTCTCCCCTGTTCTCATGTAAAGTCCCATGTACTCAGAGAGTCGTGTATTTTCTCATTTGTCATATAATGCATTTCTGCTTGTCACACTTCATTTCCCAGTGGGTACTTGGGAGAAGAGTGGGAGATTTTGATTAGAATCTCAGAAGAGATGGGCTATCTTTCTCTATTCAAACAAATGAGACCTAATCCCGGGACTGCTGAAAGGTCTGGGTGCCTCTGACCTTTCACACTGCCAGATTTCCACCACTGGTGTCACCTTAGGAGGGACAGAATCGACATGAAACAGATGGCAGTACCACCTGGCTCACGTCCCCCAAGCTCTGGGCACTTACTGAACACCTACTCCACCGAAGCTCCTTGCCAGATGCTGCAGGCGCAGTCCTGGAAAGACAAGCCCTATTCTGGCTGAGGGGAGATTTGTTAAAGGCTTCAGTTTCTAGAAGGGAGGCATTGCTGAGAATACACTTAGACTGGGGGGTTGCCTGACACTTGTCCAAGTCACCTATGGGGACAAGCTCTTCCACTCCCCTTCTCTAAGCACAAAAGGGGCCAAGGGCAAAGCAGACAATATCTGCAGAAAGAATTCTCTTCATGGAAATCACAATTAAAAACGAGTGTTTCTAACGTGTATGCCACCTGATGACAGAAGCCATGAGAACCCCCTTCATTCTTTTCTAGCTCTTGGTCTGTTTTTCAACTCCTGGGTCACAATTCTCGAAAAGATCATCATCTCAGTAAGTTGCACCCAACAATATTTTTTTACAGAGAAAACAATGAGAGGTGTTAGGACTGTCTATCACAATGCTAGTCAGTGTAACTTGCGTTCAAAGTATATGCATTGTATGTGTGTATACAAAGGAAAGTAATGAGAACTGGGGACTAAGAGCATGGAAAGTCAAGACACGTGGTCTCAAGTCATTCACTCCTAGCTTCCATATAATGATGCAACAATGCTTGCTCCTCCGCCTTATATGAGCCTTGTGAACACTAAGTAATACAATTCAAAAGAAGTGATTCATATAATGTTTACAGAAGTAAATGACTTTCTCTGGTTCTCACCAAGTTTGTCCCTAACCTTGCCCTCCTTTCTGTGTTTCTGTGGTATGTGTGTACACATGTGCGCATATTCATGTGTATACAGGTGTACATATATGTGCAAGTGTGTACGTGTGGAGACAAAGGTTAGAGGTTAACCTTGGGCATCCTTTTTCAGGCACTGACCATCTTATTTTGTGAGACAGGGTCTCTGATTTTCTCGGAACTCACTGACTAGATTAGGCAGGCTGGTCAGTGAGTACCAGGGTCCACCCTAACTCTATCTCTCCAAGATTAAGACTACAAGCACAGGCCATGATGGTTAGATTTTTCACATGGGTTGCAGGATCAAACTCAAGTCTTCACTCTTGCACACAAGTACTTTACTGAATGAACTATTTCCCCAGCCTCTCTTCTGTTTTTTAATTCTCCTCAATAGGCAACATCACCATCTGTCCAGTAAAATGCATGCTGGTAGAATTTTTTGACCCATGTTTTACACATGCAATGTTCAGAATAAATAGAAGTACCATCTTTGAAGACAGAGGCATGGGCAACACAAGTACACTGACCTTTGAACCTATGTCCTGTTGTTTTTCTCCATCAAAACATACATTTCACTGATATCCTACACAGAAACTAGAAACCCCAGTCACCGTCTCTGTTCCCTCTTCCATTCACTTATCCCAAGTCCCAGAGCAGCCTGCTACTCTGGCCCTGGCCCTCACATTCATTCCTCGTTCAGACTCCAGCCCTGCTTCAAGTCCTCATCATGTCTCACTGCAATGGTCACAGCAGCCATGAGGACTATTGTCTTATGTTCCACCCTTTGCTCTCTCTCCCTCCCTATTGCCACCACAGAGATTCTGCCTCAGTGAAGATGCTTCATATCCATCCCGTGGCTCACAATCTTGTAGCCACTCACATGATTCTAGGAATGATTGATAAATTATTTGGAAGGGGATACAGGAGGCTGAGGCTTCCATACCCTGTCGTTCCTGGCACAGTGCAACCTGCCTGGATTTTGGGACTCCTATATGTTTTGTCCATTTTTACCTTTGTCTTGGATGTTCTTCAAGATAAGACCCTGGCCTTATCATGCTCTTCATTACCCTGTTTGACAAACCTACTGCCACAGAGACTGAAACATTACATTTCTTCACTTCTCTCTCTGCACTTTCTTGGCATATTGCACATATCCACAGAGCGCCATTAGGTGCATTGCATCTGGCTAGCATAATTCCACATGTAGCTATTGCTTTTCTTTGGAAACTATGAACTTCAGGTGCTGGAGACTTCTCATGTCTGCCTCCTCAGCACCTGACAGGATCTATCTAGCACATGGCAAGTGATCAGTAAGTAAGACTTACAACATAATAATGAGATCAGTGAAACAGCTCAATGGGTAAACTGAGGGTACCAAACCCAATGTCCTGAATTCAATCCCTGGGACTACATATTTCAAACTGCCATTTAACATACCATATATATGTCCCTAATCCAAACACCTGAGATCTCTGGTAGCCTATAGCTTAGTGTTTACCATGTGGTCTCAAATACCCTTCCCTTAATTTCCTAAACTACTTTTACAACAGTAATCCAGGAATCCCAATTGATTTCACTATCCCAGGACCAGAATAATCCAGAGCAAGGGGACTGGGGTAGGTACAGCAGTCACATTCTCCATTCATCAAATACAAATGACAGGAATCAGAGAGCTCCTAAGACACACAGACAATCCATACCTCCTTATCAGTCAGCACACTTGTGACTATTCTAGTCTTTCTCTTCCTTCTACCACATAATTTAAAGAAGTCTCCATAGGTCTTGAGGTGGGGGAAAATTCAGAGCCAAAAGCAATCTCAAAGGTGAGAATTCACTGAACAGATCAAGGACATTCAGAGATCTCCTGTCCTCAGTCCATACCTCCACAAGGCAGCCCTGTTATCACTGGCAACATCCTTCCTCCACTCTGATGAAAAGCATAAACATGAGTTTTCACTCTTCTCTTCAATCATAATTGCAGTCCTTCTTCAAAACACTCAAATCTGACATCTCAGTTCCACTCATTCATTGCTCTGCTCTAACCTCTGATACGGCAAAGAGAGAAGGCACCTTCCATGTCTCCGCTGAAGAGACATAATCTAACAAGGGATACGCAGCCAGGTTGATAATTCCATCTGCATAGACTCAGTGATGTCTCTGTTTCAATGGCTCCTCCTGGCCAGTAACAGTGCTCTTTAAGGACAGCAGGTTTGGGAGACCTGTGAGTCCCCCAGCAGCCTTGCTGAATTGCACTAGACTGGAAGACAGCCTAGATCAGCTCCACTTAGCCTATCTTTCCTTCCTTCTCTTCTTCACAATTTTTCCCTAACAAGATCCTGACATGCGACTCCTGACCTGTTGGCTTTTCTGGGACAATGTGAGAAACCAGTCAACTTTCTTCTGAGTCAGGAAAATAATGAACTTCCTGATTCTACCATGTTTCCATAAAGCCTTTTCCACACAATCAATGGTGTGTGTGTGTGTGTGTGTGTGTGTGAGGGAGAGAGAGAGAGAGAGAGAGAGAGAGAGAGAGAGAGAGAGAGAGAGAGAGAGAGAGAGAGAGAGAGAATGCACAACACCAGGTTTCCTCAGTCATTTCTCCACATTATGTTTTGAGGTTATATGCCTGAAGTTTTACATGGGTGCAGAAAAATCTAATTCATGTTCTCCAGCTTGTGGGACAAAGGCTTGCTATCTCCTCAGCCTCAAAGAATGGTCCCTTAAGGATGAAAATTAGATCATGCAAAAGCCTGAGGTGCTAACCAAAGCACCAAGTTCCCCAACCAGAACTCAGCCCTTCATTCACCACATCTATGTTCAGATGCCCCCTCCACAGGAGCCTCTCTCTAAGCAAGAACACAAACAACTTCTACTGTTTTTATTCACTTTCTTTGCTTCAGAGTCAGACATTCAAAGTGGCATCTTTTCATAACCAGTTAATAAGTAAACCACACTGATCATTCATGATGCTTACCTCTTCTATTGAGTAGTTTCTATTTGCTGATACACCAGACTGTGTTTGATTGATGCCATCAGCAAGTACTTAACTAACAACTAGTAACAGATTTAGATTGGGGAGACAGGCAGGATAGTCAGAGGCTTTACAGACACAATATTTACAATATCTATGGTCCTTTAAATATTCAAATGACTAAAATAATTGTGCCAGAGAGAGCTAGCAGATAAAAATGATAAAGGTGTTTGTCACCAAGCTTAAAGACTGGAGTCTGCCCCCTGGGATCACCATGGTGGAAGAAGAGTATAGACTTTTGATAGTTGTCCTCAGACCTTCATTCATACCATAGTGTGTGTGTGTGTGTGTGCACACGTCTGTGAGTACATACGATTAATTAATTGTACATGTGTGCTCACACTAATTAATTACTCTGTACTGTAAGGAGCAATTGAGTGAAACATCACAATGCAAAATGTAGACTGCATTTACTACTGGCTTATCCATGTGTTACTTCACTGAGCAAAGATGATTGGCCTACTACTGTAAGTGTCAAGAATATAAGGCTAACAATATCAGGACAGAATCCCTTTAAATTTTGTTACCTTCTTGGAACACATGTTACCTAACTTGTGTTTTAAAATATTACCTTTTCCAATCTGTAAGTGCTACATATGTGACCAATAGGAAATTTTGGAAAATACAAAATAGCAGAAAAAGAAAAAATGAAATTCACTTTATCCCACTACCTAGACACAAATACTATTTTCATTCTCTTGTTCTCATTTTCACAGCTCTTCCAGTGTCATCATGAGATGCAGTACTCCCTCCATCTCTGTCTCCTATTGAAGTGTCTTCTACGTTAAGGCAGTTGGAGACATGAATAATTGCTTGATAGTATTTCTTTTAAATAGTCTCAATTATCTTATCTCTACTCTCCTTTGCGTCCTATCTGCCAAGTTCATAACTCTGGATCAAACCAAATATCTCTTCACCTGGGGTCATTGTAGTGACCCTGACCATAAAATTATTTCCTTGCTATTTCATACCTGTAATTTGGCTATTGTTGTGAATTGTAATGTAAATATCTGATATGTGACCCTTGTGGGAGTTATGACTCCTGTGAGGGGTCACAACCCATGGTTTGAGAATCATTGTTTTAAAGGGCAAACTCTCTCTGTGTGTATATATTCCAAGTTCAAGAGCTCTGGTTTTGCTTGGACATGTGACTGCACTGTCTATCCACTTCGAAGTCCCCTTGTCACACTTTCCTAGTCTGCACAGCATCTCCATCAGTCTCCTCCAACTCCACACCTTCATAAGCTTGTCACTAGTCTCCTCTTTGAGACACTACCTAGACACAAATACTATTTTCGTTCCCATACATACAGAAATATATTCATACAAAGAAATGTATGAATATATGTATGTATATTTTCTTTAAAAATAAAATGGTGATTGTACTACAGATTCTACTCCTTTATTTTTTTTTTATTTTATTATCTTATTTTGGCTTTTTCAGGCAGGGTTTCTCCATGTAACCCCAGCTGACCTTAAACTCACTCTGATGATCAGGTTGGCCTTAAACTCAGAAATCTGCCTGCCTCTGTCTCTGAGTGTTGGGACTAAAGCTGTACATCACCACAGGTTTCCAAGATAATTACTCTCACATAGCCTACCCTCTCACTTCATAAAATAAGGTTTGTGTGTCTGCATATTCACTGCATATAAGTATTCATGCATGTGTATCCTTACACACATAAATGATGGCTGTGTATGAATGAATCTGCCATATAGACAGTGCTTCTTTTAAATTCCCTGCTTTCACTTCCAATTTGATATTCTCACTTCACCGTTACATCTCTAATTATCTCTGTAACACAGGATTACCTATCCAGTTCATTCACATATGGAGGTGCTCAATCTCCTGCCTTCAGCGCTAATGAATTCTGCTAACTTTACCACCCTGTACACTTCCACACTTCCCATCTGCAAACTTTCTGAGCTATGGTGCTTAACACGCCTGACATCTTCAGGTAGCTCATAGCTCTCGTTCAAAGTACCCCAGAGTGAAGGAACAGACATGCTCCACATATGCCTTGCTCTCCTCCTCTCTGTCGTGCTTGACTGCTGCGATGACCATTGGTCACGGATGACTTACGCTCCATAAATACAAAGAACGCCTCATTTTCCCATTCCCACTGCCAGAATTTTGCCAGAATTCTTCACTATTTCTTTTTAAAATAAATTTGTTTGTATTTTATGTGTGCTGGTGTTTTGCTTGTGTGTATATCTGTGTGAGGGTGTCAGATAGCCTAGAGTTTACAGCTACACTGACACAACTGTTACACACGGTTGTGAGCTACCGTGTGGGTGATGGGAATTGAACCCGGGTCCTGTAGATGAGCAGCCAGTGCTCTTTACAGCTGAGCCATCTCTCCAGCCTCCTCTTCAATATTTCTTAATCAAATTAATGCAAAATTTTTAAACTGGTCTCGCACTTGAATTCAGGTGTTCCCAAATACATTGTCCCAGCATCCATGACTGAATAATAAATCTAAGCTTCAGCTTTGTCCTTTGATGTCTCCCATTGCACAGAGGCAAAAGCAAAAACAAAACCAATATAACACTGCTTAACAGAATCACCCCAGCATAGAGCTTGTGCAGACGACAGTCGGCTTTGAGGGAAATAAGTCTAATTATGATGTCTTGAGGAGTTGAATTTTGACCATGCAAACTTGTATGATTGGAGAAAAACGATATAAATAATAGGAGAAGCACCATTCACAAATAAAGGTTGAAGAATGGAGAACAAAAGTCCTTTTATCTTCTTTGGACACCAAAGAAGGGACTACAAACATGGGAATTGTTAATTGCAATTTGGAGGAGAGCTATAATTTATATTTGCCTTTGTGAATACTCATACATCTACATGAACACATACACTCATACAATAAACTAGGAAATACAATGCTTAGTACGAATTGGAAAATCTAATTTTCGTTCCTTACCTGAACCTGAGAAACTGTCTAAAGACCCGTCTGCTGCTGTTGAAGCTATTTCACTGCTGCTCATTGGCTCTGTTTTAACTAAAAAGTAAACACATATCACATACTGAGTTAGTATCATTTGTAAAGGTGTGGGAGAGAAAATATAACATCCTAAATAATTTTATTACTAGATTTTGTTTTGAAAAATTCTCATGTTGAATTTCTTTTCTGTAAGAAAGTTCTTCTTCTGTTCCAAATTACCCTTTAAAGCCATGGTTCTCAATATTAATGTGACACTTTAATACAGTTCTTCATGTTGTAACCCCAACCATAAGCTTATTTTGTTGCTACTTCATAACTGTAATTTTGCTACTATTATGAATTATATTGTAAATATCTGATTCACAGGATATTTGATATGGTACCTGGACCCACAGGCCTGACAACGACTGCTTTAAAGGAAGAATTTAAAAGCTAATTAAATTTATTTTCAGTATCTAACTATTAATTTTCTCATTAGTAAAAACATTGCTTACAAAAACAATATGAAATTACTTCTTGGTTTTTGTCGAAAATTTGTTATTTAGCCAGGAAATCAGAAGGAAAATTAAAAGGGTTTCAAGAAGTAAGGAATAAGTGGTCATTCTTAAGACCAACTGGTTCCTTGGTAATTGAGAACAAGTATGTGCATATGCACAAATTTTACACACACACACACACACACACACACACACATGCATGCACACACTTTCTTAGATATCTAGTATGGTGCAGACACAACTGCAAGTCAATGAACTCCTATTACCAAGGCACTTCATATGGCCAATTCATCAATATTTTTTGCACAATGAAGAAAAGAGGGATTTTTGATTTAGAAGTAATATTAATAGAAGACAGTGTGAGGAGAAAAACATATATAAACATTATACTTTGGCAAAGTTCCTAAGGTTTGAGAAGTACCATTCTGATTTAGGCCATAGGATGTCCACTAAACCTACTTCCAACAGAATGACAGGATCACAGAGCCACACTCTTTTGGAACCCAGAGCATCTGCCTTTTCCCTCCCTAGTTTTATAATCCCTTTTGTGAAATGCCATTACCGGCATGCTACTGACCTGTGTATGGAGGTGACTTATTCTTTGTTTTCAGATGTGGGACGGGGTGGTGGAGTGTGGGAGTGGGGATACACTAATATTCTAAAGTCAGTCTAAAACTCTGTGTCCCCTGAAGTGAAGGTTCTGAGCACAGAGTATTCAGGGAGAGAAGCCCCTCCCTCAAAGTAAGAACATTCTGGAATGGAAGAGATGATGGAGAAAACATCTCTTCTGTCTCAATGTCACCAGTTTCTCCAAAACGCCAGACAGAGATCTCATCCAGCTCAATCCCTGGCCCTAAGCGTTTTGCACACATATGATGAATGGTTTTCCCATGAGTGTCATAAGTAGATGGATCACACTGTCATTTAAAAAATTAATTACTTTGATGGCTTCTAAACAAAGTTGTGGAGAAAAGAAAAAAAATAAAGAAAAACCACTGAGCCAAATGGAAATCACTCTGCCTGATTGTTTTCATGTAGGACCACACAACAGTGAGACTCTGACTCAGGTTTTCACTTTTCTGCCAGTTGTTTTGGGTTAGAAGTCTTAGCTGATGCTAATACATTCCGACAGAAGTCTGACGTTCCCTTCTTCCCCCATGCCACCAGCCACCTAATGCTCTTGCTCTTCATAACCACAACATTGCCACAGCTGTGGGGAAGCCAACAGTAACAACAATGGGCTTTCATGCTCAAGATGTCCACATTAAACTTCATATTCCTTTAAAGACCTGATACAATGCCCCCAGCAGATCACCCAGTTGCCTTAGTCCACCTTATATACTAAACACCAGTGGGATGCTGAACTCCAAATCAAGCACCACATGCCGAGGTGATGGGTAGGACAAGGGAAAATGAAAAGTGACCACGTAAAACGCATACTGTGGGTGGGCTTCTTCAGGGGTCTTATCATCATGTGGGAAAGAAACTCTGTAAGGTCTCCGAAACTCCTTAGTCAGGCATTATCGTGTTGTCTCTCTCACATGTGAAAACTGAAACTAAAGAGGTCAGGAAGCATCCAAAATGGGATTTCATTTGGGGAGTTCCTTTATTCCCAGACCCATGACCAAAGCTTGATGAAACGGTAATAAGTAAGTAAGTAGCACTTTGCAAAAGTTAGAGCCGGAAGAAGGCAGCTGGGGCTTCGTGCCACCAGCTGTGGTTTGATTAGAAAGCATGACTCTGCCAGATCCGCCCTTGGAGCTTCCAGACCACTGAGCTTACTGGATGATCTCAAGTAGAAATTCCCTGCCCTGATGTCAAGAAAGGATGAGAGAGGATGAAGAAAGAACTCTTCCATTCCATGGGCTTTTGGTCCAAATTGCTTCTAAGTCTGCCAAATCTAAGGTCAATGATGCTATAGTTTCAACTATAAAATTACTCTGAGAAAGTTTACAAACAACAAAACCCCCTCTATCACTGAAATTTACATCACTGCATGATCAAGCTCAATCAAATGCAACTCTCACTCCCAACCAGGAATTCCAATTGTTCTTCAAATCCATTAAAACTCGGCAAAAAAAGAAAGGAAAGGAAGACGATACTCTCTTTTAAGTCCCAAGATCATTGCCTTTTGCTGTTGTTCAAATACAGCCATCTATACACTAAGAACTAAAGAGTCCCACTGAATCCGGTTTCTGAAAAGGCTCTCTGTTAAAGGGGAGATGATGTCCACAAAGTAACTACCAGGATGTGCATGATTATATCAGTCCTGTAATCAAATACTTTGATCCACAAAGGCCTAATGATTTATTGTGATGTAAGATAGTCTCTGAGGGGCTGGGGAGGTGACTCACTGGATAAGGGGCTTGCTGTGTAGGTATGACTACCTGAGTTCATACCTCCAGGACACACATAAACTGGACATGGTGGCATACACCTATAACCTCAGTGCTGGAGGAGGAGGAAGACAGGCAGAGCCCAAGCCTAGCCTAAAAAGGGAACTTCTGGATCAATGAGAGACCCTGCCTCAAAAAGCAGGGTGGAGCGTGATAGGAGAAGATAACTCATGTGTATGCACGCGTGTGGAAAACGTCCTCTCCAAAATAGAAAAGTCTAAATATTTCTGGATTTGTTATGGCCAACTATCCACTGCCTGAAGAATTAAAAAGACAAAAGCAGTGTGTGCCCACCAGAACCTGATCCACTCCATCTTACTTGGATGATCACACACAGCAATAGGCTGCAAATGACATAACAAAGCATCTCTCCCAAGCTTTAAATTTTTAAGTACCACACGCTGACTTTTCTTCTGAAAGATACTGTGACATTTGAGGTAGTTCTGCTATCTAAGCTTCCTGACTAGAGAGCAAAAATCTATAAATAATGTTTTCTAACTATAGGATTATGTGCCCCATAGTACTCTGTTTGTTATATGACCTCAGTTTTCTACAGAGTAGCTGTTTTCTTTTTCTCTTATTGATTCTCCTGCATGTCTTCTTTCCCCCTGCTTTAGGTTCTGGTCTGCCATCTGACCCTGGCCAACTGTCTCTCACAGATGTCCTTTAAGACACTCCTTCATGTGACCACATACTCCAGACCTCAGCTGTCCTGGAGCACTGATACTCTTAGATGTTCTAGAAATTTCTACCTCCTAATGCCTTTGAGCATCACTGCTGAGATCAGAGGACCTAGTCACCTGCTGCTGGACTTTCTACAGTTTAAGTCTTTGGCTCTGATCATCATTTTAAATAATGTTTTTTTAATTATATATGTCACTGAAATGTAATAGAGGTTCACAGAATGTCATGTGAAGATCTAGTACCAAGAAGGAGTTGAGACAGTGTCCATGACCATCCCTGAGAGCACCAGCAGCAGTATTCAGAATTAATACTTATTACTAATGGAGCATCAATCTAGCTTTTCTGCCAAAAATGTAAACCTAGAATAAGACACTCAGTATTGGTTATCAAAGCTTTCTCATCTGTTCCTGGGTATTATATACTCAGATGAGAATAAAAAGTAAATAAAGATTATAACCATTTCAGATATGTGCTAGGTCCAGAACTCACAATTTCAGTCATGCACTAGGTCAAGAACCCACCATTTCAGCCATGTGCTAGGTCCAGAGCCCATGCTTTTATAATCACTCATCCTCTTTTTACAGTATCTCTGGAAGCATGAGAAATCAGAATGTTTTTTTCGACTGGTTGAGTTGCCTGCTGGCAACATACTCTGCCACTGAACTATATCCCTGGCTCCAAAATCATTTTTAAGGTACAGATAACAGTGTTTAAAAAAAATCTATCATAAGCCCCACATTAAAGTCAAGCCTATCCTTCCAAAAGAAATGAAAGGATCTAAAAAGAAAGATCAACCATTGAAACCGTACCTAAGGAAAGCCAAAATCAAATCAAGCAAGGTATCTTGGGACTAACTCAAGAAAGCAGGACTAAATCATGATTACATTACGACAACTAGTGTCTCGGCTATTACCCTCATCAGTGTATGCTTTTTCTGAAGGAGCAGGTCAGCAGAAGAAAGATGGTGCATGAGACAGCAGCGACCAGAAATTTCTGAATACACAAAGAAGTTCTAGCATTCTTTATAGTAAGCTGATACATGAAAACAAGAAAGTCTCTTTCTATACTGTAAATGGAGACTTGCCTATCAGACCACTGTAGCCTGGGGAGATCCGTTATGACAATCAGCCAATTAGCCCCTGGCACCATAATTCCACATTCATCAACTTCTGGATGAACTTGAAATGTTGTGGCCATGAAAGCACATCTCCAAACTTAGAAGGCAATCAGAGAAGTGCTCAATTCATTTGATGAGTGATATTTTCCCCATGTATTAATAAAATCCAAATCAGGTTCAGTCCCAAGTTGTAGGTCTGCTTGCTAGACTGAGAGCCAGTGTGTACTCTGATGAATTTGCCCAGAAAGGCACATGGACATGGAATGGCAGCAGGCTGGGTGAGTAGCGGTCAGCCCCCTTCCCACTCCCGGGCCAGTGCCTAAGCTTATCTCGCAGTTCTTTGCTTGGCATAAGCTCAGACACAGGGACTGCTTCTTCCCAGGATTCCTTTCTCTCAATAACGTTCATTTAAGTTTGCCTATGAGGTGATCCTGCTATGCCGTTGCCTAAAACTGCATTACCTCCAAGAACCATCATGTTCCCCTTATTACCTCACTTCTGCCAGACTCACCCTTTGCTCGTTAGAACCTGTCTTTCCAAACCACTGTCTGTTCTCCCACTCCAACTTCATCAGCCTGCTGTGGCCAGTGTGGAATCCAGCGTCTGCCATGTCTGGTCTCTACTCTATGGGCTGTGTGGAAGCCAGTGCCTGCCATGTCTGGTGTCTACTCTATGGGCTGTGTGGTCTCATGTTCCCAGGTGCCTTTTCTATCCATCTCTAATCACAGGAAGGGTAACTTCCCATTGCCTGCTCTTCACAGTGAGCATGACCGCCCAGGACCGGTTACCATGCTGAGGAAATCCACTTAAAATAGAGTTTTCCCTTTTCCCATCTCTTGAGCCATCCCATCACAGGACAGCCTCTGCTTTCCATTTCTTATCAAGTGTCTGAAATAGCTTCACCGAATCTTTGTCACTTTCCTCAGTGTCCAAGCCATATCTCCTTTCCCACCCATGTGCCCTCACCAGATATTTTCTAGAGACTGAAGCTGCATTAATTTCTCCTCTTCCTGCAGTATGTCCCTGGATTAAAGTTTCAGGGCTTCCTTTTACCTCATTCCTCATGTCTCTCCCAGGCTTCCTTTGTAATGATACCCCATTTCTTCGTTTTGTAGCATCTTCACTTCCACCAAGCTGGTTCTCTGGTACCCAGAGACGCAGACAGGGCTCCCTGAACATTTTGTTTGCGGGGCTCAGAACTGAGCACAGGACCCTAAGCTGCCATGTACTCTATCCCTATCCCCTGTCCCAATTGTTTAAATGTTCATGAACTGTCTCTCAATGATAGCTCTTCTGGAGCTGTCTTCTTGAACCTTCAAGCTTCCTGGGCACTTGTTTTTATATTCCCATCATGGATGGACTCCCTCTCTAATCCACTGTATAATTCTGCCAGTATCTGCTGTTTCCAAAAACGGCCTTCTCCAACTTCCTAGCTCAAACTTCTCTCAGTTTTACCTTTCTTTAACCCTTCTAAATAAACCTCTTTCCTTGAAAGTTTATTTTTAAACATTAATGACCCAACAATAACAACAGTTCTTTTTTTCTGTATTTCCTTTCTTCCCCCACCCCAGATCATTTTCCTTTGTCTATCCATAATTCCACCTCCTTCCCACCCATATACATTTTCCTTCACAATAATTTTCCTTACCATGACTTTGAAAATGATTTTTATGTAGACAATTCTCAATCTCTATTCATGTGTGTACACATAAATACATCACTACCCCATCCCTCTGAAGGACTCAGTTTTTATAAAAATATTTTTAGTCACAAAGACTGGATGTTTCCCTTCTGCTTCCTCACTTCTTACATGCATTACCAGGCACTGTAGCTTGGATTTTAAGCATGCCTCAGAGGCTGGTGTAAAGATATGGTCCCCCTTGCATTGTGACATTACTGGAGGTTAGGAAACATTACATGTGCTATTCTTCATCTCTTTTCATGTCCCAGCCATAAGATGAATGATTTACCTGTGCACATGTTCCAACCCTGATGAAATGTCCTTACCCTAACCAGAATCTGTAAAGCATGATGTAGGCCATTGGTACACTGTTAGAGAAAAGCCATGATACAGTCCACTGGTCCACTGGTAGAGCACTTCCGTAGCATGCATAATGTCCTGACTTCTACCTCCAATAATGGGGATAGGGTGGGGTATTGAGTCTATCTGTTCATGGACTCAGAAAACATAGTCAACACACCTTTGTTCTCTATAATCTAGTAACTTCAGATATTTGCTACAGTGACAGAAAGTTAATGAGTCATGCATATTAAATTCTACCAATGTCATCTTTCCTAATTACCTTCTAACTGGAATAAAACTGGGGAGATTAGACCATCGGCTCCATTCTCCAAGCCGTAGAAAACTGTGTATTTTGGTGGAGTAGATTTGTATAATATGCTGGCACTGAGGTTTTCAGCAAGTGTTAAATAGGCATGAGTGAAGTTTCTAGTCACTAGTCATCATACATTAGACTCTTAGAAAGCACACAACCTGGCCGGGCGTTGGTGGTGCATGCCTTTAATCCCAGCACTTGGGAGGCAGAGGCAGGCGGATCTCTGTGAGTTCAAGGCTAGGCTGGACCGACAGCCTCCAAAATAATACAGAGAAACCCTGTCTCCTAAAAACCAAAAAGAAAAAAAAAAGAAAAGAAAAGAAAGCATACAGCCTCATCTAATGGCCCTGACTCTGTGAGACACTACAGTCTACATGCTGTAAAAAAGGTACGACCTGCCCCTATATAGAGACACTTGAACTACAGAAGGCAGTGCTTCCTCCCAGCTCCACATTTGCCAGTCTCTTACTCACTCACATTAAGTATTGTATAAGGCTTCCAAGCTGAATTATATACTTCAAGTTTCATTCAAAAATCCTATATTGCCCTTAATCTACTACTCAGGCATAGTTGTTTCCCCTTGAACTTCAAAACTGTTGTCTGTACCATCATTAGAATATATATATTATATAATATATTATATTCTATATTCTATAATATATACCATATTATAGAATATATAATACATATATTTTATAGAATATACAGTATATAAAATAAACAACATATACTATATGAGATATATTGTATATTTTATAGAATGTACAGTATATATCTTTAGATTAAATATTTAGAATATATTAATGTATATATTTAGCTCCACTTGTATCCTCTTCTTTTTTTGTTGGTTTTCCAAGACAAGGTTTCTCTGTATTGTTTTGGAGGCTGTCCTGGAACTCAGTCTGTAGACCAGGCTGGCCTCGAACCCACAGAGATCCACCTGCCTCTGCCTCACAAGTGCTGGGATTAAAGGCCACCTCTCAGCCACGTATCCTCTCTATCCCACTTCATATTTCATAGTCTTACTCATCTTGATGTATGATAACTATTTTCACAGAAGAAGCATTTTTAATTGCTCTATCCTTACACACCTTAAGCCAATACTTCTCTCACAGAACCCAGCAGTTGTAGAAGGAACAGATGAAGATGAGGGACGCATGCTCCATGAAGACAGGCTTCAATGAATTTAACCATTAGGCACACTGCTCAGCAATTATAAAAACCACTGAATCTCACACCATTTTAGCCCTCCCAAATTATTACTCCAGCAGCGTAGATGCAGCTTCTTTATCCAAGGAATCCTGTGGATGGGATTCAATCATTTTGAATTCGTAAATGAATTTCATCATCATCAAATAATATCTTTGGGCATTTGTTTGTACCCTTCCTGATTTCATAAGGGCACAGGCAAATGAATGGCCATAGCTTTGGTAGTATTATGCTACGGAGATCAAAAAAGAAAAGGACAATTCTGTAATGGCTCAGGTTCAATGACAACATCATTTATCCATTTAAGGAGTCTTTTTCTTAAACATAGGCTAAAGTAAAAATACGTGTTTTTTTAAACTACCAAATGATTGCAAAAAAAGAAAAAAAACAGTGACACCAAATGAAAGTGGTGAAAAATGAATAAAATTGGTACATAGTAAACGAGAGCAGAAAATATTCCCAAATGCACATTTTTATATGCCTGACTTTAAAATCACACCATTGAAGTACTTTAACTTGCCATGGTATTTTTCTTTACCAAAAATTATATACACCTACAAACTCAATGCTTTGCTTTCAGTTACTCCTCACTTCAAAGATGTGACATCTCTTCATTTGGATTGGGACAACAACTTGATATCCTCAAAATATTAAAGTCATATTCTCTCCAAGAGGGGAGAAAATATTAATTCTTCAAAAGTAGCTTATACAACCATATAACAAAGCAAACCACATTGACCCAACTTGAACTTAAGAGGATGAATGGTATGCAATGTCTCCCATTGGCTCATGGATTGGGTATGCTGGCAGATAGGCTTCTGGGAAAAGACTTCCTTTTGAGACCTCGGACCAATCGGCCCATTAGTCGGTTCCTTGATAGACCTATGCTATTGCAGCATAGGAAGGTGGTGGAAGGTGGAATGTGAGGCATAGATGGATGAATAAGGAAAGTGAGGGGCAGCTCTGGAAAGATATTTCTTGTCACTGCCCTTTCCTCCATGGAACTGAATGGCTTTGCTGTGGCATGCCCTTCCACAATGATGATGTCTCTCAACTCAGGTTTAGGTGCATGCAGCCAGCCGACCACAAAACGAAACCTTTGAAACTCTAAGTCAAAATATACTCTCCCTCCCTTTCAACCACTTGTGTCAGGCATTTAGTAATAGTAATGGAAAATCTAACCAACACACCCGGTCAAGAAGAATGGCAGGGAATTTCAAAAGCCGTTATTTACAGGAAATGGAGCATACTATCCTGTCATTGTGCATTGTGGCGCGTGGCTTGTGCAGAGGCCGAGGCTAGTGGCCCTTTTTTAGAAAAGAAGTAAGAAATAGTAAATGTACACTCCCTTGCAAGGTTGCTTACAACTCTAGTTGTCTGTTTTTGTGGGTATCATTCCTGTCTCACTGGCTCAGGTTCCCAACACATCAAATCTGAACAGATTGAGACTACACTGGAGCTTATCCCCTCTCAGTCCAGACATGATGCCAGATTAATACCTAAAACACTTTCACAGTATCGATCCAGTCTTTCTCAAAATATTCACTGGCTTCTCCTACCGGCCCCGGAAGCCCAAATTCCTCAGCCTGATGCTCGGGGTCCTCCACGGTTGGGCTCCAGTTGGCTCCTCGAGAACCTTATCTCCTATCAATTCCTTCTTCAGCTTGCCCGGTCTCCTCGGTCCCCCAAACTATCCTACCTTTGTTCATGGTGCTCCCTCATTTCACATGCATTCCAGCTCCTGTCCCCCATTCAAACCATTTCCTAAGTCGGCTCACATTCCAGCTCCTCCTTGAAGCTGGGCCTCCCAAGCTGAAGAGCCCTTTCTTCTGAACCCTGAGAGCACTTTTGTTCGCATCAGTGGCTTCTAACCTACTGGAGAATGGAGCCCTTTTTTCTGACAGCAAAATATTTCAGAACTCAATGATAGCTTCTTTCTAATCCGTTGATGTGGAAAGTATGTCGCGGGAGACCCTACTGTGGAGTGAAGGACACAAGCTTTGCATTTGAACAAATATAACGGATGGTCACATATAAAAAAGGTGCACTTATGACATGCTAATGTACTCACCAAATACACACAGCTTGGTACACAAAATCATTTTCTCATCTTCAGCACTCACTCTCCTACTCCTAGGAAAATTTGAGTCATGTGCTGAAGGTCCTAGTCTCCAAAATTTAGTCATTTATTTACTTTTTCCCAAAAAGTTGGAATTTGTATCTCCCTCAATCAGACCTTGAGCTCCTTAAGGCAGGGGGTCAACTAGCATTCTTCATGATCCAACTTCTCCCCTCCTTCAGAGTACTTTTTGCATAGTAAAAACAAAAAAATATTTTTGTTCCCCTTCTGTTCCAATATTGTAAGATGCAGAAAAACTGGGAGGACCATCAGATAAATCACTGTAAACCTACAATTTGGGGACAATAATTAATAGTTTACCGCCGTGTTGTCATGATTGAGCTATGAGACTGTTATGCTTTTCTATATCTGTCCTCAAAATAAGATAGAAACAAAATAACTCCAAAAATAAAAAACCCTCATTTTTTATCTATCCCCAAATAAGTTGCATATGTAAAAGATTTCTTCTAAACATTTCATCACTTACATCATTATCATCCAGGCTTGTTTTTTTATGTCTCTTCTATTCAGTAAAATAATCCATATTGAAGGGTACAGGTTTTAATTGTGCCCTTTGATGGTTTCTAATAGATACTAGCCTCTAGAAACCACAGTGAGAGCTGAATATTTTTGTTTATTATACAAGGGAAACATGGCACAATGGTAAAAAAAAAAGAAAAAATTCTAAGAATTTAGAAATATACCAGTCTCCATTTCTGATATAAATAACACATGATGTAGCTTTTCGAATGGAGGAGTGACAATTTATTCTGTATCTATGTGTTAAGCATCTCTTGTGTACATACTAAACACTTTACAGGCAAGCAATAGCCCCTTTACTCCCCATGGCAAGCTTAAAAGGCAGGTATTTTACTTGTTTCCTTTCAAAGATACAGAATTTGCAGCCTAAAGATGTTAAGTGACAACCAAGATGACAAAGCTAGCTTCTCACTGTTACAATTAATTTCTCTTTTATAAATCTGCTGAAGAGTCAGATGCTCCCCCAGTAGAGTTTTCTCATATTGGACCATTCCTCTGTTTAGACTGAGATAATCAGAGAGTGGCACTAAACAGGCGAATAGCAGGACACGAAGGAGAAGTGTATCAGTATATGTTGCAAATTAGCAGATGGTAAAATCAACCAGTGTTTGAAGATTGGAAGCAGATGAGCTGGCTCAGATTCAGAACCTCAATCATATCAATATGGAAAAATGGTTTATTTGCCCAAAATGCAATCAACCCGCCAAATGATTAGTACCCCGTTCCTGTCTTTTGCTAAGCCCCAGGAGCTCCCAGACATTCGCCTCACCCCCATTCAGTGTTAACTAAGTGCTATTGAGTTCATCAAGCACTCTGAGTACCTACCAAAGCTATTTAGTGATGTCAAGTAGGAACAAATAAGCCTACCTCCAATGGAGACACTACTATACCAGTTCCAAAGGACATGCTTCCTTAAAATAGAACATTTATCATTGTTTCAAAGTAGCTACTATGTCTAGAGCATGTAGCAGATGCCAGTAATTGTTCTCAAGACTTTGGATAAACTAATTGTCCCATCACCAAGAATGAGTGGGCAGGCAAGCCCCAGTGCACAATGAAGGCTTGAAGGCAACAAGCATAGCCAATGAATGGAAGCACTGCCAAAGAGACAGACTGTCTTCGATCTACTGATCTATCCTAAAGGCGCTCTCTGTGTGTCGATACCATTATCATCTCAGTTCACAGGCCTGTATCAAAGGCCAGGAGGTATTGCACTAGCTTGCCAGAGACTGACTGAGACCAGCTTCCACTGGAGGCAACCTGGCCTCAATGCCCCTTCAGCCTGCTCCGCTGTGCCTCTAAAAACCTACTTTGTTACATGAAATATGAACAGCTGAACTGAGGCTCTGAGCCCCATTGAGTCTGACTATAAAAGATATGCTCTCACACCATGTAATGCCACTTTCCTGCATTTTTAGTATTATTTTGTCCCCCTTACATCTCAAGGCAAATATGAGATTGGTGCTGAGACAATACTACATAAATAAGTGCCAGGGCTTCAAGTAAATTACCATCACCATTTCTCCCCCAGAGTGCTTTCTCACTGCCCATACTACTTAAGTGCATGGCTTGAAACGTACAGCCAGTCACAACCCTCTTCTATTTACCTGCCCAAGTTCTGAGCCCAGTACCCAGAGCCTGTGTTAGCTGCTCAGTCTGCCACCCTGCTCTTGTCTCTCTATGCTCTGTGTTCTGTACTCAACACACACAAACACACAGACACATACACAACTGCACACAAGAGACAGAGGTACACATAGCACACTCTTTACACTGAAGTGTGGGTGTATTAGTTCTCCTTTGGTCATTCCCTACCTTAAAAATTATTGTTGCCATATTTTAAAGATGCTAAACCTGTGCTTACCAACAGCCTTATTGCTATATCACTCAATTTTGTCATACTGTATGGGAGTTGCTTCATCACTGCTAAAGTTTGAGGTCCACTAGATCTATTTGTGAAATAGTAAGTTCTTTCAGGTCAAGTGCAGATTGGCTACTGTTGCTCATATCAAAAGCTGCCACAGATGCTCACTGTGGCTGTTCGCAGGATGGAGAGCATATGACCATTTTGTGAATTGGTCTGTGACGAGTACTTTCCAAAGAACTGAAAATGAAGCTTTAAATAATTCTTGAATAGTTAATGTGCTATAAGTAATATGAATGGATGCCCTGCTCCTGTAATGCCTCATTTGCATGATTTAGTTAGTAACAAGGGCATTCATTCAACAAATACCTGTTGCCAAAGCAGCCAGATTCCAAGGACAGTGAGCAAATCTGTCCTGCCTTCAAGGAGCTCAGAGGCTCCACTGAGCAAAGGAGACATATATGTGGATATTATAAACCTTTCATCTTGGCCACCGTCTTAGGTAAGGCGATATAAAAATGAATTCTTCAGGCAGGTAAAGACTATCATTAACAACTGGAGCAGTGCTGTGGGAAAGCCCACACGTTAGAGAACAAGAACACAGGGTCTGAGGCAATCACAACACGCGTATGCATCTTCTCCCTAGCACGGCCCATGTGCTGTGTGAGAGCAGATCCGTCACTCAACTGCTTTAACACCAGGTGCATAAAGCTCACCTTAAAATTTATTTTGGAGGATGAAATGACTAAAAATGTAGAGCGCATCATAATGGTCTCATAGTGTCAAGGACTTAGCCCATTCAGTTCATAATTTTTCCTCTCAAAATCTCCCTTATTATTGATAGGCACAGTGGTAAGATTGGTAAACAGTTCAAATTTTGTTTCATATTACAGGAAAAATATTTTTCTAATGTCTGTTGTGGAGAGTACTTACTTAAAGATGGAATGCTAGCTAAGCTTACCGTGTGTGTGTGTGTGTGTGTGTGTGTGTGTGTGTAATGGATAGTGCAGATACAAAATAAAACTTCAAAAATGCAGATTTCCACAAACATTACCATACTAAGTTTTCACTTATAAGTATTTGAGGTCCAAAAACTGCACATAAACCTTGGTTAGCTTTGCCTAGCCTAGATTCTCTCTTTATATAGGTGGAATCCACCAGTCACCAAGTAGAATTAGAAGAGAGGTAATCTTTATCCCTTCCCAAACTAAAAATGGCAAAATGGGAAAGTTTTATATAGTTTGTTCTCTTTTTATTATATTTGTGTAGTCAGTGAGAGGAGAATTAATTATTATTGGCCGTTTCTCTATGATTCACACATGTGTACATATTTTATACAGGCTGCTCACCACGAAGGCATCCTTGGACATTATAAGAAATTGGGAATTACTTAAAACAGGTATGGGATTGCCTAAAAGTTCATCTGTGTTCCTTGAAGGAACCATAGTTTGCCCCCAGAAGACAAGATGTTTGAGGGCAAATGCACTTTTGCTCATAGAGGAAAAGCAGGATAGAGATGTCATGGAGCTCTGATTCTCTATTAGCAACTGAAGAAGTAAACACAATCTGAATCTACACAATTGGATTCTACTCACTACAAGCAGCCTGGGTACCAGGAAACCCCAGACCTACTCCCTACAAAGATCAATCCCTGGCTTGCTAGAATAGAGCTGGCTTATTAACTGGTGATAGGTGAAAACAGACTGTCCCCCAACTGGTCCACACATGCCACCATTTAGTCCTCTGAACTAAGCCACTTTCTCTCTTCCAACCGCACGTAGCTCCTAGCAGTTCTTGGGCATCCTTGACAAGTCAAAAGACATGGGACCATCCACTTCACTATTCACTGAAAACTTCTTCCTGAAGTAGAAGATACTTACTCTGAGCAGTAGCAAATGTGTTTTTTGACTTTCACAAATGTGCATATAATAATGGCTATTGTAATGAAAAGCAGGGTCAGTTTCTCATCTTCTTTTCATCTCAAAGAGGCTTAAAGCAAGCAGAGGCTGGCTGACAGAATTGTAATTAAGTAGACAGCTTTGAAAAGTAGTTAAAGACCATTCCTCCAAAGTTAAGCAATTGAAGCAACAAGCTAGGCACGTGTGGACACAGAAAAAAATCTCCCACAATCTCACATGAGATCGCAGACACAAGTATCATGGGTAATCATCCTTATCATGAAGTCCATTTTCTATTAAAAGTCTCCACGTTCAATGTGTATGTAGTCTACTGTTCACTACTGAAGGGCATCCTCCATGCTGGAGGCACTAGCGTGGCTGGGTCTCCAACACTTCAGATGAAGGTATCGAGAAAGGCACTTATGAAGGTAATGAGAAAGATCATATATTATCTTCAGAGAAAAACGCAGTGATCCCAAGTCTAGGCACTGGATTTTGCCAGCAGTTCTTCAAATACAAGAACAGATTCCAGTGGTACCCATTACAAGTTATGTATCTTGAAACTTGGCGCTTAACTTTTTACAGCTTTCATTGTAACACAGGAATCATACCATAGAAGTGACTATTATTTACATATGGCCTAGCAGTTAATATTAATAGATACAGTAAGTTCTTGCTTAGTAAGTTCCAAATATGCCACGAGGTTTGCATTACATGCTCATGGCAAGCCTAATGTGAGATCTGTTGCTTTCCTCATTTGACTGGTGAGGGAACTGAGTCATGGTAGCACGTCTGTCCCAGTTCCTACAGCTGGCACACTATGCGGCTGGGAGTCAAACCCACACTTTTTTAGCCATCCTCCTGGCCAACTCCAGAAATTTTCTGAAGACTTACAAAAACAAAATGTGGCAAATAGTCAGTGCAATGACCAATAAAACAGCTATTTTTATTATTAACAGACATGTGGGAATTTTTTTCATGTATCTAATATATAGCAAATATTAAATTCTAACTCATTTTTTTTTTTTTGCTATAGTGAAATTTCTAAGAAGCCAATGCTGCGGCATTCAAGAAAACTCTAAAAATGTTTTTAGGAATGCCTTTCCTCATAGTGCCCTTAATCTCACAGAAACTGAATTAAGTGTGGAACGTAAACAAGGGTGAAATTAGATTAACATGTTTCTATTCACACCAGAATATTCAAGCACAGATACACAACTATTTCCTATGAGCAGCAGCTTCCAACTCTAACTCTACACCCTCACTTGGTTTAGAAGACTTCCTGTAAACAAGATTTCTTAAGATATTCTCATCAGTCAGAACTATATTTTACTCAAATATATAGAGAGAAGTAATTCTAGTAATTTTCCAGTGTTCTAAGCTTTGTAGAAATAACAAAACTGCTTTAAAATAGATTCTGGTAATATAGATGTGGGTAATTGAGTTCACCCACCACCCTAAAATATGCAAAACACAATTGAATAAATTTTAAATGCAGGCAATTTAGCCACCTAATTCAAGATCATAATCTTGGAAACCTGATACACAAATTTGAGATTACTATTTGAATTACTGTAGAAATTCCTGAGATGAATGGGAGTGAGAATTCCAACTCCATCTGCTTTTACGTCATTTAAACACATTCGTCTGTTTCAGGAGAAGCATCCTGTGCTGGAATCTGAATGTATGGAGAAAAGTGTGGATTTCGGGTCTGAGCATCACTCCCAGCCTCCTCCCTCCCTCCCTTCTTTCCTTCCTTCATTCTTTCCTTTCTTCCTTCCTTCCTTCTTCCCTCCCTCCCTCCCTCACTCTCTTCTTTCTTCCATTCTTCCTTCCTTCTTTCTTTCTTTCTTTCTTTCTTTCTTTCTTTCTTTCTTTCTTTCTCCCTCCCCAGCACCATACAAGCAAAAATAAACACTCAGATTGGCACTATAGAACTCATCAATCTCAAGTTCTTGTGAATTTAAGACAATCAAAAAACCAAACAAACAAACAAAAACCCCACAATGATGGCAAAAAAAATTAGTGCTTTGCAAACAAGGACCTAATTAGGTGTGTAAATAAAAGTCCTTTTTACTGCTATGGCTCTGTATCCTTCAGAAGAATAGTTTGCCACGACTTTCACACCACGGCTACAACACAAGGCTTTCACAACACAAGCCAGAGCACACGCCCACATCAGAAAGCCTCCCTTTCTTTCACACTAGACACTCTGATATGCAGCTAACTTTACCCAAAAGATTATTTCTTCCAAATTATGCTCTAACATAACAACAGACCAGTCATGTAAATTCAGCCACAGTTAACTGCAAACTGCATGGAAGTTTTGCTGGTCATTTAATTTCACTTGAGCAGGGACTACTACATTTAAACACCGTGTGTGTGTGTGTGTGTGTGTGTGTGTGTGTGTGTGTGTGTGTGTACATACAGAGAACTGAGTATTTGCTATAGAGTGAAGGGAGGCGATATTATATTTTAATGCCTCTGGTAGGAAATTTCTAATCCATTGTACCTTAGAAGATGATTTGAAAGACTAGAGGAGAACATTCAGGGTCATACGTAGGTTGTGTCTCTTGAAAGAACCGGTTCAACACTAACTGAAATATTCATTGACGCCAGTGGAAACCCATCTCTCCCAACAGAGCTTTCCCTCTGCCAGCCAAGTATTCACTGGTGCCACTAATGAACTATGTTTACCTACGTGATTTCTACATTTCAAAGGCAGCTTACACACTGGACGATACCAGCAATAATTTGTGAACTTGCAACAAGAACCAGAGCTGTCAGCATTTAAAAAAATACAGAGTTAAACGTTTTCAAACATGCAATATTCAGTTCTTATAACTCAAGAACACTGTGTGTGGAAAGCTAAAAACCATGGTTCTTGAGGCCGGGCTTGCTGTGTTCCTGTCTCTATCCCTGAGATGAACCATGAAAATAGGCACTAGCCTATGAATGTAGAACCTACAAGCATGGAGTCTTAGAAAAATTTGGCAGCAGACTTCAGAAGAAACCTAATATTCTCTGCCTCTCCATTATATCCCCTCCTTGTTTGTTCTTAAGATGAATCTAAGGTTTGTTTGGTTTTTTTTTTTACAAAGGAGACTTTCTGTTTTTTTAGCCTGGTGATATAGACAAGTGGTGGCAGGAAGTTTAATAATTGGCCCTGAGTGAGAGAAGACAACCCAATTGAGCTCCAAACCAAATTCAGTAAATTCGGCCAAAGCCAGCTGCAAACTATATGTAAGTTTTGCTGGTCATTTAATTAATTTACATTGAGCTGCGATTATTTTCAATTGGCTGCTGGGAAGTCACTTAAACTTCTATCATGGTGTGTGTGTGTGTGTGTGTGTGTGTGTGTGTGTGTATGTGTGCAGAGAGCTGAAGTATTTATATGGGTTGAAGGGAGGTGTTATTTTAGTGGCTAGTTTTAATGAATTTATTTCTCTCCTTCCCAATCTCTAATTCATTAATGAACACTTCAAGTTTCAAACTAAATCATATCTCAAAGGAGGGAAAGGAAAATCTATAATGACTACGTCCCAGGGAAGCTTGCCAGATGTTAATAAATTTACTAATTTTTACCACAATTCCTGTGGTGGTAGCTGAGGGAAATGATCAAGAATATGATGGAACAGGAAAGGAGCATGATCAGTTGACTCACGCACAGTAATCTAGAACTTTTTATATGTCTGGATCTAAAGTCATACAACCTAGCTCATGAAGAAAATTCAGGTCTATAATATTAAGCTTTAGGCTAATAAGTGCTCTAAATTTTCCAGTAAACTGACAAATATATTCCTTTGGGGCTCTAAATAATTTATAGTGAGTCCCTCTAACTTCGTATCCTACTGCATCCCCCCATAGCTTTTGTAAGCACACTGATGAAGAAAACACGAAAGGAGGATGCCATGGATAGTTATGTACACCTTTGAACTGGACCTTGAAAGTTCATTTCCAAGACCTAACACCATGAACATTTTGTGGTATTTTTGTCATTCAGACAGGATCCCCTGTAGTCCTTGCTGACCTTGAACTCACTTCCACGGCTGAAGATGGCTTTGAACTCCTGTCTCCAACTCCATGGTACTGGGGTTGTAGTGCCTCATCAGGATCTGCACAATTAACTTACTTTTTTTAAGGATAAGAAATTACTTCTAAGAACCAGGGGTAGTGATGTATGCCTTCAATTCCAGCAAATGAAGGAGGTAAAGAAGCAGAATTATCACTGAGTTCAAGGTCAGCCTAGTCTACATAGTGACTATCTGAACAGCTATTAGTGAAGCCATGTCTCAGAAAACCAAAGTAATAAAAAGAAAGGAGTGAGGGAAGAAGGGAGGGAGGGAGGGATTAAGAAAGGAAGAAAGAAAGGAAATTACTTTCTAAGTGTCTTACAGACTGAATGCTTCGAGCAATTATAAAAATTATCTATAATATTTAATTATTTCAAGGTGATTTTAATTGTATACAAATATTATAAAACGCAATATATTCCTGATTATAGATGTGATAGCAAGGTATGAAATCTAAATATTTAGAAATGTGTTGGTGCTCCACATTTTCTTTAAAATCAAGCCATATCTCATTCACACAAAACCATCTAAGGGAGCACCTCACACATAGAGACACTCTGCTTAAACAGTAGGTGTCTCTTATTTGTAACAGGTGGCTTGTCAGTAACATGTTGAAAAGATGAAAACATCTTACTTCCATTTCACTATATCATATTCAAAATGTTATTATTTTATAATCCTTCTTCCTCGTGTATATTGGTAAATTTTATGAATTAAAATAGTTTAATGGACTTAGTCTTGCTTGTTTAAGTGGCTATCTTTTGAGTTTGACAGTGATGGGTCTGTATGTATGTATGGCCTCTCAGTGGCTGCCCAGCACCCTGACAACGTACTGGGCCCAACTGAGGAGGCTCCTGTGGTGGACCGCATAAATGTATCCAGACCTTGTCTGTGCTAACAGGTTCCACCTGAAGACTTTCAAGCAAGAGGCGAGAGAGGACTGATCACTTGCTTTTACTGTTCAAGCTCTGTGCACTCTAAGACATTAAAGTTGCTTTTGTGTAAACTTCAGCTTGACGAATGATTGACGTGACTAGAAGTTTCCAATGGAAAATCTGCTCTATCCAGAGATTAACCATGTTGCTAAATCAGCACAAAGTTTCTACTTTTGACAACAGCCATTCTCCACAAACACTACACAGGAATATATTTACTTGTAAGAAAAGCTACAGAACAGTTTTATATAAGAATAATTACTACTGGTAGAAAAATCATCTAATATAACTAATTTTGTGCTTTATCTGTTATGAATTTTATTGCTTTACAAGTTTTAAAGGGCTTTCCTGGATACATACTCAAATACCACACCAAAATGATAATAATTATACATAACTTAATTATGTTTATTTTTTAAAAACCTGAGATAAAAGACGATTATGATTGGAGAATTTATGGATAAGGGTTTGTCTATGAATGGAATTCTAGCATGGATAATCTATTGAACTTCTAATAAAACTTATTTCATGAACCCATCAACAGCTTATGACTTAGTAATAAATCAATAAGCAACAATATCAGTGAAGATTTTTTCAGACTCCAGTTGAAATAAATACAATATATCTTTTCATACATCTGAGTTATAAAAATATGCATAGCACCTAAGTAGCTGTGCATAACAATAACAGACAGTAATGTGTATACATTACCTTCTAAGTTTAGACTGAAACATGCATGGATCGAAGTAGATGTTTCTGTTTACATACAATTCACATAAACATTCATATTACTAATTATATTAAAATAATTATGATGCCATGTTTAAAGTATACTACTCAATCTTCAAGAAAGTGAATAAATGTTATGCATATTTGCCAAATAGGCTTACGTACTTCATAGGTATTAAGTTTTAGGTTCTTCTTGTTTATACTATAGTGGCCAAAGCCACAGGAATACTAGACACAAAAACTGCTTTGCCGATCCAATGTAATCCAGTTTGATGTTGACATTTTTCAAAATTTGGTTGTATTTGCCAAAAAATGGAAAATAAAATCATTCCAAATTTTCAGTAGTTACATAGAAAAATGATGTAAAATAATACTGTGATAGGAACATGTAGATCAACACAAAGAAATGCATTCCAAGTTAAAAGCATTTTATGTATCCACATGTATATACTTCAGAACACACACACACATACACACACACACGCGTCTTAAAATAAGACCAGTCTATGGAATGTGACAATCCTGTAATATGCAACTCCCAATTAATGGGGAACAAGGATTAAGCCAAATTACTTAGAAACAGAGGAACAGTTAGGCGACTCTGAGGGCAGAGTTCACGAGCAGTCAAGAGGCACACAGTGATGAAGGAACAGGGGCAGAGTAAGAGAGACCGACGACACTCACCTTCCGTGCCATTGGGAGTCATGGAAGTGCTATTTATATGAGAACTATCGAGTTTGGTACCACTGGGGGATTCGCTACTACCACTCAGTCGGTTATGCGGGCTGGTTAGATCCTGCATTTCCATAGACCTAAAGACAAGAAGCCTTCCATTTGACAGATGTACCAAATTCGTAACAGCACTATTTAATGTGCTAACGACTTGACACCTTCTTTGAAACACACACACACAAAAGTTCCATTGTATCTGTTCTCTTAGACTGGAAAAAGTTCACCTAGCATCTGCCTTCAGTCCTTCTATCATACGTCTTACTAAAAGGCATCGCCCATCCTATGTAGCCAAAGCTCACCTGCAGTTTTTAAAATCTTCCCCTTTCTTATATAATTAAAGTCATAAGCCAATATAGGACAATGATATCTACTCTGATATTCAGAAGAAAACATGCAGTTGTTTTTATATTAAAACAATCCCGCCAGAGCATGATTTTCCTAAAAGAAAAGGCAAATACATAAACACGTGCAATAGAAATAAATCGCTATTCTGTGCAATCTGTTTCATCTAATAAATTAGCACTGGAGACTCCCTTTATAATTTAACACCCAATTGTTATTTAATGGGTTCCAAGCCAAATAAAGCCCTTGAAACCTCCAGTCCAGTGACAGGGAATGAGATTGTCCTGATGCATATGTTTACTCTGGCATACTACTTAATTGTTCCTCTGTTTCCCTTGAAACAAATGCAGCATTAAAACATTATGGTGTCAGCCCACTTGTTTGCTTTGTGGATTACATACACCGTAGCCAATTGAAAGAGGATAAGGCCAACACACAGAGGGTCTGTGGGACCATTAGCCCTCAGAGTACCTCAGCTGTCACTTAGGGGAAGAAAGAAAATTCTATGCAATGCTGTAATTTTTCATTTTCCCCATATAAAAAGCAGTTCAATGCCTCCCAGATGGACTTAGTTTCGCCAATTACTTCTGCTGTAGAAGGCACAACAGTGACGACTCAGTGACAATTTCAGAACTAGACACTGCTTATATTTACCACTCTTATTCCTGAGCAGAGGACTTATTTTAAGTCACTAATTAGATGCCTAGACACAGCTTCATTTTCTGACAGCACAAATTTTAAAGCCTATTGCCTATTCATTGTATTTTAAAAATTATATTTTTCTAAAAATTAATAATGGGGGTTAATTTACATATTGAATGTTCATATTTGCTCCTCACATTACCTGGGGGTCATTTTAATGTATATGCTACACTGAAATTGACTGTTGGCTATCAGTTGTAGTATAGCTCTTCATGAGACATTTTACTTCCTCGAGTATCTGAATTCAAGCAAGAAACGAGTTATTCCTAATTATCATCCCACATACAGTTTTGCTAACAACAGACAGCAATTACTTCACACCAAGTCTCTTATGCCTTTCCCACATACTTAATTATTTTTTACAAGTGAACTCATGTACACACACACACACACACACACACACACACACACACACACACAAAGTGTTAAGTCATTTCCAACCCAGGCTGTTTCTATTAATAGAAATAATTCAGAATTACTAGACAAAAATAGATCTGGGTCACAGAAAGGTAAGCTACAAAAATGTTGAATATCAACGAAATCCTTACCTGCAACTTGAGGAAAGAGCAACATCGGAACTGGTGTGAGATGTTTGCACCTGTGGCCAGGGGTAGAAAATCAGAAGTGGTTGTTAACTGTGCTTCAGGGTCAGTTCTTAATTATACAGAGCACATGGCTGAACCCCACAGTGCTCACTTTTAGCCAAAGGAGAAAAAGGAGGCTAGGGCAGCCGGGAAAGGCATAGTGTCTTTAAGTGGAGGGCTCAACTGTTGTTTCTTCCTGCAGGTCTGTCCTCCTCCTCCCCTCTTCAGGAGGGGAAGGCAGTCAAATGACGGGCTAGTGATTCATCACTAGCCTATGACAGCTGCAAACGGGATTACCCCTCCCCCAATCAACATGCAAAGCAGCCTGGCCCCAGAGCTTGGAAAAGATGCTTGGGAAGGAAAAAAAGATAGTTATTAACAAATGAGTATGCTTAACAGCAGCAGTAGTTGAGGCAATAATCTCTCAGCATCCTCAGATCTTTCATCTTCTGTTCTAGCCAGCTGAACTGGAGTGCCCGCCCACCCCCTTAGCCTTCTGACCATTCCCTAGCCTTATCGGAAAGGTTTTCCCCGTTACTATCCGTCACTTAAGATTCAATGAAACAGTTTCAGTCAATGTTGTGCTCAAGAAACACGGCAAAGGCAGGTTTTCATATCCAAAGTACCAGTGCTGAGCACTGTACTTGTTTAACTATACCAAGTGAAAATCAAATGAGTATTTATTTATACAGCTATGCTGGACAATACGAAAGAAAGTGTGTGTGTGTGTGTGTGTGTGTGTGTGTGTGTGTGTGTGTGTGTGTGTGTGATCTTTTAGACTGAAATAGAATGCATATTTGAGTGCTCTAATTCACCAGCCCAGCCAGCCTGCAAGTTAGTTTGCTTCCAGATAAACTTGAATTGGGGAACTTCACTGCACAGCTTCACTAATGCGAATTTGTACTAGCCATTGCCCTTCAGAGGCAATTGGAAGAGCCAGCAACAGGTAATGAGGTTCAGGTGAGCCCGGCTCCTGCCGGCTTACAAGCTCCCACCAATGCTTGGGCAGGCAGGAAGGAGCACTCTAACTTTTAAAATGGCACCGAATTCCAAATCTTTGATGTGCATTTTCATTCAACCTGAACTGACATCAATTAGGGCTGCAGAACAAAGATGAGAGCTGAAGCGTCTCAAATGACATTAAAGTTATCCACCTAAACATCTTCTGTTGAGTCCTGCTGCTTTTTAATTATGATTTATGAAATTAAGAAACACGACCTTTCGAGCAAGAATAAAGCATCATTACGGTCTAAACGTCTTGGGATAATGTTACGTGGAACTTCTAGGTATGGATTTTTTTTTTTTTAACGTGCAGGACAAATACAGTTTTTAAGACATTTGAGTAAATGAAGTTACTAACTTTAATGCCTGCAGATGCCCAATATTTGATAACAGGTTTCTGCACCTTTTTTTAAATTAATGTTCTCACAAAAGATTAAATAGTTTCCTTTAGAAACTACAACAATATATCTCAAGGATAAAATTCCCCTACTTTTATACACCTGGAGCAAATTATAGGTGAGAACGGACTTCATTTTAAGAACTCTCTTGGCTTAATTACATAAGAGTACGTTAAAGCATACTTACTGTGCAATGCTAAAATACATCCCGGTTGTAAAGTCAGCTAAAAAAACGTAATCTCAGAAACAGAATTTTTATTTCATTGTATACTTTGAAAGCCTCATTGTCTTTATATTTGAAGTTTAAAGCCTGCCGTTTCTCAGTTTTATTTTTTTAAATCAGACTTGGTAATAATAATAATAAACCTATAAATAAGAATTATTCTAACATATTTCCTTATTGAAAAATGCCATTTAGCAATGTATTTCCTTTCTGCTGGAAGCCCAGTTTCTACTGTACTTTCAGAGAGCAGTTTCTGCAAGTCCATACCCACGATCTTCCTTTCATTAAGTGTACTTCAGATATATTCTTTTGTGTCTCAAGGATTATTTAAACCATGTGTTGTGTGTTACTGTATTTAAAAATGACTCTTTAATCAAAATAACTTTAAAACAACTAATCCTCACTTAGGCTGGTCAGCTGAACCCACATCGTGGTCCAGGAAAAATAAATCTACTCTCAAGAATGCGAATGCAGACAACAATTAGACACAGATGTGAGTGAAATTAGTTACAGTTTACAAAATGCTACACTTCACATGCTTTTAGTTTTTTATGTGCAGTGCAAGATTACAGTGCAGTAGGGAGACATCCTTATTCCCTCACTGGCTTATCTAAAAAGAACACCTATTTCTGATGGCTGGCAATTTCCTCTAATGTTTGACAATGTCTATGGAAGTGTGTGTGTGTGTGTGTATGTGTGTGTGTGTGTGTTTAAAGCCCTAAAACCACAGTGCATTTCAAAAATAATTAATGAAGGTTATTTTCATTCAAAAGAAGCAGGAGTTTGTGGCTTCTAATAACATTCTGTTAGGCAGCAGTATGTTTGCTTATTTTCTTTATCTGTAAAGTTAATATAATTCTAATCTGCTATTTTAATTCCAATGCTCTCAGGGGTACAAAATTAGTACCCATTGTATTATGAATGATCATCTCATAGTACAACAAAGTCATTCATTTTAATGAACTCTGCATAGAATACACACAGTTGTAGCATATTGTCAGACTTGTGAAAAGCTAAAGGAAAAAGATAACAGAGTTCCTTAGGATTTAAATTCAGGACTCCTACCCTAGTAACTATGACTTCTGATGAGTTAATGAGGTCTTTCAACTTTGCCTTTTTTTCTAATTAAATTTATAATTCTTCACAGATGTAACTTTTGTTGATGTTCAATTTGTCTCTC
Organism: Mesocricetus auratus; assembly: GCF_017639785.1. Classification (NCBI taxonomy): domain Eukaryota; kingdom Metazoa; phylum Chordata; class Mammalia; order Rodentia; family Cricetidae; genus Mesocricetus; species Mesocricetus auratus. The sequence goes on along the minus strand of NW_024429184.1, from coordinate 62,072,555 downwards.
TCATTTTGTTAAACCTCACATAGTGCTTCGTCAATCCATTGAACAGCCACATTAAATCTGTTAATACCATGCTCTTCAACCCCAGAAATTATTTCCAGAAGGCAAACGTGCTTTGAGAGATCATCAAACAAGACTTAAGGTACACATTTTATCACATTTTCCCTACCACAGAGCTCAGGATACAGAGAAAAATTCATGACTTTTGCACTGTTTATTATACTTTGCTAAATTGCCAATCAAAAGCATCTGACAGAAGATCATGGATGAAGCCAGAAAGTTAATAATGTTCTGTGAAAGTAAACTGTAAATGGAAAGGGGTTCTAAATCTCAGCAGCACAGAGCAAATAAAATGTAGGTACTTGTCTAAATTATGGGTTTTCCGTGGGCTTTTTTGCTTGCTAGAAGCAATTTTTATAAAATGACTATAATTTAAAACTTTTTCTTCTCAAACTGAAAAGAAATTTTCAAAGTGAAAGTTCCGAACTTAGATCTAAGTAGAGCTGGCAGGCAAGCTGGTTTTGTCTGACATAGATCAACCTGTGTGCTCCCCAATTTGAAAGACAATGGCAATTTTCTAATCAGAATGTATTTTATAGTGGGGGGGGAGTGCCTTCATAAGACTGCTTCTTAAACAGAATATAGTCTTGCTACATTTCTCCTCCATGCACATTGCCAGCTCTCTCGGTGCTGTAATACAAACCTCAAGTCTTAAAAACAAAAACCTCACCCTAAAGTGGGAAAGAGTTTCTAGGGAGAAATGTTTGTCAAATGTTAACACTGCATTTCCTTATCAAAGCTTCCAATAAACTAAATACTCAAATGCTAGTGATGATTATCTTAATGTAATATCCCGTATTGCCTTTTGCATTATCTCCTTTAAAGAAAATGAGAAAACATAATCCTTGTGAAACCAAAAACAAACAAGTATTTGAAACACAACATTCCTGTCTTCAGCTTTGGAGAGAAAGGACTGTTTTCAGGGTTAGCATTTATTGTCAATGTTGACCCAAATACTTCTGGTTATCTGATAAAAGAGACTTTGCTGCTGCTGCAAGGCTCTCTTTTCTTCCCATTGTACTCTTAGGAAATACATTTTCACACTCCCACGGAAATTTTCTTTTTCAAAAATCATCTATCACGCTTGTGAAGCTCACAGAGCGGTTGACTTCCCTTGGCACTTTCAAGCTGAACGGTGGCTCAATTAGACTTTTGCGTCTGTCACCACAAAGAGCTTTCAAAGCTGAAAGTCCACGGCTGCTTGCTTACTTACTAAACACTTTGGGCCTTAGGAGAACTCAAGCATTGAGAAAGTCAAATATCAAATGTTTGATCATATAGAGGCATGACTATTCATGTGTGTATGCCCCCAAACCCTAAACAGTGAGGGAAAAGATTCACACAAGTGTGAAATAAAACCTTCTCCCAAGGATACATTAGAAAATCAACTGCAAACCCATACAGCTACACCATGGTTCCCAGCTACCACTGACCATTTTAAGAAATGAAACTTTAAAACACTTGTCTAAACTCAATGACAGCTCAGAACATGTTGGATTCTTGCAGATTCTGTACTTAGATGTTCAAAACTCCTCCCAAGAATTATAAGCCTGAGACTCGTTAGCGATTCAGATACTGATTTGGAAGGGCAATCCTTTACACAGATATCCAAAAGTTTTGAAATCTGGAGTTTAACTCCCAAGTGTGCTCAGATCACATAAAGGGCCAGAGGCACAAATACATTAAGGGGTGGGGGAGTTCAAAAGTTTATTTCATCATTTTCTGAAGGTAAGTGTTTAATATAGCTTGTTTAATATAGTGCTTAGTAAATCTGTTATGGAACAAAAAGGCTTCTTTCTTGAAAACATAGTTGTTAGTTTGTTGTTTATCTGCTGTGTTTTCCATCAGGAACCTATTGCCATTTATCAACCTAGTGGTAGGAAAAGCTATCTAAGTAATATATGCCACTATGTATACTTTAAGTATCTATACATCTATGTACAGATACAACACTCTGCTCAATACCACACGCTAATATCCTGAGGCTAGTGCAGCAAGTGAGAAAAGATGTGAGATAATCTCCCTTCGAGAACATTGCCCATATTCTACTTATTTATAAAGATCATAACAAAAGTAGCTAATTTGCAATGATCCTTAATGATCCTAATGGCTCCGATCATTTGGAAGGATCTCACGTTTATGACTGAAGCCCGTGGCTACTAAAGTCCCAGGAACAAAGTGTCATCATTTTCCCCAAGCCATAATGCTTTTTCTTTGGAAACAAAACAAAACATCAATAAAAGCGCTCCTGTTATCTCGGGCTTTGCTCACCAGACAGCTGTTCTCGGTCACTACAATTTTTCAAACACCCAGCATGTACTTACAGCGCTCACATCTGCTGCCTCCACCGGTTTAGTGTGCTCCGTGGAGTTTTCCGTGTTAGCAGACCTCCATTCCTGACATAGTTTGGCTGCTGGGCAGGAACGCGGGAACCCGGGCGCTCTCAGCAGTGCTGTGGCGCGGCTGGCAGCAGAGCGCGGAGGCCGGGGATTGCCCGGCTCCGGGGGACTGCACCCGGGCGGTGCTGTAGTCTCGGGCTGCCGAGCGACTGAGCGCGATCGCCTTCCCCAGGAAGGACCCTGCCACCGAGCACCGCCACAGGAAGGTTTCCAGTCGGAAGTGGCCCTGCACACTCGCTACCTCGCCGCAAGCTCGGAGCCATCAGCTTGCCGCGGTCTGTTTGGGAACGGCTTTGCGCCCCAGCGAACGGCAGCGGCAGATAGCATCTGAGACGCCTAGACAAAGAAACGGCACAATCTCATCCCCCGATTTGTTTGCGCAGCCTTGTAGGTCTGCCCACGAAGCCTCGGGGCTTTTTGTTTTGTTTTGTTTTTGCAACGCAAACCACAGCTATTCTCTTGTCCTAACCTTATTGGTTTAAATGCAACAATTGAGAGGAGCAGAGCTTGGACTGACTCAACCTTGCTGCTTAAAAAAAAAATTTATTATGTAAATGACGCGCCCCATGCTATCTGAATAAACAGCTGTTGGGGAAGAACTTGTGGGAACTTCTGTCAACACACACACATCCTCCAGCGCCAGTAGCTCCCAATTAAGATCTTTGGGGAGTAGTTTCACGTTATCTTTTTACACTTTTCCAATACTTTTTGTTGTTTCTTTGAGGTCCCGAAACTTAGGGAACCGGATACTTTTCACACTTCTTCCTAGTGTACCTACCTACTAACAGGACTGGAGGAGATAAAAAAAAAAATTAAGTTGTTTCTATGAAGCAAAGAGAGAATGGGCAAACGTGTTAGCTATTAGCAGCTTAACAATGAGAGCTTGGCTGACACGATTCTGTAAGGATTGCTAGGAGGGCAAGGGCTTCAGTTCTTTGGACAGGACCCAGATAATATTTCACCATTAACATTTTTCAATGAGTCTTGAGGAGAGATTCATCTAGTCTGGAACTGGCTTTTCAACTTAGCCTTTAAAAAAAATCTAACCTTAATCAGTTCAGAACCTGAGTGATAAGCTGTTACACTCACCTAGGAGTTGAGCATCAGTTAAGAAACCATGTTTTATGCACACACATCACTCCACTTCCAAGTAAGGGCCTCAGCTGACTTGGAATCTTGAAAGAATGCCCCTTGTCATACGGACAGACTAATACCTTGTCATTCCTAAGTTTAAGTGCAAATGCATCCAAACTAGTATTCACTCAAATAGTTTGTGTACTCATTTAAAAAGGGCATTTTGTCATTACCAATATTTGCTCTTTTTATTTAAAAAAAAAAGTATCCCTTCTCTTAAGGTCTTACCTTAGTATGAAAAAAATTTAAAAACACAATAACTTCAAATCAACTAACAGAACAGATAGACAGGGTCTTACCTTAGCTCTGCCAATTTGTAAATGATAGCACCATTCTGATGATGCAAACAAAACCCAACTAAAGGCTTCTAAGGACCAAAATTCCATATAGACGTTCTCTCTTCTCCTGGTAAAAGGGTATTAGTCTAGATTGCTTGCAAAATAGCACTTTGTCAAACTTAAGAGACAGCTTAAAGTGCTAGCTCACCTAGGGTTTCATCTTGTATCATACCAGCAAGGAATCATGGGCTAGGCATCTACCATATTTGGGAAGCCAGGTCAGAAAACAGTTGATTGCTATTGGATCTGTTCATATATGCACCAGAAATAGAGTTATGTTACCACCTACAGCACTCCACTCTCCTGGACCAGAAGTATCAGCAAGTTGACATACCAAAGTACATGTGCAGAAATCAAAACTGTCTTTAATGAAGTTTTCTATTGTAGTTAGGTAAAATCTAGTGCTACATTAATTCTATTTATGACATCAGACACTCAGATAGTAACTTCTTTTGAACTCAGGTATTTTACTGAACTTCCTAAAACATAAAATTTAACCTCTGGTTGAAATTTTATATACAGCTAATGCATTCATGCTTCCCATCATTTAAAAATTATTTTGGGCGTGCAGTGTTAAAGTGTTATTCAGCTGATTCATTAAAGATTATATTGGAAGATCTAGAATATGCAAACTACATGAAGTCAAAGCAGTAGAAATACCATGTAAGTTTTACATATGTTGCTTATCTATGTTACAGTCAAATTTATTGTATTACATGTACTTTTATATTGAAATTCAATGATTTTAATTTAAATAACCAAAATGCCTTCAATGAAATGATGTATGTAATTATGAACAAAATTAGGAAAGATATGATGAATTTAATGTGACCACTAATGGATATAATATAGTTCATGCCTCATAATTATGTGACACACAACTTAGTTACTGGTTAAAAGAAATATCCATATGCATATTTATCACTTTTAAACAGTTTCCTTTTTCTAAAGCAAAACTAGGTGTATTAAAACAATCACATGTTTACCTATCTGTCTGGTTACTAATTCCATATTCCAAATATATAGTAGTTACTTCATATACAGCTTGAATCCAAATTAAGTTAGTCTATGCTAAACAACCAAAAGGTAATGTTATGAAATTTTCATCAGCTATAATTATATAACTTGAGCACATACCACAAAGAACATAAACCAGCCATACAGATTACAAAATAGTTGCAGAGAACTGACTGAAAAGTTTGACCTGAGTGGGACATTTGAACACCCTAAAGAGATTCAGACAGCTTTCAAACCAAGCAGGTTTTATCTGCCAGGGCAGCTCTTGCCTGGATATGATCCCAGCCAGACAGAAGTCTATCATTTCCACAAATATTTCCAGTACTTTTAAGAGAATTTTAACTAAAGATGTGCTCACAAAATCAACAAAAGACCTTAGACAAGGTCAAATGCAAGAGGGTCCTTGGAACAATACAAAGGAAAAGATTTCTCAACCTACTGGAGTAAACAGTTGATTGAATACATCAGCATGAGAAATGGTGAGAAAATAAAGGCCCAGGCATACTAAGTGACTCTTTTCCTTTCCAGGAGTGATGAGTGCTTTGAATTTTCCAGTAAAAGATGTGTTTGCCTTCTATTCCTGTCTGCCCTGAACGGATTAAGTATCCTTGCCATTCAGGGTTAGCCCTTTTCCTAATTTCTCTGCACCTACAATTCTTAAGATTGTTTCTCAAGAATAATGTCAGGGAGTGTCACAGTATAATTAGCACTTTTCTCCCAAAGCAAAGTCCCTGTCATTACTCCTCCCACGTGACTGAAATCAACAATATCTGAGAATGTTTCACAATGCAAACTGTTGGGAGTAGACTGGGAAAGAGAAGAATCCAAAAGATCATACTTCAAAGTTGCCTGCTTTCTGTTGTGTTTCTCCTTTTACTCCACATTATGGCACTCCAGTGGCAGTGTTTTTGTGGACCCTCTTGGGTAGTTGAAGTGGTAATGCTTGCTGGGCTGTGGGCTGGTCCCTTCCATGCCATGTGCTTTCCCCGATGGGATAAAATCTACAATGAGGGTCCTGCTCCCAAGCATCCTTCACTTGAAACACAACCAAGAAAAACATCCTCTATTTATTTTAAGAATGATATTAAATCCACCAAGCAAAATGTCTACCAACATTTGCTAAATGCTTTCCATTCAAACTCCAACATGAATAGCTTTTAACAGTAAATTTAAGGAGGCAATTACTAACTATTAGCTGTACCATGGAAAATTATTTTCATAAATATTATAGTCTTCATACCAACACAATATGAAAATAGAACCCATTTCCTGACCTCATGATAAGCATGTTGGTTTTTACATATGAATCATAACCATTTATTTATTTAGAGAGGAAAACTTGTTATCCTATGTAGTAATGACTGCCTATAGGATGTTTTTTTTTAAATTGTTATTCTTAATATGAACTTTGAATAGCACTTCTGGTATTGATAAAAAAAACATGAGAAGTATCAATTATTATTATTTTCTTCAGGAAAGAGAATGGGTGTTATAGGCACTTTAAGAAAGCATGACACAATAGATTTTCTCTTCCAAAATCAACTGATTCCCCAAAATGGCAAACAGAGTTAGTTTTCCTTCCTTCTGTCAAAAATATGTAAATAATTGTTCTTGGGAGCACATGTTTAATCTCAGAAACAAACTCTTTTGCCTTTCCACACTGTGCAATGGATCTCTGTTGACATGAAGCAACCTAGGAAGCCGGGGGTGTCTCCTCTTCAACGTTTTTCTCTCTCTTTCTAAGCCATGGGTAAAACCAATCTTGTCAGCACCTCCCATAACATGTAAGAGGATCTGCAAATTTGCTTTGGGTTTTCTAGGTTTCACTACAGCTGAGTTCCCAGTTTTGAAATTCTTCAGTAACAATGAGCAGCTCACAGAAGGAGGAAGGGCAAGACCGGTAACCAAGCACTGACTGTGTGTCGGGCACTGTACTGGAAACCTCATGTCTGCCTGAATCCTGATTTTTATTAAGAAGGGTGTTTCTCCTCCCCATGCTGTTTGTTCAGGAATTTGCCTCATTTTTGTAGCTGATCAAAGTCACGTCTAAACAGTAGATGGAGCACTGAGACATTGCTGGCTTCTGGTGGTGTCATCACTCTGGAACAAGGTAAAATGCAATAAAGTCAATAGATCCAGAGATGTGTGTGTGTGTGTGTGTGTGTGTGTGTGTGTGTGTGTGTGTGTGTGTGTGTGTGATTTCAGTTACACATAATATGGCTAGATAGTAGCTATACATATCATACAACTTCAGTCTACAGCATCAGATTATTCACAAAGACATATTGTAAACTAGCTCACTGGTTAAAACACAAAAATATGTTAAAATGGCCAATGGGGGAAAATATGACAACTCCTTAAACTTGAAATCAGCAAATCAGAAGCATGGGTGTGTTTGACACCATGTATTAAAAGAGGTAAATTACTCTCCTTAAGTAGGGATTATCTACATCCTCAAAACTCTTCTGAAAGCTAAAGTAAGAGCTCTGCTGGCAACCCAATGGATCCCTTGTGTTGGCGCTGTGGGTCTCTTCCCCTTTTCCAGCCTTCATTTCTGCTATCCAGTAGGGTGTGCTTGTCTCTAGTAGCTACTACATGGTAAATACTTGATTTGTTCACTATGAAAATAATTACATTAAACTGTACTCCTGCCTTCCCGAGGCATATGAAGGTTGATTTTAAGTCTTCAAACATCAAGAAACTCTGACTAATTTATAAAGAAGCTTCCAGGTATGGGAGAAAATAGTCCATAGAGCTGCCTTTCCCTTCAAACTGTATTCACTCCCCCTTCCCTAGTCTCCCAAATGCAAGGAAAATAAAGGGCAACCTCTAAAGCTTTCTCAGACAGAAGGTCACCATTCAAAGGCCTGGTAACTCAATCCAGTGCAGCAATCACATAGCTATTGGAAACACAGCCAGAAGCACCGCGGTTCTAGCTAGCTTTTATTAAGTAACGCCCATAGGTACACAACCTGGAGGTTTCTGTCAACTATAAAGTTTAGCTGCATTCATACGGGCAGGGATCGAGTTGCCTGGGGGTCTTGAATTTTACTTTAGCATGCTGGGACAGAAGGGGGAAAGGCAGACTCCACATTACCACCTAAGAAAAACAATAGCTGGCATCATCTCTAATGAGAAGAGAGCCCTCCAGAACTAATGTGTGAATAAGATGAAATGTTTTGATCAGTCTTTAGATCCCCACAACTTCCTAGTGGAAATATTCTATCCATGATTCAAATTTGTGGCTCAGGTTACTTCTTTGGGAGTATTTTAAAATTTTTTATAAGAGGGTATCCGCAGCCCAGCTTACCTGAATTTCAGAAATTAAACAACATGGAGTACCTGCGACCTTTGGAGTAGTGTATTTGCAAATGTGAAGAGTCTTAAAACTAAGGCTCTGTTGACAGGGAGTTAGCACTGGTGGCTTGTTTTTTTAATCAATACAAGGAAAAACAAATAGTTTACCAAGAGGTCAGAGTGCCAGGGGAAGGGCCCTCTAGTGCCTGGCCTCAATGACAAACCCTGCTGAAAGATCCACACAGCCCCCATTAGCCAGGCCCCCTGGGAGGGCAGTTCACTTTCCTTCCTGTCCTTGCCTGGGAGGATGGTCCGCCCTGCCAGTCAGGGGCTGGAGGGGGCCAAGGAGGAGGTGAAGGGGGAAGGGAGGGGCCAAGGAGAAGGTGAAGGGGGAAAGGACAAAATCAAAACAGACCCAGAGAGAAGCAATTTATGGCAGTGATCAAAACTGCCCAAACACACCCCAGTCCCTTAGGTTAGAAAGTCTAAGAAGAAAAGATAATGCACATAGATATGTGGATGTTATACATTTTAAATCCAAAATCCATCACTGTTGTCTCTGTCTTGTTTGTGAGGAGTTATAGCTGATAAATCTAAAAATGAAATACAGATGACTTCACTCCCCAGAAATAAATTCATTTATAATTAATTAATGAAGACTCTTAAAGAGGAGGAACTTAGAGTCAGCCCCCCAGCCTCTAATACTGATTGTTGCTTTGACTATCCCTTATGACTCTAAATGACCTACACACGAAAAAGGAAAAAAAAAGTCTCAGTGAGGTACTGCCCACTCACGCGTCTCTGAAGCAGCAGAAAAGCCCTGGCTTCCACCCCATCTTGCCACGTTCTTGCCATGTCTACTACCATTTCAAGTTCTTTTTCCCCTAAACTACAGAATTTTTAACTTGTACTCTATACTCAAGGGTCCTTACTACACTAAAACAAATACCCTAAAGACAGGAGTGGGCTTTCTCTTTGTCTTTTGTTACCAATCCCCTATTACAATTTATAACCTTTAACCTACCTAACTATAGGTTTGATGACTGCATAGTTAGATCCCATCCCCTACCAAAACAGCATGGGAATGAAGGCCTAGAGAAGACATGTGGGTTTTCAGGATTTAGTATAGCTTGTTGTGGATAGTAGGTGCTCAGCAAATGCTACTCAAGTGAATTGAAACAAGTACACAATGCTATTCGCTGGAATATAATCCTAGCTTGAAAAAGCAAAAGTCATTTCTCTGAATTTCCTTTACATCAATCCACCACCACCCACCCACATACTGTTATACTTTACCCTTATGGAGACTCAAAAGCTGAACTGGCTAGGGCATTATCATCACTTATGTTCATATTCAAAACCAGAATTTAAACACTTCTAAGGAACAAAATGACTCATTTGAACTGCACTAGGATTTGTCATCCAAGCAATAAGGAATGGATGACCGAGAAAATCAAGAAACTGCAGAATTGCTGCATTTGGCATATTATTTGAGTGGGAGTGGAATTAAAAACAATAGATTTAAGTTCATTTTTAAAAAGCTATCACAATCTGCATGCTAATTCTAACTACCACTACCTTCCTGAAGCCTCTAGTGTCCTAGCAGCAGTTCATATCCTTGCAAGTTCCTAATGGAAGCAATCCAGAAGAGTTAAAATGGCGAGGGGATGGAGAAGTGGTTGGTGAGTGAAAGCACTTGCTACTCTTGTAGAGTACAGAGGTTCAGTTCCCAGAACACATATCAGGCAGCTCATGGCTGTTGTAACTCCAGCTTCAGGATGATGATGTCTGACACGCACACAATTAGGCACACATGTATACATATAAAATAAGTAATTAAAAAATGAAATTGGTAGACTATGGAATGAAGATACAATTAAGAATACAACTTCTTACTGTCTGAAACTCTTCTTTGTAGAAATATCTACAATGTCATTGTCAAAATTTGCAGTTTCTATAGCATCCAGAAGTCTTACCAATCAAGTCAGTTAGCTGGGCTGCCAAGTAGGACTCAGTAAATACTTAATATGTATCTAGTACTTGCCAGGTACTTGGGACACTAGATGAAGCAGTGAGCACAGAAGACAGAATCCTTGTTATTAAGAAAATTATCTCATGTATACACAACAAAGTGTAATGAATGGGCAAATATCTGACTCAACAGAAGAATTTAGTTTTGCTTCCTATAGATACCAAAGCAAAATACCAGTAAAGAAAAAATTTAAGCACACATTCTTAAGGACATAGAAGGCAAATAATAAGAAAAGGGGAGAAAATTAGGCCATTAGTAACTGACTTAATAGAATTCAGAAAGCTGCACTTAAGAGGGAGAGGGAACTGGGATTGACATGTAAAACAAGCTTGTTTCTAATTTATATTAAAAAAGAAGAGAAAAATGAATAAAAGGCTAAAGAACAAAGACCAAAAAAAATAAAGTTAACAGCCATGTGTGGGGGTGTCAGGAAAAGAGCTCAATTCATAGCAAACCCATTTCATCCCACTCTGCCCTACCCTGGCGGTACTGAGGACTTGTATAAGTGAAAGTAAAGTTTTAAAATGTGAATCTGTTACAAATTAGTGCAAGAGGCAGTTAGTGTACACGCGCATGGGTGCAACACATACACACACACACACACACACACACACACACACACTATGAACTGCAAGAGAGGGCCTAGGGAGTATTAAGGGATGGAATTCCATGCCACAGCAGGCTAGGTAAAAGCCATTTATATTATACATCAAGTGCTATGACAGCCACTTCTAGTTCTTTTAGCCCTAAGCTCCCCATCAAGGCCCAGAGAAGAGTCAACCTCATCTAGATTATCAAGGCACGAGCCTGCACTCACCTTCACTGAGAGTTCTGACTACTCTGAAGGGGACTATCTGAGATTGTTAGACCTGGGGCATTTCCTGAATGGTACACAACCTGGCCACCCAAAGTAAAAAACCTGGTCCTTACTTATGAATAAGCTTGAATACAAGCTTACAATTAAACACAATTGAGAGTTTAAGGAAGGACTCTATGAAGACACACAGAAACCAAATGAAGTGTAACATAAGACTGAGGCAAATACTGAGAAAAATCAAAATAACTCCCATTAACATTCCTAAGAGAACCAAGAGAAAACACCACAGTCATGAAACTAGAAGTAACAACAGTGCTCCCCAACACACACACACACACACACACACATACACACACACACACACACACACTCAGAAAGGAAGGATATCCAAGGAGCTGATGTGTGGCATGGTGGTAGAACCCTTGTCTAGGATGTGTAAGACCCCAGCTTCCCTCGCCATCAGGAGGAGGAGCAGTGAGATGAGAGGAAGGGGCTGTGCAAAGGAGAAGGAGAGGTGGGAAACGGAAGAGGAGGTAGAGGTAGAAGAAGAAAGATGGGAAAAGATCCATGAGAAATAAAGGGTAAGGTAACAGAAATGTTGAAATCAACAAAGTTGGCAGAATAAACTGAGGCAGTCTCCCATGAGAGCAAGAAGAGGTAAGAATTACATGAGCCAAGGTAATGAAAGGCTATATCCTCTTGGTGGTCCAAAAGCCAAATAAATGGAGCTTTAGAAAGAAAGGAGAGAAACAAAGGACACAATTCAGCCAATGATTCTACGTGTTTTCTAGAACATGAGGTTTCAGAGTGGAAGAGCTCCATGAGTACCAGACAAAGCAGACAAAAACAGACTCATACCAGCAACTGGTGTTGAAAATGTGGAGAACAGCAAGATTGGGGTGACAGCCTCCTGGAGGGAAACAGCAGAACACAGCTGAAATGCAGACCACAACCAGGTTTCTTAACAGCAGCATGTAGTTCCAGAAGGCTAAAGAGACCAATGGCCTCATAGTCATTAAGAAAACAAAGTCCCACCTAGAATTCTATAGCCTACCAAATACAGGAAAACTAATTATTCAAATTAAAGCCATTTGCAGACATAGGAACATCAAAAATTATCATTACCCTTGTATTTTTTCTTGAGAAGCCAATAGAAGAAGAGATTTTCCATGATAATTAGGAATCAAATGTCTTTTATGACAGAGATCATCTAAATTGGAGAGAGATAAAGCTCAAGGAACCTCACTCTCACTTGACGGTATCCACAAAAATCAACCCAAAATAGATGAAAGGCTTAACTAATATCATATTCATATTGTATACCATAAAACTCCTAGAAGAAAATATGAGGGAAGTTCCTAACATTAATCTTAACACTGTAGCCAGAGGAGAAGCAGAAATCTAGTAAACAGTTACTGCAAAGGAAACGATAAGACAAAAAGCCAGCCCGTGCTTTGGAAAAAAAATGCTCACAAATGGTGTATCAGACAGGGGGATAATATCCAAAGCTTGTAAGAAACTCAAATAATTAGACAGCAACCAAATGACCAAGCTAAGAAATGGCAAAGGATTTGAGGAAGTATATTTTAAAGAAGGCATAAAAATGGTCAACCAGCATATGAAAAAGATGTTAGACATTATGGAAATACTGATCAGAATCACAATGAGGAAGCTGGGGAGACAGTTCATTGGGCAAGAGTATTTGCTATGCAAGCATGAAGACCTGAGTTCAAATGCCTAGCATCTACATAAAAAGCTGGGTATGGCTATGGAATTCTATAACCCAGTGCTATGTGGGGTGGAGATAGGAAGATCACTGGTGCTTGCTGGCCACTAGCTTAGCTCCCGGTTCAGTGAGAGACCCTATTTCAAGGGAATAAGGTAGAGAGTGATGGAGTGTAACACCTAATGATCTCTTGCGGCCTTATTGCATGTGTATCCATGTATAAACATATGCATATGACATGCAGGTGTGTGTGTGTGTGTGTGTGTGTGTGTGTGCTCCTACACATGCTCCCATATGCATGCACACACATACTCACAATGAGATATCATTTCACTTTTGTTAGAATGTCTATTAAAACATCAAGAGAGCCGTGTCAGGGATATTGTGGTCAAATGAAAGCTCCCATTGACCACTGTTGATTGGAATAGTAATTAAAACCAGTGTTATGAAAACAGTATAGAGGTTCTTTAAAATGTAAGCATGAAACCAACAATTGTAATTTTGAGGAATCTCTCTTTGCTGATTTTTATAATAGTTGTATTAATTTTAAAATATATTTATTTATTTTATTTCACATGTAAGAGTGCTTTGCCTTCATGTGTATCTGGTGCCTATGGAAATCAGAAGAGGGCATTGGATCCCCTGGAATTGGAGCTACAGGTAGTTGTGAGATACAATGTGGATACTGGTACCAAACGTGGGTCCTTGGCAAGAGCAGTAAGTGCTATTAATCCCTGAGCCATCTCTCCAGCCCCTTATTTCATTTCCATCAACAAAGTATACAGGTTTCTTCTTATCAACATCACCATCAACATATTATTTTTGATGTTTGACATTTATAAACATTTAATGTATCTAATATTCTATCTTTGAGATACAATGAATGTCTATTCCATTATGCATGTACTGATATACTGTATATATATACACATATATATGTATATATATATGTAATCACATATGTAACTGATGTTGGATAATGCTCTTGTACACTGTAAATATTTGGCACTTGTATTGGTTCAGTAAAATGCTGACTGACCAGTAACCAGGCAAGAAGATTGGGGGGTGGGGTAGCAGACTAGGAGAATTCTGGGAAGAGGAAGGTGGAGACACAATCAAAAGCCAGAGGCAGAGGAAGCAAGATGTGAGTGCCTTACTGAGAAAAGGTACCACATGGCTAAACATAGATAACAATTACAGGTTAATTTAAGTTGTAAGAGATTTTTAGTAATAAGTCTGAGCAACAGGCCAGTTTATAATTAATATAATCCTCCGTGTGTTTATTTGGGACTGGATGGCAGTGGGACCTGGCGAGATAGAAACTTCAGTCAACATATAACAGAATATTTTTCAGCGTTAAGAGATCCTGCCATTTATGATAATGTAAATGAACCAAGAAGAAATGCACTAAGCTAAGTAAAGCAGATGCAGAAAGGAAAATGCTGCATGAAACAGCAGAAAAGTGGTTTCCACAATTAGCAATGGAAGGAAATGGGAAGAAGTAAGTTAAAGATCATAAACCTTCAAGTCAATAGAGTGAAGAAGTCTAGAGACTTCATGGACCATGTAAGGACTATAGTTAATAATATTATGTTGTATAACAAAAATTACTGAGTGTAGATACTAAATATGCTTGACACATAAAAAGTATTTGTGAAATTGGTAAATGAGTTAACTAGATTGACAATATTAATCATATATATTCATCAAAACACCACACTGTACACCTTAAATATACACTATCTTAGAAAAAAGTCAGAATAGTGCATGCTGCTGTAAGAGCTTCATTTGAATGAAAAGAACTGATCTAGAAAAAGCTGTGAGATAACTATGCTGGAAGTTGACAGGCTGGCAGTGCTGGGGTGCACACGTGCCAGGGAGGAAGCAAAAAAATGGGGAGGCACTTTGTCTTCTGTAACAAGTTGGCAGGTCATATTTTAACATGGAAAGTCAACAATGGACAGTGTAGAGCTAAAAATGGTTCTCTATGAAGGAGAGGGACCATGAAGGGAAGTAGGAGACTTTCTTCCCTATTACAGCTTTTAGATAATTATCTGAAAAAATAAATGATGAGAATTTAACTTTGAATAAAGTAAAAAATAAAAATATTGCACATTTAAGTATGTGCCTATATATATATGGGTTATTGACAGATAAATAAAAATATTTGCATACAATTTGATATACACAAGGAGAGTGGTGGGTGCCGTTTGAACTAGTCAAGGATACTCTCTGACAAGACACCAGTGTGTGGAGCATGTAAAGGTAATACGGTTATAAAGGTAGAACAGGCTGGCAGTACTTTGTGGGTAATAAACAGTGAGATCAAAGGGAACATGTTTAGAAAGGATGAGGGAAGAAGGAAATATGGATGGTATTGAGGAGGATGGGGGACACAGAGCTAAGGCTGGGTGTGGGATGTGAGGCGCTGTAGGGGAGGTAGAGTCATGGTTTTATTTTTGATCTGTTAGACTCGTACCAGAGGCCTCTTTGGTTTATTTCATGTTGTTTTTGAGCAGAAAAAGGCACAGTCTGATTTATGTACAAGAAAGAGCAATCTGGATGCACTTTGGAGTACAAACCAGGAACTTCAGAACAGAAGCAGGAGGGCAATTTGGGACATTGTAGTAGTCCAGGTGACAACTATTGGGTGTTAGTCTATGTTGTTGTTTTTGTTTGTTTGTTGTTGTTTTTGTTTTGACTGGGAATTGATATGTGGTCATATTTAGTGCATGTTTTAGAACCAATGAGACTTGTAGATGGAATGATTCTGGGTAAAAGACAGAAAATACAGATGATTCCTGTCTCGCCACATAAACTACAAACATCATGAATTTTACCTTCGTCTCCCTTCATTTCTTTTACCTGCCTTCTAGCTCACGCAGTGACATGACATGAACTCAAAGTGATGAACAACCAGTATGTAGAGAAGTGAAAATTAACAGAAAGTCCTTTAACAATGATCTCATCCAGCTAAGACACCCTGTCTCCTCACATGCATTGAACACTTGCCTCTCTGTGTCATCCCTCAATGCCTGTCCACACTCAGCAACCTGAGGCAAATGTCTTTACCACCTCTTTTTTAATCAACCTCTTATTCACCAGTCACTTAACTGTTATAGTATCATGAACCACGTGTCCCCAAATATTGGGTGTGGTGAATGAGATGTTAGCAAGGGTGTCTCATATAGACACTTGAGTATGATAACTGAGGATAATCCTCTGGGAATTCTGACTCTAGATTTAGTTACAAGAAAAATATCCTGTATTAATTATGGTCTTTAAAGGAACAAAAGTGATAGAATGAGCACATACATTAAAAAGTTATAAACTAGCTTACACATATGTTCCAGGTAGTCCAACAATGTCTGTCTCCTACTGGAAAGGCCAACAATTCAGTAGTTGTTCAGTCCATGTGGCTGGATGTCTCAGCTGGCCCAATGTGATGTTGAAGATCTGTAATACTTAGGGAACATCTGGACTATGTTGGAAGACTGAAGAAACCAGTTTTAATATTGGTAAAGAGATGTTGCAATGACAGGCTAGGTGAACTTGCCAGTGAAATTGGGAGAAAGCAAGCAGAAAGGCAAAGAAAGCATCCTTCACCCATGTCCTTTTATCTGGACTTTCACGTCCTTTTATATATCACCAGAAGATCTTTCCACATGCAGCATGGGTCTTTCTACTTCACACAAACTAATCAAAAAATCCCTCCTGGGAGTGCCCTGCAGCTTTTTTAGTTGGCTCCAGATCCACTCAACTCGACTGCAAGACTATCACAGGTCCCAAGCTAGACATGCAATAGAAGTCTGCCTATCAGTCAGTCAGTCCACTAGGGGACCAGAGCTGAGAAGGAAATCCAATTACCATTTGACAAAAATTGGGATGATCCCAAGGGGTTTAAATAGACCACCCTTCTAATTTTAGCCAGTCCACAGATGTATGAGCAAACAAAATGGTGTCGAGTTTGCAGCAATGAACTACGTCTGAGAATGACCACTTCATGGATACTAGGCTCAGTGTGTCCCTGCTGCTCTACTGCTCTCAGTTGTTTTATTGTAGCGTTTCTTAAGGAAGATTGTGCACAGTGTGACACTGTCCATTTTAACTTTAAGTGTGCACTTCTGTAGCATACTTAGCTTACTAAGTCCATTTCCAGAGTTTTCATAGTCCCAGACCAAAATTGTATACCTATACTGGCTAACCTCTTACCTCTCATTTTCTTCTCCTTCTAACCAATGGCAACTACCATTCTACTTTCTCTTTCTATGAGTTTGGCCCCTTTGAACACCTCTGCTGTCATAATTTTGCCATCTTAATTTTAATTACATCTAAGTCACTATTAACTATGTGTTTGAAATGTTTTCAACCTGGAAGTCCTGCCTGGAAATTCCCTTAAATTCATCCTGTTCCATTTTGACGCTTCTTCTATGTTAGTCTTTCATGAAGATTAATCTTTTTCTACTGACTCCATTTTCTTTTAAGTCCCAGATGTTCTCAGCCTTTGATTCCTACATGACCTCACTCCATACCTGTGCATGAGATAACCGTAGAACCATCTATACTACAATAAAGCTATATTTTATGGAAACACTCCCAGGCATTCTTTGTGTTTTGCACGAATTTAGCCCCTCCTCATATCCACCCCCACCACATTTCCATACTAAGACGAGGCTGAGAGTCTAGGGTAGGTGAGAGCCTGGATAGGTGAGCAGCTAGGGTAGGTAAGAGGCTAGGGCAGGTGAGAGGCTAGGGCAGGTGGGAGGCTGGGTAGGTGAGAGCCTGGGTAGGTGATAGCCTGTGTAGGTGGGAGGCTAGGGCAGGTGAGAGGTTAGGGTAGAGAGGATGGAAATGGCGACAGGTGGTTCTCTGAGACACACAGAGAGTAATGAGGGTATAGCTTGGTGGTTGATCACATGCCTAGAATGTGGAAAGCCTGAGGGTCAACTCTTCAAAATAAAAGACAGGAAGGAAATTTGAAACATCTTTAAGTTTGGAACACTAGTTGCTAGAGAGAGAAATTTAGGCAAGTGGCAAAGAATGGAAGATTTAGGTCAGCATAGTAGCATATACCTTTAATGCCAGCAGAGAAAGGCCAGTTTAATATATACATAGTGAGCTACAGGACAGTCATGACTACATAGAGAGACCTTAAAAGAGCTTCTCTAAATAGAGCCTAAGCTAAGTCAAAATAGCTTATGGCAATGCAGTTACGGACTTCCATAGATAGAAAGGTTTAATGCAGTTCTTGGTCATGAATCTCCTACAGGCTCTGAGTTCTAGGCTTGGCTTTCCTGACCCAAGAAGTAGGCAGAGCCAGCCGATAGAGCTGCACATGCAGGACCTAGATGTAGCTTAATAGTTTAAAGTTTGCTCATGTAGTCAAAATAGACTAGAGATACACAGAAGAGCTCTAGACAGGAAAAAAACTCTAAATAGGACCCAGTGTGTTTTACAATGGATAAATATGCAAAAATCCTTTCAACATGAGTAGAAACATATATACAGTGTGTTGTAACAAACATGACCTTAAATTTGTATCAATATACAAAGTCTTTTAAACAAGAGTAGAAACATAAACAGTGTAACAAAATTGACTTCTTTCTTAAGAAGGAAATGAAACGGGTATAGGTAGTTATAGAAAGAAATAGTTTAAAAATAATAAAATAAAGTCTTTAAAGAGAGAGTAAAAGTAATTAAAAAAGGACAAGTCACATAGAGATGGGAAATACACAGAAGGAATGGATCCTGTATGCTATTGTATTGACTTTGAATTTTTTAATTACTCACTTGAATTGAAAAAGGGACTGTGGAAATAAACCAGCCTAGATATTTTAAGAATGCCTTAATTAAAAAAAAAAGTTTTAAAAAGAGCATTAGTCAAATGGAAATCAAAAATGCTTTGGAGGATGGGTTTTGCTTTTGTTTCCACAGGAAACAAGAGACTAGTAGATTCATCCAGGTTGATTTGGATCTGTTTTGATCAAGAAAGACCTCCAGAATCATGACAGGTGATATCTATCAACAAAGCATATAACTGTACTTCCCAGGATTTGGTCATTTATCACAACAAGTCCAGTAGATTCTGTGTGACAAGTTCCGCAGACTGAGGCCTGAGGCTATAACTTCAAAAGAAGGAGGTCTCTTGGAAAAGGTTGTGAAAACTCTTGGCCAGAGAAAAATATTGGGCTGTAATTCTCGTGGCAATTTCTGTTTGTTCTTCTATTCTTTTTTCATATTAATGAAATGATCCTGAAAGCCTACGCTGACATTTCAAGTGAGCGATATAGATAAGGAACCATCCCCTAAGATGGGGTCACTAGCCATGACCTCATCTCCAAAAAGCCAGTGCTTTCCAAATCATTCATGTCATTCACATATGTACAAACAGTAAAAACTTTCTCAACAATCAAATTTCATATGGCTGTACATGTGTCATTGAAAGTGGGCTTAAGTGTCTGGTAAAGAAAGTTTTTAATAAGAAATATTTAAAATAGCTCAGTATTTCAAAAACTCACAAGAACTAGGTAACAGATGTTAAACAATAACTGACCATAAAAATTTATTAACTTGACTTAAGAAACATATGGTTAGCCTTGGACAATTCTATGTTTTGACTAACCAAGGATGATTCTGTGTTTTGATTAACCCTGGATGATAATTTTATGTTTTGGATTTCTGTGTTACTGTGCCAAGTAACAATAATGTCAGATGTTTGGGTTTGCTTAACAAAAACATCCCCTGAGAAAGTATCTTTATAAAAAGCCTTGCTTGAGAACTGCAAAATACACTCAGATTCTAACTGCCTCTGTGTTTGTTTCTGTTTGCCACCGCTGAGTCTTTACCCACCTAGCCTTTGAGGACACTCTTCCCAGGGACTGTCATACCTGGCTGGGGTGGTCCGTGGCAGTCATCATCTCAAATTTTTCTTGTAGACCCATGGGATATCTTCATCCACAGCCAGTAGGAAGTGGTATGGAGAGGACTACACCCACATTCCAAAGAAAAAATGGGGTGTGGTGGTCTTTGGTTATTTTGTGGGTCTTGGAAGTTTGTTATAATTTAGGGGACTATAAGAATATAGGATAAAAACAATCTTTAATCTTAGATATTTTGTTTTGCTATGGATTTTGGTATATGGATACAAATTCAAAGTCAATTTTGTTACACTGTTTATGTTTCTACTCTTGTTTAAAGGACTTTTGTATATTGATACAAATTTAAGGTCATTTTCGTTACAGCACACTGTATATATGTTTCTACTCATGTTGAAAGGATTTTCCATATTTATACCAATTTAAAGTTATTTTATAACATATCATATGTATATTTCTATTTTTGTTTGAGATATTGTACCTAGGCAGTTCATTTAAAGATGTATTGTAAAATTCTAATTTTTGAAAGGTATTATTAGGAGCTATTTAGGATAATCAAGAAAAACAGGTCAGTAGTTAATCATCTATAACAATCAAAATTATAAGTATGCTAGGTATGTTTTCCAGATCATATAGATATATTTTGAATAGATGGTCTTCAAACTTTTCAAGGACCTATAGACTATGGCATTTAAAATGTTTTGTTAACTTGGGACTTTACATGACAATGAGTCATATCTGTTCCTGGAAGCACCAATTTACTGCAGAGATGATGGGCATTCAAGAAACTCCTTTTGGAGTTTGTTTTCAATTTGGTAAGACTAGCCATTTGGGCAAGAAGCTGCTCTTGCCTGCATTTCTTGACCATATGTTGTATAAACTGGACATGAAGGACCCATAGGAAAGTAACTGCTGAACTTTGCCAAAACAAGATGGGATGGTCCTTCAGGGTTCCTGCTTCACAGAAGAAACTGCCAGATATTTTGCAAGGAATAGAGGAAAGTAACTGACAAACTGCCAATATAGGCGGGACAGTCTTTTAAATTTCCTGTTTTGTTGAAAAGTCTGCCAGATACAACGGGCCTGTAGGCTGAAGACGAATGCCCAATGTTGCAGAGGAACTTTAGATGACTATCCAGGCAGTGAGATGTCTGTCATTTCTAGAGTTTTTAGAAGTTGTTTGCAATGCACTTTTTGTTTATTTAAATAATATTATATTCTTCTGGTGCATTTGATGGAGTTGAAGACTAGTTATAGTTGCAGTTTTTCTTAGATATGATAGAAAATAAGTTAGGTATAAAACTTTAGATTCACTAACATAGAATAAACACTACATTTTCCCTGAATATGCTAACTGCAAATGAACAGAATATCATAAATTGATTCTTAATTGCTAACTGTTTTGTTGTGTATAGTTTTACTGTGTCAAAGTTAAAATCCCTTTCTTTTATTTAGACAAAAAGACTTTGGTTTATGCTGCATTTATTTAACTTGGTGAACCTGTAATTCTTTGCTTGCCTAAAATACCTGATGGTCTCATAAAGAGATGAATGCCCAATAGTGAGGCAGGAGCAAGGAAAGGTGATGCTGGCAGGCAGAGAGGATAAACAGAAGGAAAAAAGAGGAAGAGGAGGAGCAAAAGAAAAAGGAGAGGAGGGTGTCAGGGGCCAGCCAGCCACGGAGTAAGAAGGAAAGTAAGATATACAGAAGTAAGAAAGATAAAAGTCCAGAAGGAAAAGTTAGACAGGTTAATTTAAGATGGGAAAAGCTGACTAGAAACAGGCCAAGATAAGGCCGGGCATTCATAACTGAGAATAAGTGTGTGTGTGTGTGTGTGTGTGTGTGTGTGTGTGATTTATTTGGGAGCTGGGACCCTCAAAAAAGCCACAAGAGCAAAACTAACGATAGCTAACAACTTTAAGGTTTCATATTAAATTAGATTTAACATAACCTCCAAAAAAAGAAAAAATATGTTTTAAAATAGATTATATTAACAATAAACAAATGAATAAAAGCCATGTGTGGTGGCACAAATTTTTAATCCCAGCACTGGGGTGGCAAGGCAGGCCAATATCTGTGAGTGAGTTCAATGCCAGCACGGGTCTCCAAAGGGAGTTCCAGCAGGGCTACATAGAGAGACCATGTTTCAAACAAACCAACAACCAAAGATGAAAGAAAGAAGAAAATAAATGAAGAAAAAGAGATTTTGCTATCAATAGTGAGGTCAGAAGGCAGGTAAGGTAGTATGTTTTTCTAATCATTGGATTCATTTGTGTGTCTTTTGTTAACATTTTAGGATATGGGGAAGTTTAGTGCTTCCTTTCAGCATGAACTTGTTATCATAATTGGAATTACATAGATAGAATTCAATATGGAGAGAAGACTGAATCCCTTAAATGCAGGAGTTATACTAATTAAATAAGTAAAAATGCATTCTCTTAGGAAAAATAGTCATATTTATAAGTAAAATACATTCCATAAATTGACTTTTAAGCTTTGGGGCTAATAACTATTTGCCAAAACACAGGTGAATGTGGAATTTCTTTTATGGAAGTCTTCTTCAGGATGTGAAAGATTTGCTCTGGTATGATCAAGAGAAGGCAACAAAGACTCTCTGGGTATACACTGGGAACACAAAAAAGCTAAGGAATTTGAGGTTGAGGCCTCCTGAGAGAACAAGAACACCATGAATGGAGGCTATGGTGGAACCAATAGGATGCTGGTCAAAATGGAGCCACACCTGTGTCTGCTACCACAGATGGCTTGCCACGATCAGGACAACGGCATCTTTATTGGGTCAAAGAAAACATCTAGTAACATACAATCACCCCATTTTTAAGGGTGACCCCAGTAGAGGACGAGTGCACCTGAACGTCTGGGAATTTCCTCTGTTATCTTGAGGAGAAAGATGAAGGAAGGTGGTCTAGGAACCCCAGAAATGTTAGAATTCCAATCCAAAGAAGACCTTTACACCTGAAGACATGTTTCCTTGAAATAGGCATTAGCAAGTGGCCTTTGTTGTTAGTTATTGTTTGGCTACTGCCTTCTTGGAAACAAGATACAATTGTGAAAACTAGAATTAGCTTTGATTTCACATCTGAGTTGGACAATAGGTATCAGTCATTCTTCAGCAAACATCTGAGCATCAAATGTAACCTTCTGACAGCATGCCTACTTGGCCAGGCATCTTCACAGAATGTCAAGTTCATTCTATCTCTCACTTCAGATTTCTTCCTAGATTTGAGGATGTGTCAGACTCCCAGCATAATGTAATGACCCTAGATGGTCTAGCCCTTGTAACCTTAACTAGCCTCTAGTCTTGCCGTGTGAAGCTATTCTCCAAACCCAACAAATGACTCAGTGCTTTTGTATTGTCCCTGCACTCAGAACTTCTAGCCCTACTGTCTTTCAAATCTTGGCTCAGCATAAGTGTAGTAACCTCACACTTAGATTCCTTCTTAATTCCACCCATACTTTATTTGTGCCGAAGTTAACTCACATCTGTGGCCTTACTTGCTTCTGTTTTTCTGTTTCAGTTCAGCGTATAATTCCCCACAACCCAAACTAAAATCACATAGCTTTTCCTTGATTCTTTCTTTGCTCTATCCAGAGCCAAAGCCAGGTATAGCTGATGTCATCATTCAGTTCCCTGAGATTCATGCCACCATGTCTTGCCTAGTTCCTTTACCCAATAGGCACCTCCCATGTTGTCACTGTATTCATTCGGGTTTCATTTGTTGTGATAAACCACCATGGCCAAGGTAACTTATAAAAGCATTTGATTGGGTTTCTGGTTTCACAAGGTATCCTGTAAACCTTTAGCTAGACACCACAGTCCACGATAATGGAGCAAAGACATGGCGTCAAGAATAGCTTAAGAGCATGCAGCTTGATCGACCATGATGTGGGCGAAAGAGTGGGCACTGGGAATGGTGTGAATCTTTTGAAACCTCAATGTCACCCCCAGTCATACCTAATCCTATAGTTATACCAATCAGAGACTACCAAGTATTCAAACACAGGAACCTACAGGGGCCTTCCATTCAAACCACCACAGTCCCCATACCCCAGCACTCAATCCACAGTGTGGGAAGCCTAGACTGCCCACGCTTCAATATTATCCACCTCTGACCAGGACTTTAAACCCTTCAATGGTTGGCCACAAGTCACCATCAAAGATGAGAGTCCAAATCCATATAACAGCCTATTAGGTTGTCTGCAGCCTGGATCCTGTCACTTGCCCCTATGGCCTCAATATCACCTGTTTGGTCTTTCTGTTAGAGCTGCCTCAGCAGCCTGGATGTGTGCTTTTCAGGGTGACTTTGATTGTGCTGCCCTGTAATTTTAAATATCCTGTAAACCTTTAGCTAGACACCACAGTAACCAAAAAAGCAAGTTAAAGACAATGGTATATCCTTTGTACACACACACACACACACACACACACACACACACACACACACTCACACACGAGAGAGAGACACAGAGAGAGAGACACAGACACACACACACACACACACACGAGAGAGAGACACAGAGAGAGACACACACACACACGAGAGAGAGACACAGAGAGAGAGACACAGACACACACACACAGAGACAGAGAGGGGGGGGGGAGGGAGAAATTCTGCCTTAGCCTGGTCACACCTGTATACTACACTATAGGTGCCCTTTAATATTCTGTATACCTATGTGAGAAGAAATATCCTTCAATTTCTTCTGTAATTTTGTGGAAGGGGGAGTTTGTGAAAGCATCGAGAAAATGTACAAGGAAAAGGACAGAAGAAGAGAGCCGGGGCAAGCCTGGGAAAATGAGTGTACACTGGTGCAATGCACAGAGTAATTGGGTCAGCATTGAGAAACAGAACAACCGAACTCATCAAATTGACCCGTATAGTCTTGTTGTTAGAGCTGGCCCTCTGAAGCTGTGTGTGCCAATCGACCACATATATAGACACATGTCTAATACTGCTTTGAAGAATTCCTCTTCAGGGCAAGAGATGGCTCAGCAGCTAAAGGAACTTGCTGTCAAGCCTGAAGATCTGAGTTTGAGCCTTGGGACCCACGGTGGAAAGACAGAACAGATTTACCGAAGTGTATCTCTGACCATCAGATATGCACCGCGGCATTCATGGAGCACGCTCTCACACACACAAATGTAAGAAAAGGCGTCCATTTTTCTAGCTTTCCTAGAGGAAGGCAGGGCTGCCCCAATGTACTCCTCACTATTACTCTATGCTCTCTGCTCCCCTTTCACCATACATCATTTACAATTGTCTCCTCCAGTCAGTCATTTGGGGATTTATTGACATTTTAGTTAGCAGGTTGATTCTAGGTTGTTAAACATAAAAGTACTTTGTATATACAACTTGGGCATGGATCCAGACTAATGTCTTTAAAGCCTGGGGCACTTGAAAATTTGTTTTACATCAGGCTAATCAGGTTATGAACCTGCATTTTCTTTATACATCACAACCCTCCTGATTTTTACTAATGTTATACAAGATGAGAAGAAACAGCACACGGATATTAAGCCTACCATCTGATTCTTCCACTTGCTGGGGTAAAACTAGGCATTTTAGTAGAACCACAGATGAATTACATAATATTTATAAAAGGATCTTATAATAAAAATGAATAAATGAAAACCAGATGAAAGTAGATAAAAGCTTTATTTTCATAATTAAAATTGTATTATACTGAATTAAAGTTGTACTTACACAGTGGTAGCAAATAATTATGTAGAATATTGAGTTACTTTGCATTACAAGTTGCTAAAATATACATCAGTTTGGGACGTAAAAGTATCTCTGGGTTTTCTCCCTTAACAGACATTCAAATTTTAAAGAGCAAAAATCCTTGCTGGTCCAGCTGCCCATGTTATACCCCAAAAGAAGCATACATGTTATTAGTATATTACATTTAATGTTACATTCATTTCAGATATATTTCATCACACAGTATTACCTTATACTGGAAGGATTTCTTTTTATTCCATTAATATTGCCCATTTATCCTTTGCAAAGGCACACACTAATAGGAAACAGATAAGCAATGGTATTTCAAGTGTATGGCGCGTTCCCCTTGACTAGTAAAGGATGAATATGCTTATTTCATAAACCATTCCTCAACATGAAGCAGTTGGGTTATGTGTCTCAAGGTCTCCCTCAGTTACAAATTCAATGACTCTGAAGTTCGTATTTCCTAAGTCCAGCAGTGCCATGCTTCAATCTAAGAGCTAAGTCCTGACTCAGGGTACTGATGGCACCTAGAAACTACAGTGATGTCGAGGTCTCACAAATGTTCCAGAACAACTTTGATTCTTGCTATTAGGTCAGGAGAAAATTGACATCAGAACACATTTTGGAAGAGTGATCAGAAGTAAATGGGTGTAGCATGTCAGACACATGAATAGGGCATTGTGATTAAAAAAAAAATTCCCAGACCACAATATCAGTGAGAAGGTGTGATTTCGCACAATTAACCTCCCTTATGGGTAGGATTCTGTGACTGTTATCCTTGGTTACATTTTTTCTAAGAGCACATTCTGCCTTTCATGAACAATTTAAAAACCAAAACTTTGTTTAAGAAAGGGCAACCTAACATGGCATATCATTTTAACTGATTCAGTAAAAATAGTGATCTCCAACAACTTCACGTGTTGGTAAACTCAACACTGACTGAATTATTACTCACCTCGGAACGTGAAAACTTTTTGGAAAGACAAAGACACTTTTCACATGTGTGTTACAGTTTGGGAAGCACCAGAGGGAAGAGAGAGGGTAAGAACCATGAGCTTATCCCAGCAGGTCCATTTTTCTTCTCCAGCAGGGTGGAGTTGTCCAACAACAATCAGCTTCTACCACTTACTAAGGTCTCCATAGGGAAAACGTTTTTACCCACTGGTTAAAAGGCAGCTACTAGCCAGGGTCTGGAGGAATGTCCTTTGGTGATGAGCACTGGCTGCTCTGCCAGAGGACCCTGGTTTGAGTCCCAGCACCCATATGGTGACTCACTCACTGGAAGTCCAATTCCAGGGAATCCAACACCCTTTTCTGGCCTCTGTAGGCACCAGGAATGCAAGTGGTACACAGTCATATTTTTGGCAAAACCCCCAGATGCATAAAATTCAATTAAAAATTCAACTGCTACACAAATTTGAAAAAAATAGGTTGATAATAAGATAACTAGCGTGCTGGTTAGATTTAAACAGTCGACACGAACAACGCAACATTGAAGAGATTTGGAAGAATGTCTTCACAAAGAATCATCTAGAACAGGTTAGGTGGTGGGCATTTTGGTGGGGGAGGCTGTTTTGATTGCTAATTAGCCCAGACCATGGTGGGAGGCCCTGTTGCCTAGGCTGGACCCTGAACTGTCTCAGAGCTATGAAAGCGAGCTGAGTATACGCAGGCCGTGAGGATGAGTTGTTTCTCTCTACTCTTGACCGTGGGTGTGGAGACACCAGCTAGCTCCAGCTCCTGCCTCTGTGACTTCCCCACAGTGATGGGACATAACCTGGGTTTTAAACCAGATTGACCCTGTCCTCCGATCTTCACTCTTTGTCAGAGTGGTTTTTTTTTTAATCCCAGTGACAGAAATGAACTATAAGAACTCCTACACTGGAGAATGCAGCATGAAGGGGAAGAAAGGGCTTGTTCATGGCAATGTAAATAAATGTTTAGAAGTCAAACATAAGGAATTTTTAAAGCAAGAGCTGTTGCTCTCTGCTATCTGGGAAACTCTGGCCTCATAACGTAACTCTAAACAGATATTTTTATACTGAATCAGGCCATGTCGCATCATCGTATTGTATAATGGCTGCATGAAGTGGTTCTTAGCATGGCATTTGTTGATCAAACGGGGACGTGATGCCAGGGCATGTCAGTGAGCATTTTCCCATTCCTGATGGGAATCATGTTCTGACAAGTTCTAAGGCTACAGGTGAATGATATATGATACAAAGTGATATAACACAGGCTGATGAGATGACTCAGCGGGGAAAGGTGCTTGTCAGCAAGGCGGCCACCCCAAGTTCATTTCCCAGGGATCACATGGTGGGAGGAAAAATGCCCCCTGCACCCTGCAATCGTCCTCTGACTATCATGTGTGTTATGGCAGGAGCGCAGGCACCTATGCATCCATACACACATACACAAATAAGTGTAAAAATTAAATGATACGATTTGATAAGAGCAGAAGAATTTGAAGCCAGCTAGATAAGTAGAGGCAAAAATGGGGAACAGGAAGAAAAATTGTGATTGTGACGATTTATTACCTTAAAACAATGGCACCAAAAAGGAAGTGGGGACTGATGGAGTGCAGAGTGAGGCTCAAGAAGACAAGGGAGTGTACCTTAGGAACTGTGCTGAGACCACACTGTTCCCCATCCCCAGCGCTAGTTATCACAGTGTACCCAAGGGCACTTCGAAAGGAAAACACCTGACGTTTAATACCCGACTTTCTTCATATTTGAAACAATGGACGATTTCTACTCTATTCTGGTAACAGTGATTTCCTGAAATCCATAGACTAGCCATGTCATCTAGTAAATGAATCATGAAGAAATAGCCAAGGGATGTATGAGATGAACATCACCAGTAACAACAGCCAGCACCCAGGGCCAGTGACAAGTAGAGAAGGAGAGTTCGTAGATGCTGCCTGTGATGACAGGAGAGAAAACTGAGGCTCTCAAGGGCTAGACAGTGGTAGTGACCAGTCGCTTAGCTGGCCAAGGTGTGGTCTCACACAGACAGGAAGGTGGATCAAAAATCTTCAGGAACCATGGTTCTGCTCACCATCTCAAGGTGGTATCAACCCCAGCTCCTGAGGGATAAGAAGCTGGAGAGATGGCTCAGGGTGTGAACACTGGCTGCTCTTCCTGAAGACCCAGGTTCAATTCCCAAAGCACACAAGGCAGCTCACAGCTGTAACTCCAGATAAAGGATCCCATACCCTCCTCTGGCCTCCTTAGGTACTAGACACACAGTGGTGTACAAACATATATACGGGCAAAACACCCATACACATAAAATAATAAAAATATGTTTTAGTCAGGCAGTGATGGTGCATATCTTTAATCTCAGCACTCAGGGGGCAGAAGCAAGTGTATCTTTGTGAGTTTGAGGCCAGCCTGGTCTGCAGAGTGAGTTCTAACACAGCCAGTGCTGTTACACATAGAAACCCTGTATTGAAAAACCAAAATAAATAAATAGATAAACAAATAAGATAAAAATAAAATAATTTAAAAATGAATTGAAAAGAATAAGATTACCCCATATTGTACATAGCTCAGCTTGGTATTACAGAACTGTAATTCCAGCTACTGAAGAGGCTTATGTAGATAAGTGCAAGTTCAAGGCCTGCCTGAGTTACAGAGTGAATTTAAAGACAGCCTGGAAAAAACAGTGAGACTCTTTCTCAAAATAGGAAGTAAAAAATAATTGAGGACATATCTCTGTGGCAATGAGTTTGTCAGTATATGTAGGGTCTTGGGTTCAATTCCCAGCAGCACAAACATACATAAAGAATGTCTCATCTGTTGGCTAGTGTCACATTAAACAGAAGCACAGAATTTAATGTCACTAGGATTCTGGAGTTCTGCCACACACACTTGATGGGAAGAGGGAAGGAGGAGATATTTCTTGGTCTAACTTATGGTAGAGAAACTTCATTAGTTACTGAGTAGGAAAATGAAGTCTAAATCAATAGGAAATGAATTGAATTGTATATATCGGGATAGGATAGAATGAAAGGAAAATCCCATCTTATGTACCAGTGTTTGTTATGAAAGATCACAAGGCATCTGCTATTTCCAGGAGATTTGTGAGGCTGCCAGATGGTCCCTGAACACACACTCCTCTGAAGGCAAAGTGATGCAGAGCTCCAAAAAAAAAAATGACTAAAACACAGGATGGAGAACAAAACCTCTTCCAGGCTCCTCCCACTCCACAACCCCAATCCCCCCAAAAAATCATAAAACCCAAAACAACAAAAAACCCAACGTAACAAAACAAAAACAAATAAACAAACAAACACAGAACCAGCCTGCTGCCTCACAGAACTTTGGCAAGACAATGGAGACACCACCACAACCAGTGGAGGGAGGAAATGTGAAGCAGGAACCGAACTCTTTCTGAGAAATAACAATATTGGCAAGAAGTTCTCGTGATGGCTGTTTCATTTTTTTTCTGTTCCAACAGAAGCTGACATTTAGAATATTGTCCTCTAGTTTTCTCATGTTTTATAACATTTATAACACCTGATATTTAATTATGTTTATAAATCCTTGCTTTAAAGCAGGAACATGTCAGCATATGTATTCTCTTTCCTTGGTTATTAACAACAAAGACAAAACAGTTTCCAGGGGCAAGTCAGTGAGACCTGAAATGTATCTGAAATCACAATGCATTCTCACATGCCCTTGAAGATTTTCAGATTTCCTTACCCACCCAGCTTTTGTCAAGGAGGGCTCAATCTAGAACTTTGATGTCCTCTGAGTTTGTCTTTTGAAGGTGGGAAAATAAGCACCATGAGAAAACTCCTTAAATAAAAGATATTAACCCTGGAAAAAAGTAGTTTGAACAAAATTTGGTGAGGGTGTCCACACAGGACTGCTGATAAATGGATATGAAAAGAAATGGGAAGCTGTCTTTGGCACAGGAGTCTACACTGCCTGTCTCTGCTTCCCAGTAGGATTTGCTACTGTCCCACTGTTTCTTACAGGGCACCTCCAAAGGTTCAGTAAGGAACTCTGAAAGTCTCCAGATCAGTGGTGAGCACCCAGCATTTAAAAACCCTGTGTATTTTATGTTATATCAAATATGTCAATGCAATTCCCTTAAATCATTCAAAATCTTGTATTTACATTTGTAAGTGAAGTGTGATTAGTCCTTTTGTAAGGTTTCATTTGCTATCAATGTTAAACTCTTTGGTAAAAATGAATAGGAGAAAATATCATTTTTTGTATGTATTAGTTTCAAAACTCTAGGAAGAGTCTTTCTTTGAAGACAGAATCACCAATCAATCATTATTTTCCACATTAATTACTTCCCTTCTTGGACTCTAATAGAGTGTAAAGGCTTTGTTACACATTTTTAAATCTCTTTTCTGACTGTTCTTTAGACTTGGTGGACCAAGTTTGCTTATCTTACCTCATTCTTTTGTTATCTCTGTTCTCTTATTGGGTTGGTAAATGAAGTTTCTATATTAGATGTTTGTGAATTTTTAATTTAAGAAAATTTCCATCAGTCCTTGAGAATTTCCATCAGTTCACTGTAGCAAACTTCCATCTTTCCATTCATTCCAAGAGTTCACTTTTATATTGACTAGATTCTTTGAAATCTTTGATAATTCAAGAGCTCCATTCTCTTGGTTCACTCAGTTATGGTGGCCATTTAACTTTATACGGCAAATAACTTTGGGATTATGCCTCAGATGTTTTGATATTCTGCTGTAAACTCTGCATCTAACTGAAATCAGTGTTATTTTTCAGTTCCTTCTTCAGGCAATAGATCCAATCAATTTCAGATTGCAAGTGCTATGTTACCTGTGTGGGTGGTGGTTCCAATGCCACTTCTAATTTCTGCCCTTAGCATACTGCTTGGGATTTTCTCATCGGGAACCACTTAGAGACTAACCTAGGACTTACGTTTATATCACACATATAGAGCTAGAGATGAACACTAAATTGTGGATTCTCCTATCCAACTTTCTCCTCTATGAGCTCACTCTGTTCTGTCTCTTGGGAGCCCTTTGTCTATCTTATGGCTTAAAAGATGGTTTCTCTCACAACTGGGGTTTCAATTCCCTGGCTGGGGCCTGCACAGTCAAAGCATAAAGATTAGTGAGAAAGTTAAAAATAAATAGAAGTTCTCCCACAGACTTCAAATCACAAGACTTTCTTCCCCCAGTTCCTCATTCCCTAAGCAGAAAATAAGAAAGCTTTCAGTGGTCTGCATCTTCTCTATCCACAGTTCCACAGGGATGGAAGATGAAAAGACGAATGGAAACTCCTTACGATTTTATTGTAGAGTTTTTGGCTCAAATTGCTTTACTTTCCTAGTTTTATGTCCAGAAATGTGACTACCTCCATTCTTCCTTCCTATACCTCTGAAGGTCCAGGGACAGGGTTGGAGACCACTGTCGATTTAAATGTCTGAAAGGAAAGAGGAAATCAAGAACGGGACTCACCCATACATAAGCTGCTCCATCATTCTTGACCTCACCCCATTATCTCCCTGTACTTACTTCTGAGTTCGAGTGACTGTTCATCAACTTTGTCCAAAATTTCCAGTGCAACCAAAGGGAGAGGGGCTGGAAGAGCTTTTCTCACTTTGGTTGTAGATGGAAGTCTTTCCAAACATACTTCTTGATCTTTCTCTCCTCATACACGGTTATTAGAATTTGGGGATTTTAGATTCACTTTAAGAGGCAGGTTTCTGTGTGCATGCAGGTGTGTGGCATATGTGGTGTATACAAAGATGGGAAGAAGACATACGGTGTACTGTTCTGTCTTTACCATATTCCTTGAAACAGTCTCTTACTAACCCTGAAGCTATGCTGGCAGTCAGCAAGCACCCTTGACCTCCTGTTTACCCACCACAGCACTGTGGTTATAGGTACACATCTTTTTTATATCCAGGCTTCTGGAGATCTGCATTAAGACACTCAGGCTCATGCAGTAAGCACTCTTACCCTAGGAGCCATCTCATGAGCCCTGGGATGAGTTTCTGTTGAACAAGTCTTCCTGTGTCCATAGCTTTCTAGAAAGCCACCTAGGTCTACAGACTGAGTCCTTCATCTTTCAGGACTCCTTGTCGCTCTCTTCCATACATGCAGTTCTCTGGTTCTTCTTGAAACACAGTTTTGTTACAGACCCCTTTAAGAAACTACTCTGGTTTGTTAAACTCATGGGCATCTCAACTTTATTAGCATTTACAAACTGCTTCATTTTTTTTTGTTATATCAGTCTTTTTAAAGTACTGTTAAAACAATATTTTTGTTTACTTGGTTGGTTTCTCACTACTACGACTTTATTTTCATACTTTTCCCAACATAAAAATCACCCTATGCTACAAATTTTCCTTTGGGTGACAATAGCATATATACATTAGCATTTTTCTTGGGGGTTTTTGGGAACCACTCTCCCTCCAGATTGATTAAGCACACAGGTTCTTTGGAATTTAAGTGTTGCCTCTTCCTATAGCTGTTTGAGCAAGTTATATAACCTCTTCGGTTTGTTTATCTGTGTGGGAATAATCATGGAGCATAACTCCTAAGACTATTATGAAGGTTCAGATACTAGTTTTATCTAAAGCGGTCCTGGTGGCAGATCTGGGGCTGATATTTAATAATAAATAATTGCTGTTGCTGCTACTACTGCTGCTATTGCTTTTTGGATAGTTTTTAGTTCATCCTTCTTCATGAATTATATATACATTTTTATCTGCTTATGTTGTTTCCCTTATCTCAGCATCAATATGAGTCAAACTATCAAGATCTCTCAAGTAAACACAAGGATGGATGGCGTGTGTCAGTGCTGTGACCGGGGAATTGTCCTCTATGAAACGCTGGGGACAACCTTTACTCCCAACTTTGCTTGACACAATAAAAACCTTACTCCAGTCCCAGCAACTGTGAGAGCTCAGTCCATCCCGTTGTAGGCTATCTTCACATCCATAAATTCAACAGAATTATGCCATCTGAGAACCACGTACCTCAGACAGTCAAATTCCTGACTTTCAGCCCATCTCTCTCTTCTAACGCGTGAGGGGTTGTAAAGATGTGATGTATAAAACTCCCAGGTCTTAGTGGGAGCCAACCAGCTTTTCCTGTAACTCTGGTATCCTTAATCTCTTCAAATGAAAGATGCTAAGGCTATCAGGAGCTGAAAGTGAGTGATAAGAGTCATCCCACATTAAATAAGAATTTCATTCATAACAACAGAAGCTACACAATACCTAAGAATGAATCGAACTTTAAATGCAGAGGATTAAAAAAACTAAAAACAAAGCAAACAAAAATGTTGTCAAGTGTTATAAACCAAAATATGGTACTAAAATCAACATGTTCAAAGGTGGGAAAGCTTAATATTTTAAAATTATTTTAAGAGTTTAAATTTAATATATGTAACAATGTATTCCAATCAAGCAGACTGGAATGTGAGGGGTAATGAGAAAATAGGCAAAATTATTTCTGAGTTTATTTTAAATGAAAAATGCTCAAGATTATCCCCTGAGGCCAAGCAGGTAACACATACCTGTCATCCCAGAATTTGGGAAGTAGAGGCAGGAAGAGCAGAACTTCAAGGTTATCCTCAACTGCATGAGATATTGTCTTAAAACAAACAAGCAAAGGACAGCCTCTGAAATTCTTGGCTTTTGTTAATTTCTTTGTTTTTCTTTTTTGAGACAAGGTTTCACTATGTAGGCATGGCTGTCATGTAACTCACTTTGTAGACCAGGCTGGCTTAGAACTCGAAGAAACCTGTCTGCCTCAGCCTCTGAAGTGCTGGGATTACAGCCAGGTGTACCAACACATATGACATTCTCTGAAATTCTGAATTGAAGAACAAAGTAAAGATTTATTTTCTAAATAATAAATTATTAGAAGACTAATTAAGACAGCAGACTTTTGGCATAAGACTATCTATAGAAATTAAAAAAATAGAAAAAGAGCCAAAATAAAGCCAAATAAATAAAGATATTAATTTATAACACTGATGGCATTTCAGTTCCATGGAGACAGCAGAGCTTTTTTTTAAAATAAATAATTGGATGGAAAGAAGCAGATATATTTTGCTTGCATACTCTTACAAAATTAATTCCAGATGGATTAACAACTCAAGCATGTATGATTTAAAAAATATTAAAAAGAATACCGGGGTGCCATTCCTACAAACTTGAGTATGTGAGATTCTACCCCCTGCCCCAGGCCAAACAGGAAATGCAAGTCTACAAAATGAAAAGATAAACAAAATTGAGTACATTAAGGCACTAAGCTGTGGTGTGGCAAAGACAGCCCAGGTGAGGTCAAAGATGAGAGTGGGAATATAGTTGACCCAAATTGAGTTAATAATAATAAACAAACAAAACATACATTGATTAGAAAAAGACATGCGATCTGATAAAAAAATGTTCAAATTGTTCAATCAGGCAATTGGCAGAAAAAGGAATACAAATAGCCAATAAGCACATGCAAAGAAATGCATCATTACTGGTAAACCAAAGAATCCCTGTGTGTGTGTGTGTGTGTGTGTGTGTGTGTGTGTGTGTGTTGAAGGGGTAACAAACACCTTGGAAGCTAGTGAAACTGTGGAGAAACTGTATCAACAGGGGTTAAAAATAAAGTCTCACAAATGACAGTATGGAACAAAGACTGACACAATGGATTGGAAATATTTTTACTAAAAGCAGCATCCGAGTTTGACCTAATGCACTGGGGTCCAAATCCCGTGTTTGAGAGCATAGTATATTAAAAATCAAATGAACTGGCTAATTGAGAAAGTCTTTTATTGCACCATGATGATAATGGCAACAGTGGAATTTGCTCAATAATCTGCCAGTAGAAAAAAAGAATAGATTGATTATGGAATTAACAACTGCAGGTTGCTTCTCAAAGAACTAACTGGGAGCTAGGCGTGGTAGGTAGCTCACACCTTTATTCCCAGCACCCAAGGCAGAGGCAGGCAGAGCTCTGTGATCTCAGGCCAGCCTAGTCAACAAAGCAAGTCCAAAGACAGAGAGGGCTGTTACCAGAGAAATGCTGTCTTAAAAAAAACAACCAAAATGAAACAAACAAACACAAAGAAGTAGCTAGGGCCATGTCTCTGAGTTTGGAGGAAAGTCTGTTTTGAGATTCAGAAAGGAACACTGTCATAGCCCTTGGAAACGAAACCAAAGTGTATGGTGCAAATGCAGAAAATGATCAGGGCATGCACCACAGGGAACTTTCTCTATACAGCTTTGAACTGCTGCATGCCTTAAAAACTCATCTGTTCTCAAGGCTATTGTAAATCCATAAGGACCTTTGGAAACAGGATTTTTTTCTGGAAGAACTGGCTGCCATAGTCAACTAGAATGGTGACGGAGAAAGACCCAGGAGTTCAGATTGAAACTGGCAGTAGGTATCTAGCCTGTGATGGCACATTATACTCCAGCTCGATTTAGGGATCTTCCATGTTTATGAAAGCCAGCAATCTAACCAGAACTGTTCATTTAAAACAGTAGTCAATGTTAGCGTAGGGATAGGTTTTGAACATCCCTGGAACATAATTATTAAAATGCCCCACAGGAAATGCGTGGGATGCCTCAGTGAGTAAAGATATTTGCCATGTAAGCTCAATGACCTTAGTTCAATTCCTGGAACCCACACATAAAAGTAAAAGGAGAGAATAGAGTCCATAAAGTTGTCTACGGACCTCTACATGTATGCCATGTCATATACACCATAATGAATGCACACCATAATGAATAATTAATAATAATGATAATGTATTATTATTAAATATTAATTACCATCATTATTACTATAGAATCCCTTACTGGTTTCTAATATAAAGTGATCAGCCCTGCGTTCATGAACAACAAAAGCAAACTCATCAGTTGTGTTTATGTATGGTCTTGGACTGAGGTGGAAGCACTATTGCCAGCACATTGAAAGTGAGTTGAAAACAGAACATCAGAGGCCATCACTATTAACTGAATATTAGTACACCATCATCTCCAGCACACTCATATTCATGCATACACGTGCAACGGTACTAGATGCAAAGGAACACATTTAAAGCTGTAAGTTGCCCTTTGCTTTGTGCATGTAACTTGAACCAATCAGAGTTGAAAACTGGAACTTGCCTTCTGGTAAACCATACTGTTCCCCAGTAGAGAAAGTTGGGAAATTGTGACTAACACTTCCTTCTCTTACTGATTCACATCACGGACTCTGGATTCTTGAACAGATGTTTCTAGGATGTACGGACAGTTGTTTCTATTGTTGCTGCTGTTTTAATTTCCCCGGAGCTCTGTCTGATACCCAATGGTAAAATGCTGGCATGGTGAGAAAACAATGCCCCGCTACTTACTAAATCTCAATTCTCGAAATCTTACAACTCTTTGCTTCATACAATTTTATAGTTTTACTTTACCTTAAGTTTCTATTGTCTGTATATTCCCTCTTTACTATTTGGTAAGTATATCTAAGCTTCCTTTATACATTTTACAAAAAGAACCATTTATCAATATTGTGAGATCTTTCCCTGCTGATCACTGCAATCTACTATGTGAACAGCTGAGTTTAACTATTTTCCCATTCTCAATTCTTAAACTATGTTTCCTCATTTGAAACCCCAGGTCCAATGACGGTGTACAAGAACTAAGGATGGCAGAGAAGCGGACAAGATAAAGGGATGGCTAACAAGACCCAACCTGTGGCAAACTCCCATAGAACAATGAACTTACTTTCTCTTTTTCTAACAAGTCACAATGTGTACATATTCCCAAATTCATCAAATTACGTCTATGCTTTGCTTCATTAACTATTCCTCAACAAAGAACAAGCAAGAGAAATTGAGAAAAAGAGGAAAGAGAAACAGACTTTAAAGATACTAAAGACCTCAAAGATGAAATTTTATTATTAAAATCTTTGAAAATCAATACATAATATTCATGCCAAATGGTAGAAATTAGCATTCACAAGGCACTTGTCATTCATGTCATTTAACTATATACAGGAATAATTCATTTATTTTAGATACAAAATTTATATGATATCATGATATTTATGTGTTTCAACATTACTTTTACTAATGTATACTGAAATATTAGCAATGAAATAATGTGATGTCTGATATTTGTTCCAAACTAATACAGGCATATAAGCAGACAGGCAATGTAAGATGAAACCTGGAACTGAGAGCATTATTAAATGTAACAGAGATATGGATGCTTACTGTTATAGTTGAAACATTCCATAATTACAAGATAAACAAGAGACAACATCCCCAACAACCTACTACGCTTCTCCTGGTGAGTCCCCAGTCACCTAAATGGCTACTTCCAAGGGTATCTTTTCAGGTTGTCACCATGCTCCCTGCCTGTACTTGTTATCTTTCTCCTTGCTATGAGTTCGTGGCAATTGCAACTCATGGTGGCATGCAGTTCATTGTGGTGGGCAGGGCATGGTGGAATTTTATAGTGGTGAGAGCATGAACCCGAGAACTCGGCAGCACATCTCAGCGGGTCCAGAATCAGGTTCTGGGGAAAGCTGAGACTCAGCTGGCTTTCTCCTTCCCCCCTTTTTATTCACTCTGGGTTGCTTGCCTATGGGATGGTACTCTACACATTGAGAGGTGGTTCGCCCACATAATTTAAACCTCTATGGAAACAACTTCACACACGTATCTTAAAATGTGTCTCCTAGGGGGTTTATAATTCTGCCAAGTGACAATGAAGACTCAGTATCACACAATGTCATACCTGATGTTCAAGTGTGATATCAGCATTTCCTCTGTCCCAATTCTTCTTCACTTCCACTGTTCCAATCCAAAGTCGGGTAGGAATACTACCATGGCAGTTTTCTGGGGCAGGGACTTCAAATTTAAATTTGAGAGGGTTCATTTGTGTAAGTAGCTGAAACTGGTTGAGAAACAATAATGTACAAAGCCAGTGTCACTGGCAAAAGAATCATGGTCTACTTCAAAATGAGAGAAGGAATAACATTGGGGATATAGTCCCAGACACTTAGGAGACTGAGGCAGGAGGACACCGAATTCAAGACTTGCCTGGATTGCAGTGAGTTCAAGTACAGCCTTGGCAATTTAGAAAGATGCTATCTTAAAAGTAAAAAGTAATAAAGAGACTGGGAAATACAGTCAGTGGTAGAGTGTTCATCTAGCATGCAGAAGGTCCTAGAAGGAGGAGGAGGAGGAGGAGGAGGAGGAGGAGGAGGAGGAGGAGGAGGAGGAGGAGGAAGGAATCAAGATGAACGGGGTGGTTGCCAAAGAGATAGGTTAGAAATGATGAAAGTGAGTGAAATCAAGAAGAGAAAAATAAAATTGATTATCTTTCAAAATAAAAAGAAATCTCTTGAAAGGTGTGTTAGGATTCTCCTCTCCAGCCAACAGTGCG
The DNA here is from genome assembly GCF_017639785.1 of Mesocricetus auratus. Taxonomy (NCBI): domain Eukaryota; kingdom Metazoa; phylum Chordata; class Mammalia; order Rodentia; family Cricetidae; genus Mesocricetus; species Mesocricetus auratus. The sequence goes on along the minus strand of NW_024429184.1, from coordinate 62,033,736 downwards.
GGTGTGTGGGGCAGTGATGGCAACATCAGGAGCCGCCCATCCGGGGACTGATTCTGCGGCAGGAACGTTTCAGTCCCCTGTACTAGGGAAGCCAATACGTACGTGCATGACTTCCATATGCTTTGTACATTATCCTAGCTCTGCTTCTCGTTTTACTTTCTACCAATTGTTCTTAACCTCTTTTGGGTCATATACTCCTTTGGGAATTCAACAAAAGGCATGGTACGTTTCCCTAGGATAAAGTGCCCATAAACGCCTACACTCAAAATTTGGCATGTCAATTTTTTATGGCACTAGAATATATTGACTATAAACAATCTCTTCTGTGTCACAAAATTTAAAAGAGCCATTTCCTGACTGTAGAAAAAGAAATACAAATTGTATATGCAAGAAGCAACCTGTCGGAAGAAAAAGTCAAAACACCGTGGCCCATTTGTGTGTATTGATTTTGAATTTTGATTTAGATAAATAACCACAGCTAAATGCCTTACTCCTCAAGGAATGCAGCAAGGAAATACTCATTTTACTTTGTTCCTTCTTAGGTGAGGCTAGGAGTCACAAGCTTGGGTTCCTAGAAAGTAAGCAGAGATGACTGGCCCACAGAAGGTTCATTAGAAGATGCTATTGGGGTAAACACTGTGTAGGAGTAGGGTAGAAAGTAAGGTTGTGTAGAAAAGATAACCACAGGCAACAACTAAGAAGGCCTCCCCACTTTAGAGGAAAAGCCTTAATGAGTTATCACAGGTTGAAGAAGACTCTAGGCCATCTTGAGTCCATATTAGCCAGCTACTGGATGCAAGCTGCCAGGAGAAGGATGTGCCATTGGGTGATGCTGGGTTTCTTCAGCCACGACAGTCACAGAAATGAACAGAGTGGAGGAGCAGATCCTGGTGGCTCTCCCAGAAGCTGAGTCCTGTGTTCCTGCAGAAGTTCTGTGCAGCACACAACAGTGTCCATTGCAGGAGGTTTCCTCAATGAACACTACAGTTTTCAAAGACAGTTTGGATTGAATTCTTGTTGTTTTCTGTTTGTAAGCCTACACTATCATCTTTCACAGGGTATCAAGTCTTTCTGATTTTGGCTGCAGAGGGAATAGCTGGAGAGCTTCATCACTCTTGCTTCTTGCTTCTGTTTTTATCTGCACTAAAAGTTTCCCATAAAAGTGCACCTATAATTCCTGTTTCTCTTTTGGGACATGGGCCAAAATAGTTTCCTAAGCCTGTTTTGAAAGAGTTCCTTAAGGTCTTTTAGTTAAAATTCTTACCCTAAAATGTACACATTAGGGTGTCTACAAGGGAAGCAAAGCCATGTCCTAGTTCACCTGGAGAGGTTTTTCCTTCCCATTCAGAAAGTCAAATGTCATGTCCAGTTGCAAGTTAAACAGCCTAAAGTCTCCTGCTCCTGAAAACCTGGGAGCTGCCTTGTGAATTAGAGAAAGCTCAAATTATGATTCCATTTATGCCAATGAGCTTCTGAAAAAGATAGTAAAGGCAACTTAAATCTGTGGCTCTGATCAAGTAAGTCAAGATGATCACTTGGAACATCTGTCACTCATAATTCAAGATCCAACATGGTTTAGAGCACTGCAAAACTCCATTCATAGAACAGTAAGCTTTTACTATAATCAAATCCTTGTCCAGCAGGAATTATTCTGGGATGGCATGAGGAGCACACACAGAAGAGAGCCAATGCAAGTGTACGCTGAGAGACTTCAGAGCTTTCAGCCAGCAGGAGTGTCAGGGAACTGAGTCAGATGCCCAGGGCTCTTGAGTAGGTAACATCCTTCTAGGAGTCCATGTCAGGTTTCTTCTCTCACAACTTTCAGAGCACTTAAAGTGCTTGGTAATTGGTTCTTATTGAAAGAAAAAATTGTCGGATTCTTGTTTGGGTATGAGACATCCAACCCCGTATCACAAAGCAACACGTATAATTGTCAAGGACCCCTTCTGTGCCTCATGATACCAAGGGCCTTGTTTGCATTGTTTCATGTCCCACAGCACTCAGTGCAGTCATGTGTGTGTTCCCATTTTACAGGTCTCTGTTTGTGTGGAAGAGAAAACCGGTAGGCGTTGGGATTAAATAACTAGTGATGCATATGAGGTAAGGATAAAGGGAGGGTTGATGTCAAAGTTTGTCCTTTGATCTTTATTTCCTGGTGTTTCGAGAATCTGAAATTTTAGTTTGCTGAACATCTCAGTATTTTTAACTTGAGTTAAAATTCTGCCTCACCTAATATCATTTCTTGGTGACATGAAAGCTTTTTCTTTCTTTCTTTCTTTCTTTCTTTCTTTCTTTCTTTCTTTCTTTCTTTCTTTCTTTCTTTCTTTCTTTCTTTCTTCCTTTCCTTCCTTCTTGTTTTCTTTCGTCCTTTCTTTCTCTTTTTTTTTGTGATTGTAGTTCCATGCCTCTCAACATGAAGAGTGTGACTTGGCCACAAAGAAGCTTGATGGCTCCTGTGTGCAGTGTTGAACAAGAAAAGGAAAACCAAAGATTTCTGCGCATTTTCTTGGTATTTTCCATTTACAGATCAGCTCAACATAAACCTAGATAAGATTCTTAGAATCATGATGGCAGGGTGTGCTACTTAACCTCTACAATGGAAAACTACTCTCAAGAGTAATGTGAGACTGTCGATCGACACACAGCCATTAAGTAGCTTCTGAATTTGGGGATTACAGGTATACAATGCCAGGCCCACATAATACAGGGTTGGAAATCAAACCCAGGGCTTGTGCATGCTAGGCAAACACTCTACCATCCTCAGCTGTAAATACGTTTTAGTATACTGCTTCTCCTTTCCAGGCACATAGCAGCTATATTAAATACATTTTTATAGTATCCAGTCACATATTATACATTGCCTTACAAAATAGGATAAATGGTAAATGAATATTCAGGGACCATCCCAACATCCCAGACGCTGTTCTAAGCACAGGGAATACACAGGGAGCAGACATGCTGAAGTCTTTCTGATGGTAACTTGAAAAAGGAAACTGCAGTAAAAGTGGATAGTCACTGAAGAAAGGAGCTGCTAGTCATTCCATGGGCGGCCTCAAAGTCTCCCAGAATGTGTTCTTCAGGAAGGTCTGTAGGAAAGTACACTGTGCAATGCCTGAGAAAGTAAGGACAAGCTCTGCAGGCAGAAAATACTCAGAATCTGGGGCAAGAGATGGAAGTGCGGCTGAAGGATCAGTTAAGACGTCCGATGCTGCAGTGCATTTCAGGCCAGGATGGACCCTTTGAGGCATGGGAATGTCCTGTACGGTTCAAAGTGGCTTCTGTGTACACAGAAACACTCAGGGCAGCAAGAGTGGGATTCGGAAGACCAACTTGGGAGTGCAGCAGTCTATCGATTTATATATGTGATTGCATGTATCATGTGCTTCCTTCCACTATGAATTAGGACATCAGGTGATATCAGAATGATAATCAGATCTATGTTGAGGAGGCCCAGTAGCCATGCCCGTGCAGTGTCTTGACATTAACACAGTGATCACTAAAAATTCATTGTACTGCAAAAAAGTTTCAGCTTTGAGACCCTCAATTTTTTTTAACAAAGGCTACCAATAAGATATAATGCTTTGGTTTTGCATTAGCTACTGTGGACAGATGAAGGAATTGAAGTTGAAACACCATTGGCCTTGAGCTGAAAATTATGAAACTGGAAGCTAATTACCCATGAGTTTATTATACTATTCTATTTTTATCTACTATAAATTTTTCCATAAAATTTTACTTTTGTATCAGAAGTGAATGTATTATCAATAGCAACATTATGCTATAGGGTCGTTTATAATGCATACTTTCCTAGATGTCTAATTATTTTCAAATTTAAAAATGCAAGCTAGATTTTATATAGGTGGTAAGCAAATGATAATATTAAAAGCTAAGCTGAACCTTAAACTATATTAAGATTTTTAAAAAATGGGATGTCTAGAACACAAGACCATGTGACAGCAATTCTCTTGACTACTTTTCAAGTATAGTAATTTTAATCCTCAGTACAGTAGCTTTTAAAAGGGCTAAAGACACATTCCCATTAAAGCCTGCTGGATATAATATCCCAAATGTACTTAATAAATTGTATCTTCCTTAAAAATAAAAAAGGTGATGGACTGAAAAATGTTTAGCTTAAACATACATAATTGATAGGTTCCCTAGTGCAAATAAGTGTCTGATAAATAATTAAATTTAATCTCATTATAAGAGTTTTCATAATGGGATAATTTAATTAAATGAAAGTCAAAAGGGTTTCTCAGGGTTGGAAGATGCCACTGGTGCTATATTTGGCTAATGGTCTGGGATACTGAGTGAAGAAAGCAATTCACATGGGAGCATGCATTATTTAATGAATCCCTTTGAGATGGAAGAAAGGGCAGATCAATGATAACTTGTCATTTTATCATTGCTTACAAAGCACATTTAAACAGCCTAGGACGTGTTAAAGGTAGACATCGTGCAAAAAATATTTTTAAAAAAGATGCTATGTCCATATTGTGACATCAGAAGTTTTTATTTTTTAATTGGCATGCACAGTTTCCCATGTATCACTATTTCAGTGTTTCAAATCTACTACTAAAATAAAAATAAATTGAAAAAAACAAAACCTCATAAATAAGCTGCAGCAGAGTCAGGGTGGATCTGGCTCTAAGTGAAAGTATTAATGGATACAGCATGTATATCTGATACTAAAAAATTGATAGCTGAGTCATGAGGGACCCATTAACAAGCTTTCTGAGTGGGCAGTTTTGTGCTTCGAGTCTTCAGAAGCACTTAGCTGGACTAGAATAGTAAAAGCGTCCTTTGAGTAGTTATCTCAGTTACAGGTGACCAGTTATGAGTCAGTACGAATAGTGAAAGCCGTGGTTCTTCTACAGATATTATTTTTAGTACCATCATTTTGTAAGAGTCAAAGTTGCAAACACCACAAAATTTGAGCCCACTTATCCCCCTTACGTGGCAAGTACCTATGTGACTGACCCTCAGGCTCACCTTTGACTTTTAAGTTAAATGTAACTTTTCTTAGTGCAGACATGTCCGAATTTGCATTTGAATGGTGGATAATGAACATGTTGGCTTGAATGCTAGGTCTGTAGCTAGGGTAACCAGTCTCTCCCTTGAAACCTGAGTCATGGGACTCTCTAAACCTTGTAGAAGGAGGTGCCTTGTTTACAAGGAGACTCCCTGTTTTCATCAAGGGCAAGGAGATGGATGAGAGCGGATTACTCCTTACTCCCAGAGTGATCAATCAATCTTTCGTGGTGTTGTAGGAAAGAATCTCATTGAAACCTTGATGGCTGCTTCTCATGGATGAGAATTTGTCAGGAAAGCACAGAGGGCCACACATTTACCCTGCTACTTCCTTATGCAGTGAAGAAACCAGCATCTAAGGAAGGTGACTCACTCAAAACCCTCCCACTATTTTATTGGCAGAATAAATCCCACATCCGGGTTCTAACAGCTTAGGGATTTTTCTACCATACCACATTACCAAAGGAAATGGCTTAGGATGATGTGACAAATAGTCAATGTTTCTCCAAATGTGCATTTGTTATCAAAAGTTCAAGTATGTGTGTGTGGGGAGGGAACAATCTCAATGCATCCTAAAGGCTGTGGACATAAACGATGCCGCACTTTGAACAGGTGCTGGATGGTGGCAGCAGTCGCCATAGACAACACAAACACAGAATGAACTGGCTTTGTCCTTTTCACTGGGTTGCCTCCAAGCTTCCCCCTTCTCTCTAACCTTCAATTAAGACATATGGGATGTCAAACCTCTTTACAGCTGCAGTCCTGCACCTGTGAAATGAACAATGGGTTGTGTTGTCCCTGTGAAAGGGAGGGGGCAGGTGGACATGGGGCAAGGGGAATCATAAGAATTGAAAATAATTGCCTTCTCTTTTCAAAGCATTTTGGTTAGAATTGAGAAAGATAACTACCTAAAACTAGCAACATTTTGAAGCATTGCATTTTCTGTAGTGGCCTGACACGTCCTTTCAATTAAAAACAAAAGAAACCCTCCATGTGTGGTTTCACTTAATGGATTGATATGAACCCTTGTACCTGGAAACTTCTTACACAATAATCTTTTCTGGTGACTCTGGGGAGGGTGAGGTCTCTTGCTTTGATGGGGAACCCCTCAGCTATTTTACTGATGTCAAAAGATAATCTGGTAAGAGTTTCTGGGGTGAGGGGCAAGGCAGACAGTAGGCAGGACAAGTTTTCTAATTCCGATCTCCCTCTGGAGGCATTTAGGGTTTTATTCTCTGGGGCTACAGGCTTCTAAAAATGTGAGCTGGTTACTAGTGTTTAGGAAGGAGTGTGACTCTGTGCAGGTTTTCTTAGGCACAGGAAACAGATCTTCCACAGCCTACTGATTGCTGCTCTGCTCCTAATTCGTGTTTTGTCTCAGAGGTCCTCTGCATTCCCAGAAGCAGGAAGATTTTCTGCGGATGCTGAGATATTAACGAACAATACTATTCAAGACATGGATGCTGACTCTCACTGTTCACAGCAGACTCTAAATCAAGAGTCTTGGAGAATTCATCCAAGTCACAAAAATAAATGGCAAAGTCAGAGCCCATCTTCTCTCATTTTTCTAACTTGAAGTATGTGTTTTCTCCCTCACTGTATGATGCCATAAACATCAATTTTCAGAAAAACATGATGTTTTTATGTTGTTGTGCCTAGATGCATAACATCTTTATTGTCATTCCAAGAGTTAGAAGATACTTAACAGGACAAAAATGGGATGGCAAAAATATCTTTAAAGATGTATTTAAATAATGACAATGACAAGTCTTTAAACTATCTGAAATATTTTTCCTTAACAACAACAACATCACAAACACATTACAACACTGACTCATTTCAATGTCTCTACTTAACAGTGTGACCTCAATGATTTTGAAAATGCTTTTGTGTTTTCTCATCCATTACATACTAATGAAGTATTATTTGCTTTTATTCTTTAAATCTACAAGAAAAATCCATAGTTAAATTGATTTGAATCTCTCAGGACGCTCAAATAATAGTAATAATTTTCAATCAGTGTCTAATATGCCTTTGCCTTTCTGGTTTGGTCGCCCTCATTTTCTTCGCATTGCGATTGTATCTTTGCATACAGGATTAGTGATCCGTGACAAATAGGGGGAAGGAAAGAAGCAAGCGTCTCTTTGGTGACTTCATTTAATGTGCTTCAAATATGCAGTCCTACTATTTGAAATTGCCTGGTGAAATACCCTTCACATTGCCCCCCATGCTCACATGGTCTCTGTTTCAAGTTATTAGTAAATGGAGAAGATATGATTTGAAGGCATGCAATTCCAAGTACCACTATAGTGTAAAAATTTCTCAGAAAAATGTACAAGCAAGATCTAAAACAATGGAATAGATACAGTCTTGGATGGTGGGATCACTCTCTAGCCCAGTTGTTTGTACTTTCTCTTTGTCTTGTCAATGCTTGTATTTCCTTTGTAACCTTAAACTGACATTCAGCAATAATTTAAACAATAGGAAAAAATTTTGCAGAAGTAGAAAATTTACTGCTTCTTTAAATATGAAGCACGATATTTGATGAAATTATTTCAGAGACATCCATCATCCCCTACAGGTCCTTTCTGAGCTATACCACCACCTTGTCTAGGAGTATGGAGTTCTCAGTGCTAGACTATATCCACAGAACTGTATTTCTTGGGCTATCATGTAATGAGGCTGATACCCTATAATGGATAGATCCACCCAGATCCATGGTTTCTAGCCAATATGCTCACTCACAATTCAAAACGCAGTGTTTCAGATGCCTATGATGACCTAAAAGTAAATAAGTAGCAAGATGACTACTGGTGCTAAAGTTAAAATTCTTATATTGTCCTTGAAATGCTTTCAAATGCTTTACAACAATCTTGGGGTTTCACAAGGATGATCATACAGTCTACACAGTACATTTCTATGAAGATCCAAGACGCATCTTATTAAAATGTCGAATGTGCTAGAAACAGAACTATTTTGATTGGGAATGAGGACATCAGGGAGATGGCAGATCTGGCAGATGTCACCTTACCCATCCACCCACAGGAGTACGTTGCAGTCTCTACATTCTTCTCCACTCAGTGAGATCGATGCTTGCTCTCCTTGAACTTTCTGCCTGCTAAGATTTTTCTTTTGAATTTGGGTAGGACAAGCAATCTTTTGTGACATTCTGTGTCTGTTCTTAGCCTGGTGCTGGCTGGTTTCCTGTGGCCCTGACAAGGTCAAATACATCCCTATACTCTAGACCAAAAGAAATGACACTAGGCTTCCAGTAGACATTGTCATCAAAATCCCAAAAAAAGCCCAGGAAAATCCAGAAAGTAAAATGCAATTTATAAAAGTAATGCATGTTGATGATTTTTACAAAACTAAAATCATACTTTTTTTGAACAGTCTATAAAATTTTCACATTGGTGTGTATACATGTCTTGGTGCATGTGTGTGTGTGTGTGTGTGTGTGTGTGTATGTGTGTGTGTGTGTGTATGTGTGTGTACCTGTACATGTGCCATGGAGCACATATAGAGGTCAAAGGACAGCCTAGGGGTTTGGTCTTTGCCTTGCACTTTGTCTGAGGCAGGGCTGCTCATTTGTCACTGTGAACTCCAGGATACCTGGGTGCGAGTTTCCAGGAGTGCATCTTTCTTTGTCTGCTGTCTTGCTGTAGAAGCACTACGGTTACAAATGTGTGCTACTGTGTCCAGCCTTATATGGGTTCTAGGGACCTCATTTCATGTCCTCATACTAATTTGACATCATTTACCCATGGAGGTATCTCTTCAGCCATAACATTAGTTTTAAATTAGTACCTGTTCTGAAATATAATAAACATCCTTCCTTTGAGGCATACACTGCAGGGAAAGTATCTCTGTGTAAGACCAAGACGTTAGACATTTCACTCATCTCATCAGAGAGATACCAACACATACCAGGCTCCTGTGCAGATCTGGATATTCTTAGATCATGCAAAAGTATTTTCTTTAAGAACTGAGTATGCCTCTAAACCCATGGATCCCACCTCTCTCTCTCTCTCTCTGTCTCTCTCTCTCTGTCTCTCTCTCTGTCTCTCTCTCTCTCTGTCTCTGTCTCTCTCTCTCTCTCTCTCTCTCTCTGTGTGTGTTGGAATCATAAGTTAGTATTTTTACCATAAGCAATCTTGTTTGCTGGAATAGACTAAAAGAGCAATAATATTCCAGAGATCTCTGACCAGACCAGCGTTGCAAGGATTGGCTTTCAATACCAAAAAGAATCCAAGGACGAAATCCTGAGACAAATTCATCTCTAGGCTGTCTGGGTGTCAGCAAAGGTGAGAAGGCTATCGTGAAAGCCATGCAGACCTCATGAAGCTGAATTGGACATAATATTTTTTACTTGTTTTGCTGTGAGTTTACATTATAGAAGTAAGACCAAGAAAGGAATATGATGTCATCTGTTCAGATGACATGCTATAATGCTGAATAATAGGAGTACACATTTATAAGCTAATCAAAACTTTAGTAGGAACTAAACTGATGATTGTGGGTAATTTCCTTGTCCATAGAATGCAAAATATAGCACCTAATAATGTAATTTCATAATTGTTAGAGAACTTTTAGTTGCAATTTGGATCCATTCATGGAGATGCTAACAAGCAAAATAAAATTAATATTTACATTTAATGTTTACATGTTAGATATCATTGAATTGTCAAAGGGAAGAGACCACATGATGGCAGGATAGTGAATGTGTGACAGTGGGTTCTCAACCTGTGGGTTGCAATCAAGCAGTCCTTTGATAGGTGTCACCTAAGACCATTGGAAAACTGTGATGTTGCTATGTTATGAATTGTAATGCAAATATGTAATATAGGAGCCCACAGGTTGAGAATCACTTGTTATAGAGCATAAGCCACGAATGAAGGTGAACTCCCTTTACTTTCTACCCAAATAGGAGGGTTGTTCTTGGGGAACATTAATCTTGTTCTTGGAGAAAGTACAGCTGACACTTTGTTTCAATATCTTGTACAGATCCTGTTCTTGGTATTTAAAAACCAATTCTGCAGAATAAAGATCGTGTTTACTCAAAAACAAATAGCCTTTGTAACATCAGTGATCAAAACCAAAGAATTTATTTTATATGTCAGAAATATCACTTCCACATCTAAGCCTCATTAGTGTTGGCAGCAATTGGGCTCTTTAGCTGTTTGGCGTTTTCTTTCTAAAATAGTTGTTTTTAAGAAAATGGTGTCATAGGTATGACTGAAAATCTTGTCTCAGTTAAAACACAGAATTTATGCATTAACCTTAAATAGAAGAGAGAAAAATATTAAAAAGTGATAGGAATTGGGATTCAGAATCAAATATATGAAGTCACCTGAGATAGGGCTGAGGACTGACATTGTCTTGTCTGTCGTTCCTTCAGTATAACTGACCTCTGATTAAAAGTGGTTTTCTCTCAAAACTTCTGTTCTCTCAAAAATTGCAATCTTTCCCCTCTTCTTCTGGCTGTTTGAGTTGACCTGGCTGCGGCTTCAGATCAGAGTTTCTGCGAGGCAAATCTTACTAAACTACAGCAGCCTATGGGCTCTTTTCTGTCCCTCTTGTGTTGTTTGCTTGGCTATTTTCTTCTCCCATGCTGTTTAATGACCTGGTTGTAGTTTTGTTTTATGGGTTTTCTTTTTAGATGACCAAGATGAAAAACAAGAGAGAATAAATTTCCGAGGCATTGTGCCAAAAAACACACACAGAAATAGAGAGACATGAAACAGTTAATACAAGGATTTTCTGAGCTGTGTTTGTCCCACTGCCGCCTGGAAGGCTACTGCATAAACCCCACACCCCTCCTCCCCATGACCAAGATGGCCTCATTCTTTATATACACAGTGAAGCTACTGACTGGAAAATTTACAGTGTCTGTACACAGGATGCTGGTACAATTTAACAAAAATGTTGAAAACCTAAAGATAGGGAGAACTGGTACTTCCCCTAAAGGTTTTGAAGACTAAACCACTGATATAATTTATCCCTTCAGGGAAAGGGTCTCACGGGAGAGTCAGCCTTGGCTCTTGACCATGTTTTCGTTGAATGAATCAGTTGGAATGGGAAAGGAAGCCTTTGGTGCACAGGAGAAAGGGTGACGGATGGGTGCACTGTAACAGGTTTTCCAGAAAGAGCTTTGTTTAGTTCTAGTTTGTTATTTTGTTTGTTTAAATGAACAAAGCACAAATGCATACTTTTTTCGAAACAAGTGTTAACAAAATGTACTTAATATAGCATCAGCAGTTACCCCTGTCCAGTGAAACCAGCCTGTGTTATGGCAATGAGGTATTTTAAAAAATGGAATGAAACAGCAGAATAAGATTTATGTCATTGTCACAAAACTGAATCCATCTCACGAATTTAAAATGTACACAATTTCCATTGTGCAGAAAAATCATAATGCAAAATGCATGAACAAGATCAATCTTCCAGGCATAAACCTTCAACGGCCTCCCTTTCATCATCTAAACTCAGTCAAAGCTGGGAGAAAAAGCTCAGAACACGAACCACACAAGCGTCCTTCCAACAAGATCTCACTGCAACCAAGTCTACCCCACCAGCATGGCTGTGTCCCTCCTTCGGAACAAGGAAGGCTGTTAAATTTAAGAAAGAACATCTGTTTTTCATTGGAGGCGCATTCAAGTGTTCATTAAAGTGTCCTAGCTGCCTTTTTCTTGTTCTATTTCACAATGGCTTGCTTTTCTAATAGTCTTGCAAGTTCAACTGTGACTTAGAAAACCTCAGTTGCAATGGCATTTCCTTTGAAAAATGCTAAGAGAAACAGGGAGAAAGCTGAAATCTTGAAGTGCAGTCACATTTTTTATTACCATTCACCTTTTCTGCACTTCCTAGGGGTGTTTATTTTCTTCAATTATTCAATAGGCTTCACTGAACTTGAAGACCCAGGGGCCTCTGCTCCTGTCTCTCTGGAGCCCCGGGAGGGCAGAGCTTGAAAGAACTTGGTAGCATTAGCTCCTTTGACAGAGGTCTTCAGTCACCTCTGTAGAAGGCAGCTCAGCACAATTCTTATGCAATGGCTCAGACTGTGTTCTTTTGCCAAATTCATTTGAATATATAATTCATCGAGAATGTCAAATTCATCGTTTTTCAAACATATTCTTTGTTTTCCTGAGAGCATTAGGCCACTAAAATTAACAAATGAGCTTAGATACTGACTTCCTTGAGGAAAGGGAAATAGTTGAGTGAATTTACTGGACAGCTTTGTTTGCTCTTAACCAATAAACTGCATCTAAAAATAACCCAAACTTTTTTTCACTTTAATAAATGATTTAAAAAATGTCTAGTTACTTCAGTATGCAATGAAGTCGAAGGAACAGTATTTCTAAAGAAGGCTGCTAAATAGCTCTCCAACATAAGTAGCTTTGTAATTTTGACAATTTGGGTAGGATAGTTAAAGTGCCCTAAATTACAAAGTATTTGTTAATGAGAGCAATGCATGGGGGTTGAAAAGGCAAAGTCCAGTATGCTATAGACCTTTGCTAGCATCCCTTGATATGACAAATTGCTCAAATTGGTACAGATGGGGAAACAGGGTCTGGCAAATAGTAGACTCTCAGTAATGGGTCCACCAAACCTAAATGCATTGGCTAGAGAGATGGAGATGATGTGTCAAAAAATCATCCTCTGTCATGGAAAGAAGACTTAGCATTTCTGGCCAGTGCCTCTGATGCCTCACACAGTAGGTACTTTACACAGAGCATAGTTCTGATGTGTGCATTTCTGTTGCTTTATTATCTTTGGAGCTTAAAATTGGTCAAACTGCAAGTCAGGACATATTAAGGTTCACAATTAGCTAATATTTTTTAATTTGGATCATGTGGGCAAAAGATACACTATAGTCTAGTGTTGGCATTATCAGTACAGCCAGGTGCTCTGTGGGAAATATTTATGAACACAGAAGCTGATTGATACAAGTGTACATATATACATCTTTAAGCCACAAGTAAATTCATGTAGTAAAAAAAAAAAGAAATCATCATTAAGTCATGTCTTATTGCCATGGCTTGAGCTACTGTATAAATTCAAAAGAAATAAATATATTTTATGTAAATATATTAATCCTAAAAATAACATTTATTAATCATATTAAAATAGATAAAATTCATAGTTCTTCTTCAAGAGGTCCACTAAAATGCCTCATTATTTTAAAAGTAATTTTAAAATTATTTTTAACTGTGTGTAGGTAGGTATGTACATGTGAGTGGAAGTGCCCAAGGAGACCAGAGACATCAGATCCCCTGGAGCTGAAGTTAAAAGCTGTTGTGAACCATCAGACATGGATGTTGCGATCCCAACTTAGGTCCTTTGGAGGAACAGAATGAGTTCTTACCAAGGAGCCATCTCTCCAGATGAGGAGCCTTGCCTTTATGAGGTATGCTCTCTGCTAAGCCCTTTACATTAGCTATTTTATTTGAGTTCCCCATAACTGTAAGAGAGTCATTATAAAGAAAGGACAATCATCGTTATTTCAATGCCTGTTACAATTGCAGGTGACTGCTGTCTAGAGGACTGGTGTGCTGCCCAGAATCTCACATGACCAGTCAGAGGCAGGGTGAGAAGCCTGGATTCACAACCTGCAGTCCACACTCTAGTACAAAGATTATCTTGAGAAGCCAGTAGTATAGTGCAATGAGTGGGGTTAATGAATACTGGGGAGTCTGTATTAAATTCTTGAGAAAGAGAGCTGCTGAGAATAGGATGAAAGTCATGAATCAGTAATGTTTGGAACACTGCCCCGAGTCATCACTCTGATTTGGGCTAAGAACATCCAATTGTGTCATGCCTAGAAATAACTCATGGTAAATAATTGATTCCCGTAGGGGATACTGGAGCCAGCCCATCTGGGATGCTAGCCAAGGAATTGTTATCCCTGAAGCCAACCAGGTCTGGGCTACAAGGTTTCCCGAAACAGCCAGAAATGGAGAAGGGTTAGAATGGAGTCTGCACAGAGGACAAGCAAACTACCTGAGTCATGTGAGATCAAACCCAAAAGGCAAAGTGTGGGAAGAAAAGGGGCCCCTGAAGTCAGAGTGGGAATAAAACAGGACAAAAGCAAACAAACAAACAAGCAAGCAAAAACTTGCAGGGCACTGGGCCACTGGACACGGGGGAATGACGTCAGTAATTCAATAAAGTCTTTGTAGAGTCAAGATAGGCAATCGAAACACTCCAGGATAAAAGAGAAAATTGTAGTTTATCTTTGATAGTTATGGACAACCTAGAATTCTGTATCTTAAATAGTCCTCTCTCTAATATTAACTTGGCCACTAGAAATCTATTAATACCTCTGTTGGATACGGGTTATATTATAAAAGCTCTTATAGAAGACATAAGAGACACTCCTTATTTCCCACACTTAGTTTTCAATAGGGAGAGGATGGTGATTTCTCTGCCTGTGTCTCTCTCCAGAATTTACATTCGCTGGGCATCTTTCTCACATGGCAATGCAGAGAACATGTCCAACAGTCCTGCTGTTCATGTGTCTCCTGACGCCAACACTCTCTTTGGTCTTCCTTTTGCCTACATTTCACTCTGGGCTCAGAAACCAAACCATGAATTCCTAATGTCACTCTTCCATGGATGACTTAACTCTGTGGGATATTTAAACACATAAGTCTTATTCTGTCCACAGCTAAATTCGGAATAGGAAGAAAGAAAAGGTCTTAGGGTCTTAGGGCAGGAAATAGGGTTAAATTTAATGAAATCAATATTTTTATGGAGAAACTGCTTCAGGCCATCAGCATTAGGTCATTTATATTAAATTGTGCACCAGTAATTTTTGAATCTATTTAATCTTGAGTCCCTGCTTTTTAAGAAACCCAAGGCAACACTTTGGAAGGAGCCTACTGCTGAAACAGACTGCAGAGAGTACCTCCTTCATACAACCCTGACACCATTCTGTGTCTATCTACCAACTCCAACACCATTTTGTATATATCTACCAACCCTGACACCTTTCTACATATATCTATCTATGTTTATTTTCCAAAGCTATCATGTTGCATATATTGACTACTTAATCATAAACCTTCAGGGGCTGGTCTGTGATTGCTTTTAGAGTCTAAATTTGTTAGCTTGTTACAATGCCTGCCTCTAATCCATTCGTCTGAAACATTCATATCTTATCCCATCACCACAGCTTCCTCATATTTGCTAATTACGTTGCCCAGAACAATAAAATGTTGTTCTGCTACTCCTCCCTAATGCCCTCCCCTACTTCCCTCATTTGAGGGTTACAAAGTCTTAGAGTTTTTACTTGAGTATCTCTACAATTTCCCTCAGATGTTTCCTTCTGAGAGTATTTGCCATGTACATCTCTATGAACAATGTATGCTTTATTTTCTTGAAGGCCTCTGAGGACCATACTTTTGTTTTCAATAGTTTTATATTTTGGGCTTAGAACAATGCCCCACACATAGATGTAAATTAAGACACTATACCAAAACTGAGAAGCAGAAACAATTACACTCGAGAAGCTTTGTTGTGAATCTTTGCTCCCACAGCACCTAGCTAACAAAGGAGACTGAATGCAGAGCACATGTGTGTCCACACTGGCTACCCTGGGTCATCACACTTTCCCATAGGCCTTCAGGAACAGTGTGCCGTCATTGTCTGAGCCGCTATAACAAAACATTATATGAGACACTTGCTATTTTCAAGAGCAGAAATGTATTTTCTTGTTGTTCCAGAGGTTTAAACTTCACATCAAGGTGTCTTTGGTCCCTTCTGGGGTCATATTCTTTGCTTTCAGATGTTGTTGTTTTGTTTGGCTTTGGTTGTTGTTTTATTTTCTCTGTGTAGGGGCATGCTTATATCCTAACTCTTTTCATAAAGACAGCAACTATATTACATTAGGGCCCACTCCATGACGTCATATTGCCTTAGTCTTCTCTGACAAGGCCTAATCTTTAAGTGCAACAATGTCTTGTAAGGTAAAAATCAACATATGAGCTTAGATGTGACATAATTTGGCCTATTACAGATACTTTAGAGTAACGTAAATGAAGTGGATTAAACCAACTCCAATGACAAGTTAAAAACAAAAATAGGACAGCTAGACTTTTTAAGACTCCCCAGGCTTACTCTGCATTTTAAGTTGCTTTTGGTGTCTTTGGATACATTACTCTTTACTTCTATGTAATACATCGGGCACAGTAATGAAACTTTTGAACTTGGAAGAGTTGCTATTTCTCCTACAGGCAGGCTAAAGTGTTCTTAGCATCAGAGAGGCAAATGGTCAGCTTCAGCTAGCCCTTGCTTACACTTAGTATCCTCAGATAAAGGATTCCCCTGAAGCTCCAAGTCCTATGACTTCTAGAAGTAGAAAAGTTACATGTTTCAGTTGGGGTTCTACTGCTCTGAAGAGACGCCATGACCATGGCAACTCTTATAAAGAAAACATTTAATTGAGGTGACAGCGTACAGTTTCAGAGGTTGACTCTGTTATCACCATGGTGGGAAACGGCAGCATACAGGGTACTTTAGAATTGTGGCTGGAATGCCTGCTTGTAAAAACTGTTACACATTTTACCTTGGAAGGTGCCTGCCTTCTATCAAACACACAGATAGATGTGCAGAGGTAAATTAACTGAAGTGGTCATAGGACATAGGAAAAAAATCCCTGGAAATTCAGAAAACTTTTCCTAAAACTTAATAATAAAACGAAATATAAAAGAGCAGAATGTAATCTTCACAAAAATTATGCATGCAACTAGAAGTCTAAATATACTTCCTTACACTGTTGCTAAGGCAACATTTGTTTCAAAATGTATCTATAAATATGTACATATATACTCACTTTTATATGGATATACACAAACATATACATGTACTCTTACAGCAACTGTCAAACATCTTAAAATGTGGCAAAAGTATCTTTAAAGTAAAATAAAGTTATTTCATAATTATGCCTTCCATCCGCCCATCTTCTAGTCATTGTTCTAGGATATGAAGTAGCTTCTTATATCTTCCAATGCTGCGATGGATAGTCTCCAAAACCACTCTCCTTTAAAATGCATTTAGTTTTAAATTCTGTGTGTGTGTGTGTTGTATGTGTACTGTTTTGTGCGGGTGCACATGTGTGGAGACTAGATGTTAATGTCTGTTGTTTTTATCAGTTGCTCTTCTGCTCATTATTTGAGACAGGATCTTTCACTGAACCTGGAGATCACCTACTGGTTGAGTTGGCTGCCAGGGAGTTATATATATATATATATATATATATATATATATATATATATAGTGTGTGTGTGTGTGTGTGTGTGTGTGTGTGTGTGTGTAGTTTCAGTGCTAGGATTCAGAAGCATGCTGTTGTGCCCGGATTTTATGTGGGTGTTAGGGACCCAAACCCAGATCCCCATGCTTTCATAGCATGTACTGTACCAACTGATCCTCACCTCAGCCTTGACCTGATTCAATGTTTTTATCTCATTAACATGGACTATAATCACTCCTGCACTCTGGAAACCATCAAGTCAGGGCTGCACATCTACTATTCTATTATTCATTTCTTGAGGTAGTGGTATTTGTTAGGGTTTTATTTGTTCATTTGTTTGTTTTTAAGCTACAGTTCCACATAGTTCACACTGGCTTTGAACTCCATAAGTAGCCAAGAATGACCTCGCCTTTCTTATCCTCCTGCCTTGGACAGAGGAACAAGCATGTACCACCATTTATGTGGGCAGGAACTCAGGACTTAGCACACGCTGGGTGGTAAACTCTCAACTACCTGAGTTACATTCTCAGTCCTTCATCCTGCTTTTAAGTTGTTTATCTTTTTAGTGGTTAAATTAGGTGTGAGCTTTTCGACGGCAGGAATCTATGACTTATTCCTTGGTAGTTAATAGAGATATCAGATTACTGTACATTGAATAAATAGGCTAATGAATATTTGATTTATAAAAATATTCATTTTCTTTCCTTTTACTATTAATTTATCTTTTGAAATACAAACTAAATAAATATGATTCCTAAATATTTATCTGGGATAAATAAATATGTGGCTAAGATCCAGTCATGTACTTAAATATTCTGGGAGAATAAAAACTATTAAAATAAAGCAAGTGAGGATTTCGAGGTTTTCTTATACATAACCATGTTTACGCTATTATCCATTCTTCTTAAATCTCAAGCACACAGAGCTTCTTGGACATGCAACTGCTCAGACATTGCTTAGAGTGAAGATCTGTTCACATCTACAGAGCTGTTCTCTGCTAGCCGCCTACCTTTCTTATCAACTATGAAGGTCATCTGCTGACCCAGGGCCTTTTCTTGGCAATATCCAACCCACTTGCAGCCTGTATGCATCCACGCACACAGGAGTCCAGCGTAGCTGATGCCAGTTTTGCTGTGCTTCTGCACTGTTTGTGAGGATGCATTGCAGTTAGATATGGGGTTGGGGAGTTGACTCCGTGGTTATTGGGTTTGCCACGCAAACCCTGGGAAAGCAGAGATGAAAGCCCCAGAAGCTGGTTTGTGAG
The DNA here is from genome assembly GCF_017639785.1 of Mesocricetus auratus. Classification (NCBI taxonomy): domain Eukaryota; kingdom Metazoa; phylum Chordata; class Mammalia; order Rodentia; family Cricetidae; genus Mesocricetus; species Mesocricetus auratus. Next base: position 62,015,191 of record NW_024429184.1, on the reverse strand, counting down.
ACTGGACACACTGGCGAGCTCTGGGTTTGATTGAGAGACTCTTCAATAAAGAAAATGGAGATTCCCAACATAAGCCTTGGGCTTCCACATCAAGTGTGAAAGCACACACGTATACATATGCACACACTTCACACACATGTGTACCCTCATGAACGCAAACATTCACATACATGCATATGTACACCACACACACATGTGAGAAGGAGAAAAGACCAAAAAAAGATATGATATCTATTTATAGTATTTAAGCAAACATACTCCTCCAGCATCAGCAAGAGGTTAATTCTTTAAGTGCTGTGGTATACATTGTTATACTGATACTTCATGATACACTTTCAATCGTACTACAATAAGTCTGTGCAGTTTCGGGAATCACAAGGAGAACAATGGAAGTCCCTAAGTATTCCAAAGTTGTAATAAGACAACATGGTCATCATCAATGACGTAATCTAATGTATGTGAATGTAGCTTCAAAACCATAAAATTCCATTAAAATTCAAGATCAGATGACACGGATTACAAACTGTCCACTGCAAGATTTACATTTCATTTATGTGTATTTACTGTAAGTAAAACTTTTAAAAAGATGTTTTAAATAACCCACTGTAAGGAACGCAGCCTAAGAGAGAGCCATTATTTACTTGCCTGATGTATATGGTACACTTATACTAGGCCATCGCCCTTACCCAATAGTACCATTTAGTACAAACAGAGAAATAATTTGTTTAGCTATATAATCAGGAGAGGCTGCACACAATAAAAGAAAGCATTCTGGTTTTTAAATGAATAAAAATTGATTGTGTCCCTATAAAAACTAAATTGGCAGAGTGTTAACTGCATTTCACATAAACATCTGTAGCAGACTGTGCTTCTCTGCTGGGCTGTAATGCAATATAGGACACTTAGGAATAAATGCATCCTCCAGATGAGTTCAGAGAGATTTTCTAAAAGCGCCTGATGAGATTGTCAGAATTGGATTAGTCAGAACTGCTAATGACACTTAAAACAAAGGGAAATCTTTAAACAAAATTATTTTGCACTTCTTTTCTCTTGATAAATTATATGCAAATTAGTGTTGATTGAAAAATGTTTGCCTTGAAGGCAAGTTCGCACTAATAAAGTAAGGTCATCCTTCCTCAAGCACAGTACTTCTCGATAGGGGGACTTGAAAATGAATTATGCTATTTTCTTTTTGCAAACTATTTCCGTAAATAGTGTGAAGATAGCAGGGACATCTATATTTTATTTTCAGTGTGTTGCTGGGTATTGTAATTGGAATATGAATGTTTATATTTTGTTAGTTCCAGGTAAGTGTTTAAATGTGTGTATATATCCACATCTTTAGTTGTCTATATTAGTTTTGTGTATGTGCTGTGTGCACATTTTGGAAAGTATTAACATTTTCTAAGCTAGCCAAGACTTTCATGCCTTTCAGTCCATTAGTTTGAGCAAAAGCTGTTCTTTCAGTCAGGACTTCTTATATTTGCAGATAGTTTCATCCTTGGCACCATTAAAAATAAAAAACCAGCCCTGGTGGTTCTAATAAATAGTTTTAGTATTTACCCTTCTGCTAAACATGGTATGTTAGAAAGAACAGCATCCAACGCCAGGTTTCAGGATGGCAGCTTTAAAACCAGAATGGCCTTTTAAAGGAGCAGATGTACAGCCAAAAGCTGAGGATGCTCTTTGTCACTCGGCCTCACTCTCCAAATTACACACAGTGATCTTTAAACCTCAAAAATTCACGAGACCATGCAGAACTCCAAGGGTGTCTCTGGACATGACATAAATAGGGCTCACTCTTGTATTGGCATTTCATTGTGAAACTGAAAGGTAAGGTAGAACATGAATTAAAATGAGAGACAGAACTAGGGTGTATGATGCTTACATAGTTGGCACGTACCCCTTAAAGTGAATCAAACACCACAAAACAGTAGTTACAGAGTAAATGCAATGAGAAGTGTGGCAGATTAAGGAGATCAAAACAAACAAGTCTAGTTTTCTAAACGTTCAAGAAATTTCATGTCTAAATTAAAATTCTGTGACTTTATAAATTAAAGAAATTGTGTGTGTGTGTGTGTGTGTGTGCGTGTGGTGTGCTATATTCCCACAGGGTTAGGAGGATAAGCATCAATGAATGTTTGCAAAAAGTATCAAATGGTCTGAAGTAATTGGATATTGAAATTTTTTGTCTGTATTTTCTAGAATTTTGCATCTATTCTGAAAGAAATAACCACTTAGAAAGACATAGTTTCTACAGATTAAAATAAGAGAGGTGTAGCAATTTGACAGGCAGGACTAAAGAATGATTATTCAAGGCCATTTAAAATGTATCACACATAAACCAATTTAGATCAGGCAGCTAGTCAGATTCCAATAGAAAATATGTTTGAACAGGTCTCGTGTGAAGAGTCGCAGAAACTACTGCAAATTGCTTTTGCTGATGGGATGGTATTATAAAGTAACCCCCGCCCCAGGTCCCTGGAATTCTGAATCCTAGATAAATTACTTGCTGGCTGGTCAATCTTCACCAAACGATGATAAACAGAATTTTCTTTATATATAACAAGGATTTTTTGGTGTTATTCTAGTATGCTGAGTGACTTTTAGATAACAATGAAACAAATACATACCACATGGAATCACAACCAACTGACTTGATCACAATCAAAGATTTCTGGTAAATTCATGAATGTATACAATGCATTTTTGATTGATAATGAAGTAAGTTTGTACATTTCCCACCTTGCATGTAACACTGTGACAAATACTGATAAACACTATAGACACAATGCAATTCTTATCCCAAGGATCACGGGATAAGAAGAGAAATATTTAATAAAATAGAAATAAGTCATATAGGGAAGGAAATGCTGTCAGTCTTGATCGACACAGAAGGAATGATGGACAGTGGTTTTATGAGAATGTAACAGCTGCAGTGCAGCCCAGAATGTGGAATGTGTACATGAGCGGTGGCAAAGGAGCCCTTGAAACGGCTCCAGAGAGGATGGAGTGAGCACAGCACGTACGGGAACAGGACTGTGATTGGTTTTGTCCTAGATCTGGAAAGACAGATAACAGGGAAACAGATCTCCAGCTGCAGCTTACACAGCAGTGTTCCAAAAGTTGCACGAGTGTGCTGAGTCTGTACAGTGAGTTTTGCAGGGATTCTTCATGGACCTGGATGATGAGTGCCAATCTCAGAGCTGGTATTCAGGCAAAAGCTCCTGAGAAAGGCTTAACTGGAACAAGCAATGAGTCAAATTTAAATAAGTCTCAAGGATCAAGTCAGTTGGGCACCTAAAGACAAGGCCAGAGATGGGTCCTGTCAAGTTGCTGAGTGAACTGAGCAAGTGAGGCCTCAATTCCACAGAGCTAGATTTAAGTAAGACTAATGACCTTTTCCATGCGCAATGTGAGATGATACAAAGCTGGGATTGAAACCAGACTATTCAGCCATCTAGTCACAGCTCTTGTCCAGACACACCTGTTAAATCTCCAGTCTATTTCAACCCATTGCTAGACTCTGAGTCTGTTTGAATGAATGAGAAGGGTGGGATCGAGTTGTTGCCCTAGATACTGAAAGTTGTAGTTGAAGGATATGTAAGAATATCCATTCTCAGTGTAGAGAAGCCAGGCATCAGTGGGGAATCTGGGCAGACAGATGACATCTCAAGAAACATCATGAATGTTGGTGAACATCTTTCCATTTGATTATAAATCTAAGACCCGTGGGTCGTAGAAGATTCATATGTTCCAACAAACTTATGCAAAAAGCACTCCTGGACTCCTCCATGCTTTCATGGATCTACTTAGGTTATCATTCATTCTGGGATTAGTGGCTTGGAAGTAGATCTGTAAAGCTGAAATGATCTGTGCCAATTCACATACTAAGGATATTCAGTTTCTAGAACATTTTCTCAGTCATTCTTTCCATAGATCTTGTAATTCATAATCAAGTACAGCCTCAGTTCCTCACCTAAAGTATCAGTGTGGCTCAGCTCAATGATGGGCAGCATTTCAGAGGGCGACTATGAACAATACATACATCCAGACAGCAGGATGCCCAGAACATCACGCAAAATGCATAAAATCTCCAACAGATGCTAGTGATTAAGGAATAGTGCTTAGAGATGGGCAAGCCAAGTCTTGACTTCTCCTACAGGTAGATATACTTGCATAGGCATTTTCTATTATGGTGAAAGGAAGGAAGGTATTTGAGGCAAGTGGAAAGCACCTGTGAAAGTGATGGCCGTGAGAGGCCACATGGTAGGAAGCTGCTTGCTCTAGGTGGAGCAAGAATGTTCAGTTTGAATTGTATAGTTAAGGCTGTGGAGCTTTTGTGACAAGTGAATGATGTGAGTCACTTTGCTGTAGTAAGATTATTTGAGCAGTGGCGGCAGAATGAACAATTGGGAGCTCTTTAAGCAACTTAAGTAACACACACAAAATACAACCAAAGCAGTAGGACAGAAAGCTATGAGGGTGAGTGAGGTAGATGGTGAAAAAAATCCAAGTCATAGGTGTGTTCTGAGATGAGGAAGTTAAATATAAATTACTTGCTGTGGGATTCAAAGTTCAAAGTTCACATCACCTAAGCTTGAGCTCAGAAAGAACCCCCTGTTGTGGGTTAAATGAGAAATGTCTGTCCCCCATAAGTATGTAAACACTTTGTCCTCATTTGGTGGTGCTATTTGGTGAGATCATTGAAATTTTAAGAAGTGGAGCTTTCCTGGAGAAAGTATGGCACGGGCTTCAAGAATGTATACTCTTGTCCCTCTTTGAGCTCACTCTTTTTTTCAGTTAAAGGTGTGATCCAGATGCTGCTGCCAGGCCTTCCCACCATTGTGGGACCATTCATCAAAATAAGTTCTCCCACAGGCTGCTCATAGCCATGGTATTCATCACAGCAAAAGAAAGCAAACTACAACACTTACTATCTTTGTTAAGCTTTTCTATTTCTGTGAAGAGACACTACGATCACAGCCATGCTTATAAAGGAAAACATTTAACTGGGACTGGCTTACAGTTCAGAAGTTTAGTCCATTGTCATCATAGTAGATGGCATTCAAGCAGACATGGTGCTGGAGGAGGACCTGAGAGCTCTACATCTTGATCTGAAAGCAGCAGAAGAGACCTGTGCCTCACACTGGGCATAGCTTGAGAGCATAAGACCTCAAAGTGCACCCCCACAGTGACACACTTCATCCAACAAGGCCACACCTCCTAATAGTGTCACTCCTTATGAGCAAAGCATTCAAACACATGAGTCTATGGGGGCCATACCAATTCCATCCACCACACCATTCTAAAATAGAATGTTGTTCTATTATAGTCAATTTTCTGTTTCTTCTTCTGCAGAGACTACATAGCCTCTAAAGAGTACAAGTTTATATAGCTCAGAGTTCTGCAGGCTGTGGTCCAGCATTTGTCCAGAGCCTTCTTGATGCACTATAACAAGCCAACATGCAGTGTTGAGTGAAGCCTTTTCCCCGCCAGCCGCTTTGGCTTTTCCCCACCAATTGCCTGGGCTCTGTAGCGTTGTAGTCCCCAAATAACACACAAGACGCTGTATTAATTATGAAGCTGTTGGCCTTACTTGTTTCTTACTGGTTAGCTCTGACTTAAGTATTTACCCCATAACTGTTAATCTAAGTATTTCTCCTACCGGAGAAAAAGGTCCAGACTTCTTACCCCTATGGCAGCTACATGATGACTCTCTGTGTTTCTCCTTCACAGAGTGCTCCTGGACTCCTAGTCCCACCTATCTTGCTTCCCTATTGGCCAACAGTGCTTTATTGACATATACACAGGACTTCCCTATCAATGCAGAAGAAAGGGACAGCTTAACTCATCCCTTTAATAAGGAACCTAATCACTTCTAAATGGCCCTGTTTAATGAAATTCCCTGGTACAAACTTCCATTGATGTCCTCAGAAATAAGTGAGAGTGTTCCCTGGTGCAGAACACAGGCTTAAGAGGAAGCCTGCCTACGCATGTACAATATGTAGACCATTCCACAGCACAACTTGCACAGAGTATGAAAACCAAATTTATTCTGGAACTCATTGAAACTACGAATAAGTCCAAAGGTGGACCCACACACAAAGGAAAGACACAAGGGAAGTTCAAAGTGTAGGGCCTGAATGACCCAAGGGATGGTACACCAGGAGTTATAAATTAGAAGCTTCACCAGATGTGGATATTGTGTTTATGGAATCAGTGAAAATAATGAAGACCTAAATACACACATGGCCTACATTCAAGTCACTTGTGTGAAAGGCAGTTAAAATTCCTACCAGAATCACATGAGAAGGCCATCTTATCTCCATCCCTTTCAGAGTCAGAGGTGGGACCCCAAAGGGGCAGTTATAAAGCTAGAAAAGTCCCAAGGCACCTTCCTTTCAGGCAAGATGGGATGGGATACACCCACAAATAAGAAAGAACACTGCCTTATGACATTCCTGTGCCAAAGTCCAGCTGTCTCCTTGCTAACCATAGGATACAAATAAGTATATAATATATATGTATTAAAAATGGCATCAGGAATCCAATTATTTAGTATAATAAATAACTGTAATAATCATGGATATAGAATAAAGTAAAAATAAATTTTAAAATAATCAGGTTACAGAATTTGTGGGCAGCGTTCCAATTTTCTTATTTGTTCTGAATGATATTTGTTTGCCCTGCTCCCAATACTATATTGAAACCATAATGTCCTGTGAGATAGTGTTTGATGGTACAGATTCTGGGATGTAATTAGAGCTAAATTAGGTCATGGGGGCAGGGTCTTTGGTTTGGAATTAATTTCCTTATAAATGAGGAATAGAGGTGAGAAGAATCTCTCTCCAATGAAACATGTCTAAGAAAGGCAGAATGAGAACATGAGAGACAATGACTGTGTCCAAACCAGGGAATGGCCTCTTCCAGTTGCTGGCCATGCATGCACCTTAATCTTGGAATTCCCATATAAATTCATGTTTTTTACATCTTCTGAGCTGTGATACTTTGCTATAGCAATCTGAATGTGCTAAAACAAAAGCCCACTAATAAGCTAATGTCAGGAAGGATAAAGTCACTAGCAAGCTAATGTGAGTGAGGATAAAGTGAAATGACCTGTTAGAGCTAACAAGTCTTTGCCTCTTACCACAAACAGTGCAGTGTGATAGGCTTCCACATGGCCCACCTCCGGACTCTGTAGTGTGGTAGGTCTTTTTATTTTTATTTATTAAAGCACTTGGGTCCTAAGACAAACTATTCCAAGAAAGCAAGATTCCTAGATAAGATCATATTCTATTTGCATATGCTGTCATGATACATGCATGTGACCTTCAAGTTTAACTAGGCAGTGACCATACCTTAGCCTGTAGCTCAGAAATCCAGAAGCTGCAGTCAATTTCTTTCCTTGAGAATGATGGTAAGACAAGGGAGGACATTTTTTGGACAGCTATGTTCATTACGAATGGCAAGTCTTTTCCGGCACTCCTTAAAACTTCGAACTTGCAGATTCTTGATGTGTTTCCTGGAGCCTTAGCTTAATCACAGAGCCTTGGCAGGTTTATTGGAGTTCATAAGTATTAGTTTCACTTATAGTTTTCATACTGCAGCACTGCATAACATCATGCATGTTTGCGTATATGAATGCAGACTTGTGTGCCATGATGCCCATGTGGAGGTCAGACAACTTTGAATATCAGTCCTTGCCTTCCACCTAATTTGAGGTAGAGTTTCTTGCTTTTCACTGTGTACACCAGGGGATACTCCTCTCTCAACTCTCATTTAATATAGACACATTAGGAATATAGGCATCTGCTAGCATGTCTGGCTTTATTTGGTTTCTTGTGACCTACCTCTGGTGTCATATTTGCACACCAAACACTTTATCCATCTCACATGTGCATTTGCGTGTGAGTGAATATGTGTTGTGTTGTACTCATGTGTGTCGGTACAGGTAGAAACCAGAGTTTGGTGTTAGGTGTCTTTCTATCTCTCTTCATCTTATTTTTGAGACAGAGTCTGCCATTGAACCAGGAGCTTATCACTTCAGCTAGGCTGGCTGGCCAGCAAGTCCTCTGAATCCACTGGTCTCTTCCAGTCTCCATGACCTGGTCCCAGCAATGACGGTCCAGATGTGTGCTATTCCTCATGATGCTGGGTGCATGAACTCAGGTCCTCAGGCTTGCATGACAAGCACTGTACACAGAGTCACCTCCCCAGAGCTATAATAGATATCTTAACATCTTTCCTAAGTCTTCCCATGGGAATAAAGTTTTCCATATCAAACATATTTTTTAATTAAATAAGTTACAATTTTAGAGAACATATGGCTCTTAAATACAAGTACTAATGAACTTTTTGTTTCCACTAAAAAGACAAGACAGACAGTAATTTGAGTGCAAAGATCCCTATAATCTGAACTCCTAAACAAGTGCTAAGACCATACTGACCGGATGGGTAGTTAGGTTGCTACAGGCTCACAAAGAGAACAAACAGTGGTCCATCTGCTTTCCCCACCATATATTCAGATGCCCTCCATATTACTGCTATTTAGGTGGCCAGTGAAAGTAAAACCAATCATTATCCTAGTCTACAACCAAGGCCCAATATCATTTTCTAACACAGTAGAAGAGGTTTATGTGTGGGACACATGAGAACAGCCATGGGGACAGATTGCTAGGGTTGGACTGAAGCTCGAGTACAGCTGGGCACATGGTGTTCCAAGGAATGACTGCAGTGGAGACTGGGAACTCACATGAGGAGGAATAATAAGTTCTCATTCCAGAGCTAACAGAAAACCTAGTCATGAACTAGTAACAGTTCCCAAGAATAGAACATAAGATCATATATTCAGGTGGCAATGACAGTGAGAGAAAAGTGATTTAAGTGGATAGATTTTGGTGTTAATACACAGCATTAAAGATTCAGTCACCAAAGAGAGATTAATATTTGAGAATTGTATTTCATCCTCTTTATGACTGGATAATGTGCCATTGTACACAATAAGTGCTGTGTTTTTCCTTGCTTATTTATTAGATTATGGGTACTTAGCCTGATTCCTTTTCTTGGTTGTCGTGAAGAGTATTGTAATAAACAGGGGAGTGTGGAGGTTTCTCTGGGCTTCTGACTTCATTTATGTACAACAGGGTATCTATCGCTAGCAAGAAAATACAACACATTTCACAAAAGCTAGAAAAAAGAAGGTTTAGTGTTTTCACTTCTAAGAAAAGACAAATACTTGTGGATGTAGTTTGAAGCACGCTTATGTAAACATTATATGGTACATGTATTTCTCAAAACATTACAAAGGGGTGGTAGAGAGATGACTCAGTCACTAAAGTGCTTGCCACAAAGACTGAGTTTGAGTACTACCCACATAAAAAGCTAGGGGTGGTGGCATGTGCTTGCAATCCTACCGCTGAGGAAGTGGAGATGGAATTCCTACAGCTCACTGTTCAGGTTAAGTGACAGACATGTCTCAAAAACTAAGGGGAAAAGTGATACAGAAAGACATTCAGTGCTGACCCGTAGCCTCTAGAAGACATAAACTCATGTACGTACATGCACATATGCACCTGAACACAAACAAACACATGCATACACCTTGAACACACCTTAATTTTTAAATAAAGAATCTGACAGCCTTTCGTATGTACAAGTCTTACATGTTCACTAAAGCTTTGATGTGAGGAGGGGAGGAGCTGCCAATCAGGGCTCATAGGAGATAAATACCGGTAATTCCTAGGTGAGAGGAACCCTAGTTTGGGAGTTAATATCCAAGGGCTTTTTGCTCCTAGCAGGCATCTGACAGCATGCTCCACATGCAGGGTTGGGAGTACAGAGCTGGGATTTGACATCTGAACTCAAGCCTCTGTAAAGCAACTGTGTCTTAATGACCAGAGTTAGGCATTGAGTAGATTCAGCATCACGGGAAACGGTGATGTGAGAGCTGACATCAGAAAAATATTCCTCAACATGCCACTGCTAACATCCTTGTGGAAAATATGTAACTCTTTAACTGCAATTTTAAAATGTTGTATTTTTTTCCAAGAGCAGGAGATGCTAATTCAAACCATGTGTGAAACTGGAAAGAAATGGAACTGTAATTAAACCTTATCAAAAACTCCTTGAGGGCTGGATAGCTGGGTCAGTGGCTAAGAACATTTATTTCTCTCACAGAGGACCTAGGTTCAGTTCCCAGGACCCATGTCAGGTGGCTGACAACTGCTTGTAACTCCAATTCCTTGGAGACTTGAGACCTCTGGCCTCTGGTGCACATACACCCAGACATATGCATGCAATGCAATCTAATATATACATATACATATAAATATATATATATATATAAAGAGAGAGATCTTTAAAAAACGACTTCCACAAGATAATCACCCCGATGCTTCATCATTATCATCTCCACTAGTGCAATGTATTCATCTATTTTTAATGTTTTGAATTTAGAATTCTGCTTCTGAAGTCTGACTGGATTCAGTAGTTGAAAAATTCAACCTCTTTTTTTTTTCAAAACTCCTATTCCAGATGGCCTCTTTTTCTAACTCCACTCTATCAAATGGTTTATTTTTGGTAAAGAAACAAATAAGACTCAGACGTCTGCAACTGATGAAACAGAGCTTATGAGTGGCTGGGCCTCTGAAATATAAACCTTGTATTAAAGGACGATCAGAGACAGACTACCCAATGATTCTATTCTGACATCAATTAGTAGAATAGTACAAAACTTACACTTAGCTTTAGTGTGTGTTAAAAACTGGCTTTTCCTCTTCTGACACCTAATGACAGTTAGAATGAAATAATTGGATTCTTTTTTTTTCTTTTTTGTTTTTTTGGGGATATGACTTCACTGTGTTGTATAGCTTGGCTGTCCTGGATCTCACTCTTTAGACCACGCTAGCCTCGAACTCACAGAGCTCTACTTTATTTATGATTTATTAAAGGTTGCTTGAGGATTCAGAAAGCAAAGTCAGTCACAAGTCATAGAAGTCAAGCACACACCTTTAATCCCAACAGCCAGAAGCTAGGAGGTGGTGGTGTACACCTTTAATACTAGGACTCAGGATTAAGAGGTAGATGAATTTCTGTGAGTCCAAGGCCACACAGATCTACACTAGATTGATCCAGCCCTAGAGAGAAACAGCTCACACAAAGATGATCTCAGCACCTGGGATCACACACCTTTAATCCCAGCATTAGGGAGGTAGATAAGACAGGAGCAAGGTCTCAGTACCAGGCATTCATTCTCCAGTCACATTGAGGATGTGAAGACATTGAAGTCTCAGGATTCTCTAGTCATGCTAAGGAGAGGCAGCAATCTGAGGTTTGGTGGAGCCAGGATCATCTTTTAGTTCAAAGCAAAATAAGAGCTAGTGGCCAGCTGCTTTGCTTTTCTGATTTTCAGCTCGAAGCTTGAACCCCAATATCTGTCTGTGGGTCTTTTAATTTTCATACTACATTGACTGCCTTCTGAGTGCTGGGATTAAAAGAGAATCATTTACATTGAGATTTATCGGTCCATTTTTACAAATGAGCAAATACTGGGTCCCAGGCTGTCACCTTAGATGTTGACCTGCCCTCCTCACTGTAATCAGGAAAAAGCATCTGTTGAAACCAGGTCACACCCCATTGTACCAGCTTCAAGCGTAACGACTTGTTAAATACAGTTTTAAATCCCTTAACTTTATTTCTGACAGGACTTCAGAACTATAAGAAATATTTAAATCAATGTTTTGCAATGTTGTTTATTAGATAACTATATACCGCTCATGTAACTTTTAACCCATTATAATATTTACTACCTCAAGAAAATCTTTTTAAACACATGTTGAAATCTCCTGTCTTTCCTTGTATGTCACACATGTTGGTAAAACAAGCCAACAGGAGTTCTTACCACTCGGCAGAAATATTAAGTGTCTTTTGAATTCTGACAGTAGTTTTAGGGATTGGTGGCTTTTGTTGCCATTTTGTTTGTGATTGTTTTATTTTTCTTGAGTATATCCCTGTATGTTTGAGCTACATGATTTCTTTGTTGGATTCTGATTAATTCTAATGGTTCTGATTAATTCTATCATAGCTGCCTGCTTGTGCCTGGCTTTCAAAAGTTGAATCCAATGCTAAAATAGCTCATGCTTCATTTTCCTGGGTCCTCATTAACTGTTTCTGATGACTCTGTTTGCACTCTTTGGGCTTACATCACCAGTCCAATGGCCCTGAAATACCTTCGAAGATAGCAGATGTAGCCATCAGTATCCTCTATAACAACAGACGTTACAGACAGTAGCATACTCCTCCATGTCCCTGAAACTGCACATCTGTGATTTAGCTTCATGGCCAACTTGTACAAAGTGGCAACACAATGAACCCAAATTCTGCTCTTCCTCTCTCATAAAGGGTGGTTACCCTTTCCATCTCTTGTCACTGAGCGCTCTGCCTGCTTGAGATGATCAGCTTTCCCAGTCTTCAACAATCTTAACCCATTGTGCCCTAGACTGTTGCTGAATGGTTGCCTGTTCCTACCTGTTTATACAAAGTGGGATAAAGACAAGAGAAATATCCTAGGAGTGCCCACATTTACTCTGCCAAGTTTTCTCCATACACACCTGAGAATTCCACAACCTTTCACTCTTGGTCTTCTTCTTGGAACTGTTGAGCAATGGGACAGCATCATTTCTCCTCAACTGTTCCTAGAGGACCACTCCTAGAATTTGCAGATGAGTCTGTTTCATGTGGTTCATAGCTATGGAAAAATGTCTGCCTAATCATGTTGAATTAAATGGGGGGGATTTTCCACACTTTGCCATAAAATGCTAAGATATACAACCACAGATGTGTTGAAATTGGATTTTAGTTGTATTATGCTTCCAAATATCTGACAATAAATTCACAAGAAAAAAATCATGAACTAACAAAAATATGCGAAAGAAATGCTAATGAACAGAAGAAAACAACTGTTCACATTGTTAGAGAAATGCATACATATCAACTGTTAAATTGGGAAATATTTCAATGACAATATTTATGTTGATGAGTATATAAAGTGAAATTGTAGATATTTTTGTTTACTCCTGATGGGAATATAAATTTGGAAATTGTTCTATAAATTGATTTGGTATTTTGGATTTAACCACAGTTAAATACTAGAATACTTTCTGCTATATTCATATTATCATGGCATTGTGTATAATAGAACAAAGAAAATACAGGAGAAACACAGAAAGCCAAGATATAACTGCCATAGGGATAAGAAGCCCGGAAAGTTCTCTGGTAAGAGAAATACTTAGATTAACAATTATGGGATAAATACGGATAAATACTTAAGTCAGAGCCAGACAGTGAGAAACAAGCAAGGCCAACAGCTTCATATTAATATAGCCTCCTGTGTGTTTATTTGGGACTGATGCGGTTCTGGAATCAGGCTGTGGGAAGGCTTCTCTTTGCATAACACCTCACAGTTTAAAGGAGCAAAAGTGTTTGCAGGGTCTGGGAAGATGGCATTACGAATAACGTATTTGCCAAGCAATCTAAGTCCAAGCTTTTGCATTCAGTTCTCCAGCATCCATGTAAATCTGGACACGGTTGCAAGTGTCTAACTACAGAGAGATTAGCAATGGAGACGGGGCATCCCAGAAGCTTTGGGGCTACCTAGCCCGGGGTGCACAAACAGCAAGAGCCCCTTTGTCGAAGAAAGTGGTGAGGGCCTGAGGGCCTATTGATGCTTGGCATGTGGGTGCCCACCCGCATGATCACACACATGCATATGCATGCATGCTCACGCATGGGAGAGGACTTTTGTTGTATTGACAAGAGCATTGTAAGAATGAAATCGCAGCTCTCAACTTCAGAGGAAGCAGGGAAAGTGGGAAATACTAAAGTTAACGATGGGCTCACATGTTTCAAAAACTGTTTCAGAGTAAACTACTAGGAGCCCATCCTGTTACTCTGCCATCCTCTCTGCCTTCCTTACTGTTCTTAATGCCCACTCTGACTTGTCACTTGACCTTCATTCATTTACCAAATTCCAAAAGTCTTCTGGGACTTAACCAAATCCTGAGATGTACGGCTTACATTTCCATAGAACCTGGGCCTAACTAGGTTCCTTCCTGTTTGTTCTGTCTCTGTGCTGGCCTTCAAAATATTTCTAAACACTTAAGTCTTTAACGTTTCAGTACAGTGAGCTTTTTAGTTTTCATCTTGGCCACATTAACCTCATTCCCTTCATCAGCATAAGACTCCATAACATACCGAAGATTAGCCTTGGCTTTCTCTCTCCTCTAGGGTAATCCAACCTTGTAGAGATTCCCATTCGCCCTGTCATCTTCAGGACTCCCTTTAAAATAAGTTTTCTTTAACATCATTCTCCTTTTTCACTGATCTTCCTTTGTTTACTTTTATTATTTTGTTCTGGTTTGTTTTAAGTATTACCCTCTTCAGAGCCCCCTGAGAGTAGAATTTAACTACGTTTTAAGTGTCCTTCCAAAAGTACTCTTCATGTCTATGTGTATGTTTTCCCTTGGGTCAAAGCCTTTTTTATTTGTTCAATTATATTTCTTATAGAAAGGGAACTTAATTGCATACCAAACACCTTGTCCATTTTAGGGAGAGTCTATTTTAAATTATTTTGGCATGTGTGTGGTATGTATACATGTATGTACAATTGCACATTGGGGTTGGCTCACATGCACATCTGTGGTGTGTGTGCATGTGTGTACATTTGCACATTAGGGACTTGGCTCACATGAACATATGTGTGCGTGTGCCCATGAGGCCGAGAGGTTGGTATCAGACACCCTCCTTCCTTGGCCACTCTCCATCCTAGATATTGAGACAAGGTGTTTCATTTGAGCCCAGAGCTAGTCTACCTGGTCAGCTTGCTCCAGGGATCTCTCGTCTCCACCTCCCCAGTGCTGGGATTACAGGCAGCCCAGCTTGCCTGATGACCACTTCCTTGGTGCTGGGGCTTCCAACTCTAGTCTTCACAAATGCACTGAGCCATCTTCTGTCCCTACTTTCTGAATTTGCAGTCTCACATTCCAGGCTATTAGTGTATGAATTTGGAGACGCTCTTCTCCCGGGATCTGCAAAATGAACTTCCGTCTGCCTTCACATACTGCTCTTAACTGGTGCTCTCAACTTTTCATCAGCCACACAGAGGGAAATTCACTGAACTCCTCATTCCGAAGGCATTTGAACCCTTTTCACAGCCAAACTGTAGAAAATGAGACTAGGTCCGCCACCCCAGTGTAGGGTGACCAGCCAGAGGTAAAAGGTTTCAAGCAAGTGTGGTAAAGTGGGAAGAAGAAGTCTCCTTAGATCACCAGGTGGGACTCTCAACATTGCTACCCTGCCAGGATTTAGAAGAAAAACTGTGATTTCAGTGGCTTATCTTAACTAAAAATGGTAGGGATTTGACCTCAGCATTGGAAAACTTTGAAAGCTTCCAGGTGACTCCAATGTGTCGCTTGGGTTGTATATAAAATCAAAATAGACAATATTTATCTCTACTGGGGGTGAGGAGCACAGAAAAGCAAGCTTCTTATTGGGGTGGGGGTGAGGGGGTAGGAATGAAAAGTGAGCAGAACACAGAGGGCTTCAAGGAGCGTGACAGGCTGGTAGGAAACTCAAACCCAAGGCAAAACACACTGTAGCTTTAGTCTACTAGCAGGAGAGGGAATGAATTGGGAAGAAGGGACCAGACCATAGGACAACAGGTTGCAGAGGATTTTGGAAGGTGATGTTTTGTCTTGCAGATGTGAAAAGACCCTGTGGAACCTCCCCCCTACTAAGGAAAGAGTTTTCAACACATCTGCCAGAGGCCTGCCTGGGACTGTTGTTTGTGTATTGGGAGAGGCTTAGACTGTGGGATTTTGTAAAGACCCCAGGAGGTTTGGCAAGTCTGGGAAACATTGACTTAAATAATGCACATATCCAGAGAACAGGATAGTAGCTGTAGAGACTATAAAATCTTTGGCTAGGAATTAAAGAACTGAGAAGTTTAAATTTTGTGTTAATTACATTGTCCGATGAAAGCTGGAGTTGGGGGAAGAAAAGAGAATATACACATAAAAGACTGTCAAAGACTGTCTCCTGGACCAGCACTCTTCAAAAGGAACAATGCGACATTGTTTTAAGTTTTGCTACAATTTTAGTGCAAATTTTTAGAACTTGCAGTTTCTCTAATAAGTACATTTTTATGTGTATCAGTATTTTGCTTGCATGTATATCCATGCACCATTTTGCATGCTTGGTGCTCCACAGATTACCCTGAAACTGGAGGTGCATATGGTCGTGAGCTCCCATGTGGATGCTGGGAATGGAACCTGTGTCCTTTAGAAGAGCAACCAACATTCATAACCACTGAGCCATCTACCCAAGTCAGCTAGATACATTTTAAAATCATACACAAAACATGCCAAAGTGATTTTAAGTAACACATTTTATTGAACCCAAACATTACTTTGTGTATAGTGTGTGTGTGTGTGTGTGTGTGTGTGTGTGTGTGTGTGTGTGTGTGTACATGCCTGGTACCCGCAGAGATCAGAAGATGGTGCCAGATATGCTAGAACTAGAGCTAAGGGTGGTTGTGAGCAGACACACGGGTGCTGGGAACTGAACGAAGATCCTCTGCAAGGACAGCAAGTGTCCTTAGCCACCAAGGCTAAGGTAACTCTTCAGCTCCCAAAATCAAAGTTATTAAGGATATATTTGTCCTTTTTATTATTCCAAATCTGGTATAGCAGGATATTTTAAATTGGAATTCACTATATCTCAAAGCTGCTCAGCTACCTGTGGCAAGTGAAAACTGCATTAGATAGCACAGATGGAGACATTTGGTTGTTTAAACCATTGCTTTAGAATTCCCAGTGGTGAGCTGTAGCTACCCTCCCTCTTCTAAGGAAGAGAGGCTGTCCCATTTTTGAATAGGCAACAAAATAGGTGTCACCTGAGGAGTTCACGTTCACTGGACAGCTCTCAACAAGAGGGCTACCTCAGAGAAATACAAAGCAAAGGTCCGAGTTTTGTGACAGTGTCCGAGAAGACACTCTCTGCGTTAAGTGAAGGTTGAGCAATTCACGTCTGAGACTGACATCTGAAACACCATTTTACAGCCTCTGTGTCTCTTATCTCTGTCATCCAGCCATCTCACACTGGGGTATGTACACACACACAGAGACACACACATACAATGTACAGATGTATAACACAAGTACTGAAAGGAAAGGTAGTTCGGGACCCCTAAGACAAAGTTCTCAGCACAAAGGAGATGGATTTGCCCCAGAGGGACAGAGGGCAGTGATAAAGGACAAAGACAGGAGATAGAGGGAGAAGGAGAAGGAAAACAGGGAAAGTGGGCAGGGTATTTGTCCTCTGGATAGAGAGGAGACAGACATGACACATAGGAAAATGGTAGTTTATAAGGGTAGAAGGAGAATTCCCATGTTAGCATGAGGTGTTTAATTTTAATTGTTAATTAGGTGAGTCTAAGAGACTTCTGATCTCCGGACTTCAATACTTCCATAGTTTTTAGAAATGCAGAAGGAATTGGTGGAGAAGGGCAAGGCCTGGCAGAGTCCCATACTAGTGGCCCTTCATATGCAAAGGAATTTGTACATATGTGTGAATGTATGCTATTTACTAAACCTGCAATTAAATCTCTTATCTCCCTTTCCTAAGGGTTTACTATGTCATTTAGAAATTGTTTAAAAATATTATTCAAGCCAATGCTAAATGTTAAGTATAATATGTTCTTTAATTCTGATTTTCCTAATGTCACAACCTCTTAATTTCTCTTCTCCTACTGAAATCCATTGGATTCTTAAAAAACAAACAAAGCACTTCTCTGTAGATTTAAGCACAGTTAGTTACCATTCTGTGTAACATGAGTTCTAAACTCACCAAATGTGTGGTCTCTGATGTCTTCCACTATTATCAGTACAGAATCCAAAATACAGATTTTCTTTCAGTAGTCCCTAACCTAACTTCTATCTACCACATTTGAATAACACAAATATCAAGGCAGCTCTCAGTCTTTTTTACCCTTCCCAAGCATTGCTTGCCTCCATAGCTGTTTGTCTACATGTTCTCTTTTGTTTCCACCATTAGGCAACTTACTCAGCTCTTCCTAGAAGTATTTTTCCCATAATTTGTGAGCATAATACTGATTTTTATACCGAAAAACAAAAACCCTCCCAGCCATTTCTTCCACTCTGGCTATAATTCAGGCTTTCTCTCAGGCTCTTCCACTCTTAAAAAGAGCATCTTCAACTTCCTTGCTGTGAGGTACCTCTTGAGCTTAGCTGGCCTATTCAAACCCTTTCCATTGGCAACAGACATCTTCCTAGGTTTCCTATTCAAACCCTCCTGACAGGTAGCAGCCATCTTCTTGGGTTTCCTAATCTGCACACATGCAAATGCTCTCAAAGAAAACTCAACAGGTGATTCAGTGGCCCAAAAGATACAGAAAGAAAATATTTTGACTATGAATTATTGGCATAATCGTGATTTAAGCAGTAAATAAAATTACCCTACCAAATCTTTCTTACAATAATTTGTGGCTAAATAAGATATAACTTATCAGTGTACTCTGAGATTTCCATTCCTCAACTGGCTCACTGCTTAGCAAATGAAAGTAGCTTAAGTAAAGCTTAAAATCTGTGGTCATTGTCTTGGTTCCTACTGCTGTGAAGAGATACCATGTCCAAGGCAGCTTATAATAGAGAGCATTTAACTGAGGGCTTGCGTATAGTTCCATATGGTTAGTTCATAACCGTCACTGAGGGAAGCATGGCAGCAGGCAAGCAAGCATGGCGCTGCAGCAGTAGCTGAGAGCTCATGTGTTCAACAACAGCCATGAGACACAAAGAGAGAGAATAAAAAGAAATCACTGGGAATGGCATGGACTTTTCAAGTCTCAAACATAATGCCACCAAAAGGCCACACCTCCTATTCCTTCCTAGAAAGAGACCAATTGGGGATCAAAGTATTGAAATATTCAAAGTCTGTGGATGCATTCTCATTCAAACCACCACATTTTTTTTTTTTTTTGGTTTTACGAGACAGGGTTTCTCTGTATTGTTTTGGAGGCTGTCCGTCCAGCCTGGCCTCGAACTCACAGAGATCCGCCTGCCTCTGCCTCCCGAGTGCTGGGATTAAAGGCATGTGCCACCACCGCCCAGCCAAACCACCACATTTTATTTGTTTTCCTATTGTAAAATTACAAACCTTGTATTTAAATTAACTTTCAGGTTTATTTCCTATTGATTATATTACAGAAAACATTTCCTGTCACAGATTAAACTTCATTGCTTATTTAAGAACAAACAAACAAACAAACAAACAAAAAAACACCTTTCCTGGAACAACAAAAGACCATTTCTCATTTAGCTCCTAAAAATGCTAAATGAGAAATGGTCTTTTGTTGTTTTGGAGGCTGTCCTGGAACTCACTCTGTAGACCAGGCTGGCCTTGAACTCCCAGAGATCAGCCTGCTTCTGTCTTCCGAGTGCTGGGATTAAAAGACTGGGCCACCAAGGCCCGGCAGTAAAAGTAATTTTTAGGATTGAGTACAAAGATAACAAACCATCATTCCAACTTTGTGAATTTCACTTTGTTAATGCACATGAGAGTTGGTGACATAAATAAGAATTAATGTTCAGTGGGAACAATGCTTGGACCATCATCTCAATGCTTTCCTTTCTCAGTCTCCTCACATAGGAAACCAGCAGTCCCTGTCCACCAGCTCAGTCTCAGGAAATAGCTTTTCCAAGTGTCACTCATTTGTTACTTCCCAAGAAAGTGGCATTGCTCAACTTGTTCACTGAAAGAACAGGAAAACGAATTTTACATGAGAAAGAGATTCAAGCTATAAAAAAGAACAAGAAAAACAGGAGGCAATGACTGTATGACCTTTGAACTACCACCAAAGCATCCTGCAAGCAGCAAAAGAGACCCACCTTACAAGTCCTTGTACCTTAGTATGCTAATCCCGATGAACATGCCAGCTAGCTCTAGTAAAAATGAAAGCTAAATTATTCATATTTTTCTGTCATGTCTGTAACATGGACATGCACCGACACAGTGCCTGTTTTCACACTTGCTTTGAGAAACAGGTTGGGTTGTAGCTATGTTAGCAGAGTGTTTTTCTAGCATGCACAAAGCCCTGGGTTCCAAATTGGGGATAGTCATATAAATGTGCAATCCAGATATTTGGGGGGTAGAAGTGGGAGGATCAGAAATTCAAGATCATCTTTAGCTGTTTAGCATTTAAAACCAAAAGACACTGTAACAAAAAAAATGGTAGTGAAAAAAATTGTATTTTTTTTATCAGTTTCCTTGGAGAAAGAAGCAATTTTATATTTTAGGCTCAACAATTTGGACAGATGCTAGAAAAGTAACATTCACCTACCTAAGACAGCCCCCAAGTTTCCTGAAGATTATTCATTGTAAAATCGGGGAGATACCTGTGAAAAATTTTTGTTAAGATATAGAAAGACAGGGGTAATTTTTCAAAAAGTAATTGTATTATGCTATTTTTCCTCCTCCAGCTTAGTTATTTACTGATCATCCAAATCCCGCATTCTACAAAAGGGAACAGGAGAGTTCTAACATAGAGAGAAAATAACATAAAGACTAAGGGAAGATCTGCAGAAGCACCTTGTGCTTCATGTAACTGAAATATACTATGCAAAGCTAGGCTGTTACGCCATGAATTGACTTTGGTGTTTTATGAGAAGTCTAATCAAAGGCCTTAGAACTCAGCAATCGATACTTCCAACATGATGGGAACAATTAACACTGAAGATGCCACAGCAGCTGTAGTGGCCTCAGGCTGACCATACAACCATCCCAGCAGCAGTTGCCAGGCAATGCGATGACAACCATGACAGCTCTGACATGGCAGAGTAACATAGTTTACATACTCAGACAAGCACAGAGAATACAAAAGAAGTGCTTGTTATAGAATTCTCTTAAAATACTAGCAGAAAGCAATCAGAGTAGCATCCAATAAAACATGTACCTTGCACAAATACTAGTACTGTGCATGCATGGAGTAGGGCTTAATTCAATCACAGTCGAATCCAAACCATCAAAACAAAAATAATAACAAACAGTGACTGCATAACACCAACTAGGATGTGTGTCACTGTAAGAGAGCAGGGGCAGGGGTACAGTCCTTAATCTTTATCCAGGACAGCTGCACATGCTATAAACTTATCAACATATATTTATAGTTCCTCACAAAATGCTTCCCAGTTGAGTACCTTACAAGTGGTCTTCTTTAAAAACAGAGATGTTTTTTAAAGATAAACATACTTCTTTTTCCAATTGAAGGGGAGAAAAATAAAGGAGTAAGGGAAAGATGCTCAGCTGTCATCTTACAGGAAGCCTGGAAGAAATGCAATAGCCTAGCTAGGTCTAGGAAATGATCTCATATTACTGTCCTGTAGTAGATTGGGTGAGCTCATGTTACACATGGGGCTTGACTAAGAACCATCTAGACACAGTGGATTTTAAGATGACTTGGGTTAAGGGAGCTGGAGAGATAGCTCAGTAGTTAAGAGCATTTGCTGTTCTTGTAGAAGACCCAGGTTGGATTCTCAGTACCACATGGTTAGTCACAACTGTGTAACTCCAGCCACAAGGGAACGGGCACTGTCT
This sequence comes from Mesocricetus auratus, assembly GCF_017639785.1. NCBI lineage: Eukaryota > Metazoa > Chordata > Mammalia > Rodentia > Cricetidae > Mesocricetus > Mesocricetus auratus. The sequence goes on along the minus strand of NW_024429184.1, from coordinate 61,993,525 downwards.
TTTCATCTCTGCTGGCACAAGGTAGGAACATCCTGAACATACATGCTGTCAAAATACATATGAAGTAAAATATGGAGGTGGGGGTTGGAAAGATGGCTCAGCAGTTAGGAACCCTTCATGGTCTTCCAGAGAACCCAAGTTCAGTTGCCAGCACCCTTATTGGCTCACAAATGCTTGTAATTCCAGATCCAGGTAATATGACACCTCTTCTATCTAACACACACACACACACACACACACACACACACACACACACACACAAATATTTACAACAGTAATAAATAAAAATGACTTTTTGTTTACAACCTGATGTTTTTTAACAGTGAAACCCTGTGTACACCTCAGAACAGTTATTTGCATTATTTTATGAAATATTAGTTGGAAACAAATGCACATGGAATATCCTAAAACCTATTCTAAGCTTTGTTAAATTAACAAATTATAAACTTACTTTGTTCTGATATATTAGAGCATGGTTCTCTTGAAATCAGTGGTTAAGTGTTGAAGACAAAATTATGATTGCATTAAAATGTACATACTTGTGAGAAAAACTCTATCTTAAAAGTTTATGTTGCATATTTCTAAAACATGTAGCATTAAAGTGCTTTCTAGGATCCAAGTTTCTTTTAACACCCCTTGTGTCTAAGATGGTATAGGGGACTAGAGACTACAGATACCTCAGCTATTTAGCATCTGGTATTGCAGAATAGTCAGTGTTTTACAAAGCGGTATCATTCCTTTAGGAAATACTTCCTTCTGAGAAGAATACCAAAAATCCATTGGAACCCAAGAAAAAGGGTAATGGATTTGCTTTTGTTGCCCTGGTTTGTATGTTTCATTTAACATGCTAAGCAAGCTATAGGTCATTTACTACTTTTGAGTTTGTCACCTTTGAAATGCAAATGATTTTTTGTCTCTGGGGTGTCATTTAAAACTTACTCTTCTGTAATTAATTTTCAGAGTTTCTTAATAAATAATTCTGAGTGCCTAAGAGCCTCTTCCCATTAGAGTCATAGCATAGGGCTGAAAGCATATCAAATGCACCCATATGAAGTGCTTTTTGGTTTCTATGGATACTAAAGAAGCCATGCATTATTACGCTTGAGTATACACACACCATGTTCTGAAGTATTGAGAGCCTGATGGCAACCATTCCTATGAGTAGAGTACCTGTAGCTTCCGTTGGGTTTCATATTTCCAGGCACACAAGCTTTCCCATTCCTGGTCTGTGGAGCTCACGTTGCAATTTCTAAAATGTATTTTATGTGTACAAGCGTTTTGCTTGCATGCATGTCTGTGCATCATGTGGGTACTTGGTACCCATGAAGGCTAGAAGAGTGAATTGGATCCCCTGAAACTAGAATTAGAAACGGATGTGCTGCCATGCAGGTGCTGGAAATTGAACCCAAGTCCTCTAGAAGAGCATTCAGTGCTCTTAACTGGAGAGCTAACTTTCCAGCCTCCAGTGCTGCAATTTTTCATGAACTGGTGATGGAGGATTCAGGGAAGATGGTGAAATTTAGCTACACATAGAGTGGATTCTCAGCAAGTAACTGGTTAGAATTTATTATTTCCCAAAAATGTTACAAACAACACCATGAATGAAAATAATGTCATATACCAGTACTCTGCAAAATGGTTATATTAGTCAATTCTATGTATATTTTATGAAAGAAAAATTTCTTAATAAACAATTCTTAAAAACATATTATCACCAGAGCTATTATCTCTTCATGAAACAGTCTTCCTTATCACTGTGTAAGGTGGTATGGTCAGTGCCCATATGATTTCGTGTCTGTCATGATGACTTCTGAAGTTAGCACAATTTTTGACATAATTTGCCCCACTGAGTATTTATATAAATTGAATAGCACTTCAAATCTAATATATATCAAATATTTAATTTAGTTTATACAATTATCACTGACAAATTAGAAGCATTGTAATAGAGGCACATGCCTTATGTAGTATTTCTTTGAATATCTATATTGTCAAAGGATGCACTAAAGTTAGCAGAGGCTACATACTTCCTGAAGTTGATATGTTATCTAGAAATAAATACATTTTATCTACTTCCAGAACTGGAACTGACTGACTTAGACTGACTACTGACCTGGAACTCCAAACTTGCCTGAATTAAATGCTCATTCCTTTACCTTTTTTATTAATTAAAACTAGGCAGTCTCTGGTATGTTTCAGGCACCATCCTAGGTGCCTAAATAGGAGAGTCTATACTCTAGTTGCTCAAATCTTGGGAGAGAGAAATACTGTAGAGAAGTAGGTATGTTTCCATGGGGTGAGGACTGGGCATTTTGCCCATTGGGAAAGTGTCTTTGCCTTCTTCAATTCACAAACCCTCCAGTCAAAGATGCATTCCCACCACACAGTTAATGTGTGATGTCAGTCCTGTCCAACTCTTGGCTTCTTCTCCCAGATACTAGTGCTCATCCTCAGTGCTGTGAGATCAAATGAAATGATGCATGCATTGTGCATATCTGGTGGAGACATCCAACATGACACAGCTGCTCCTATAGCCTTAAATGTGATACCTCATCAAAACAACAATTGGTTTCATGAAAGCTGAAATAATTTGTGTGTGTGTGTGTGTATCTCTCTCCATGTGCACATGAACATAAGCTTGTGCATGTGTGTACACTATGCAATCATTTTCCCACTGTTAGTACATTGGACTTGGACAGGTACCAGTTGGGTACATCTCCACTCACAGGGTCATATATGAAAACATGGGCCTCAAAATGCCTTTGATATTTCTCCTGATCATGACTGACTGACTGATATGAGTGTAGATCCATAATTTACACTTCATTAGTGACATTTTCTGTTGATTATTTGGTCATGTAAAGAAGTCACAGAAATGCAAGGTTTTCAAATACAAGATATTCAAATGATGAAGCTTGGACCTAAGGTCCCAAGTTAAGTCAGCTGCCACCCTTCTGGAGGTTTGACTATTCATAAGATCTTTGCTTATATGAGTTATGACATAATTCTTTCAACGGTCTCTCCCTTCAGTTACTATAGTTAATAATAAGAAAACCCAAAACTTAGTTGATATTGGGAGAATGTTTTTCCTTCGCTCATGTTCTCTAGAAAGACTGACCAGCTGGTTTCTTTTTCCGTCAAAACTAGGGGAGTCTCTCTGCTGTTTGCCTAATCAGTTTGCATGTAGTCCTTTTCTAACAAGATTTTTAAAGAGCAAAGGGAGAATGGTGTATTTGGGTTCAAATAATTTGCTTTGTTTAATGGTTTTTGAGGCAACATCTTAGACTTTGAGAACATCAGTGCATATCCTCCTGTCCTCCTCAGTTTTTCTGGAACGATCTCCCACTGACATAATTTAGAATCCAGGTATGAATTTCATTAGCAAAATGCAACCAGTTTTGAGTATGGTAAGAATCTGTGTGTTCATTTCTAGGAATAGACAGCTGGAGTCTCTAGTCCTCTTGAGACTTTCAATGACTAATGTGTTAATAGAATCTGTCACACTGGTGAGGAGAATAAAAAAATTTAATAATAATATTTATGAAATATTAGTCATGTAGGAAGTAAAATTGAAAATTCTTTCTTTCAAATATTCTGCATATTCAAATAAAGGAAAGTATCTATGCAGTAATATGATCTTACTAATGCATAGTGAAATGTCATATGCTCCATTGAAAAGTTAAGCAAAGCCATATCTACCATACCCCATTTATTATGAATAAAATAAACAAATAGGATTTAACTTTACTTTCTGGCTATAGCTGTTGGAATGTTTAAGAAGGGAATGAGAGAAAATCTAACCCCATAGACTTTGAGCTTACTCTCCTGCATCTTTTAAAACTTACTGCTTTCACTTAACTCATCTTGAGATATTAGAAGTTCTTAATTGATGTATGGTTCAAATTTTTAAGTTTGGTGGTCCTAGTTCAAGCCTCAGGGAACAGTAATGCTCGCAATAAAACTGACATTTCATAAGACCCCCAGGACTCAATTAGCAGAGACTCCAAATTGCCTCTCACTCTAGGGAAAGAGTCATAATTCAGTTCATTTAGATAATATGAAGACAAATAGAAAACAACTGTTACACAGTGGGGCTTTGAAATGAGTGGTAGCAATGACAAATGCATGTGATCCTTTTTTCTTCAACATTGGGCAACTTTGTTGTACAACAAAGCCTATAATATAGCCTGGTGAAATAGATACTGATATGCATACCAACAATTTTAGCAATGATTGTGTAGAGACATTAAAGTATAATATGTATGTAAGTTTTTATGTGTGTATGCATATGTACCTCTCTATATATAGCTTGTTTTTAAAAAAATAACTGTTTTTATATAAATACAATATAAAATTCTCTAGCTTCAATTTATAGACTATTTTGTAGTTTATTTTTATTACAAAATAAAATGCATTAATAACTTTTGAAATTCTTCAAACTGTTTATGGGCATATCCACTATAGTCTACATGTTTAGAGCTTCTCAATTGCTGGAGTAAAACAGTAACTCCTGTCTCTCTGTCTCTTCTCTGTCTTTCTCTGTCTCTGTCTCTGTCTCTCTGTCTGTCGGTCTCTCTCTCTCTCTCTCTCTCTCTCTCTCTCTCTCTCTCTCTCTCTCTCTCTCTCTCTGTGTGTGTGTGTGTGTTGGCCAAGACTGAATAAAAAATATTATTGAGATCTGTAGGGAGAGACCTAGGCACCTGTGCTACTGACCATGCCCACACAGACTAACAGAATGGATGCAAAACCAGGATCTACTCTTCTGCTGATTCCAAGAAACACAGGCTAACATTAAAGATAGACTTCATCTTAGGGTAAAAGGATGGAAAAAGATTTTCCAAGCAAATGATATCAGAATTAAGTTGGTGCAGCCATTCTAATATCTGACAAAATACACTTCAAACCAAAACTAATCACAAGAGATAAGAAATGGCACTACATACTCATCAAAGGGAAAATCCACTAAGAGGACCTTTCAGTCCAAACACAAGGGCACTGAAGTTCATAAAAGAAACACTATTACAGCTTAAATAACATATTGATCCTCACACAGTGATAGTGGGGAACTTCAATACCCCACCTTTGCCAATACACAGGTCATCCAGATAAAAACTAAATAAAGAAATGCCAGGGTTAATTGAAGTTATAAACCAAATGGACATAACAGATATGTAGAGAACATTTCGCCCAAACACAAACAAATATACCTTCTCGGCATTTATTGGAACTTTCTCCAAAATTGACCACACACTGGTACACAAAGCAAGTGAAAAATGGGTCAAGAAAGAAATTAAGAATTTTCTAGAATGGAATGAAAACAAACATAAACACAGCCAAACTTATGGGGCATGGTTAAAAGGGTTCTAAGAGGAAAGTCATTAACAATAAGTGCCTACATTTAAAAAAATAACTGGAGACATCCACACTAGCTACTTAATAGAATAACTGAAAGTACTAGAACAAAATGAAGAAACCACAACAAAAAGAGTAGACAGCAAGAAATAATTAAACTCAAGAAACAATCAATGCAATAGGAATAAACACCAAAACACACAAACACAGAGAATAAATGAAACAAAGACTTGATTCATGGAGAAAATCAGTAAGATTGGCAAACCCTTAGCCAAACAAAATCAGATATGAAAGGGGGGCTATAACAACAAACACTGAGGAAATTCAGAGAATCATATGAACATACTTTGAAAACCTGTACACCACCAAATTAGAGAATCTAAAAGAAATGGGTAATTTTCTTGATACTTGCTACTGACCAAATGTAGTCAAGACCAGATAAGCAATTTAAACAGACATATAACCCTAATGAAATAGGAGATGTCATTAAAAGTCTCCCAAAAATAACATAAAAGCCCAGGGTCAGATGGTTTTAGTGCAGAATTCTACCAGATTTCCAGAGAAGATTTAATGCCAATCCTTCTCAAATTATTCCAGAAAACAAAACCAGAAATAATACAGCCCAATTTGTTTTATAAGGCCAAAGTTACCCTGATATCCAAACTACATAAATATCCAAAAAAGAAAGAGAATTACACACCAATTTGTTATATGAATATATATAAAAATTCTAAATAATATTTGCAAGAGGAATCCAAGAACACTTCAAAAAGATCATCCACCATGATCAAATAGGCTTCATCATAGAGATATAAGTAAAAAATGTAATCTACCATATATACAAACTGAAAGTAAAAAAAAAAACATATGATCATCTCATTAGATGCAGGAAAGGACTTTCACAAAATCCATCACTGCTTCATGATAAAATTCCTGGAGAGATTAGAGGTAGAAGGGACATAAGTAAATATGATAAAGGAAGTTTGCAGCAAGTCTATAGTCAATATCAACTTAAATGGAAAGAAACTCAAAACAATTCCACTGAAATCAAGAACAGGACAAGGTTTCCCACTCTCTCCATAACTATTCAATATATTATTTGAAGTCTTGGCTTGAGTAATATGACAACCAACAGACATCAAGGGTATATAAATTAGAAAAGAAGAAATCCAAGTATCTTTATTTGCAATGATGATACTATACATAAATTACCCAAAATTCACTGGGAAGTTCCTACAGTTAATAAACACTTTTGGCAAAAATAGCTAGATATAAAATTAATTCATAAAAATCAGTAGTCATCCTATATACAAATGAAAAATGGACTGAGAAAGAAATCAGGGAGCCTCAAATAATATAAAATATTTTCTGATATCTCTAACCAAGCAAGTGAAAGACTTAGTGGTACTACATCAGAAAGAGCTGAACATCCCAAGACAGAATAAGCAGAAGAAAATGACCTTAAAAATAACTTAATCAAGAGCTGCAAAAGAAAATGGTCAAATAACATATAAAGGCAGACCCATCAGAGTAACAGCTGACTTCTCAATGGAGACTTTCAAAGCCAGAAGGTCCTGGACAGACATTACGCAGACTCTAAGAGATCATGGATACCAACCCAGATTACTATATCCATCAAAACTTTCAATTACCATAGATGGAGAAAACAAGATATTCCATGACAAAAAACAAGGTTTAAACAATACCGATCCACAAATCCAGCTCTACAAAAAACATTAGAAAGAAAGCTCCAACCCAAGAAGGTTAAATATACCCAATGAAAGCACAGGCAATAAATAACCCACAACAGAAAAATCTCAAAGAAAGGAAACACATACACACCAACACCACCGAGAAATAACAGGAATCAACAATCACTAGTCACTGATATCTTTTAATATCAATGGAATCAACTCACTTACAAAAAGACACAGGCTAAGAAAATGGATATAAAAACAGGACCCATCCTTCTGCTGCATACAAGAAAGCTACATCACCTTCAAAGACAGACATTTCCTTAGAGTAAAGGGATGAAAAAAGACTTTCCAATCAAATGGACCTAAGAAGCAAGCTGGTGTAGCAATCCTAATATCTAACAAAATAAACTTCAAGCTAAAGGTAATCAAAAGAGATGAAGAAAGAAATTTCATACTCATCAAAGGGAAAATCCAGAGTTCGAGGCCAGGCTGGACCGACAGCCTCTAAAACAATACAGAGAAACCCTGTCTCGAAAAACCAAAAACCAAACAAACAAACAAACAAAAAAAAAGGGAAAATCCAGCAAGAATTCTCAATCTTGAATATATATGCCCCAAATACAAGGTCACCCACATTCATAAGAAGAAACATTAATAAAGCTTAAACTGCACATCAAACACCACACACTAGGCAGAAAATTAACAAAGAAATAAGGGATCTGACAGATGTTATGACTCAAATGGTCTTAACAGGACATTTCCACCAAACATTAAAGAATACACCTTCTTCTCAGCACCCCATGGAACCATTTCTAAAATTTAGTATACTACTAAATTACAGAGCAAATCTCAACCCCCTGTATCTTATCAGAGCAACATGGCTTAGAATTCAACCACAACACAAATTCTAGAAAGCCTACAAACTCGTGGAAACAGAATAATGCCCATCTTGATCACTTCTGGATCAAGGAAGAAATAAAGAAAAAAAATAAAGATTTCCTAGACATCAATGAAAATGAATGTACTTATGGGACACTATGAAAGCAGTGCTAAAAGGATGGTTCATAGCATTAAGAGAAATTCCACACTAGCAAATTAACAAAACACCTGAAAGCTCTAAAACAAAAACAAGCAAACTCACCCAGGAGGAGTAGACAAGAGGAAATAATCAAATTGAGTGCTGAAATCAATAAAATAGAAACAAAGAGAACAATAGAAAGAATCAACAAAACAAAAGTTGGTTCTTTGAGAAAATCAACAACATAGACAACCTTTATCCAAATTAAACAAAAGGCAGACAGAGAATATTAAAATTAACAAAATCAGAAATGAAAAAGGGGACAATAACAACAGACACTGAGGAAATCCACAGAATCATCATGTTATACTTTGAAAACCTGTAATCCACAAAATTTCAAAATCTAAAAAAAAATGGACAATTTTTTGGATAGGCACCATATATCAAAATTAAATCAAGATCAGATAAATAAATTAAATAGATATATAACACCTAAGGAAATAGAAGAAGTCACCAAAAAATCCCCAGGTCTGGATGGCTTCAGTGCAGAATTCTTCCAGAACTTTAAAGAAGAGCTGACACCTATATTCTTCAAATTGTTCCACAAAATAGAAACAGAAGGAACATTGCCAAACTCCTGTTATGAGGCTACAGTAATCCTGATACCCAAACCACACAAAGATGCAATAAAGAAACAGAACTACAGAGCTTGTGAACATTGATGCAAAAATACTCAATAAAATACTGGCCAACTGAATCCAAGAACACATCAGAAAAACCATCCACCATGATTAAGCAGGCTCAATCTGAGTTGCAGCGTTGATTCAACATATGGGAATATTTGTATGTGATCCACCATATAAACAAAGTGAAAGAAAAAACCCACATGATAATTTCATTAGATGCTGAAAAAGCCTTTGACAAAATGCAACACCCCTTCATGATAAAGGTCCTGGAGAGATCAGGGATACAAGGAATATACCTAAACATAAAATATTAGCAAGCCAGGAGTCAACACTAAACTAAATGCAGAGAAACTCAAAGGAATTCCACTAAAATCAGGAAGAAGACAAGGCAGTCCTCTCTCTCCTTACCTATTCAATATAGTACAAAAGTTCTACCTAGAGCAATAAGACAACAAAAGGAGATCAAGGGGATACAAATTGGAAAGGAAGAAGTCAAACTATCACTATTCACAGGTGATATGATAGTATATATAAGTGACCCCAAAAACTCTACCCAGCTGATAAACTCCTTAAGTAATGTGGTGGGATAAAAGATTAACTCGAAAAATCAGTAGCCTTCCTATATACAAACTATAAAGGGACTGAAAAAAATCAGAGGAATATCACTCTTCACAATAACCACAAACAACATAAAATATCTTGGGATAACACTAATCAAACAAGTGAAAGACCTACATGACAAGAATTTTAATTCCCTACAGAAAGAAATTGAAGAGGATATGAGAAAACGGAAAGATCTCCCATACTGTTGGCTATGTAGGATCAACATAATAAAATGGCAATCCTACCAAAAGTTTTCTACAGATTCAATGCAATTCCCACCAAAATCACAACACAATTCTTCACAGACCTTAAAAGAACAATACTAATGTTCATATGGAAAAACAAAGAGCTCAGAATAGCTAAAACAATTCTGTACAGTAAAGGAACTTCTGGAGGCATCACCATCCCAGACGTCAAACTCTACTATAGAGCTATAGTAATAAAACCAGCTTGGTACTGACATGAAAACAGACAGGAGTATTAATGGAATTGAATCACAGACCTTGATACTAATCCGCACACCAATGAACACCTGATTTTTGACAAAGACTCCAAAATGGTACAATAAAAAGGAAAGCCTCTTTAACAAATGGTGATGGCATAACTGGATGTTAACATGTAGAAGACTGCAAATAGATTCATGTCTATCACCACGCACAAAATTCAAATTTACATGGATCAATGACCTCAATATAAATCCAGCTACACTGAACCTGATAGAAGAGAAAGTGGGGCCAGGCAGTGGTGGGGCACGCCTTTAATCCCAGCACTCGGGAGGCAGAGGCAGGCGGATCTCTGTGAGTTCGAGGCCGGGCTGGACTGACAGCCTCCAAAACAATACAGAGATACCTTGTCTCATAAAACCAAAAAGAAGAAGAAGAAGAAGAAGAAGAAGAAGAAGAAGAAGAAGAAGAAGAAGAAGAAGAAGAAGAAGAAGAAGAAGAAGAAGAAGAAGAAGAAGAGAAAGTGGGAAGTAACCTAGAACACATTGGCACAGGAGACCACTTACTGAATATAACACCATTAGTACAGACCCTGAAAGCAACAATCAATAAATGGGACCCCCTGAAACTGCAAAGCTCCTGTAAGGCAAAGGATACTGTCAATAAGACAAAACAACAATCTACAGAATGGGAAAAGATCTTCAGCAACCCCACATCTGACAGAGATCTAATCTTTAAAATTATATAAAGTACTCAAGAAACTAGACCTCAAGATACAAAATAACCCAATTGAAAACTGGGGTACAGACCTAAACCGAGAATTCTCACCAGAAGACTCTCAAATGAACAAAAGACATTTAAGGACGTACTCAACATCCTTGATCATCAGGGAAATGCAAATCAACACGACTCTGAGATACCATCTTACATCTGCCAGAATGGTTAAAATGAAAAATACTAAGGACAGCTTACGTTGGAGAGGATGTGGAGTCAGGGAAACACTCTCACTGTTGGTGGGAGTGCAAACTTGTGCAGCCATTTTGGAAATAAGTATGGTAGTTTCTAAGAAAATTGGGAATCAATCTACCTCAAGACTGAGTGATACCCCTCTTGGGCATTTACCCAAAGGACACTCAATCATACCACATGGACATTTGGTCAACAGTGTTCATAGCAGCATAATTTATAATACCCAGAACCTGGAAACAACCAAGATGTCCCTCAACTGAAGAATGGATAAGGGAAATTTGGTACACTTATACAATGGAGTATTACTCAGTGGCAAAAATTGATGACCTCAGGGAATTTTCAGGCAAATGGATAGAACTAGAAAAAAACATCCTGAGTGAGGTAACACACACTCACAAAGACAAACACAGTATGTATTCACTCATAAGTGGATATTAGATATAAAGCAAAGGATAACCAGACTAAAGCTCACAGCTTGAGAGAAGCTAGGTAACAAGGAAAATCCTAAGAGGGATACATGGGTCACCCCAGGAAGATAAATTAGATGATATCTACAGGACAAATGTGGGTGGGAGGAGGCAAGAGGGCATGTGTTGGGAAGGGTAAGTTAGAGAACTGTGGTTGGAATGTGAAATGAAATAAAAAATTCCATCACCATTCTTCACCGATCTTGAAGAGTTTTCCACTTCATATGGACACATAAAAAATCCAAGATAGCTTCAAAAGTCCTGAATGAAATACAAAAGAGCTGTGGGAGTAATCACTATCTGATTCCAAGGTGTAATACTGAGTTATAGTAATAAAAAAACAGTGTGATATTGGCACAAAACATACAAGCTTATAAATGGAATCAAACTGAATTCCTAGGTATGAAACATACAATAGAAAAAACAGACAGCATCTTCAGCAAATGGTATTGGTCAAACTGATGTCTGCATGTAAAAGAATCCAAATAGATTTCATACTTATCACCCTGCCAAAACGCAACTCCAAATGGATCAAAGACCTCAACATAAAAAACAGATATACTGAACCTGATAGAACAGAAAGGGGGGAATAACTTTGAACTCATTGGCACACAAAAGACCTTGTGAACAGAACACCATCAACATAGGCAGTAAGAAAACAATTAATAAATGAAGCTTAAAAGCTTATGTATGGAAAAGGACACCATGATTCAGACAAAGATGCAACTTAAAGAATGATAAAATATTTTTAGGAACTCCACACCTGACGTAGAGCTAATATCCAAAAATATATAAAGAACTCAAGAAACTAGATGTCAAGAAAACCACCAAATTTTTATAAATTGGTACAGTTGTAAATAAAGAGTCAACAATAGAGAAAAATTTAATGTCTGAAAAACAACTAAAGAAATGTGCAACATCCTTATGCAGCAGGGAAGTGCAAATCAAAACTATTTTTATATTTCATCTTACCCCATTGGAAAGAGGGCAATATCAACAAAACAAGTGACAGCTCATGTCTTTGAGAAGATGGGAATGGATCTACCACTAGATCCAGCTATACCACTCCTAAGTACATACCTCCAAAATGCTTCATTCTACCACAGAGACAATTGCTCAACAATGGTCATTGCTGCCCTGCCTATAATAGCTAGAAATTGGAAACAATCTAGATGTACATCAACAAAAGGATAGATATAGAAAATGTGGTACATTTACATAATTAAGTTTTACCCAGCTGTTAAAAAGTAAATCATGAAATTCACAGGTAAATGGAATTAAGAAAATCGTGCTAAGCGATAAGTATGAAATATGGTATGTATTCACTTACATGTGAATATTAACTGTTAAGTCAATGATTACCAAGCTACAATCCATAGAATCACTAAGGTTAGGTATAGAGCAAGGGAACAGGGGTTATAGACAGATCTCCCTAGGAAAGGGAAACAGAATAGATGTTATAGATGAATGGGTGTGGGTGGAATGGCAGCTCCAATGGAATGGTGAAAGTGAGTGAGAGACGGGGGAGGGAATAGACAACTAAAATTAAATGCCGTTTGAGGGGTGGTGTGAAAACCTAATACAGTAGAAGCTTTCTAAAATACATACATATATGAAAGACATCTAAATTATATCACCAAATAATGGAAGAGACAGAGCCCCAACCAGACATCTTTTGTAACCAAATGAAGCTTCCAGTACCAGGATTGGGTTACATCTAATTAAGTTGTTGGCCAAAGAGATACCATGGGAATCCCTAAATAACCCAGACTGTTGCTAAGACTATAGGTTTCTGTCCACATACTGACAGCAATGTCCTATTCTGCAGACAAATCCTGTGCAACATATTGAATCTGGAGAAGTTAAGCTGGTGCCTACATAAAGCCAAAAGAGAAACATAAGCTCCAACTCAGTCACAAACCCTTTGATACACAGCACTATCCTACCAGCAAGATACACTAGAGAAATGCTGGCACGAAACGTGTGGGAGTTGATTTGTTGCCCACTCCGTGAGATGGTACTCATACTCTATTCTGTTTGGGGGGATCAAGAGCCTGAGAGTAGATAACCAGGAACCCAGTGTAAAACCAATTACTACTATTCTAAAAAAATACTATACCAATAAAATGAGCCTGAATAACGTTTTGCTACACTTATATCAATGTCTTGTAGACACATCATCAGAGAAGCTTCCTGTTGCAGTAGACTGGTACAACTACAGAGGCCCGCAGCCAGATTCTATGCAGAGTGAAACCTTGGAACACTCAACTCTAAATGCGATGTCTCTGTCAAAGCCCTCCACTCTGAGATCAAGGCACCCCTTGGAAAGGGAGGTGAAAAGAGTGTAAGGGCCAGAGGGGATGGAAGACAACAAGAAAACAAGGTCTTCTAAATCAACATGACCAAAGCTCATATGAACTCTCAGAGACTGAGGTAGCATGTGAGGGCCGGCACAGGTCTGTGCCATGTCCTCTGCACATGTATTATGGTTTCCAGTTTAGTGTTTTTTATGAGATTCCTGAGTGTTGGAACACATGGGTCTCTGATCCATGTGCCTTTTCTTTGGCTCTTTTCCTTACATTTGTTTGTCTTGTCCATTTCTGATGTGTTAGATTTTGTTTCATCTTATTTTTATTCCTTAGAAGTGTGTTTGGGGAAAGGAGGTGGGGAAAAACTGAGAGTAGAGGAGGGGAAACCCAAACCAAGATATACTATGTGAGAAAAATATTTTTTTCAATGAAGGAGTGAAATAAAGAACACAGAAATCAGTATTTAATAAAATGATCTAAAATGTAAGATCATCTGACAATTTACTGCCATGCAAAGTATGAAAACTGTAATTAATACATAGTGTTCCACAAAAATATATGACAGCATAAATGTTATTTGGGCAACCGAGTCATGAAGGCCGCCAGAAGGAAGAGAAGCAAAGCCCTTGCCATTGAATCCTCACAGGAAACACTAAATTCCCAGCATAACCTGGTACTGCTAGAGCATCCACAGCAGAGATGCCAAGAACTACAAATTCCCAATGGTTTTATGGCTTTAAATCAATTGCACATCTTTTATCTTGGCTCTTTTTAATACATTATAAATAATTTTTAAAAAGGATTTCTCTGACTATACAACACCACACCACTTAGACAGAAACCTTTTATTTATATCGCCATTTAAGTAGGAATATTTAATAGTAATGATAGTCATGTAACATGGTTTAACCCATTCAAAACAAGACAAGCTTTACTGAAAGGCAGAAAGTATATTATTTATAAATAAAGCTCATTCTATATGTGGATCTGAGTATGGTGTTATGCATGGCATATAGCATAAATAATTGAAAAAGGGGGTACTTTGTATAAATAAAATTATTCTTGGCTTTTCTAACAGAAAAAAAGAGGGTATTATATCATGGAAATTAAATTTCTGGAGTTAGGACATACCTGTGGTTATCAAATATCTAAATTTTACTTCTGATTTTCAATCATGTAAACTCCTTGCACAGACTTAGCTTTTCTTTATTTTAAACACATGGTTTAAACCAGAAGTGTTTAAACTCATGTGCTCATCTTTCATTTGTTTTTCAATACAAGGTTCCCTATGTAACAGTCCTGGCCATCTTGGAACTTGCTTTGTAGATCATGCTGGCCTTGAAGAATTAGCCTGCTTCCTTTTCCCAAGTGATGGGATTAAAGTAGTGCACCACTACTGCCTTGCACATTTAAGGAATCTAGCATTCACCTCATGCCCCAAAGATTCTACAAGTCTCTTGAAACAATGCTGCCAGTATTTAAATGCATATGTCAGTGGTGGGCATTTTATCTACAAACACATACCAGAATAGGAAGTAGTATTTTCATGGAAAGAAAAATGGTGGGATTTACTGAATATATTATTAAAAAGATGGAGAGAAGGAGAACAGAATGCCAAAAGTGGAACAAAACACAGAATAGCCATAGGCCAAATGAAATCATCAGGCCTACTGAATTCCTTAGGGGTGAACCAATGACTCCTTATGCTGGTGTCTGAAGGCTGGTGAGACACTAGTCTAAACTCCCTTTGTCTTTTGTCTATGCTTGTTCTTTGGAATAAGACACTCTAACTCGTTGTGTTTATTTCCAGACCAAGTCCTGAATCTGGGCTCCACCTGCTAACCGGGTCTGTGTATGAGCCAGGAGAAGGGGTAGAAGATATTTGAAGAAAAGCTTTGTGTCAAGTCATCTTCTGAGGAGCATACTTCATTCCAGATAACTGGACAACTCTGAAAAAGTCTAAGGCTGAGAACAGAATGGAGTCTGCAACAAGAGATATGGGGAGAAACATTTGAAGCCAGTCTGATCAGCAGTTTTCCCATGAAGACAGCCAGCATCCACAGCAGTGTTTTATATCATGGCAGAATGAAGTAATTCCTAAAGAGCTGTACTTACAAGATCACTGCTCTGACTAGCACTTTCAGTCTCATTGCCATAAACTGCTTTCGGTTCTACTCAAGGAATCTTAAAAAGCTACTTATCATAATCTACAAACCTATGAGAACCATAATTCTCCCAAAATACTCCTCTCTAGTGTATACAGAATAATTATATGGTCACTAAAAACAAACTACTCTTTTTTTCTTTTACTTTTTTTGTTGTTGTTGATTTGGTTTTTCAAGAAAGCGTTTCTCTGTATTGGAGCCTGTCCTGGAACTAGATCTGTAGACAAGGCTGGCCTGGAACTCACAGAGATTTACCTCCGTCTGCCTCCCGAGTGCTGGATTAAAAGCATGTGCCACCAACATCTTACATTTCTTTCTTAATTATTTTTCTATTACTGTGATGGTTCCATAATCTAGGAAATAAGAAAAGAAAGTGTTTAACAGGGCTAATAGTTTCAGAGAATTAGAACTCATGATGGTAGAGCAAAGGCATCTTGGCAGGAACAGCTTAGAGCTCACATCTTGATCCGCAATTAGGAGGTAGAAAAAGCTAACTGGGAATTCCATGGTCTTTTGAAACATCAAAGCCCACCCCCAGTGACACACACCTCCTCCATCAAAGACGCACTTCCTAAACCTTCTCATATAGCTCTACCAACTGGGGATCAAGTATTCAAAATCATAAACTTACTGGGGGAGCATTCTCATTTGGGGGAGCATTCTCATTTGGGGGAGCATTCTCATTTGGGGGAGCATTCTCATTCAAACCAGCAAATATCCAAAATCCCAACAAACCTTTTTTAAAAGCAGAGTCAGGTAACCTGCTCCTAACATTCATGGAAATCCAAAGAACCCAAAATAACGATAACAAACTACAAGTTTGGGCGACTCATACTTCCAGATTCCAAAATGTACTACAGAGCTGTGGCATTCCAACAGCACTGTGTTGTTACAAGTACAGACTTATAGATCAATGAAACACAATCGAGTGTTCAAAGCCAATCCACATACTTATGGTTATGTAAATGATACTTCAGCGACACAAACACCACAGCACCAGTAAAGATCAACAGGAATTATTTTTTAGAGCATGTAGAAGGCTAAATGAGTAAAGAAAAACTTGAAAAATGTTGGTTCCTAATTGTATGAACAAAAGTGTCCAGTAACTTACTTGGTATAAATGTGCCACGATAGATCTCATACTGATACTGAAGGAGGAGGGCAATGGTTGTCTACAGAGACATGCACATTAACAGAGCAAGAAAACAGGGCGTCACTAACTTGTCTTTCTAGAAGAGTCACTTGAATACAGGCTTAAGAAACTGAGGTTATTATCAAAATACCAACAATCAATCAAATTGTAGCAAGTGAAAACGGCCTCAAAATGACCAAATGTCAACCTAACAGCCAGTTAGTCAAAGATGTACTACGGATGCCAGCCACAAGAAGACTTTTCAACTAACTGCCTACTACTCTGGTAAAAATAGCGGCCGAACTTTTAGCATGCTCTAGTGTGCTGACAGTACAGTTAGCAAGGTACCTAAGGCTTCCATAGAATGCCAACTTCTTTCTTGGTCACAGATGAAACCAGTCCTATAGCAAGGCATTTTATCACCAAATAGATCAAAACCATGCACGTGGGTGTGTCACTGTTTTAAGTCATGCATTTAGCAAATGTTTGTCAAACGCTTACCATACACAAGGTAGAAGGGTATACAAGGATGGTTACTTTTATACACCATTGTGGGTATCAGAAAGAATGTAAAATGACAGAATCCTTTGCTTACGCTCCCCTAATGATCTTTGCCGAGGACAAAAAAAGCGAAGGTCCTTACATGGTCACAAGAGGTGCTATGTTGTATTATTAGTCCACGCCCCCACACCATCTCTGTTACCTCTATGGTCTCTACTCCCTTTTTCTGGCTCTCACTGCTTCCACTACGGGCACTGGCCTCTATTGCCCCATCATGCTCCTCCCTGTGCACTGGCCTCCATACCAGCTCTTCAATCCACTTTAAAACCTTCCCTGTGTTAACTCATTCCTCTTCTCCAGGTTTTTCAAATTTTGCTCATAATACATCTTCTCAAGGTTTATCTACCCCCACAACCTTATTTAAAACCACAGCACACTTACCTTCAGAATTTCCTATCCTGCCACCTACTATAGCTTCTTTCTCCATGTCCCAGTTTAACGAACTACAGATAGCCCTTATTGAATATGAATAGTGTTACCGGCCTACAAAGACTCTAAGTTGTATGAGGGTAGAGACTCATTTTTGTTGTTGTTCAGTGCTCTTGCTCTCTCTTCCTCACACTGACAGTACTACACGAGTCACAGATACTCTTAAGGCTGGCCTGGAATTCATAGAGATTGTCCTGTCACTTTCTCCTGAGCAGTGAGATTAAAAACATGCCTGACTAGGACCACTGAAGAATTCTGAGTCCCTTTGAAGTGGCTATTTGGGGACACTCTTCTAGAATGCGGAAGAAGGCAGCAATAACATCCTGGCACTAGCAGCTGCAGGAGCCTCTGAGATGTGAGAGGGAGGATAGCTCACTTCACAGTGGGTACACAGCAGTCTCTAAGATACTGAGGGCTTCCCACCCCTCCTCTTGCCATTAGTACCTGTCAGTGAGCTATATGAGAGATGAAGGAGATTCCAGGTACAGTCTTTACTGGGTAATGGTTTATATTTCTCACACAGCCCTAAAGAATATGAAAACAGTGAGCTGGAAAAGAAAACACTATTTTTGAGTCTTCTCTGATCTTCAAAATTGCTAGTAGCTCCAGCATTAAATGGAGTCACTTAAGTTTCTCCTTCCTTCACCTTGTTCTAATTTCTTTCTCTTTCTTCTCCAAAAAAAAAAGAAGAGAAAAATCCTTAGTGCTTTATGCCTAATTAAAATCTGTCCATAAAGTATTTGCTGAAATGTCCGTGCTTTTGTTTGTAATTCCTGTCTGTGTATATTCATATGTTGAGAAATCTCAAGGCCATTTAATCATGACAGTTCTAATCAACAGAAGGGATTTATCAGGAAAATGTTCATTTAGAAATACGAGAAAATCCCAAATGGGGTTTATGTGTGTATGATGGGAGATTATCGGGATACAAAGTGGGGCCCACTGAGGTGCCTTTGTTGGCCTTCAGATAGCAGCAGAAAAGCATGAGGTTGGCTGAGAAAAGATGTCGCCTTCCATTCTTGTCACTGGTTAAGTCATCTGGACACATTCATTGTCTTGAAGCATTTCAACTAAATTCCATGGATTTGTCTGTAAGAATGAGAGATTAAGGTGAGCCTCTAACAACTTATTTACCCTCTCAAGTGAAAAAACCAACCCGACCACCATCCACCAGGAAGCATAAATCCCCCGGATGATGTTCTTGTTTTCAAAACCTGAGTTTCATTTCTCAGAACAGTGAGTGCAGATAACAAGGCCCTGCACTGAGGAGTCTGTGCTCATGGATTAGCATGAAGAAATGAAAGCATTGAATCTGCCTTGCCAAATCTTCGGTGCAGGGGTCAGGTGAAGTGTCTCAAATAAGGCTTTAAGCGAAACTCTCTCGACTAAGTATATCCTAAACCAAATATCAGTTATTGATATTGGTCCATTGCAAAGTAAAGACTTTTATTCATGAGTATGGTAATTTTAAAAGGCAAAATTTGTGAAATAAAAATAGCATTTCTCAGGACCAGAACCACGGCTCAGCAGTTAAGTTATTACTCTTCCAGAGGATCTGAGTTCAACTTCCACCTGTAACTCCAACACCAACTCTGGCCTCTAATGGTACTTGTACTTTCACAAACCTTCTTACCCCCTGCAGCACACACATATACACAATTTAAAATAAGATACCTTTAAGTAGAATTTCTCATTGGTGAATAAAATAGGACTTTTGCTACTGATGAATAAATTTTTGAAAGCAAATTCAAAATTGGATTCAAAAGCGCTTTAGATGTTCCAGTTCTATCATTAAAACCAGCTTATACAAAATTAGTCAACAATTTGTGAGCCTATTAAACATTTCAAGAGTTAAACATATATTTTAATTGCAAGGATTAAAGGGGGAAATTATACACAACAAATAAAGAGAACACATAGATTTTTAATTCATTGGCTGAGAAAAGCCAGAGATAAAAGCAACAAAACAAAAACATCTTCCTAATGCTTAGAAAATTTACAAAATAAATAAGATAAAATTAAGATGAGTATTGAAGATGTTTTTAAATTTGAAAATGTATAAACAAAGTGAAACATACAAAACATTGATTTTCCTAAGCACTTGGGAGATGTAGACAAGACAGTCAGTGACTAAAAGTCATCCTTGACTGCATGTTGAGTTCTAGGCTAGCCTGGATTCAAACAATATTTTATCTCAAAAACTTGAAGACAGGCAGACAGATAGATATAGATGACAGATAGATGAATGATAGATAGAAAATATATTTTAACCAAAAGTGGGAAGCACATGAGAGCCCAAGTTGTCATGCATCGTAGGCTGAATAAAGTCTTCCCACAAAATTTGGAATGTCTATTTATCAAAAACACCATTGAAAAAATAAAATATATGAGAAAAATATATATGTACATATTGTTTACATGTACATATGTAAACAAAAGACTTCTATTCAGAATATATAAGCATTTCTACTGACAAATAACAAAGTAGTTTATAATTCAATATAAAATTGAGAAAAAGACCTGAAAAGAAATTTTAGAGAAAAACTATAAAGATTGGCAACAAAGAACAGAAAGGCATTTAACATCATTGTTGATCAGGAGATAACAATTAAATCACAAGTCCATGCCAGTGCTCCTCTATCCACAGAATTAAACCATCCACATCAAGAGTAAAGGAGATAGAATAACTGGAATACTCTTCCATTGCTGGTGGGAGTTTAAGCATTCAACTTCATTGAAAAGTTGTTTGCTACTACCTATTGAAGTTAGACATATGCCCAATTGATACCTCTAGTTATATACCCAAGAAAGATGAATGCATATGTTTACCGTGTGACATAGACTAGTGTGCTCACAGCAATCTCGTTGAGAATAGTCACAAATGGAAAACAATAGACTGTCCTTCAACAGTAAATAAATTGTAGAATGTGCCTGTCATGGAAAACTACGCAGGATGGGAATAATAATCTAGAAACCATGAAGGATTCCCAAGCCATCAGTCAGAGTGCTGTTTCCCTGTGTGTGTCCCAACTTGGAAGAGGAGGAGCAATGAGGGTGCTGAAAAGGCATGGTCACGCTGGCACTGTGACTGTCTCTTACATAGTCCCTGATCCTTTGAAGACTGATGTCAGAGCACACTGTTCTCCTGCTCAAACACATAAGTGGCTCTGGGCTCACTGAGGGTCAAAGTTGAACCATGGTGACTGGCCTTTGTGCACATACTGCTATTCTTATTTGTTTGTTTCTTGTTTTGCTTTGATGGCTGCCATTAAAGTTCACCTACTCAAGGCACTGCCCTGAGTAATCTCTTTGTCTGGGCTGTGCCTGCCTCTCTCTCAAATATATAACTTACTCCCCTGTTCTTCAAGGCTGTTTGAATGCCTTATTCTCACTTTGGCTCCACCGTAATTTCAAGGTTTTTAAAGCTGTAAAGCCCTATTAACAACTCCTCTCTCCCTCTCTCCTTCTCTCCCTCTCTCCCTCTCTCCTCCTTTTCCCCTTTCCCTCTCTCCCCCTCTCCTCCTTCTTCCTCTCTCTACCTTTTCCCTCTCCCTCTCCCTCACCGTCTCCCTCTCCCTCTCTCCCTCTCCTCTGACTCTGTGTGTGCATGCAGTTGCTTGCACATGCACAAATGCACTTTTATTGGAAACAATTACATTCAGACTGAATATCCTGAGGTAAGAAAAAACAGGGTTTCTGTGAATCATCAAGAAACAGCAAAATATGCAGACAATGAAAAAAAACCTGTTTAGCTGGGTTGCTTTTTAGTATAGAAAATTCTCTCACATTCTTACATTCCTACTCTTTTAGTCTTAAGCAAATATTTAGAATGTCCTGAGATGTTTAAAATGTGGCCTTTGGGGAAGCTTGGAAACCAGCAGGATGTGGGAAAGTATGACAACATCCCTAACAGTGTCAGAGTGTGTGTGTGTGTGTGTGTGTGTGTGTGTGTGTGTACATGTGTATGCCTGTTCATGCAGGAGGGAAGGCAAAAATTGAAAGTAATGATAGGGTAGGTGAAATGGGCCAAATAAAAGGAGAACTCAAGAAGCTTTCTTTCACTTGCCCTTACATCGACCCCAAGTGAGATTTTTTTGTTTTCCTTTGGACTAAAGAAATGGCCTTGGCTAGGTAAGAATGAAGACCGAATGGAAGCAGAAGCACAGGAGTGAATCAGAACTCATAGTCTAGGCTTGAAGGTTGAAATTCCTTAGGGCAGCTATGGGTAGTGGTGGTGAGTTTATAGAAGAGGACCTTGCTATCCCACTCTAGCTAAGTCCCTGAAAGTTCATTTGGGAAATGAGTATTGCACGCTATGTCAGTGGTTCTGTTTAATGGACTAGACATGCTGTAAAATCATCTGTAAAGCACGACCTACTTGGTGTACTTTCCAACTCCTGTCACCAATTAGCTAACACAACATTTGATTGACACTTATGGGTTTTAGGGACAACATGAATACGCTTGCTTTCACTAACTTCTTGAGTGACATGAAACATTAGCAGAAAGTGGTATGAGTAGTCCTGCCAACTGTATCACATGACCTGACAGTTCTAGAATGATCACTAGTGGGAAAAGATGCTAGAGGGAGTATAGGACCAACTTCAAAAGGAAAACCCTAGTATTGTGATTTTCTAGGGTGGTTAGAGTCAGACCATACCACCTGCAGTAGAGGACTGCTGTACAGCATTCCCAAAGCAGGTCTCTATGTAGTACACATCCAGGAAGAGACAAGGCACAGTGCCTAAGAACTTTGTCCGGGTAACTGTACACAACTAAATTTCTGGTCTACAAGGAAGGTATTGAAGAGTTACATGTGTTGTTGTCCAGTGGCAAATATGGCTTCCAGTTGCTACCTTATAGAATATTCCTGGGAAGATCTGTCATGCCTTATGCCCAGCTATCAGCCTGCCACCCACCTATCCTCCTTCCATATCATGACTAGATGTGCAGGCCTTGGTGCTAAGTTGGCCTGTCCCAGAGGACTGGAGTGCAGAGAAGAAGTGCTGAGTTGGGGACCACAGCTGTGAGTTCTTCATAGGCTACATGTTAGCAAAACACAGCATCTTTGCAACATCCTTCATCCAGGTTTTCCAACCCTCAGTCCGCTTCACAGTGTTGCCCATGTGATCTGTCTTCTAAGGATGAAAATTTAGTCTGATAGTGCCACACTTCCATTTCAAAAGCTGTTGTTATGTATTAAATTGTGCAGTTGGTTTTGTAAGTAAAATAAGAAAAATTCATTTAAAAATACTTCTCAAATTCAGCAATGGTATATATGTATATGCGGTGGTTTGAATGAAAATGCCCCCCATAAGCTAGTAGGGAGTGGCACTATTAGGAAGTGTAGCTTTGTTGGAAGAAGTGTGTCACTGTGGGTGGAATTTTAGGTTTTTAATTTTTAAGCCAGGTCCAATCTCTCTGTCTTCCTGCTGCCTGATGATTTGGGTATAGAACTCTCAGTTCCTTCTTTGGTACCATGTCTGTCTGCATGTCACCACACTTCTTCCATGTTGATAATAGACCAAACCTCTGAATATGTAAGCCAGCCCCAATTAAGTATTTTCCCTTATAAGATTTGCCATGGTCATGGTGTCTTTTCACAGCAATAGGACATTAACTAAGACAGTATGTATATTGGTATTCACATGGACACACACATACACACACACACACACACACACACACTACACACACACACACACGCACACAATCTAAAAATGGGCTTATGCACAAATCGCAAATGAATAAAGATTTTATATGGAAAAAACTCACAAGTTTTCATATATGTGTGTGCAACTAAAATAAATTTAACTCCAAAATTTGAAACACTTGACTCTAAGTGGCAAAATGAATACAAATAAAAATTGTAAAGTCGTGGGTGATACAGAACTAACAGGCGTTTTATAATGAAGAAGAAACTTAAGAAAAGAATGTCAGAATCTGTTTTTGCTTTCTCATTCATCAAATTTTGTGTGTGTGTGTGTGCTTGTATGCATGTGTTTGAGACACAATGTCATTATGTAGACTAGTCTGGCCTTGAGTATATACAGCTTTACAGCCTCTGTCTTATTGGTGTCAAGATTAAAGATTTGCACTACAACATCCACTGGAAGAACTTTTAACCAAAAATACAACAGAGTTTCCAAGTATAAAAGTTCAAGTGAATACAAGAGAAAGCTGTTTAAAAACCAAACCAAACCAAACCAGAACTTACTCTTTTTGCAGCTGTCACCCCCCAGTTCTGAGTCACCCCTGGATTAACATTATAATTCTTGTTTTCCAATGTGTTATGCTTTGTAAATGTATGGGTTTTCTTTGAATGCCTGTAGAGTTATTTTTTTACTCCAATTTAATTTTCTAACTCTGCTGAAGAGGTAAGTAACAGGAGGACTCAAATGCCTCCCAGGAATTTTATATTTAAGTTGGGTGTTCTTTTCTTATCAGGCTTTTCCACATCAGGTCTGATTCTGCTCCACTGTGACTGGTGCCATGTCTGATCGCCATGCCTTGGACTCAGACCTTAAACACAGTGGGTTCTTGGTACCAGCAGCAGAACCCTCAGAACCCTTCCCCAATCCCCATGAAATTTTTTGATTGTACTGAGATTCCTCCCCAAACTGTCTACATTCAAGAAGGCCTATTCCTGAGACTGAGTCTAGAGGTGGGGCAGAGGCACCTTGGTTTTCTTTGAAATTTGATAAAAGCTATATATTCCTCAAAACAACAAGAAACACACTCTCCCCCAAATAGTTTTATTGTGGAAATAACTTTACTTGTTGTTTCAGGAAACACAGAAAGGCAGCCATGCCATCTACAGTCATTAGAATGCCTGGGTGCTTTCCCTCAGTGTGAGTCCAGACTGGCTACTGTAGGGCAGTGTCCCCAAACTGATGACTCACTACTCAGTCAACTAGAAAGGCACATGGGAAGAGAAAGAGTTCCACAGGAAGTTCCTTTTCTCCTCAAGGTACCACATTAGTCTTCAGAAGGGGGGGAGCTGGCCTCTCTCTGCAGAACAACAACATTTAGGGCCTCTCCCCTACTATATAGCTGTGTCTACTCTTGGAGAAGTCATGGCATCTTTGTCAATGCCATGCGTGTACACTTTCTTCAAGGGCTTGAGGGATCTAGACAATAGAAGACCTGCCCAGCTTGGTTCCACCATCCTTGGTTCAAGTAGCTAGTCAAGGGCACAGCCTGGATCTCAAAGGTAGATACCTATGTTAGGCTGGATAGCTTTTTCTGTCTCCAAAGGCTGGTACTAGGGTGTGTTTGGGGACACAAATCTGCCCTTGAGACACAAAGTTTCAACTCAAGTAATCATCATGGGTCCTTTGTGAGGAAAGGTAGCAGGAGGAAAAATATTAGCAACCGCAATTGTGGTGACCTGCCTCATAATTCCCAGTCCAGCGTCTGCAGGACCAAAAGTGCCATTTCCCCCTCCATCAGTGAGTCTCATGTGACACTTCTCCTGTGGTTCTAAATTCAAGAGTGATGATGTGGGGATGCGGAAAAGATGACACTCGCTCTTCTTTAAGTTCCTTGTAAGACTTTCACAGACCTGAATGATTAATGCCAATCGCCCACCTAGTAAACCATGTCAGTAGTACCACATGAAGAAACAAAATAGGTACCAGGTACAAGGAAATAATCTTCAAAATCTGAAAGTATTATTTAGACAATGAGACAAAGTGTTTGAAGCTAGGACTGCCCGAGAAAACCACTCCAGGTGAAGTTTCAGTCTTATTTAACAAGTCCTAATCTCACCCTCTACATCAGTTTAATGTAATTACAGTGGATTAGTTAGCATTCTTCAGACTCATTTTTCTGTGTAAAATGAGAAGTTCAAGCCCTGGTTCTCTGAAAGCCCTCCCTGGATGAACATTCTCTAAGTGTCCTCTCTCACCCCAGTCGACAGAGATCTGAAGCTTTTCCTGTGCTGTCCGCCGTGGAATTACTGCCCAACCCTCAACCATTCTATTTTCTACTCACAATTTAGGTATTTTCCATAATACTAGGCTTCACCGTAGTTTCTTGTCAGAGGCTCTGAGGCAGTCATCTGTAGCCTTCTATTTGCTACCAGTCTCCCATCAGAAGTGCAAGATGTTTATTCATGCAAAAACCACCTTAGGTGGCTGTAGGCTTCTCAGTGGTAGCACACTTGTCTGTCTGGTTTCAGCCCCCTGGTACACTGAGCAGTTCCTCTTCCCAGCACTGGACAGCATCCCTGCTCTCACGAACTGCATTCTTGGGGGGCAACAGAGGAACCGTGAATATGTACAGCTCGCACATTGGGTTTGAGATGCAAGTAAAGAACTTGCCTAGCATAAGAGTCTGGATTTGCTCCCTGGCACCACAAAAACTACATTATCCTAATGGAAACACAACACAGACTGGGAGAGATTATCTGTAGTGTACCCAGAAAAGGAATCACAGTCAGATTCCCTAAGGAGTTCCTATAAACAAGTAAGGGAAGAAATGAAGTGAACAAGAAGAGATGAGCAGGCACTTCACGTAAGAGGCCGGTCAAATGATCAAGAACAGTATGGAAAGATGTGAACCCATCAAGCAAATGCAAATTCGAGTTCTAATAAAGCATTGCTGCAGGCAGGATAAAGTTTGAGAGGGTCAAATAATTCCTGGAGATCGTGAAGATGTAAGATAAAGGCAAAGATTAAAACTACTGATGGTGATGTCTACTGACCTGGAAGACAGGTTAGCAGAGCCATCTAAATGAAATATGCATCTTCCTTGTGGCCACTGTGCTGACTACAGTCACTTGGGAAGAGGAAACCTCAATCGAGAAAACAGCCCCACCAGCTTGGCTTGTGGCAAGCCTGTGGTACAGTTTCTTTATCAATGATTGACGTGGGAGGGGCCAGATTTCTATGGGTGGTGCCATTCCAGGGCTGATGGTTCTTGGTATAAGAAAGCAGCCTGAGAAAGCCATGAGGAGCAAGGCAGTGTGCAGCAGTCCTCCATGGCCTCTGCTTCAGTTCCTGCCTCCAGGTTCCTTTCCTGACTTCCCTGGAAGGTTGACTACAAGCTGTAAGATGAAATAAAATCTTCCTCCTCAGGTCACTTTTGGTCATGGAGTTTTAGCACAGCGACAGAAACCCAAACTAAGACAACCATTGATGCTATTATTGGAACAAATGAGCCTTTAAGTCCAAAAAAGGCTTAAAATAGACAACCCGGGATGCTTTACTTCTGACAGCTAAAGAAGTGGAGAGGCAAGTTAAATGTATATTAATGATACAAAGGATGAATCATGGCATACTTACGAATGGAACGCCACATAGCAATGAAAAAGCATAAATGCCTTTTGGAAAGGCTTGAATCCCACACTCACTGTATTGAGTGGGACTGAAGAGCATAGATAAGGATGCTATATGCTTCAGATTACATGAAGCTCACTGAGCAGCACAGTCGGTCCACAATGGTGGAGCACAGAGGAGCTACAGGCAAGAGCTGGCAGGGCCAATTGCTACCTTCTGGGCTACAGGTTCTACATCTCAGGTTGTGTAACAAGAAGAATCAAGATGAAAACAAATAAATGAGGTCTACATTAGATAGATGGCTACAGTTAAGCATAAAGGAAGGTTGTAGATGTCTAGTGCTGTATATATTTAGTGTCTTCCCTACCCTTTCACTTAAGTCTGAATCACTTTCAAACTAGACTATACATTCCTCCAGTCTCTGGTTTGGGTGTTGATGAGTTTTGACATTAGGAACACAACAAGTACCACTTCGATGCAATTATAGCGCAGGGCTATAGTTTCAGAGCATGTGCTGCAGAACATGAACAGAGCTAAGCTGGGGAAAAACTGTTGCACCAGGCCTGCAATACTTGCACACTACTTGGAAATTGTGTTCTTTTAACTAACACATCATAGTCAAAGCTGTGTATTATTTTAATCAACTTCAGCAGGCAGAGCTGCCGCCACATCATAGCAGGTGCGGATTCCCAACCACACAGAGAATTACTTCCAGGTTTCCAGAAGGTGTGGCACAGCTATGACAGGAGTACAGCCAGCCCAGCTGTTCCTCAGCCCGGCCCTGCCACATCCAGGCCTTGTCAGGAGGAAAGGTTTGAAGACAAAGATGTGGGGCCAAGTATGATCTCTAGGACTGGACCCAGGCCCCGGGGAGTGGGCACCTCCCAGAGGCAATGCTTTTCCTGACATTCCTCTAAAGGACTGGCAAGAATCAAGCATCCCTGCCCTTCAGCAGAGTCAGCAAACAGCACCACAGCTTCGCTTGGCACTTCCTTTTGACAACATCTTGCAGTTTACACAGCTGGCCCTCTATTATAAAAGTTGTGGGTGACCTTAGTACATAATAATGCCTTCAGCTTTAGAGAAGCTGACGGCCATTTTTGCCTGCTGACCACAAGACTTCCTGAAGGGAGATGATCCTCCGACATTAAAACTGAATGACAAGATGTCTTGATTTGCTCAGTGAGGTAACTATGGGGGAGCAGATGCTAGAACAGTCGTTTCAGAAGATCTAGCTCTTTGTTTAATAGGACATAGAACACAGCATAGAACACAGAACAACACTACTTTTGGAATTTATGTTTTTTAATAAAGTTCTTTAAAATGTGTTTTTATAAACCCACTTTAAAATTTCTTAATAAATATTAGGAAAATAGAACATACTAATACCAATATTTGCATATAGAAAAGATAGAAGAAATTGGAAAAATATGTAAAGAGCTGAATATATTCATATATACACATATATATTCAGCTCTTTCACACACACATATATGAAAGATAGCATAATTTTTAGGAAGTACAAGATAGGCTTACTTCAATAAACTATTGTGTGATAATGTTTTTACAGGCTTTAAAAAATTACTTTCAGTGGTTCTAGCATCCTTAGGAGCTAGTTTTTTTTGGGGGGGGCAAACAAGTATTCAGCAGAGAAGATTGTAACAGACTAAAACATCAGAGATTTTTCCTTGGGGAAGCACCTCAGCACTGACCAGGAAAGAAACACAGAGAAAGGGAACCGAGGACAACAAATGAAGGGTTCCAGCTTCTTCTTCACTCCCACAGCCCCTTTTGGGGAGGATGTCCAAATGAAATGCATCAGGAGGCTAATGGTCAATGAGTGGGTGAGCAAGTTCGCGATGGAAAGAAGAAATAATGGTGAGAAGAGTCTCAAAAGATTATTAAGCAAACTCAAACAGGCCTCAGGTTTTACCAACTACTCCTGGTCACACATGTCTGCAAGCCATGAGTTACAGGGTCAGAGCCCCCAACTTCTGACTTCTTCAGGTCACTGGCATCTCACTGCAGTCTCCACTTAATTTTAAAGGAAAGAACTAAATGGGAAGGCATCCTGTTATTTGACTTCCTGTTATTTGCAAGTCTAGAAAGAAAGAGTTGCTCCTGGTGCTGATGAATCAGGCTAACAGAAAAGAAAGTTTAATCAGAGATGAAAACAGCTCACCAGGCCCTGTACTGTGCCCTCCCCCCCTCAGTCCTATGCTCAAGCCCTCATTCCCAGACTGCAGTTGGGCTCTGAATACTCATCAAAGACCCACGTGTAGAAGGCTTGGTTCTCACCCTAGAACCTTTAAGAAGGATGACCTAATGGAAGAAAGGAAGTTGGTTCACAGGGGTGTGTCCTTGAAAGGTTATTGGGACCTCAGCCCCTCCCTGACTCTCTTACTGTGAGGTGAGCAATTTCCTCAGCCACATGCTCCATATACAATGATACTGTAAGACCAAACCCAACCATGCCAAAGAACCACTGACTGTCTTCTGGACAGAGAACTAAGGTAAATCTTCCTTCCTTAAAGTTGATGAGCTGGCTACTTATCCTAAAGTAACCTTAGAATATGACCGTGTTCAGCAGTATAATTTTAGAAACAGTGATAAAGATAATTTAAGGTCTGAGAGGTCAGAGGCTGTCCTCTGAGTAGACTGCATGAAAAGAGATCAGGGCAGCCACAGCAGGAAGACCATGTGGAGACAACAAAGAGGGAAACGTCAGAGGAGTCAGTCCTGCAGACATCTTCACCTATTAAACTGAACAATGAGCTGAGACTCGGGTCTTCAGGGGCAACAGTCCCTAATGCAGTGTGGCCGATGGGTTTCAGGTCATGCGGCATTGCAAACTACAGCCAATGGCTGGCAGAAAGGTTACTCAACACTTGGCCTGAGATAGAGCCTAGCTTCAGGAAAAGGAAGCCATAGTGATTATCTCAGTGTCTTCCCATGGCAGAAGAAAAGGTGTGAGTGAATGTGCCTCAGAGTGAACCATACCAAACAAGCAATAAACTGGCTTGTTACCTTTTTATGTCCAGGTACTTTTGAAAACTGTCTTGATAGACTAAATAGGAATGGGAAATAGTTCGGATGGAGAGGGGGTGGCAGGAAGGAGAGATGGGTGGGACCTGTCTGTCACAAGCACATGCATCCCCTGCCCAATGGAGCAATTATAACCATAATCCCATACATTCACAAAGGCACATCTCTCCCTCTCTTGCTGCTCCCTCTCTTATCCTTGCTCCTCCTCACCAGCCTCATTGTTTGCTTCCACATTCAAACACACTCTCTCTATGTGTAGGGCAGTGGATGCTTATATTCATGTTCATGTGTGTGTGCATGTAGAAGCCGGAGATCAACATCGGATGTCTTTCTCCATCACTCTTTACCTTCTTTGTGGAGACAGGCTCTCTTATGGCATCTGGACCTCATCAACTAGGCTGGGCTGACTGGTCAGTGAGTTCTGACAGTGAGTCCTGTGCCAGGGCTGGGGCTACAGATACAAACTGTTGCACCTAGTTTTCAACATGCATGCTGGGGACTTAAATGTAGGACCTCATGCTTGAGTCGCGAGCAGCTTGCTAAGACATCCCCTCATCACCTGACGCATGCTCTAAATACTCGAGACCTGGCAATCATGACAGCATAGTTTACTATGCAAAGAGAAATGGGAAAGCCACTAGAATTCAAATAGTTAAGCTGTTCTTAAGGACATTGGACTTAAGGAAATGCCTTCCTTATACATAAAAGCAGGAAGATTAATTATTGATAGAAATCTGTCAGGCAAACTTCTAAAATCCCATGTATTTAGCACATGTAAGAGAAAAATCACCCAGTTTCCACTGGAGGACAATTTTTGAAATAGCATGACTTTGATTATATATTAAATTTTTTAAAGAAAAAACTATGTATGAAATAGTGAGTCACCTCAAGAAGTGCCATATTTGTCTACAGATGGCTTGATTAGAACAATTGTGGGGAATTTGAAAATAAAATCAAGCTTCAACTTACTGTTTTATTATAAATTATAATTATCTTATTGAGGCACAGTGACTTTGCACATAATTTCATATCTTAGATTTATAGATTATTTTGTAGGTTCAAATAAGGCCAAGCCAAAATAAAACTGAAGCCAGCAATAAAAATGCAAAAGTTTTGATTCCTTGTTCCTTATACTGATAAAATAATTAATTCATTCAAAAGGCCTGGTTTGAACTTCCTTGTTAGACAACTTTGTCTCCATTTTAACTAACATTAAAAACTTCAGCTACATTATTTAAATGAAGGTATAACCAGTGGCAGATGGTTCAGGTAAATTGTTGTACATTCAGATTTTTTCCCATGGCCTTGGCAATGTATTCTTTAGCCAACAGTCAGTGTTTTTTAAAGGTAAGCAGAGGGCAAACAGAATCTTAAGGAAAGTAGACCGATAGCTACAGTGCCTGTGTAACATTTGTGAATGATTTGCTCACTTTCAAGAGGGCAAGAGAAAATGCTGAACATTTGAAATCTGGTGAGAGGTAAATGAGAGCGCCTAGAGCAAGGCTTCTGTGCCAAGGGTTAGGAAAGACGTGAGCAGCCAGCTGCTTCAAGTCAAGCATTTATAATCAAAAATATGTAGAAGGAAAACACTCCGTAAATAACAGAATTAAGCGTGAGCAACACATATGTGAATATTTTGTAAGCCAACGTCAATAAAATATTCATTAAGTGAGTTCACAGACCAAAACTGAGCCTTGGTTTTGCAACCTGTCTATGGTTCAGCTCTTTTCACAGTCAAGGCAATATAGTACCATTTGCAAATATAGGAGGATCAAACTTTAGGCTGTCTATGAAATGTTGTCTGGACTTTGCAAGGATACCACAACACAGAAAATACTTAGGCAAACCACAAACTTGAAGCTTATGGCCCTTGTGAATTTATGTTTTTGTTTTGCTTTACTTTTGAAAATAAATTGTGAAAACCAAAATCCCACATGAAAGATAAAGATTAGTGGTTCCCTAAAACTGTTTTTAAAAAGTCATTATCTCTTCAATAAAATGCTTGAAATCGTTAAAACTGTTGTATTCCTAGATGACTTTTTTATTGAACCACAATAAAAATAGCAGCAAATGAACTGTGTTAATTGCCCTAGTTTGATGTGAAATTTAAGAGTTCGGTAAAATTTATTTTCAGGAATTATTAGAACTCTTAGCATCAGATGTTGGATTGAAGTAAAAATTCTATGGTGGCTACATTTTTTCCTTAGCTAACATGATTAACTCATAAGAGGTATTTTTCTCGGTACTTTCATAACCTTCCCTCCCTCCTTGCCTCCCTGGCTCCCTCGCTCCCTCCCTCCCTCCCTCCTTTCTTCCACTCCCTCCATCCTGTATTTCCTCCCTCCCTCCTGTTCTCCTTCCCTCTTGTCCTCTCTCCCTCCATCTTCCCTCTCTCCTGTCCTCCCTCCCTCCTGTCCTCCTTCCCTCTTGTCCCCTGTTCCTCCTGCTCTCCCTCCCTCCTGTCCTCTCTCTCTCCCCTCCTCTGCCCCCACATTTCATACATAGTCAGGGACTGCTTGCTGAGGAACTAAATTTATAGATATGTCATTGAGTGATCTTGTCCTTACATCACAGACTCCATTAAACTTAGGTGGCAGTGATTTCTCTGGATGGCATAAACTTTGGAGGTCACCTTTGCATTTGTACACTGTTCTTAATCAAGACACTCTTATATAGTATATATAGTAAGAATACCCGCAGTTCCACAATTAGGAAATCTATATGACCTTCTGGGTAAAGGCATAATATGCTAATATCTTGCAGTTACCACAGTCTACCCATTAGAGAGAACTCCTGGGCAAGATGTCAGCCCCCAGCAAGGGCCCCTCAGAAGAGTGACTGTTTGGCTCACATGATGGTTGATACTACGGGGAGTCACTCTTTTCATGGGAGATAAACAAGTATTCTTAAACATGGATTGGATTCTGTCACTGCTAAAACTCAAACCAAGACTGTGACATTTTGAAGTCACTTATACTTCAGGAAAAGAACACAGGAATCAAGATGCTATATCTAATTTTTGAAAGTGTTCCAGTGAGTGGTGTTGAAGTGTCTATATAACAGAACTAAGCTATGCAGAGGCAAGTCTGATAATTCCCAATTCCTATAAAACTCAGCACCTGCAGCCAAGGTAATAAATTGGTCTAATTGCTCTGTGTGCATGCTTCTGTGGGCCCGCAGAGCTACACTAACCCTATTGTCATTATGTGGGTCTCAGCCAGGGTTATTTTTGTTGGCGGCCTTACACAAATCATTGTATTATGAGTCTTTGCACTCAAATCACTCAGCTTATATTCTGATACTGCAAAAACTGGAAGGGCTCTATGAATTGTTTAATTAAATATTTATGTTTATAATTTCTATTTATATCTAGCTGAACAGTTACAGCACCATGTTAAATATTCATAGCAAAACATATCATTCCTTTTCTAATTACAATACTTGAGTTTGCTAGGATTTAGAGGTTATAGTCACCCACAAAGAAAATTCATCAGCATTTTTAATGTTTCAAGCCAATTTCTGATATTCTGTGAATTATCTCTGGAGTTAAAATTAATCAACAGAATACCAACTTACTACATAGTACCTTGATTGCCTAAAAGATTTTAGGTACCTTCAAAATGGATTCAACTTTTGTATTTAAACTTTATTGCTGGTTTAAGAGGTAAATATTTCACCACCCACTCTTTTCTTTTACCACAGGAAAACCAATTGTCCCAGTCAGTCTCCACCAATTATTGGTGGCTGATTAAATTTCCAAGATCCATAAAAGAAAAACAAAACAAAAAAAAAAAAACACCTACCAGATACCTAACCTACATCTTTAAGCAACCTTGCCTTTTCTAATAAGGCAAACTGAAGTGGATAGGAAATACATTGATTACAATTCAACCACACAACTCCAGAAGCATAAGTAATAAAAGCCACACACAAAAAATAAAATCAAATGGGATCATATCAAACTATAAGGGAACTATTAACAGAGTGAAGAATCATCCCACAGTTTAGAAAAAAAATATTTGTAAAGTGTATTCCTGTAAAGGGGATGGGATCTAAAATACATGAATGACATAAATAATTCAATCGTAAGAAAAAATAACCCAATTTTAAAAATAGGCAAAGGACCTGAGCAGCCAGCAGACATACATGTAACAAAACAATCAACATCATTAATAATAGGTAGATGCAAATTAAAATCACAAGGAAATACTTTATATTTGTTAGAGAGGCTTACCAAAAGATGAAAGATTGGACCAGGTGTGGTGGCGCATGCCTTCAGTCCCAGCACTAGGGAGACAAAGGAAGGTGAAACTCTGTGAGTTCCAGGCCAGCCTGGTCTACAGTACAAGTTTCAAGACAGCCAGGGCTACACAGTGAGATCCTGTCTCAAACACACAAAATGTCAAAGGATGTAAAGAGAGGAGAATAGTTAGACAACTGTCAGTGGTAATGCAAATTAATAAAGCCATTTGGGGAAGACAATATGGAAGTTATCTCAAAAATTAAAAGTGGAATTGCCACATAATCCAGCTAACCCACTACTGAAAATATAAACAAAGGAAATTAAATCAGAATGTCAAAACAATAGTTGTACTCTTACAATCACTCCAGTACACTTCACAATAGTCAAGAAGCGCAATCAGTGTCAGTGTGAAATGGATAAAGAAAACAGGGTCATATACAAAAAATCCTATCCAACTATCAAAAAGAAGGAATTCCTATCAGTTTGATACTATGGATTAACCATGATTGCAATATGCTAAATGAAATAAGCCAGACATAAAAACCCGATGATCCCGTATGTATGTGGCACCTAACAGTTCAGTTTCACATGTGTACAGGAAGATGTTGGGTAATTGAGAAGGGGGTTGATGTGATGTTTGTCAAATGAACAAAACTGTGTGAAATAGAAAGAATTAATGGAAGAGACAAGATATGTATGCAATATGGTAATAATGCATGGCAGTCTTGAAAAGTTCTAATTATCTCAAACAGTGCTACATGTTGCTATGTACTATTGTATATTATGAATGCATATAATTTTATTGAAAATCTACAATAAATACTGTTTAAAAGAACATGCAACTATTTTGTTCATGAGAGGACCACTACACATCAGTATCAAAATACTCCAAAGATTACAGAAAGCTCCTTTCAGACCAAGGCAGAGTGCCCTGGGTCAGCTTTGTAGGAGGGAGCAGCTGTGACATAGGACAGAACAACCTCAAAGACATGGTACCCCTAAATTAAAGGATATGGCTGTGGTTGCAGGGCTGGAGATTCTGGACATAGGGTTTCCTTCACATTATAAACCCTTCTAGGAGGACATGAACATGCTCCAATGAAAAATAGCCTTGTTTTCACCAATAGAGCCAGAGCCTCGCCAAACTCAACTGTGGGGATGACTCCTCTGCATACACCTCAGCTCTGTCAGACAGACAACACACTCTCTATGATGGTGTCCAACAGTGGGCTGCCTGGCCTGTACGGCATGTTGTCCTCCATGCCTAGATTGTTAGGTACTGCTATGGCTTTGTTTTGTAAATGAAAATCTAAAACATGGTATGGTTATTGGTAGTTTGAATGTAATTGGTCTGCATAAGCTCATTGGGAGTGACACTATTAGGAGGTGTGCATTTGTTGGAGTAGGTGTGGCCTTGTTGGAGGAAATGTGTCACTGCAGGCGTGAGCTTTGAGGCCTCTTATTCTCAAGATGTGCCCAGTGTCTCCGTTCACTTCCTGTTGCCTATGGTCAAGATGTACTAACTCTCAGCTCCTTCTCCAGCATCATGTCTCCCTGTATGCCACCATGTCCTGGCCATGATGACAATATACTAAACCTCTAAAACTACCAATTAAAAGTTTTCCTTTATAAAAGTTGTAGTAGTCATGGTGTCTCTTCACAGCAATTGAAACCCTAATGAAGACAGTATGGAACGTTTAGAATCTTAATAGAGCGACTCACTCCCTATACAGTGAGTAGGATCCCAGGCCCGTTTTAACAACCATAAGGCAACACTAAGCAAACAAAAGTGAGCAAAATTCCACCCCTGCCCAATGAGATCCCAGAGATTTTTGGCTTGCTTATTTATTTCTGGGTATAAGATGCATTGAAAGCTACTAGAAAAGTCAGTAAACTATCCAAACACACTGAGGCATGATCACAGAGGATTCAGGAGTGGAACATCCAGATAAATCGGAACTAGAAAGTGCAGGATCAGGAAGACTGGGAGTTGCTGCAGAGGCTGAGAGTCAGGCTGTTCAGACTTGTCTGAGCCATGGACCTTTCAGCCTTCACAGAGGTGTCCTTTCTCCCTGCACGTGCACCTTGGCCTCAATTTGCTGTCAAGTCACAGCCTCCATCGACAGAGCGCAATATGTCACCCAGACTAGTGATTCATCCTGTCATCGAACATTAATGATATGAAGGAATAAATTCATTGTATTAATATTATCTCATGATAATTATCACTTGATTTGATTTTAGGACAATACTTTGGTGTATTTAACCTAGGGAATGGGACAAGACAGAAACAACAGAATTGTTCAGAATATGAGTCAAGGTCTGGGGTCAAAGGGGCAGGGGTCCCTTGGGGTAAAAGGCAGAAGGGTCCCTCTGGGGTCAAAGCTGAAGGTGTAAGCTGAACTGGCTAGAGTAATCTCCCATTGTTGAGGAACATGTACTTCCCCTCCTGAATCTGAAACTCTGAGCTGAAGTAGAACATGCCCATTATTTGTCTTTGATGCTGTGGGAAACTGAATTCTATATGTGCATCTCGTACTAGTTATCCTAAAAATATTGTTGGGTTGTAATTATTTCAGTGAATCTCTATCTACCAAGGGAAAATTATATGGCATCCTCTACTATGCCCAGACAGACTTGGACGACTGAATGCATAAAATGGGCCAGATTTTATACACATCCATACAAAGAGAAGAAAAAACCCTCAGTTCATTTAGTTTGGATACTGAAGCAACTTTAGGATGTTGTAGGAGAAGCAGCATGCTCCTCTGGTACCATGGACACTAAAGGTCATTCTTTAGACACTTAGTTAAGGTTTACAACCCATTGAAAAACCATGGATAAATTTCATGTGGCTTTAAAAAAATCATCCTGGAGCATGCTTTCTTAGAAAGAGACAAATATGGTTTGCTTAGCTATTTTAATTGAAAAATGTCTTGTACAATGTTCAGACTCAAATTTTGGTGAACTGTGGACTTAAGTTATTGGTCTCTACACTCAGACAAAGCAAGCACTTCATCATGGCTCTCTTTTTGTGGTGTAATTTATTTTATTGTGACAGGATTTCACTAAATAACAATGACTGGCCTGCAACTCACTATGTAGACTAGGTTTCCTTCAAATTCAAAAGAGCTGCATTTCTCTGTCTCTTGAGTTCTGGGATTAAAGGCCTAGTGCTTCATCTTTGCTCTTAATACTGTGAATTTGTAGGTTCATTATCTGTCTCAATTTCAGGACCTCCTGGTAGTCACTTACATTTTTAAGATATTCCAAAGTCCCTGTTATGATACCTGCTACATATCAATATCTTTTAAAGTGTTTCCTAAATCTAAGTCTATGGAAACAAAATCTATTTAAAATATATTTCTCAGAAAAATGTATAATCATTGACATCTTCAAAAAATGCAAAATTAAGTAGCTTCTGTCTTTACCAGCATACCATTTGACTAAAATACAAAGGGGACTTGAAATTTGCATGGCAGGTCTGTGAACTCTTCAGATTTTCCTGTTTTGGATATATCTTATTTCACATCTGGCTTTCAGATAATTTTCTTTCACATTTTAGTGCTGTCCCACCAAATACTTTCATAAGCAAATACACTGATAGGCCATGCAGATAGTCTGAAACTGAATGATGGAAGGAAGGAAGAAGACAGAAGCTCAGAACAAAAGGCAGGAGAAAGCATGGCTTGGGAAGTGGGAGAGAAATACAGATATGGGCAGATTCCTGGAGCTCACTGGTCAGCCAGCCTAGAGAAACAGCCAGCTCCAGGTTGAGTAAGAACTCTTTTTAAAAAATTTAGACAGCAAGTGATTGAAGGGCACACTTAACACTGACTTCTGCTCCCCGCACACATGCATGCACATTCAACTTCACATACATGTACACTAGCACCACCATGCACCTAACACATGCACGTACACACACACACACACACACACACACACACACACACACACACAGAGACTAATTTGAAAGTAATGCTAGGTATGGCAACTTTTAATCCTCACATGGTAGGAATGGATGCAGAGTGTCCATCAGCCAAGGCTAGCCTGGGCTAGATGGGGAATTCAAAGATTCCCTGACATTCATAGAAAATCCCTGTTTCAAAACACAAAATGAAAAACACAACAAAAAGTTTATAAGACTACATTACACATAAACTTGTGTAATTTGTTCCATTAAGATTCTCCTAAGGATACAAATAGGAAAAGAAGAAGTCAAACTTTCACTATTTGCAGATGATATGATAGTTTACATAAGTGACCCAAAAAACTCCGCAAGGTTACTCCTAGAGCTAATAAACACCTTCAGCAATGTGGCAGGATACAAGGTAAACTCAAAAAAATCAGTGGCCCTATTATATACAGATGATGAAGTGACTGAGAAAGAAATCAGAGAAACATCACCCTTTACAATAGCCAAAAACAGCATCAAATATCTGGGGATAATGTTAACCAAGGAAATTAAAGACCTGTAT
Organism: Mesocricetus auratus; assembly: GCF_017639785.1. Lineage (NCBI taxonomy): Eukaryota > Metazoa > Chordata > Mammalia > Rodentia > Cricetidae > Mesocricetus > Mesocricetus auratus. The sequence goes on along the minus strand of NW_024429184.1, from coordinate 61,954,644 downwards.
ATCAAGAACTTTGTGTCTTTAAAGAAAGAAATCAAAGAAGATACCAGAAAATGGAAAGATCTCCCATGCTCTTGGATTGGTAGGATCAACATAATAAAAATGGCAATCTTGCCAAAAGCAGTCTACAGATTCAATGCAATCCCTATCAAAATTCCCTCACAATTCTTCAAGGACCTGGAAAGAACATTAATCAACTTTATATGGAAAAACAAAAGGCCCAGGATAGCTAAAACATCCCTATACAATAAAGGAACTTCAGGAGGCATCACCATATCTGACTTAAAGCTCTATTATAGAGCTCTAGTCCTGAAAACAGCTTGGTATTGGCACAAAAATAGGCAGGTAGACCAATGGAACCGAATCGAAAGCTCTAATTTTAACCCACACACCTATGAACACTTGATTTTTGACAAAGAAGCTAAAACTGTACAATGGAAAAAAGAAATCATCTTCAACAAATGGTGCTGGCATAACTGGGTACTGGTATGCAGAAGACTGCAGATAGATCCATGTTTATCGCCTTGTACAAAACTTAAGTCCAAATGGATCAAAGATCTCAACATAAATCCAGCCACACTGAAACTTTTAGAAGAGAAAGTGGGAGATACTCTTCAACGAGTTGGTACAGGAGACCACTTCCTAAACATAACACCAGTGGCACAGGCACTGAGATCGACAATTAACAAATGGGACCTTCTGAAACTAAAAAGTTTCTGTAAGGCAAAGGACACAGTCAAAAAGACAAAAAGGCAGGCCACAGAATGGGAAAAGATATTCACTAACCCTACATTTGACAGAGGGCTAATCTCCAAAATTTACAAAGAACTCAAGAAACAAGTCTCCAAAACACCAAAGGATCCAATTAAAAGGTGGGGTACAGAGCTAAATAGAGAATTCTCAGTAGAGGAGGCTAAAATGGCCAAGAGACACTTAAGAAAGTGCTCAACATCCTTAGCCATCAGGGAAATGCAAATCAAAACAACTCTGAGATACCATCTTACTCCTGTCAGAATGGCTAAAATCAAAAACACCGAAGACAATTTATGCTGGAGAGGATGTGGAGAGAGAGGAACACTCCTCCACTGCTGGTGGGAGTGCCGACTCATACAGCCTCTTTGGAAATCAGTATGGAGATTCCTCAGGAAAATGGGAATTAATATACCACTAGACCCAGCAATTCCACTCTTAGGCATATATCCAAATGAGGCAAGTTCATACAACAAGGGCATCTGCTCCACTATGTTCATAGCAGCATTATTTGTAATAGCCAGAACCTGGAAGCAACCTAGATGCCCCTCAACTGAAGAGTGGATAGAGAAAATGTGGTACATTTACACAATGGAGTATTACTCAGCAGAAAAAAACAATGGAATCTTCAAATTCGCAGGGAAATGGATAGCACTGGAAGAAACCATCCTGAGTGAGGTAACCCAGTCGCAAAAAGACAAACATGGTATGTACTCACTCATATATGGATTTTAGACATGGATCAGGATAGTGCCAGTCTGCACTTCCACTGATAGAGAGTCTGGGAAACAGGAAAGAACCTAAAAGATATGCATATTTGCATAGTACCCAAGAGAAGAGGATTGAGACAAGATCCCCTGAATGGATGGGGAACAAGGCAAGGGGTGGGGGGGGGAGTGGGACCTGGGAAGAAGAGAGGGGGGGGAAGAGGAAGAGAGTTGGTCATGGGGGAACAGGAAGTTGAGGGGGTGGGGGTAGAATAGGGGAAAGAGGGAATCATAGGATCGAATACAGATCAGGCACCAGAGCGACCTCGAGTGATCTAAAGGGATAACACCAATTGGCAAGCTAAGCAATAGTGGAGAGACTACCTCGAATGCCCATTCCTGATAATGAACTTGATGTTTATAACCATCCGGGAGCCTTCATCCTGTGACTGATGGAAGCAGAGGCAAACACACAATCACTGAACTGAACCCAAGGAACCCAGTGACAGAAAGAGAGGAGTGATGAGCAAATTGGCAAAGAATGGGCTGGCAAAACCAGCAGAGACAGCTGATCTGAACAGGGGAGAGCTCTTGGACCCCAGACCGACAGTGGGGAGGCCAGCATAGGACTGATCTGGACCCTCCAAATGTGAGTGTCAGCGAGAAGGCCTGGGCAACCTATGGGGCCCTGAGCTGTGGATCAGTGTCTATCCCTGGTATACAAACAGTCTTCGTGTGCCTATAGCACAAAGAGGGATGCTCTCTCAGCCTGGACTCTTAGGGGAGTGCCTAGACCCTACCCAGAGTAAAATGACAGACTCTAGATATCCCCTATGTGGAAGGATTTGGCAATAGGGTGGGAGGGTGGGGGGGAAGGGGAGTGCGGGAGGAGGGGAGGGAGAGGGAACTGGGATTGACATGTAAAACAAGCTATTTAAAATTAAAATAAAAAATGATAAAAAAAGATTCTCCTAAGGAAGCTGAATTCTATGGAAATTCATTACAATATTTAATGAGCAAGAAACGAAAGATTCAAATAAGGCACAAGGAAACTATTAGCATGTTTTTTATGTATATGCCCATTGTATTTCATTATATTTTTGGAATGTGTATGCCTTTGTTAAAGCTTATTAATTCACAACTATAAAAAATAGATTCATTAGGGATGGACATGGTAACACACACCATTAATTCCAGGGAAGTAGAGACAAGTGAATCTCTATAAGTTCTAGGCCAGTCTGGTCTACAAAACCAGTTCCAGAACTGCCAGAGCTACGTAGTGAGATTCTATCTCAAGCAAACAAACAAACAAAAATTAGATTCATTAAATGAATTTTTGGCTTTTGGAAGATTTTTGGTAGAGCTTAAAATTTTTCATATAATTGGAAACAAACTTTGCACAAGTCATAAAATTCTCTCAAATTTGTAATCAATAGATTTTAAAATATGAATAACAGAGATATACTATTTAGGCCCCCCCAAGTCCCATGTAAAAATGGATACCAGATTTATAAACCACATATGCAACCACCTCTCCCCCTCTCCTTGTTGTACATTTTTTATTATTGAAAAATCATAGATGCATTTTTCTGTTTAAAATCGCCAGCGAAGCCTATTTTCTAATGCGTAAGCAGAGATGTAACAGGATGGTGGGGGCTGAACACTGTCTGAGTCAGTGTTCTATTGCTGCAAGCAGACACCATAACCAAAGCAACTCTTATAAAGGAAGCATTTAATTGGGCCTTACTTACAGTTTCAGAGCATCTATGAGCATCACGGCAGGGAGCAGGACTGTGGCAAGGTGCTGAGGAAGTAGCTGGGATCTTTATGTCTGACCCATCAGTAGGCAGCATGTGGATAAAGACAGACACAAGAGGCCTGGTGTGGGCTTTTTGAGACCTCAAAGCCCAACCCCAGTGACACATGTCCTCCAACAAGGCCACATGCGCTCCAACAGGGCCTAACCTCCTATACCAGGCCACACCTCCTCCAATAGGGCCACACCTATTCCAACAGGGCCACACCTACTCCAACAAGGCCATACCTCTTAATCCTTACTTAAATAGACCACCAACTAGGGACATAGGCATTCAAATATATGAGCCTATTTGAGCAATTTTCATTTAAACCATCACAAATTTTGTCAAAGTACATGGTACACATGTGTGTGAAATTATCATTATCAATGTTATCAATAAGTACTCTGAAGATTTTCCAATAAAATAAATACACTTAGAAGATAGCAAGATACAAACTATGACAAAGCTTGCTGCATCAGCCTTGGTTTGCATATTTCAGATTTGCTGTCAGCTCATGTCAACATAGGCTGGAATACTCACTAACAGAGCCAGCTCTAGAACCCTGCTTTGATAAATATTAACGAGACAGTCATTTTGACACCTGTATCCCAGGAGCCTCACTTTAAGAAATCCTGAGTTTTGTCCTTCATCATAGCAGTACCTTGAAAATAAAATAAGAAACATGAATACATGAGTGCAATGGTTCCCAGCCTGGCAGTACATCAGAGGCCGCAGTCTGGGGCTCAGCCAACTGCTCCAGGTGATTCTGGATGACAATCAAGGTGGAGAGCTGCTGGCTCAGTACACAGAAGGGCTGGCTAGACAGTTCTGTGGCACACTTCCTCATGGTGCTTGTACAACGTCGTCATTAGTAACCAAAACCATGTCTAGCTAGAAGCAACACCAACAAGAACACATGTCTTCATCTTTCGTTGCTTAGCCACTGCGACAAGACTGGGTGACTCTCGGGATGACCACCCACATGGGAAAAGCATGGTCCCTTTCAGTCCCCCCGAGACTGTGGAATGTAGGAGGGCGTCCCCCACAGCAGTGCTCGCCGCCATCCACATTCCTTCCTTTTTTGATCTAACATCTATTCGTGGGTGTTGAAGGACCTGGTGGAATAAGTCTTGAAATAGCCATCCCTCAAACACGTCAGAAACCAGAAAGCAGCCATCCCTCAAACACATCAGAAACCAGAAAGCAGGACTCCCTAGCACAGTCAGCTTTACCACGTCTCCCCGCCTCCCCTCTCCTTTTATGGACCAAAATATGGAGAGTAGAGAAGAATCTTCGAATACTCCTGCATAGAGAACAGAAAGGACATTACCACCATGAGATATGTTAAAAGAAGCCCCAGGGGTGAACACATGAGGTTTGTGAAAGAGGCCAGTCTTAAGAATGCACTCTCCCCTGTTATTAAAAAAAGAAAAAGAAAAAAGAATGGGCTCAGAGCTCCATCTCATGTGAGACTCGAGCTACATAGGGTGACTGTGGTTTTTTCTTTGGTCTCTTTACCTTGGTATGCACAGGGCTGTGTCCCTGACTATGAAACATGGTGTATATCCTGACCACTCACGGCAACCAGGCAGGTAATACACTGTGTTCATGAAAACTTGGTGCACAACCACACCTGTCACTAGCACTTTGCAATCTTCAGCTATATTACAGAAGATGCACTCTTGAGTGTGCAAAGGATCAGCTGCTGCTTAAAAAGTATGAAATGTGATGTTTTGGAAAGATTATCTCATAAGGGCAAACTAAGCTATTGTCTCCAACCGCATGTCTAAGTTCCAAATGGATCAAGAAGTCACATATAAAAGATAAACTTGTGAAAGTGCCAGAGTAAAACCACTGTGGATAATCACTTTATAATCTTCTAGTGCTTTTCTGTGATTGAAAGCCCCAAAATAATACAAGAAAAATTTGATAAATTCAGCTATATAAATGGTCAGAAATGCATGTCATAAGACATGATCAACAATTAAAGGCAAACAACAGACTGTGCCCAAATACCAGCCTATTACATTACAAGGCTAATATAAGTATATTAAGGTTAATAGAAGTATAAGAGAAAAGCCAGGAATGATAAAACGAGATTGAGGAAAGACAGAAGTTGGAAGAAAAGGAATAAAACATACAGGCACCAGGAACAAGAGTCAACGTAAAGGGATGTACTATGCCGTAGGCCCCAGGTGAGCTCCGCTCATGTACACATTTTATTACATGCAATTCTTAAAGCATAGGTAGTTGCTATTGTTCTCTGAAGTACAGATGCAAGGATAAAGAGGCACCAAAAGTGAAATCATTGGTCTCAGAGCTGGAAAATATTGGAATCTAAATCTCACTCTGGGAGATGGGCTCTCTTAACTGCTAAGCATACTTCCTCTCCTCTCAGGATAAATGAACATTACACCACATAAAAGTTCAATCTTTCCCATCTCAGACAAAAAAGGAAAATGTTCCAAGCTACTTCTTAATGTGGTTACCTCGACATATTGCTAGTGAAGTATAAACAGTCACACCATACCAAGGCTACCCAACAATTCTATTTCTGATCATTTGTCACACATGCCCATCATAGTGGCACGGTCTTTGAGTAAAATACTATGCAATGCTAAAGAAAGTAATGTTCTATCTACTAATATGCAACAAGCACAGGTGTACAGCAAACCCAGAAAACAAATACAGACATATATGTTATAGTGTGTTGTCTTTTGTGAGGAAAAAAGAATGAATATATTTGTCATGTGGTCTAGGGAGACGATGTGGTAGTTTAAAAGAGAGTGATCCCCGTAGGGAGTGCCACTGTTAGGGGGTGTGACCTTGCTGAAGTGGGCTTGGCCTTGTTGGAGGAAGTGAGTCACTGTGGGAGTGGTAGTTCAATTCTTCTATGCTCATGCTACTTCCTGTTGCCTTCAGATCAAAATGTAGCCACTCCTTCTCCTGCACCATGTCTGCCTGCATGCTGTCAGGTCCCACCATGACGATAATGGACTGAACCTTTGAACAGAAAGCCACCACCTCAATTAAATATTTGCCTTGGTAAGAGTTTCAGTGGTTGTGGTTTCTCTTCACAGTAACAGCAACCCTATCTACGACAGAAGATAAAGAAGATTCTAATTGTAAATCCAAGTGAGAGTCATCACCTGCCACAAAACCTTGACCTACTTTTTAAGTTAAAGTAAGACAGCAGGACATGAATGCAGGATCATAAGTCTCTGGTTTGCTTGTCTTTAGGATCCCGGCACAGATGGCAGGATTCATGATCTCCATTGATGCTCTAGAATACAGCTTTTGACCCACAAGACCATCTATCCACCATCTGCACGGGTGGATGAACTGGTTTTCACGATGCTCTACTTTCATACTTCAGGCTCTGCATCGTCTCCTCTGATTCCATTGCTCTCACTATTCAGAAATAAACTTCCATCATCGCTGTCCCTCTAGCCTTCGGTGACCTTTGTAAGTACATGGAACTCATGAGGACAGTAAGTCTTTTCAAAGTTCCTGTTTAGGGGTGCATAGCCAGAAGGTCTCCTAAATTTATATTAAAACCTAATTATCACTATAATAGTGTTCTGGTGGGCCTTTGCAGGAGATGATGGAGTCACGGGGGTGAACCCTCAGGAATGGGATTTAGTGACCTTATACGAAGGGCTCAAGATAGCTCAGTCATCTCTTCCATCATGTGAAGGCATAGCAGGAGCTCACCATACATGAATGTGAAAATGGGCCATCATTGGGCATGGATTCCACAGGCACCTTGATCTTAGATGTCCTAGCCTCAAGGAACAAGAGAGAAGAATTTCCATGATCTATATATTTATATAGTTTTTAGTGTTTAATTTTTAGCATCCAAAACTAAGAAAAAAGCCACACAGAAAAGTGGGCTTCGTTATCCTTTTTTTACTTGACTAAGTAATGTAGGTAAAATTATGTATTATATATTACAGGTTACATATTACATCTTCTCTTAACAGTTGCTTTTTGTTTCTTAAAAATATAAAAAATATGTCACTTATCTAGAAGTCACTTCAATCAAGCACCCTCAGAAATATTTTGTTTAAAAAGTACACTTATGTTTGAGGCAATTATTCCTTCAAATAAGTTCAACTTCCTATAACCCATGAAATAAATTACTTACTTTAGAAATTACCTTTATGTAAAAATGAGTAGATGACTCCTTGGCTTTAGAAAATACACTCTATTTTCTAAATAGAAGCAAAAAATGCCTCTAAAATATCTTAATTACCTATCCAAAGAGCATTAGAATCTGCTAAATAAAGATGTATTTGTTTTTTCTTTGATGTCTGAGTAGACACTTTAATTTCTGAATGAACTGCAATGTGCTTTGACTTCAATACCTTAAATACAAAGTTCTAACAATTTCCCACCCAATCAATGTAAGTCAGTAAAACATAAATAAAATTGTTTTGTGTGCTTCAACAAGCGGATGTCTACAAATATGTTATAGCTGTACAAATCAACCAGGATTCATACTCATTGCAAGAACAGATTTCTAGGTTTGAGGAGGTGGTAGTCATAGTATACACTTGATTCTACCCATCATCACCCTTCAAGACCTGCCATTCTTGTTTCTGGTCCTTTCTTCCCATTCTAACCACACCAAACCCAGGGAAACTCACATTTATGCCATATCCATTGTTATAGGCCTCCTTCTCCATCAATCCCTTCACATTGCCCTATAGAGTCTATCTTAATTAATACAGCTGAAGCTGGTGATACAGGGCTTTGTGCCATCATCACACCCTGCTGCAAAGCAAACTTACTGGTGTCCTGCTACATTGTCATCAGTAACTATCTTGTAAAGACTTAACTGCATTCCAGCATTGCTTCCTGATGTGCATAATGGAAAACAAAATCAGAAAACCTAAAAGCTCAAAAGAGGTAAGCAACAAAGCTAGCTACCATATATCAGTGGGACAGAGTTACGATAGGAGCGTACAGGGAGCTAGTAAACCTCTGGGGATAAGACTGAAAGAGTAAGCTGAAAGTGTTTGTTCATTTTGCTTTAATGGATATAAATTAACTCAGGGAAGATGGCGTAGGGTTAGGTAAGCTGAGCAAGGCTTTCAGGACAGAGTGAGCAGTGTGTATGACCACTTAGATGGTAGGCAGTAAGAGAGGAATGAGTCTAGAATCAGAGGCCCCTGTGGAGAAAAGAGGTGGCTGCCTGCCATGACCCCATCACATCTTCTGTAAACCCCAGTCCCTACACTTTCCTGACGGCATGCCACCACTGTTGTCTGTTGTCTTTTGATAAATCATCCCTGGGGACTGAATGGGATACAGGAAAAACAGCCTTGGGCATCCTTTCCTAGCCAGACAGGAGAAAAGCAGAGGCGGGGAGTGTGGGGGAGGAGGTTGGGAGACTGGCGAAGGAGCACCCGTGTTCAAAGAGCCATGCTGGCTCTTTCTGGGAGCTCTGCTTTATCCCACCCAGACTTACTCTACCCGCCTGGTGACTGTGACTAGAACACACACAGTCTAAAAGTCAGTCCCCAGTAGTGAAAAGCAGGTCACATTTCCTGGCTATTCCTGTTTCGCTACCATGATCAAATGACATTCAAGACAGCATTCCCATCTGGAGAGGCCCTCAAGAACTCTAAGAATTCTGAATCAGTGTGAGAGACTGCATTTTGTACAATGCCAAGCCCAATTTATCAGCAGTAATCACTGGCTTCCTTAGGACTCCTTCAGAGTGACTTCATGAATGAGTGATAATATCTTCTAAGATCACAGGAGCTCAAAGCTGAGTTTCAGTAGCCCAGAGCTATAAACATCACAGAAGGTATCATGGAGAGGGGGAAAGGTTAGAAAACAGTTTAATTTTTTTATAAAAGAAATTATGTATGGATGATCTCTTTATTTTAAAAAAACTGAAACAAGGAGCAGGTAGAATTCCAGAGAGAAACAAAAGGAGAAAACAGGGGGAAGCAACAACAGTTACAATAATTAGAAACCAAACAATTAGGAACACCACTGATAAGCTAGAGGAAAGAATGCAGAAGAAATGAAAATAGATTTTATAGACGACAGATGAAATTTTGCACAATTAAAGTCAAGAAAGACTCCCTGAATGAAACAGAAAAATTTAGAATACAGCAAAATCAAAGAAAGCCTCTCTTGAAATTGATACTTGAACTTCCCAATAAAAGGTGCCCACTCACTTACAGAACATTGGTAAAATTTCCTAGGAGGTATGTCTTTGAAAAACTACATACTATTCCCCACAAAGAAAAATAAGAATAAGGGAAACTTAATTTGATGTTGTTACTAAATCTCAGGAATATGTAAACAGTAGTGTGATTTCATGCACGGTGGAAAGATTCTTTTGTTCTCATTTCCCTCAGCAATGAGAGCCACTAGCAGAGTACATTAGTGGGGACCCCAACATGTTATAGGGACAGGAGTGAGACCCAGGAATCCAGCACCCTTCACAGTGTTCTTATGGTAGGACACCAATAAACAAGCATGCTGTAACTTGACAAGATCAAGAGACACGGTTTTCTTGACAAAAACTGAGTTCAATGAAACAGTAGCGAATATTTAGAACCTAAGATCAAACAAGCTCTAATTTTCATAAGTGAGTGTTGTAAAACCTGCTTGTGCCAGAACACTGTAGCGAAAGACAAAAGCGAAGTGGAGGAGAGGGAGTTAGAAATGGCTGTTTCCTCAGCTTTTCCACCAGAAAGCCCAATATTCTGTCTAAAGTGGACAAGCATCGTTTAAAAAGTATCCTTGGCAAACTTTTTCTTTCTTGAAATTTTTCCTTTCTAAAATGCCATTTTTTTAAGATAGCATTTGCCTAGAGACTAGCAATCCTTTGGGAGCAATTTTTTCTTTTAAAATAAAATGAAAGGAATTATTTTAATTAAAATATATGAAACAATCCAATTATTATATATTTATTTTTCATATGCACATATACATCTAGACATATCTAGAAAGATACATACCCAATATATCTATGGTTATTTTCTAATAATAGAATTTGAGGTGGGTTTTATTTTTTTTTGCTGATATTTGTGTGAGTTTGTAGGGTTTCTTTTAAATAGTTTGCTATATCTCTTTAAGTTTATTTTCAGTGTCATATTCACAGAAATAGCACAATCTCATAAGCAAAGATACAATACAAAAACAAATAGCAAAGACCAATAGAAAGAGAATTATACTGAGACCCAAAAGAAGATAAACTCTCCGAGCATAGTAACCAGCACCCAACCTTGTGTAGTGGTCAAAGCAAGCAGGAGAGGACACCAAGGTACGTGTTTTTAGTGTTACACAAACAAAGCTGGAAAAGTCATCTTGAAGGAAAAAGACACTAGTGGTAGTTGAGAAGCTGACCCTGCCATCCATTGTATCATGCATCCCTTGCAACTCCATTTTATTAGCTCATTCTTCCGGGGAGGTCAGATAAAAGGACTTCAGGTGAAAGTCAGATAGCTGGTGGAGGTGATGCCCAAATGAGCAGCAAAGTCCTATGATCTCAAAGCATGCTCTGCCCACTCCATTCCTCTGTCTCCCAACCTCGAGAGTCTAAGAGAAATCCAGTTCTATTATCCTCTTAGTGGCAGGAAGGTGTTCAATCACAGTTCTGTGAAAGTTTGCAGCCAACCAGCGCTCAGAATCCTCCAGGGCCACAGCAGAGCCCTTAAGTTCTGTAGAGGACAGACTGTGCCTGAGTATCAAAAGACTGAGACTCTAATTGCATAAGAGCTGATTTCCAGTCCTGATAGACTCCACATCAGGGTACTGCCATGACAAAAAGTGCTAAGTCAAGTACTACTGAAATAAATCATGGGAAACAGCAAACTACTGAAAATCGGCTCCTAACCCAAATCTTTTCCTTTTTACACTCACTTTCATTCTACTTACTCTGAAGATTTTGATGCAGTTCTAAGTGGGAATAACCATTGTAAAGGAAATAAGATCTGGAAACCAATAAAACCTCTAAACTATGGTCTATTTAACATTACAGCCTCTATTAAAACTATCATGGCATACTGTAAATACCCCCAGTAAGACACTTTACAATTTAGACTTTCTTTGAACTTCATATTCATTTGCTCTGCCCACAAGTAATAATGAGCACAATAAAATATTCCTTCTTTGCATTAAAAAAGAGATTAACAAATGTGTAAGCATAATTTCCATTAACTATAATAATCATCTCTCTTCATATAAACATGAAGTAGATGGTTTCATGTAGATGTGTATTAATCATTAAGACAGACTTTTGGTGTCTTTTCCAATACTTAGTTTATTCTTAAGTATTGTGCCCATTCATGGTTAATTGAGTCACTACTAAAACCCAGACATGGTAAGAGCTAGTCGTTTAGAAAAAACAAGGTTATTGATCCTTTAAAAATGCAAAGTCTATTAGACAATAAATATGGGATGGTTAGTCATAAGTCCCTCATTCTTTATTTTAAATGATTTATTTATTTTTCTAAGTACATTGTTGTTTTGCCTGCATGTATGTCTGTATGAGGGTGTTGGATCCCCTGGAACTGGAGTTACAGACAGTTGTGAGCTGTCACGTGGGTGCTGGGAACTGAACCCGGGTTCTCAGGAAGAGCTGCCAGTACTCTTAACCACTGAACTATCACTCTAGTCCAAGTCCCTAATTCTCAAGCTCTACAAAGATGAAGTAGTTGGAATTATCGGGTAGTCCTCACATGTGGACTGGTCTTTTACTACAAAATAAGAAGTGGCTACTGGCAGGAGAGGATGGGAAGCCAAGGAGACAGTTTTGGCCTAGCGCCAGACATTTAATGCAAATGGTCCTCTCTTGTAACACGTGGTGTTTGTCACTTTTACTTTGCTGTGGCCACCTACTTGACAGATACAACTGAAGACGGGCAAGATAGATTTTGGCTCCTGTTTTCTGAGAGACTTCAGTCCATCCTGGCAGGGAAGGCACAGCAGAGTGGTTCTGTCCTGAGGAGAGCATGGTGGGAGCTTGTTCACAAGGCAGTGGACCAGGAAACAGTGGAACCATGATGGTTCCCCTGGAAACCATCACTTTCAAAGTCTGTCCCTTGCCATCTACTCTGCCAGCCAACCCTTTCCTCCTAAAGGCTCCTCAGCCTATAGGACAGCCCTGAGAGATAAAGGACAGACTAGTCACAAGATGGGAGCCCATGGGGGTCACTCCAGATTCAAACCACAGCACACATAAGTACTTACTTGCTGCCATGTAGATGCAATTATGCAGAGTGTGGCCAAAAATAATCCCTAGTGTTTCTCCCATTCCCTACTGCTGTGCCCTCTGAAGAGGTCTGCTTAGAAGGGTCAGCATTAGAGGGGAGAGGGCCCAGGATGAAGCTAACACCTTCCTGTGACTGCTTCTGCATATGATTTGTCTCTTCTGCAATCCTTTATTCAGCTGTTCAAGCCCCTCCAAACCTGATCCCTACCCCAGCAAACTTGTAGAAAGCCTTGCTGAATCTCAGGATTGTGTGCCTAATGTCTTTATATTTGTCAGCAGAAGCAATGGAGATTTCCCCATCACTATCGCACTCAAGACTGCTAGGATCAATTTTGTACCTTTCATTGATTGATTTACTTCCTGTCTTAGCGTCCTATCCTGTTGCCATCATAAAATACCCTCACAGACTACTTAAGGAAGAAAGGGTTTATTCTGGTTCATAGTTCAGAGGCCCAGCTATCGCAGCAGGGAAATCAAGGCAGCGGGAATGACTCAGTGCAGCCGGTTACATCACATCCATTATCAAGAAGCAGACAGCTACAGATACTTTCCTCTTTTTGTACAATGTGGGATTCCCATCCAGATAATGCTGCAACCCTCAGAGGGCGGGTCTTCCTACTTCAGTAACCTTGTGGCGAGAGCCTTTCACGGGTGGCTCCACTCTTCTCTCAAGTGATTCTACACTTCATCAAGTTGACAACTGAGATTAATCAGCACGCTCCCTCAAAGGACGCTGACACCAAGTAGATCGTCCTCTGTCTAGAGGGATTACGGCGTCTCTGGCTCATTCACTTTGAAAATGTTTCTAAGTCCTTGGACTCTCGTCCTCTGCCTGACTCTGACACTTCTCTTTTTCCTTTCAGCGTGACTCCCAGGCCACCTGGTGTATTGGTTTCTGCATCATCCATTTGCTGAGAATCATCAAATGTATGTTTCAGGTCACCTGAGAATTCTACAGCATGCCTCCATCTGTCTACAAAAGTCACCTAGGTCTCACCAAAACCTGTCAGACTCAAAAGACCCAACAGTGAATGTGTGGTCCTGTTTTCCATGACAAATATATTAAGATGAATTTTCCATCTGCTCAGAAAGGCATCCTACCTCACTAAACTCCCTGTTACACTAACTACATAGTGGTTGCTTATAGTAACATTTTGACATATTTTCAAAGAAAAAATCAAATATTTTCAACTCAGTATCCTGTCTTAAGTTGTGTAAATATAAGGTGATATTTAAATAACAATATGCATTTACTATATTGTCATTTTAGGCAAAGAACTAATATTGTTTTTTTAAATTTTCATTTATTTCTTTGTTATTATGGTGAAAGGTAAGTTATCACAGAACAGATTACATCAGAGCAGGAGAGAATGGGAGAGGAAATGGTTACATATGAGACTGGAAGACAAAAGAATGGGGGGAGGCAGCCTCCCTCCTGTGTGCAGTGTATCACAAGGCCTGTTCACACGTAGGGTTATACATAGTGAGAGGCCAGACTCACTCCTGTGTCCAGTGTACCAAGAGACCTGTTCACCCCAAGAGTTATACATTTATGTGGGGGCAGAGAACTAATCAGTGCAATCAAAAATCAAGAACAAAATCTTAAACAAGAGAGGTTATAGATTCTTTTTCATTTAAATTAGTTCACCACACATTTAGTTATGAGATGGACACTTGCCAGCCGCAGGACTGGTATCCTTGGGGCTTCTGTCTATGCACCAAATTACACTGTAGTTCTCTAAAATGGCCAGAAAAAGCCTGAATTTGAACATAAGTTGTCATCTCCTTGAACTCTGAAATTTAAATTATAGTATTATTTAATTCTTCTTTTCCTAAGTCGTGTAGACAGGCATGTTTGCTCTACAGGTGATATAGAGTGCACCAGGCAATAGGATATTTCCCATTTGTACCTTAGTACATGGTTCTTTGGTCTCCTGCACGTGCTATACTTTTATTTAAAACAATGGTTCTCAACCTTCCTAATGTTGCGACCCTTTAATACAGCTCCTCATGTTGTGGTATCCCTAACCATAAAATTATTTTCATTTCTGCTTCATAACTGTAACTTTGCTACTGTTATGAATCCTAATGTAAATATCTGTGTTTTCCAATGGTCCTTGATGACCCCTGTGAAAGGGTTGTTTGACACTCCCCCAAATGGGTCTAGACCCACAGGTTGAGAACCACTGATTTAAAAGGTGTCCTCCTTTTTCTGTGACAATGAATATTTGCCTGGATTGTAAGGAATCTCTTCAAAATGCCTGTGATCTCTTCTGACTTGATAGTCTAAAAACATTTGTTACTCTTGAACATCTTGTGTGTCATCTTATTGCATAATTTACTTTAAATATATAACAGCCTTACACTTTTTCCAGTCAATTTATAACAGGCTTTTTAAAATGATAACCCCCTGTTTGTTGAATAAGATAGATTAAAATTCAGCACTGTTTGGTGGATGGTGCCAAATCAATGTAGTTAATGTTTTCTTTCATAAATAATGTAAAATAAATTTTTTAAAAATAAATTTTGATATAGGCACTGAAAGCATAGATATGTTGACTGATCTCGTCCATGCTAAGGTTTTCTTTTCCTGGGTGTAATGGTTGTGACTTTCCAGCAGTCCCCAAGTAGTGAATAATGCTCTGTATGTGGAATTTGTTTGTCTGTGTGGCTTCCTGATTACTAAGTCGTTCTAAATTAGAGCAAGCAGTTTCTCTTTGTTTCACCTAATATTTGAAAATGGAAAGAGAGAGTGAGAGAGGTAGAGAGGGAGGGAGGAAGGCAGGGAGGGAAGGAAAGAGGGAGAGAAAAATCCCCTGGGCCACTGAAAATTATCCTTTCATTCCAGCCGCCTGCTTCAAGTCAGTCAAAACATCCCAGACTTCAAAAGGGGCATTCGGCCTTCTTAGGGCATTTTGGTGTCCCTCTCTGGTTGGCCGAGGAAGGATCGGTTATTTGGATAAATTAGTTTCTGGAGCCTGCTGGTCTTCTAGAAGACCTCAGTGTCTGACTGCAAATTAGTTCTATTGAACATGAAGAAATCCCTGGACAGGCTAGAAGAAATAAATGGTGATAAAATCTAATACTACAATGTTGGTAATGTGATTTTATTCTGCTGTGTAGCTTGCCAGCATGGCTAATGCTGAATTAAATTTTTTACATTTTTTGAAAAAAGGGGGCACGAAGGCAGCAAATCAGATCAGTATACAAGTCCCAGCAGATTTAAAGTGAGATGTCCAGCAGGATCCTTGCATGAGAACAAACGAAAATATCCCAGTTTGCTCCCCAAGTCAGCTATATAAATAACAGTGCAGATACAAACCCACTCCTTGGCACCCCTCCCCCACCCCAGGCAGGAAGTCAGACAGTTGTTCAGGTTTTCCTGGGGCTGGGCCTGCTCTGTGAGGCGCCCCTGAGCCCTATGCTCTTAGGGTGCCTGATCCTGAGGAGAGCAGATTCTAAAGGAAGAGGAACTGGCAGCCAAAACCAACAAACAGGGCCCCTCAAGCGGAACAATGGTCCAGAAAACTCAGCAAAAAGGAAAATAAACTTCATTGGCAGTTTGTTTTTTGACTGTTAAGGGCTTAGCTACAACTCTATCAAGACTTTTAAGAAGGTAAGAAAGTTCACACATGCCGCCTGCTCGCAGCTGCTCCGGAGTTTATAGTGGGAATTTATCATCTTGTCTTGCCGTGCCTAATCCACTTTAGGACATACTTGTGTCTTTTCTTTCCAGGGTAAACAGAAGAACCACACCTCTGAGAGAGAGAGGCAGCACTTCCTTTCCACCTCCACAGCCTGGGGCCAGAGTTCAGCCTGGGCGAGAAGAGCTCACTCTCAGGCCAAAGGCCTAATTCTTTCAAAGGGCTTAACACAGCTGAGGTAACGAGGATCAGAAATACAGGCTGAGGCTGGGAAAGTTTGTCTAGATTCTGTACTACACGCCTGGAAAACCAGCCAGCCCTTGAGGCAGTATGTAAGGGAATGCAGAATGGATGCTCATTCTGAAACTTGCATAAGGACCTGTGGTTTCCACTTTTGTCCTTAGCTGTAAACAATATTCTGGGTCCTAGTGGTCCATGAATTTCAACTGTAACTGTTTGAACAAGTTTTTAAAATATTATTTATCATAGGCTGGACCTGGTCAGGAATGATAAGATAATAGTCATTCCTCCCTGTGACATTTCATATTCATTCTTTAGAGGGGGAAAAAACTCTTTATCCCCAGGCTGTGTGGCTTCTAGATGGTTTCAAGGTTCACAGGCATGCTGCTCTTGCAAAGAACCTAGGTTTGGTTCCCAGCTCACAAACACCTGTAACTCCAGTTCCAGAAGACTCTAAGCCTTCTGTTCTCCACAGACACAACCTATACGTCGTGGTGTGCATAAACTCATGCATGCACATGTGCATATGCATAAAAGCAAAAATTAAATCAATAAACTTTTTTAGGTATCTAAGAAATACTTATTGAGGATGACTGTGATCAAAATACATTGTATGCATATATAAAAATCCTTGTTATTTCTTAAACTCTAAGCCAATATTACTTAGAATTTAACTAAAGAGAATGTGATATAGTTAATTATGGGTTCAAATGAATAATAAAAGTGAACATCTGTAGTATAATTAGCTGGCAATAATTCCCATAAGCAAAAAACCTCCGAGATTAGTTGAATATAGATAATTCTTATATTATATCTCAGATTTATCCCTGATATCAATTACATTTCTATCACATGAAACCAAGATTGAGATGATGTCTAATTTGGCAGATGTTGTGACACACCCCTTTGATCAAAGCACTGGGAGGCAGAGGATGGTAGTAGATCTCTCGGAGCTTGGTCTACATAGCTAGTTCCAGGTCAGCCAGGATTACATAACAAGACCCTGTCGCCAAAACCAAAACAAAAATACATCCAATTTCTTCTAACAGTGCTGATAGGCAGGTTTTTAAAAGTTAGAACTTAAAGGATGATGTTCCATGAATATGTAATGAATCAAGTTAAAATATATTCAAAGCAAGATGTAAATTGGTTTGTAGATTCTCTACAGAAAATTTTCAGTAGAATTCATGGGAAAGTATCTAGTATTTAGAGACATCACCTAGATGGCAGGCTAGGGTAATCAAGGTTGAAAGACAAACATGCCAGGCAGAAAGAGCTTAGTGAGAAGTGTTACTAGACAGGGAAGGGGCACCCTTCATAGCAAAGGTCTTGGAAAGATCAGGGATAACAGGAACATACCTAAACATAATAAAAGCAATATACAGCAAACCAACAGCCAACATCAAACTAAATGGAGATAAACTCAAAGCGATTCCTCTAAAATCAGGAACAATACAAAGCTGACCACTTTCTCCATATATCTTCAGTATTGTGCTTGAAGTTCTAGCTAGAGCAATAGACAACAAAAGGAGATCAAGGGGATACAAATTGGAAAGGAAGAAGTCAAACTTTCCCTATTTGCAGATGATATGACAGTTTAAATCAGTGACCTGAAAAACTCATATAGCTGATAAACACCTTCAGCAAAGTGGCAGGATAATATAATATTAACTCAAAAAAATCAGCAGCCCTAATATACAGACAATAAATGGGCTGAGAAAGAAATCAGAGAAATATCACCCTTTACAATAGCCACAAACAACATAAAATATCATGGGGTAATACTAACCAAACAAGTGAAAGACCTGTACAGCAAAAATTTTGAGTCTTTAAAGAAAGAAATTAAAGAAGACACCAGAAAATGGAAAGATCTACTGTGCTCATGGATAGGTAGGATCAACATAGTAAAAATGGCAATCTCGCCAAATGCAATTTACAGATTCAATGCAATCCCTACCAAAATACTGGCACAATCTTCAAAGACCTTGAAAGAATAATAATCAACTTTGGAAAAAACAAAAGACCTAGGTTAGCCAGAACAACCCTGTCCAATAAAAAAATTTCAAGAGGCATAACCATCCCTGACTTCAGGCTCTATTATAGAGTTATAGTCCTGAAAACAGCTTGGTCTTGGCACAAAAATAGACAGGTAGACCAATGGAATCAAATTGAAAACCCTGATATTAACCCACACACCTAAGAACACCTGATTTTTTACAAAGAAGTTAAAATTATAGAAAAAGAAAGCATCTTCAACAAATGGTGCTGGCATAACTGGATGCTGTCATGTGGAAGACTGCACATAGATCCATATCTATCACCATGCACAAAACTTAAGTCCAAATTGATCAAAGACCTCAACATAAATCCAGCCACATTGAACCTCTTAGAAGAGAAAGTGGGAAGTACCATTGAACGAATTGGTACAGGAGACAGCTTCCTGAAGATAACACCAGTAGCCCAGACACTGAGATCGACAATTAATAAATGGGACCCCCTGAAACTGAGAAGCTTCTCAAAGGCAAAGAACATGGTCAACAAGACAAAATGGCAGCCCACAAAATGGGAAAACATAATCACCAACCCCACATCAGACAGAGAGCCAATTTCCAAAATTTACAAAGAACTCAAGAAGCTAGTCAACAAAACACCAAATAATCCAATTAAAAGGAGGGGGTACAGAACTAAATAGAGAATTCTTAATAGAAGAATCTAAAATGGCTGAAAGATACTTAAGAAAGTGCTCAACAAGCCCGGCGTTGGTGGCGCACACCTTTAAACCCAGTACTCGGGAGGCAGAGGCAGGCGGATCTCTGTGAGTTTGAGGCCAGCCTAGTCTACAAAGCAAGTTCCAGGACAGCCTCCAAAGCCACAGAGAAACCCTGTCTTGAAAAACAAAACAAAACAAAAAATGAAAGAAAGAAAGTGCTCAATATCCATAGTCATCAGACAAATGCAAATCAAAACAACTCTGAGATACCATCGCACTCCTGTCAGAATGGCTAAAATCAAAAACACCAATGACAGTTTGTGCTGGACAGGATGTGGAGAAAGGGGAACACTCCCACCAGCCAACTCGTACAACCATTTTGGAAATCAGTATGGAGATTCCTCAGGAAAATGGGAATCAGTCTACCACAAGATCCAGCAATTCCACAAGACGTACATTCATACAACAAGGATAGTTGTTCAACTATGTTCATAGCAGCATTATTTGTAATAGTCAGAACCTGGAAGCAACCTAGATACCCCTCAACTAAAGAATGGATGGAGAAAATATGGTACATTTACACAATGGAGTACTATTCAGTGGGGGGAAAAATGGAATCTTGAAATTTATAGGTAAATGGATGGAACTAGAAAAAAACATCCTGAGTGAGGTAACCCAGTCACAAAAAGACAAATATGGTATGTACTCACTCATATATGGATTTTAGACATAGAACAAAGGATTACCAGCCTATAATCCGTACTGCCAGAAAAGCTAGGAAACAAGGAAGACCCTAAAGGAGATATATATGGTCCTCTGGAGAAAGGGAAAGGGACAAGATCTCCTGGGCAAATTGGGAGCATGGAGGAAGGGGAGAGGGAGTTAGGAGAAAGAGGAGGGGAGAAGAGGATATGAGGGAGCAGGAAAGTTGAGTTGGGGAAATAATTGAGGAGAGCAAGAAAAGAGACACTATAATAGAGGGAGCCATTATAGGTTTAAAGAAAAATCTGGCACTAGGGAAATGTCCAGGGATCTACAAGGTTTACCCCAACTAACAATCTAAGCAATAGTGGATAGACTACCTTAAATGCACTTCTCCAATAATGAGACTGATGACTACCTTATATGCCATCCTAGAGCCTTCATCCAGTAGTTGATGGAAGCAGAAGCAGACATCCACTGCTAAACATTGAACTGAACTCCGGAATCCAGTTCCAGAGAGAGAGAGGAGTGGTGAGCAAAGGAGTCAAGACCAGACTGGAGAAACCCACACAACAACTGACCTGAACAATGGGGAGCTCATGGACTCCAGACTGATAGCTGGGAAACCAGTATAGGACTGACCCAGACTCCCCTGACTGTGGGTGTCAGCTAGGAGGCCTGGGAAATCTATGAATTTCCTAGTATACCAATGGATTTTGGGAGCCCATTCCACATAGAGGATACTCTCTCAGCCTAGACACATGGTGATATGACAGACTTTGAAGATTCCCCCCATCTGGGGAGCAGAAAAGGAATGGGATAGAGGGTTGGTAGGGAGCAGGGGAGTAGAGGAGGGAGAGGGAACTGGGATTGACATGTAAAACAAGCTTGTTTCTAATTTAAATTTTAAAAATCTGAAAAAAAAGAAAGGGAAGAGGGGAGAGGAAAGAGAAAAGAGATAATGAGACAGGGAGACAGAGGACAGAAGAGGGAGACAGGAAAGTTCCTGTCTGCCTCAGGGGAACAGCATGAAAGAGAGAGGGAAAAGAGAGAGCATAAATGGGCAGAGGTCTTTCTTTTAAAGGGGTCCTTTGCACCTAGGTTGACCAGAGTACTGCCTGAGTACATTCTGCCAGTGATAGGGGGAGGCCAGCATAATGCCTGAATCCTTACAGATGGCATCTTAGCATATTTTTTAACCACAAAAATCTAAATTTATTTACTCTCCCCAATTAAAATAGAGGAACTTCTTTGTGAACCATAGATTCATAGTTTCTAAACAGTTCACAAGCAAGACCATGTTTTCCTTTTTCTCAAAGCAGCACGTATTTCCAAGTTTGTTTTTACTATTTTTATTTGTTGACCAATTAATGAGTGAAGAGTTCCCACTCTAAGACTGGAAGATCAGATTCACAGTTATCTACCTGAGCATCTGTAAACAAGAAAACAAATGGAAATAGGCAAGATAAGAGTCAAGCTTATCCCCAGAAAAGTTGGCCAACTCAGTCACAAATCAATAAGAAATTTTTAGACCTTAAAAAGAATTAAGGGTTTTTAGTTTACTTGAGAGCTGACTGAGGGTTTGAAAGAATGCAAGAAATATTCAAAGTATTTCTAATTTCTATGTGTATTATGTGAACCTTTCTGGAAAAACATAGGAAGCTTTCTTTAAAGGTCTATGCGAAACCCACAGGGACAGCAGAGTGTTACACACTTTTACTACTTGGCTGTGGAAAAGCCACCTTGATCCTTATAGCCTCCCTTCCTCTGTTTCATCAAATAGGATGCAATAAATCCCGAGGTCATGAAATCTCAGCCTTGGGAAGGATTTTAGAGGCAATTCCATCTCACTTTATCCTCTACATAGGAGTCCCCAGGAGATTATCACCAGAGAGTAGTAAGTTAGTACAGCATACACAATGTATGTGAAGTCTATAGGGCAGCCCCCTTCGGGGCCTCACACTTAATATGTATTCCTTGTCATAATAGGCCCAACCTAAGGACAGGAAACCAGTGCCTCCAAGAAAAGCACATCCTTCTCTTCCTATAAGGTATAATATTGAGGACTGCCAATTGTTTTAATGTCTTAAAGACATATAATGTATGGAGAGCTCAACTATCAATGCCTTTTATTTTTGGCAAACACACAAAAGCATTCTTGGAACAATGTCTCCAACTTTGCTATTTTTTTAGGATAATATATTTTTCATTTAAAAATGCTTCATTAAATGGTCAAATAAATGATAGAATTGTAAACTTTTAACAACATATATATGCATATATATGTCTTTAGTATTTATGATCCTCTAAGATGAGTTGAGAATATTATAAGAGTTTGAGACCTGACATTCCAAAGTAATATCAAAATTTAATCAACTATTAAAGAAAGTATAGACAAGGTCCATTCACCTGAGGAACCACTATAGCAGAAATGAATGCAGAAGTTAATGCAACTTTCAAAACCATTAATATACTTGTGTCCCCACAGTAAGGCATCCGTCTCAGAATTTCAGCACACACTATGAGCACTAGACCAGTGACTTCTCTTACTCTCAATGCTGATGGGTCCAGTATAATCATCACCTTCATTCAGTGTCACATATAGATCAGATGATCCTTTGAAATTTTGTTGGCAACTGTTTTGTGTTAAGATGGCATCCTGGTTCACAGTTTGAAATACATATTTCAAAGTGAAAAATGTTATTTGTCAGCAATTTTAAAAATACATTTCTTACCCAGGATCCTGTAAGAAAACTTAATGAGTCACCAATTAATAATAATAATGGTGACAGTAACTTTTCTCTTTTCTTTTATGAAGAGGACCAAAGGACTTCGAGGGTTTCCTTTCAGCTGTGCTGCATGGGAGAAGAGGCATGCATTTGTTTGTCACATTTGTGTGCATTTTGCTACAGTGCTTAGTGCACTCATGAGCATCTTCTGATGCTTGCAAGTGAGATACAGTTCTCTTTCTGTATGCTAGACAGAAAATATTTAGGAAAATAATTGCGTCTGTACTGAACATGTGTATGCTAGTTCCTTTGTCATTACTCTCCAAATATCACACCATTTACATAGACTTTTCACTGTCTTTGGTACTATACAAATCTAAAGATTAATATTTGAAACAAGGCCATGATATATTGCTCAGGATGCTCTTGAACTCACGGGCTCAAGTGTATCCTCTCACCTCAGCCTCCAAGTAGCTTGGGACAACAAACACAACTACACCAGGTTCCTGGAGATGACTCAAAGCACACAGAAGGGTGTGTGTGCATAAATATTTCCAAAGCCATGCCCTTTTGTAGAAAACCAGACTAAGCCCTAAGCCTAGGCTGTATAACCAGGCTGCACTTCTTGACCCAATGTCTCCTCAAGTGCTAAATTTTGAAATTATTTGTGACACAGCAGTGGACGACTGATTACAATGTTTTCTGAATAAAGAGAGCAAAATACTCAGTATCTTTGAACCTAAGTTAAAGGTCTTGGTATTGGTAGGACCTCCCCCAGCAATCTTTTATAGAAGATTACATAGTACCCCAGTTTTGGAGGTAAAGACACTGGCTTGGGAATGCTTAGAGACTGGCATACAGCTAGGCTGCAGCTACATCAGGACTCCATCCAGCACAGCCTTCAGCGGCCTGCCCCCCAGCAGGCACCCTCCACCACCCTCACAGGTTTTCTCCTAGTCATACTGATTAAAAATCCAAGTGCAGTCATTGCTTTAATATGAGATGGGAATAAATGCACAGAGTTACATCAATTAATACATTTTTCAAAAGTCTAATGTCTGATGCATCTTGTTTGAAACTGAGCGAACTCTCAAGAAAATGTTGAGAATCCATCCCTCTGACACTAGTGTGGAGGAACATGCATGTAATCCCAGCATTGGAGCCTGGAGGGTAGAGTGCACAGAAAAGACCACGAGTTCAAGGCCTTGGCTGCCTAATGAGATCAAGGTCAGCAGGGACTATGTCAGAGCCTGTCAATAAAACCAACAAACAAAAAAGCCTAAAAATAAAAACTCTTTTGCGTTACAGTCATCTAGTTTAACTTAAGGCCACCATGGAAAAACTTCTTCAATAAACATGGCTCATTTGTGTGTGTGTGGGGGGAGGGGTGTGATTAAGATCTTTGGTATGTGATTATTAACTGATTTCTACCACTTAGTTTCACTAATTTGCATACGTTGAATTAATCTCTACTATTCATTTCTCTTATAGACGCAGTTTTATAAAGGCACATATTCAAAATTCCTTCTTCCTACCATCACCATGCCAGAAATGTTGGTTCTTTCCTAGCGGTGACGTTTGTCGTCAGCCCAAGATCGCTTCTGCCGCATCAAGCTCAGCAACAACCGCAGTTCTGAGCTGGACTCTGGTCTGTTTCCAGGGATGCCTGGCTCCCTGGAGCCACAAGGGATGAGAGCTGCCAAGCCAGAGCTTGTGAAGGTTCCCCTCTGTTTACAAAACCTCCACTCCAGGCAATTGTATTTATTCATTCATTCTTTCAACCAAAACATTTTGCCCATCTCTGACAGCACCAAACAGAGTGCCTCAGCACCAGAGGCAGCCGGTTCCTCCCAGCCCCGCTGCTGTCTGTCCTTAAAGAGATCAGGATCTAAGGCAAACAGACTTTCAAATTAGGACTGACAACACAGAATAAGAAAAAAAATATATGCTAATTAGCAGTTCAAAGCACTTACTGTTTGGAAAAAAGAGTTCTTTGGAGAAAGGGAAGAAAATAAAAATAAACTGACTTCTGACTATATTCAGTTGACAAAAAAGAAAATAAATGAAAAAAAGTATGAAAAATAAATAGAAATAATAAATACAAAACTATATTAACTACTAATTCTACTTATGGAATTGAATGCATATAATTATTTAAACTTCCTTATATAATTGTTATCAAGCCTTGCTTCTTTCATTCAAAATTACTAAGTATTTTGAGCTAGAGAGGTGTCTTGGCAGTCAAGAACTTACACTGCTCTCACATAATAAGACCTGAGTTCAATTCCTGCTCTGACGTCAGATAGATCACAACTTCGTATAATGTCAGTTCTATGGACTCTGGCATCTCTGGCCTCCAAGGGCACTGAGTGTGCATGTCCACACACATAATTAAAAATAAAACATTTTTCTAAACAACCAGAGTATCTTACTAATTTTAATTGAAAGATAGGTCAGTAGGTTCAGTCCATTAGTTGTCCATCACTGTGCAACAAATTATCCCAGAATTGAGCACATTACCAGACACTAGCTTGAGGAACACAGCGCAATAGTGCAGTCTGCAATTAGCTTGTGCAAAACTCTAGGTTCCTCCATGGCAGCACAGGTAGGTGTAGGGGTGTCTCTGTGTGTGTGTGTGTGTGTAGATATAGATAGATGGGCAGACAAATGAACATTTACAGATACATTTTTATTACCATATGCAGTTTTCTAAAGCTACCGTCATTCCAGGATCTATTCTCAGTTTGACTAACTAATGTGGTTGCCAGAGAAGGCTGCAGGTTCTGATCACACTGCCTTGGCCACCAAGGATAATCCAAGCCACAGTGACTTTCATGACCTAGTATCCACAGTGACATGCCATCACTTCTTCCTTTTTCCTGCTTAGAAATGCATCACCAGGTCCAGATGACACTTAAGAGGACAGATCCAAAGGGACCTTCCCAAGGAGTTCTGTCAAGAAACTCCCTGTCTTAAAGACGGTAGTATCTGTTGATCAGGCACAGGATAGGGAGGTCTCTCTTTATAATATTCTACATATCTAAACATCCTTTAAAGTTAATCATAGGAGCTCTGGAGAGGGTACCACAGATAAACTCCAGACAAACTAAAAGATGGGACTAAAGCATCATCACCACGTTAGTGCAGATACAAAAGGGGAAGTTCTGGGAACAACAACATTAGAGTTCCTTCCATGAACAATAATATTCACTGAGTGTAAGATGAAGAAGGATTCCGAGAAGGGCAGGGGTGGGGTGAAGGAAGGAAAAGAAAAACAGAATTCAGAACACGGACACAAACCCCGGTGGGGTTCAAAGGCACTCCTGGCAGTGAGAAGGAGTTCTTAGGCTTGTGCTGACGCCAAATGTGTGCTAGATTCTGTGCGCTCCTGACGACACACAGGTTCATCTGCAATAGAAGCCATTTATGAACTTCAATTACCCAGTTCAATGCGAGCACCCAAAGAATGACAGAGAGTTCCAATCAGAAGAGAAGGTGCCCCAAATTCCCCGCGTTAACAATGAGGGCAGTGCAGCCCAACAAGAGAAGAGAAGTCACCGCAGGTATAGCAGGCTAGCCTGACGAGAAGACGGTGAGAAATCTGGGCAGGAGAAAACGAGCAATTGTAGAGCCACTCGCCAGTAACTTCCTGGAAGAGGACAACCCAGAGATCCTCACTGTGTCCGCATACAGGCACACTATCTCAGGACTCTGTCCTGTGTAACCATGTGGCTTTCAGCCACAGTTTTAGAGTTTAGCACTGGTGACTGGTAGATCACACAACGATAGAAGCACCATCGTCTCTCACAGTAGCAAAGCTCTGCACCAACTTTTTGCTTTTATTCTTTTAGTGTTGCGTTTTGTTTTAGAGCACTCACTATGAAGTTTAGGCTGGCTTCAAGGTTGTCATCCTCCTGCCTCGACTCATGAAAACTGAGATCACAGGTATGCATCATCGTGTCTGGCTGGGGTATTTTTTATTTGAAGAATTCAAACTAATCACCCTAGAACTTACTAGTAAAACAAATCAAGTGTCAAGATCTGTGTGTTTACTCAGAGAAAGTGCTTCCCATGTGTCATTGCTGTGGAAGAGTGCTGACCAGAGGCAGCCAAAAGGCAAATCTCCTCTCTCTCTCTCTCTCTCTCTCTCTCTCTCTCTCTCTCTCTCTCTCTCTCTCTCTCTCTCTCTCTCTCTCTCTCTCTCTCTCCCTCCCTCCCTCTTCTCTCCTTTATTTCTAACACAAGTCACAAACAATTTCCATCTTTGTCACACTCCATTTATTTAGTGTGTATAGACCAAGTGAGCTACACCAGAACACAAGATGTTGGCCAGCTCAGATAAACAAACGTTTGCTGAGTGCCCATGGATGACTTGTCATTGGGCTTGGCCTTGGAAATATAAACATGTCACTGTCCTGCCCCTGGAGTAATTTTCCTGTCTAGGTTTTAGCTTTTACCTAAAGTCATCCAACTGCGCTTACAACCTGGTGCCCAATTTGAACTTTGCTGGCCTGTCTCTTCCAAGCTTTCTTAATGTGCCTAGCCATGCTGACCTAGTCACATGACACATCTCCCCTAATTCCTTCCCAAATAACCTGACCCTCCAGATTACCACTTCATCCTAATCTCATCCCATGAATAAGCACCTATTGCACCTCAGTTAAGAGATAGTCATTTAATTCTCCCCTAGTCAAATACATTTTAATTTAATAAGAAATATTATTAAGTACTTAGAGAACATTTGGGATAGTATTAACAATAACAGAAGCCATTGAGTTGGCATGTATTCATGACATTCTTAACAGTCTCACATAGAAGCCCCTTTAGGCTTCCCAGTGCCCTGTGAGCATCAGTTCATTGGCAGACGTGGAAATTGTCCCGGAGGAGGCACAACCACTTGTTTGGGTTGTACAGTGAGTGAGCATCCCCAGCCCAGGTGTGTGCTCATAGTCAAGCTGTAGAATCTGAGCCTGCTGTCTGCATGCTACATAGGTTGTAATGTTTCTATTCACACAGTTGCTATTCCCCACTTTGTGAATGAGAAGGAACTATGGCTTTGGGATATTAAGAAACCTGCCTAAGAACAGCATGAAAGCTGAGCAGGTCTGTCTGATCCTCTTGCCAGAAGTTGCCTCAGGGTTTAACACTAGGTGTTACCTGCATCACTTTGCCATTTACAGAGTACTTTGGCATATACAAACTTATTTTCTCATTGCATGGACCCAGCAATGTGTATCTTATGATCTCTTTCTAAAAACAAAACGGAAGCTCAGAAATAGATTTCCTGATGTTTTCATTGAAATGTTCTGTAGCTAAATCATCTCTTACCTGCTTCTCATCCCAAAATAGGGAATGGACCTAGTGCTTTCTGCTTGCTTCTGAGCTACATTTCCAATCCTGATCCACAGTGAATAATCTGAGCTGTCTTTACTATGCCTCACATTCCTATGTTCAAGTTGACATTTGTTTAGCATGATGTGCCCAGTGTAACTGGACAAAACTACCTTAGTTCCAGACCTGACAACCTAGTACTAAAAGCATACACTTCTATTCTCTCAGACAAAGGAAGGGAAGAAATCCAGTGTGCTAAGCCAACAGCCTGCAGCTAATGGTTATAAAAAAAAGCCCTTAAGTGCTAGAAAACAATTACATCTGTTCATTATTAGATCTTCCATCAAGACACTTAGAATGTGGATGACGGCACAGCCAGGGCTAAGCTACTGTAATAGTCAGAGTTCTCTAGAGGAATAGAACTGATAGGATGAATATGTGTGTGTGCACATATATACATACATACATACATACATATGAGATTTATTGGAGTGGTTCACACCTAGTACACCAATGACTTTCTACTAGTCTGGGCTCTCATAATGTGCTCACCCTAGCCTGACCTGTGCAAATCAAGATCTATGTCATCAGATGGAGCAATCCCTCCATTCTCTAGTCTGACTTGTAATGTGGATGGTATTTTATACTGTAACTTCCAGTGAGCGTCATTATGTTTCCAGGCTTGTTTCTATTAATAAGACAATTATCAAAATTTTCCCATTGTGTTTAAAAGTCACTTTTCATTTCTAGAATCTCCATAGATAAGAATAAGGCATGTGTGTGTGTGTTTTTTTATGACTCTTTTCTTGCAAAACTCAATAGTCAAATAAGAATTACCATTAGCAATGTAAATTTACCTTAACTTAAAGGAACCAAATTTGAGTTTCAAGAATTACAATGGAACCCTAAAGTTCCATTATTCCCAAAAGATCTAGCAGATCATCATCTGAAACTCAGGCCTAGTCCTCCCTGACAGCCACCAACATTATAGTCAAGCATATGTTGTGCTGGTGTTTGTATCATTGGTCATGGGTATAAAAGTTTTGGGTCCTTTCGCTTTTGCTTTGTTTTGTAGATTTGAGGGTGATCCGATAATGTTTTATACCAGCCAGCATGCTTACCTGGCACACATGGAGGCCAGAAGAGTCAGGCCATTGGGCTCCCTGGGAGTGGAGGCACAGATGGCTGTGAGCTCCTGGATGGGTGCTGGGAATCAAACCTGGCTCTTCTAAGGAGGAACAATTGGTTTTAACTGCTGAGGCACCGAAGCCTCCCTTTCTAGAGGCTATTTCTAGAAAAAGTATATTCAAGTTATATTGCACCTTTTACTTTTCGAAGAACTTTGGAATTCTGATTCTACTTGAACTGAAAAATTATGATTTTAAGTAAGAAAAAAATACTAACATTTCTGTCTTATAGCTGCTGAGTTTGATGCTGAGAAATCATCTACCCCCAGGCCAGAGGAAAGGGTGGAGTGTTGTGGAACTATCTTCCAGGTCTGACATGGCCATTGTACTCATAACACCTGGGATTGCCTGTGCAAGATTGTGCCTGTCAAC
Source organism: Mesocricetus auratus (assembly GCF_017639785.1). Taxonomy (NCBI): domain Eukaryota; kingdom Metazoa; phylum Chordata; class Mammalia; order Rodentia; family Cricetidae; genus Mesocricetus; species Mesocricetus auratus. The sequence continues at coordinate 61,925,238 of NW_024429184.1, read as the reverse complement.
ATCCTGCCATGGAAGTGGGAGGGGCTCGTGAGGCCCTATCAGAACCCAAGATTCTATAGACAGTTATGGTTGATAGGGGAGGAAGAGAGATTTTCTTCAGTGGTATAGGCACCGGTAAGTTGCTGGGCACAGTTCAGGTGTTAATCTAATACATCTTTATCAATAAAAATCCGGAAGTCTGATATCAAGGTAAGAACAGGAAAGGGCAGAGAAGCAGGGAGCAGCAGCCACCAGTCACATCCCTACCTCTTCTGTTCCTCCTTCCACAAAGGCCAAGATCCTCTCTCAGGCCCACCTTACTACTTCCTGTCTGTCTACAGTCCTCCAAACCTTTATGCTTAATTTTGGTCAGCTAGGGCTAATTCCACCCTCTGACTCCAAACAAGTTTTATTTGTCAGAACACAGAATATCACACAATAACACAGTGGTTTAGAAGTTTCTCAAACACAGTCATCATCCCCACTGAAATGACAAAGGCACATATCTCACTCTTTCCCAAGGAGGGACAGGTTGTGCTTACCAGCTGTCAGGGGCTAAAAGCACAGGGATTGCACTTCGGTCCCCTCAGGCTCAGCTGGGGTCTCTGGAATAACTGGGAAACATATAGAGGTGCTACCTTTCCTGTCTCATCAAAGTTCTCTACCCACAGAGCAAAGAAGCAAAGAGAACTGAGTCACAGGAGCTTTGGAATCTTCTACTGATCGTTACATGTTACATATGATTTCACACCTAGCTTTGTGAGTAAACACACTCAATATAACTCTTTTTAAAAATATCTAATCAGGGCTGGAGAGGTGCTCAGTGGTTAAGAGCACTGGCTGCTTTTCTAGAGGACCCAGGTTCAATTCCCAGCACCCACATGAAGCTCACAACTGTCTGTAACACCAGTCCCAAGGGATCTCACATCTTCATACAGAGATACACACAGGCAAAGCACCAATGTACATAAAATAAGTTTAAAAAATATCTAGCGAGAAAAACCAAAGACCTGACTTCTGTAATGAATATACTCAGGGAACAAGAATTGAATAATTCTAGATAAAGTAGGCAGAGCTCCACAGAGCCCACTAGTTAGTAAGTATAATTCTATAAACAAAGGGTTGTAGACTGGAAGGAAACTCTGTAACCGTGCTGCTACAAGGAGGATCAATCATGCTGTATAGCTTCCATTCTTTTCATTTTACTGATGCAGTAATCAAAGCTCTTGAAGAAATAATTTATAAATATATCTAATGTTTTTCAAAAAGGGCACACACAGTGCTCACCACTCAAAAGAACAATCTACCTAACTATATCCATAGTGAGGTAGCTTGCAGGTACACTGGGAACAAAAGCAAGGAACTTGGGGTAAGGATTCAGTATGCGTGAGCTTTTGGAACAATAGGCAGAACTAATTGAAAGGGAAAGCAGTTATGAGCAGTGCTTGTCTGTGGGGTCAGAAGATGGACACTGGAGTGTGTTGAGCAAGACAGGGAGTGAGAGGCTTGCCGGGGAGAGGGGAGCTCTGCTTGATGACAAAGTGAGGGTTACATGGTCATGTACACTTGTCAGGATTGGGCTATGACAATTTGTCTCTTTCAGCACACGGGACAGAAAGACAAGGGCGCAACACACTCTTCTGTTTGCCTCAACTTGTTTGCCTTAGACTTGCTCTAAGAAAGATGTTAAGAAGAGAACACCATGAGCAAGGGAAATGTCAAAGCTGCTAGCAAGTGTGAATGCTCTTGTTATTAGTTCAAGACGCCTTCCCCTCTTTTGGCCCAAATAACATCAATGCTGTCAGTCAAGTCTAGGTCCTCTTTCCATCTGAAGGATATTTTTTTAAGGGAAGGGGGATCTAAGAGCTTATGGAAGGGAGTCTGGAGGAGGCCACCCCAAGCCTCTCCACAGCAGGTTCTCAGGCAAAGATGGCCATCCCTGACTGAGCACACAGGAGCCAATTTGCCAGGAAAAGGCTTCTCCAATCAATACCACATGGCATTTGTCTTGAGAAGTGGCCCTGCCTGCTTCTGTACCTCTGTATTAGTGAATGGCTGCTAGGAGCAAACTGCTTCAAGTTCATGTAATCAAACAAAACAAAAAGAAACACAAAATGACATATAATTACCTTGCCAACTAAACATGTTATTTGCTCTGAAGGGGATGAACAGGAGGAGAGAGAAAAAGAGATAATGAATATGGGGGCCAATACACTTACTGTACAATATGTACTTATATGGAATGTCATTATGTAGCACAGTACCATGAATATACAAAATGAGTAGTTCCTCAAAATTTAAGCAACATGATTATTTTTTTTGTTGAAAGCCAGTGCAGATCTGAATCATTTTTTACATGTTATTGGCTTTAATTTTGAATCTTAATTTCTTCCTTCTTAAATTAGGATTGGCAAAATATAAAACATGGTCACTAAGCCAACACATCTCTGCAAAAGTGGTTAAACTTGTCCACTTCCCCCAACATGTCAACTTGCTTCTATTACGAGGGTGACAGTATTAAGCAGCTAGTGATCTTATTTTTCATTGATATTATATGAATTATGCAAGTACTTTAATATAATAAAATCAAACATCAATGACTCATAGTAGGAGTTTAAATAAAATAAATAGCTAAATAGGTTACAGATGCCCATTTCCTGTTTAGGATAAAAGCTACACCCTACAAAGTGGTCTTGAAGTGCTTTGTCTGAATTCCCTCAGAGGATGACTTAGAGGATCCATACCATTGTGCACTCTGTAATTGCACACAGTACAACTAAACCAGCCACGGCCATAGCACTCGACCATAGGTTATTAAAATCCTCATCCATTAGCAGCTAGAGTTTACTGCATAACACCAAAAGGGCTTGTAAGACATACACTTACAGGAACCACAACAACGTTACTAAAGATCACACTCTGGGTTTGCGATAATTCCATTGTAACAATAGTGGGCCATGAAACTCTGTATCTGGAAGCCTTTGATCTGAGCATTGCACCTAAGCATGCAAAGTCGGGTATCCTACCCCAAATACTGCTAGAGAAATTTTCTAAGGAAGCAACTTTAGTTGTTTGTAAGGAAACAACTCAGAAGTTGGATATAATGACTTCAAATAAGAAACGGTCATTTACAAGCCTCTGCTAAATTTTCCTCTTCATATGGACTTGAGCAAAATTTCTGAGTCCTTTTTCTTCGGCTCACAAGATTAACTGAAGGATTCCTTTATTTGAAATTTATGTGAGAGCGCGCCAGACTATGAAACTTCCATATCAAACATACGTTTTCAACACACACTTATACACAATAAAGAAAATACATTGGAAGCAATCTAAAGCAGGAATTAATTTCAAGTTTTGTGAGACAATGTGCTTTCCCTGGGGCAAACGAAAATGTAATAAGCATTAAAATTATGCTGTACATATTGCTGTAATTACATAATACTAAAGGTTGGCTTTTTCCTCTCTGACTTTACTTTTGATAGCTGATACCTCTAAGAAGAGACATAAATTAGGTTAGGCTGATGAAATAGTGCACTACTTAATTCATAAGGTTCAAAATCATTAAAAATTGGTACAGAGACTGAGAAATTTCCAGACACTCAGGTTACAACAAAAATAGTCATTACAATTTTAAAAGCCATAACTCTTTGCTTAAGACTGACACTCTGTTTACTTACAGACTGTCCATTTATCTCGCGAGGGGCTTCCATTGAAGACGTCTTCGCAATTATGCATAGGCTATTAGCGACACACTCCTTCAAAGGGTTTCAGCGGCCCACACCTGTGCAGGGCAGAAATCATACAGTCATGTTAACTGTGTGCCGTCCATCTGCAGCCTTCCATTCACAGCATGTATACACAAGTCAAGAATGCTCGCCTCACTGAATGAATCTCTAAAATAAATATTACGGGTTCCCTGTTTATCACAATTTACATGAGCCAAATGTGGCCAAATTATAGTTCAGGGGGGCCTGCTGTCAGCAGCTGCAGCTCAGGAAGAAAGGTGAGCAACAGGAGCAGGCTCCCAGAGTGCTTTTCACACATTAGTTTTGAGCCAACAGTACAGAACATGTTTCCTCTTTTTTGTTTTGTTTTGTTTTGAATTCAGTTTCTCCCCTGCTATCTATCAATGTCAGCAGTCAGACAATGCAAAGAGGAAATACTAACAAAGAAATATGATTGTAGTGTGAGCAAGGATGAAAGAGCCAACACTGGCTGAGTGCTTTGCCCTTAGGGCATGGATATTATTATACCAGTCCTTAGCAAGTTGACATTAGGTCACCGTTTCACGGTTGATCAATTCTGCACCTTTAGACACTCAACACCTTCAAGAAGGATAGGCTTGGGAAGGGGCTTCAAACATAGCCAATAAATGTAATTATTTGCATTTAGCTATCTTTGGGAAAATGATGTGGCCATCCAGCTTGGCACTCTCACTTCCTAACTTACAGAGTTACTTTTCAAGGTCATGCTCAAATGAAGAGCTCAAAGGTACTGTCTTCTTTTTGTACTTGGACTTGGGAGCCCAGTAATTGTTCTATGTGCCTCACAGTAATTCAAAGTGGAGATGTGTAAATAAGGAATAGGTAAAAGGAAAAGTGTTAGTGCTAAGATACAATTTCAAGTTTAGCTTTAGGCTCCTTGTTTCTAAAGCACCTGCATTTCTGGATGTTACAATGTTAGGAAACTATCATAGTAAAAAGTCAGTATCCCTGTGTTCTGGTTTTGATGGATACTAACAGGCCAGGAGATCCTGTGGGCCTCTGTGTATTCATCTGTGAAATGGAAGATTCCAACTGGATGATAGCTTCCACCTTTATATCTTACATAAATGTCATTCTAGTTTTTTTTTCTGTTGCTCTGATAAATAATATGATCAAAAGCAACTTGGGAGGTAGGAAAGGGTTTAGTTCACCATGCAGTCCATCACTTAGGGATGTTAGGACAGGAGATCAAGCAGAGTCTATCTAGGAATGTTGCTTACTAGCTTGTTTTTCCTGGATAATTCTTGGCTCTCTTTCTTCTATGGCATGGGCTTGACCCTCCTGTATCAATTAGCAATCCAGGAAATAATCCACAGACACATCTAAATGTCAGTCTGATAGAGGCAAGTCTCTTTCATCCCAGGTGTTTCACGCTGCCGACCAAGATTAGCCAACACTACCTCAAATTTTATTATTTGATGAGCACGTGTATTTGCATACACAACTTCCTGGTAAAACGGTCTAATCATCCCTCATCTGAAAAGCCATTTTGGAACACTGGGATAATTCTCCTGTTTCGTTTGCTCATAAGTATGAATGCTGCAAAGCACATGACCTACCCACAGCCGACAAAAAGGTGAGTCTCCTTTAATGATGTAAGACTTGTGGATTGTGTGAGAAATTAGGGTGCTTTTTAAAGTGCTGTTGTTTGTAATTTTACCAAGAAATCAATTTCAAGAGTTCAAGTCATGATTTCAACTTCAGAGTAAATAAAACTTGCATGGTGCATTCACACCCATTAAGCCAGGAAAACACAATGCAGCACTCTATTTTGCCTGTGCGCAAGGTCCCCAAAGTCAGTGTCACAAATCACCAGCACAGTTATAAAGGATTCCTTGCCAAATTAGGGAAAAGATATCACAGAATAAAGAAAACCTTTTTTTTTCATGGCTTAAATTCTTCTCAGGAGGAGTACTGACTTTTCTAGGGATTAAGGTAGGGGTTGAAAGTCAGGGTCAGAATCCTTCCTACACATTGGCAAGACATGCCACGGTTTACAAAGCAGGGTCACACAAACTGCCCACAGTGCATCTTTATTCAGGATCAAAGTCCTGTCTCAACTGCTCACAGCAGGCTCTGACAAAAACCTGACTTCCCATAAACTCCTACCCTTCCTACACTCCTGATTTCCCATAAATCCCCATCCTCCATCCCATACCTGTCCTGAGAACATGTTCCAATCAGAATCCGTACATCTGATACCCAGGGTTGTTGGCCATGTGTTTCTTTTCCCAGTTTCCACATTGAACTTACTGGGGTATTAAGACTGGTCGAGTTACATGAGCATGAAAGCTGTTTCATTCATCATTTTGTTTCTGCTGAAGATGAAGCTGTTCCATACTAAATATCATGTTTGTTATTGTTTTCCTGGGCTCAAAAGAAAGGGCTGAGATTGCTGAGTGGTTCAGGCAGTCAGCATTCATCTGCTTCAGGTAGATATTTCCACCACAAAAGACTACCACTCGGAAATTGGAAAAAATCACAGAGAGTCATGGGCTTTATTTACAAACTCTCCACTGCTTGCTAAATCAGCATAGTTGTTTCCAGACTTCGGCATGTCAATCCAAGCCATGAACTATCTGACATGACTGGGCCTACTGCTATTTAGGAGTCTGGCTCAAGCAAACCCTTAATTCCCTCTCTGGACTTGATCTTTCATGGTTTATAAATAAGCCCGCCTCCATTATAGCATTTATCTAGTGGGGCTGCAATTATTTCTCTACCTGTCTCTTTGACTTGCTGTAGCTCCTTGAGGTCTAGGACTATGCTTTGCTTTCTTGTCCTGGTCACATATGGCACTCATTAGATATTTTGAATGAATCAGCCAATAAATTAGCAAATGAATGAGTAGTGTTAATGCACAGCACTGGTTTAAGGCCTGTAAATTTTGAGCCAGAATTCAGTGAACAATTAAAGAGTGATATCATCAAGCAATTTACAAAGAATCCATCAACGTTCTGGCTCTAAAGATTTGTTGTAGTCTCTCTAAGTAATGTGCTCCAGAAAAACAGATGACTTTATTCACGTATATCTAGCTATCTACCTACAGAGAGACAGAGAGACAGAGAGAGAGAGAGACAGACAGACAGACAGACAGACAGAGAGCAACTATTCCTGAAACAGCATAAACCCACTATGATGGCTAATCTTGACTGGATTTTGGATCGGCTAGGAAACTCCATCTCTGGACATGAATGTGAAGGAAGTTAAAAAGAGGTTTAACTGAGATTGGAAAGCCCCTGCTGGATGTATACCACACCATGCTCTGGGTTTGAGTCCCAGACTGGGTACAATGAAACAATGGAGAAAGCTAACTGAGTACCAGCAACCACACTCTGTTTCTGGGCTGCCGGATATAATGTGTTCAGTCACCTCATGTTGCTGTTTCTATGCCTTTCTACCATGATGGTCTGTGTTCTAGTTTGCCTTCTGTTTGTATGATAAATACCATGACCAAAGGCAAGTCAGGAAGAAAAGAGTCATTTTAACTTATTGCACATGGACTGCCATCAAGGGGAGTTGAGGTAGGAAGGAACTTGAGGCAGGAATTTGAAGCAGAAACCAGGAGAAGGAGATTGCTTACAGGCTTGCTCAGTCAGCACTTTTCTCATCCAGCCAAGCCAATGTGCCCAAGAATGGCACTGTTCACACTAGGCTGGGCCCTCCAACATCAATAAACAAGAAAATACCATACAGACATGCTCATGATCCAGGTAATTCCTCAACTGAGATTCCCTTTTCCATGGTGTGTTGAGTTGACAAGCCAAGGAGTCACCACAGACTATCACCTTAAACCACCGAGTCCAAATAAACTCTTCCTCCTAAGTCGCTTTCTGCTGTTTTGTCACAGCAGTGGGGAAAGTGAAAGGTGAGCCTGAGTATAAGTTATGTGCAGAGGGGACTTTGCCTAAGTCCAGGCATGGCTCCTAAGGAAGGGAATACCAGTGTTCACTGAGAAGGATGTTTTTGGAGGCTCATAGAGCACTACATCCTTGGTATCAGGGGTGCCCCTAAAGTCAGGTGGCAATTATTCACTCACAAACCACCCAACATACCCTGCAAAAGCAGGGCAGTGTATTAATCAGTCATGTGCACATTTAAACTAAGTGCTAAGTCCTTCCTTTGCCCACACGCAGGTCACCTGCAATAATAAGCAGTAGAAAGTGTCCTTGGAGCTGTACACAACAGAAGGCCACCCTTCTGCTGTCTTCTAAATTTCAAGGTGTGTTTAAAAAGAGGCAAGGGACTAAGCAACACACTGGGCCCTACCTGTTAAATCTAATGCTCTGGGTTAGTAATCTGTTCTGGGCACAGAGGGAACATGTCTCCTGAATCGTATGTCATCAAGTCTTCCCATGGCAAAAATTATGCACTGGATCAAACACATACAGAGAAGTTACTGAACAGGGTTCAGCTGGGCATGCATTCCAATACAACCTGATTCCTGTGTCTTCCACATGCCTGGGGACACCTGGACACTCTCTAGGGACAGACAGAGGCAAACAGCCCCTTCTAAGGCCAATGTTACCACCACCCATCCCCATGCCCCACTCCCACCCCCACCCCCACCTTTGAAACATACGAGGAGCACTGTAGCCCTAGAGGGAAGAACCCCGGCTTGTAGTCACAGTCCTGAGTCAGCTACTTGCTGAGGGAAAGTGTTTTTGGAAAATAATCCCCTAAGCAAAAAGTGGCAGTAGGAGGTTCTGCTGTATGAGGAAGAGACAAGGGTCTTTTCAACACCTGAGAGAACTAGGCTGTCTCCGGTCCTTGAAGAAAGCCAGCTGAAGGATGTGGGGAGGTTGCCCATTGCTGACCTACACTGAAGTCAGGTCGCTGTGGGGAGCAAGACACTGGACTACTAGTGAAAAGCTGGCTTTGTACAGTGTGTGCACACACACACGATTAATGGAAACTTTAAGAACTCCTTCCTTTGACACTCTTGGAATGGAGTGGGAAGGAGTTCAAATTGGTGAACACATACCAGCAAATAAACAGGGTAAGTGTTAAACGTAAGCACTGATGAAATAAACTCTATAGAAATCAAGAAAGCAATCTGAAAAGAACTTAAAATTATACAAATCCCCTCTTGGGGCTTGGAATCATCATGAAGTTGGGCCTCTTGTGATGACATAATTATTCCCATACCTCTCAATAGTGCATACTAGGAAACAATACAGTGTATACTATTGTGACCAGCAAACTCAATCAAAATAGGAAACAGAGGCATGTGAGTCAAAACGTCTAGTTAACATTTATAGTCTAAACTCCCCCAAGCTGCCGCCACTCATCCTCCTGAGCGGTGTGTGTGTGTGTGTGTGTGTGAGTGGTGAGTGTTGTACTCATGTGTGTGCAAAGGTGTCTGTGTGGGGGAATACACATCACCTTGGTGTCATTCATGGTGTTTCTTGAGAGACAGTCCCTCACTGGAAGTGGTGGTTTACTGCTTAGACCAAGCTGACTGACCAGCAAACTCCAGGAATCCTCCTTCCTCTGTTTTCCTTGGAGTACATGTATCACCAAGCCTGCTTTTTATTTATGTATTTACTTATTTATTTTTACTGGAGATACAACTCAAGTCCTCATGTTTGTTTGGCAAACACGTTACCGATTCGGTTATTTCCCCCAACTCCTTTGCTTGGCACTCTTTGAAAAAAAAAATGCTTCGATAGTCCTAAACCCAGAGTTTCCTAATTCAGCAAAATCTGTATCCACCCACACACAAACATTTATATACCAAATAAGCAATAGCATTACCTCTTGTATGAAGGTTATCGTGTATGTTGATTCTAGCTCATCACAAAGTTCCTATCTGGAGTGGGTGTGCAAAATAGACAAAGTGTCCGAGGTGGCAAGCCATTGGGACAGCCTTTCTAGATTAGAGAAGATGGCGTAGAGGTGAAAATGGGTAGTGATACAATTATGAAGAAAGTATTTCCTTTTGATTTCATATACCATATGTATTTTATTTTTTTCCTGCTGGTTTGGAAAAAGGGATTGTTTTAGATGGTGCGTTAGTCATCTGTAATGAACCAGAGCCCCATCAGATGCTGTTTACGCCTTGTGGCTCCTTGGATTAAAGAGTATTTTCATTACAGCACACCATGGCTTTGCTCTTTGCCTTCTCACCAAGTGTTGAGTTTTCTAACATTCCAGAAGCAGAAGGAAACTGGCGATTGAACATTGCTTTACGGAAAAGAAAAGGGCTATTCTGAGATATGCCCCCAGACGACTACAGCTACAGATTGAGTCAACATATCAAATCAAGGGGGCCCTAACAAAATTTACAAACAGAGGCTTGTAGTGAAACGAACCATTGGGTAAATGACCTGCAGAGAACTGTGGAACTTAGTCCTCAGAGCTCCAGAAAGCACAGGGCACAGACGGTCACCTTTTCTTGCTCTTCTTTGCCTTCCTAAGAAATTCGGTTGTGTCAAGGAAAGCAGATTAGGCATGCACAGATATGTCATCCTCTGAAACCCTACACCATGGCCTGTCAAGAAGAAAGGGTTGCAGCTCACCCACAGGAGACATTGCTAGGCACCAGCTTGATCTGTACCTGGGCAGAGGCCGTCTGTCACTGCAGCCATGGTTCCCACAGCAGCAAATGTCTACTCTCATTTTGTTTTATAGTCTCTGCTCATTTCCTGACTCATTTGATTTAGCACTTCTTGTTACTACTTTTTTTTTATTCTGAAGCCTGTTTGTTCTTTATGGAATTTCCAAATGAATAAGACCAGGTTTCTTTTTCGATTGGGGTGTGTGTGTGTGTGTGTGTGTGTGTGTGTGTGTATTTACTGAAGATAATATAACACTTCAGTATATTTAAATATTGTATAATGGTAGATTCAGGGTGATTAATATATACATCACTTATAAACATGTGTCAGTTCTTATGGTGAGATCAGAGTCATTTATTTCAGCTTTTTTGAAAGATGCACTATTATACTATGTTATATTATACTTTATTATATATTATTGTCAGCTGCAGTCATCTTACAGTGCAATAAAACTGTGGCTTAGTCTAACTTCAGGTGAAATGGAAAGAAACTAGACAATCAAATGACTAGGCAATGATTAGGAAAGCAACAATAGGCTTATTTGGCAAATAAAGATGAATCAAAACTATTCTTAAGAATAACAGACTTATACATTATTTTGATATAGCACTTACTATATTAACAGTGTTAAGAAGACTAAATACACACTCACTAACTGTGGCTGGTGGATTGCTGTGGGATTTGAACACATGTGTATTGTATAGCACATGTCATGATAATGCCAGTCTGAGAAATACTGTATAATGCACATGTGGCATTCAACAAAAATGATCTAAAATGCAAGCAAAAATGATGTACATCAAAAGTGTCACCAGGCAGGTGTTGACATCACTACCTCCACTGACACTGGGACAGCATTATTTGTATTCCATGTGTGACAGAAACAGTTTCTAAGCCTTGTAAGAATTTCAGCTTCCTTAAGGAACATGCTCCAGACCAACTGGTGAGTAGCAAAATAAAACAAAATGATTCCTACTCAATGGTTCTATTTGCTTCAGTCCAAACTCAGCAACTCCATCTCAATGATGAATTGAGTTACTTTATTCAAAGAGAAGAAAGAAGATATGGATAACCTACTATTAAAAAAAACTTAAGATGATGAAAAGCTGAACCTGGGGGTGGGCAATGTCAATCGACCCCAGAGAGTCAGAAGGGATGTTGAAATTTTGGGGCTGTTGAAATTGTGCTGAGTGGTAGCGGTTCCTTTCCTGAGTGCCGAAAACACATTGAGGTATGTGTTTAGTACAGTTAAGAGGTTTTCTAGGTTTGGCATGATTTTTTTTTATTTTGTTGAGACACGTTTCCTCCTGTAGCCCAGACTGGCCTAGGATTTCTGCTCTTCCTGCCACAGCTTCTCCAATGCTGGGACTGGCAGTATGCTCCATCAGTTCCAGGTAATAATGATCAACTTTAAGAATACGCTGTAAATTACATTCTTACTAGTTCTCTGTCATCAAGGAGGTAGCAAACTGTTTTATAGTGACTGTTTCCTTCAGCAGGCGGGAAGTCATCTTCCAAATGAAACGAGTTAATGGGGATCCTCCCCCAGTGATACCCTCCATACAGATTGTGTTGACAACCTACCTGAGGCAATGGTACAGGCCCAACTCATAGACAAGACAGATGCAAATATGATTTTGGTTTAAGAGGTGAGGATTAGAAAACATATGATGTTCTTGAACAACTGGGTTTAACTGATATATTAACAATGTGGGCAATTCTATGGGCTTTAAGAGTTTTGGAATTTAAATGAGAGTCACATGGTGTTTAGTAAAACTCTGAGACAAATTTATAAGCCACCTTAATTGTGCTTTGCTCACAGTAAGCTCAGCAGGAAATAAACTTCAAAAAGTATGATTATTTCTCATACTCTCATGTCAGATATTTCTTAACTTCTGTTAAAATTCAAAAGTAGTATTGTAAGCCTGGATATAATCATAGACTTCAATGACTATCTGCTTTGTAACAAAACCACAAACGCATCCATCACAAGACCTTCCAATTCACATATAAGGTACACACCAGCCTAGGAAGAGCTGGAGAATCCATGCCTCCTGGATCCTGCAACAACACCCCTAAGATGTGAGTCAATCCCCAGTAATGTTTAGCAAAGTGGCTTCCTTGTTTCCTGGACTCTGACTCTCCTCCCTTTCCGCTGTTTCTCCACCTGAGTAAGAATTATCTAGTGGAGTAGACCAGCAGGCCAGCAGTCTTAGAGGCTCAGAACAGCACAGGAAGGGCAGTAACAGGATGACCATTGGGCTGTCAGAAAAGCAAGCAGTACTGACTCAGGATTTCTTTTGTGGTTTGCTTTTTTCTTAAAATTCAAAGGATAACTTACAGGAGGGCAAAGATAAAAATGTTTAAGAAGCCTACCTGCCCTTGATTCTATATGAAAACAGCTAATTGTGAAAACAAAATAAAACAAATACAACAAACAAATAAAAATACGCACAGTTTGGGCCATGGTGAATCCAGACAAGAGAACCTGAATCTCCATGGAGGGCAGGAATCATCTGAGACAACCTAGGTGACCTGCTCCACTGTGGACACTTCCCAGGGCTGCAAGTCTGCAGTTTGTCAAGCACCTGGTGCAAATCTGGGGTCCTGGAGGCAGAGGATGGAGTCATTTTTCTGATACTGAGCAAGCTGGGATGGGCCTACCAAGACCTTTCTTCTCTAGGGTCAATTTTTCTTCACATATAGTCAAAATAATCTTTGACATATTTGAAGATACAAATAAATGATTCATCTTTTTAATTAAAATATTTTAAGAATATCATAATACATATTTATGTCATTTCCACTCCCCCTTCTTCCCCTCCAACTCCTCTTCCCTTTCCACTTTCTCTCAAATTCATGATCTTTTTTCTTTAATTATTATGATATATGTTTTGATATTAATACGTATTTATTATGTATGTGGTATAAATACATTACTATAAGTACATAAATATATTGATAAATACTATATATATATACATATATATATATATATAGAGAGAGAGAGAGAGAGAGAGAGGAGATAGTACATTCAGTGTTACTTGTATGTACATTAGCCTGACCACTTGGGATTGGATAACCAATCAGGGAGCTTATTCCTGGAAAAAACCAATTGTCATTCTCTCAGTACCCATTGATCACCTGAAGCTTTCCAGCTAAGGTTGTGATCGTTTGAAATTCCCCTATCCATATTGGCATGTCAGCTGGCATTAACGTCATGCAGGTCTTGTTTAGATGGCCACACACATCTTTTCCAATGAATTACTGAACTCTCCCTACATCTCAATAGAACACTTGTTAATCGATAGCCTCTTGATCTGACCACCAACCACACTTACTCAGCTGAGAGTCATTCAAAGCCGTCTACCAATGGCCTGTTTTCAAGTCACAACTCTTCAGTTCTACACTGGGGGAAAGATCTCTGTGAAATTCTCATCTTGTCAGCTTCTGCCTACCTATCCATTGCATTCATTCAGATTCCCTTTGATTTGCCAGGGCTTGAAGCATTCATTCACTCTAGCCTAGTGAAATCTGCCTGCTTTGCTTTGCTTTCTTCTTTCAAGAGAGATGCGACAATAAAGAAGAAAAAGAAGAAGAAGAAGAAGAAGAAGAAGAAGAAGAAGAAGAAGAAGAAGAAGAAGAAGAAGAAGCCAAAACCAAGGCATTCTCAGTGCATCAAAGGGAAGAGAGAAGTTTTGAAGTAGGAGGGCAAGGATTTGTGCCTGGCACTCATCAAATCTATACTCTAGGAAAACATCTCTTGGTCTGTTTTGTCATCAGTGCAGCGACAGTATTAACATAGTCTTACAGAGCATAGGACATTAGGAATGTGACCGACACGTAAGGCATGCACGATAGGTGTAGGTAAATGAAGGGTTAATGCTTTGTCAATGCTGTCAATGCCTCCAATTCATCTGCTATTTCTTTTAAACTTATTCCTGACTTGGACCAACTGAAACACTGTTCACCAAAGGAAGGCACCCAGGAGGATGAAGGGGGGTGGAAAAGGTTTATCTTCTTGCCCTGACTGTCCCCCACTAATGGAACTTCCAGCTCAAACACTTGTCTAAAAGACTGTCACATCAAAGGCTGGTTGACTCCCTCCACTGCACAGGGTGTGACAGGGGAGGCAGTCAGTCACCACCTCCCCAAGGAAAACTAATCAGCCCAGCTCCATCTCTCCTGCCAGGAGGCGACAGCTGAGCCACAATGCTGGGGGTGGGAGGTGGGTAGGGGAGAGTTTCCATAGCCCTCATCTCCGGGTGTTTCCACATACCTGGTGAGGTCCTGAAGGTGGTCAAGGAAGCCCTCCACTTTTTGGGGCTGTGGGAGATAGCCACCCCCTGGCTCCGGGCTGCTGCCTTCAGCCTAGGAGAAAGATCTAGTTTTAGGACCAAGTCTCAGCATCACCGCCGCTTGACTGGAAGCCAAAGTTGGCGGCAAACAAGCGGGACTGGTGACTACCACAGTGCAGAAATGGCAGGAGGGAATCAAGGAGTGGCAGGAGGGAGCTGGGGGAGGGTGGTCAGCGACAGGGGACCGCTGCTAGATCTACCCCTTTACCACTTCGCTGGGTGGGGCTGAGGAGCCGGTTCTACCAAAAGTAAATCGAAAATGGGTAACGGAGAAACCAGGGCAGCGCCAAACGGGTTCTGGCTGGGTGTGGAGCGCAAACCCCTGCCTAGGCCTCCAGAAATTCCAGCCGGCTGGTGGCTTTTTCTCTTTTTAAAAACGTGCTGTGCCAGCACTGCTTGAACACTAGGGCCAGCTTTGGTGAGGGGAACCCTCTCTCCAGCACCTTCAGTTTTGAGAATGCCAGACTCCTCCCCTAGCCCAACTTCCCTAGGCCTAGGTGCTGGAGGCTACTCTCCCAGAGATGTCTCTGGAGCCCAGAGGCCTCAGATATACAAAGGGATGGGCAGGGACGTCTTGGTGATCATGGGAGAGATAACAGAGAGTGCTGACCTGAAAGGTTAGTGAAATGACTTGGAGATTTAGGGGTGCTGATGGTGAGGTAGGTGGGATATAAAGGGATATTGAGTCAACCTAACATATTACAACATCCAAGATGAGTTAAATACTTTTAAACGATGTTAAAGGTATGAACTCCAACTTCTCAGAGACAGAGAGATGGAGGGAGAGAAGCTTGCTTCAAATGGCCAGGACTGATCCATTATCCTTCCTAAAAGTTATTTAACTCTCTTGGCATCAAGGAACAAGCTTTCCTTGGTCTCAGTCTCTGAAGCCCTGTTGTACCTCTGAAGGTGGACCAGGGAGAGTCTAGCTTCCCTGTAAAGCCTTTCTGCACTGGTGAAGCCGCCATGATGAAGCAGTAATTGGATATGCTCCTTCCCGGAACT
This sequence comes from Mesocricetus auratus, assembly GCF_017639785.1. Lineage (NCBI taxonomy): Eukaryota > Metazoa > Chordata > Mammalia > Rodentia > Cricetidae > Mesocricetus > Mesocricetus auratus. The sequence goes on along the minus strand of NW_024429184.1, from coordinate 61,909,572 downwards.
TCCTATTCTGTGATTAGGCAGCCCATCAGGAGCAGTGAAAGATACCCCAATACTGTGATGACTTGATCTTGCAAGGACTCTTCTCAGTGACCATCAAAACGCTGGCTTTTCTCTATCAAACTATCAAATGAAATCCCTTCCTCACCCCTACTCTGTTACTCCCCTCAAGTGAGAGGGTATGAGTGGGGGAGGGGGTGGAACCGAATGAATGCAGGTATTATAGTCCAGTCTTTCAAATCATCTAGGCTCGCACGATTTGCTGCTGTTTCTGTCTGTCCGTCACCAAGTGTGTACCTATTGAATGTGCTAGAAATCACTCAGACTCAGAACAGTGAGAACTAACCCTTCATCTTCAGAGACCACAGATGAGAGATTCAGAGATAGGGCCAGCCAACACACAGGAAACAGAAGTCTAGGCAAAGGGGTTTTTTCTGGTTTTGATTGTTTGTTTTTATCCTAAAGTTGGCAGCTTACATGTATGCAGATTTAGGAACTTTCCAAAGCAGAACAAAATATAGTCAGAAAGACTATAGAAGACAATCCAATGTTAACTTATGCTTAACCAGTAATGTCCTCCACATTAGCCAAGGAACCCAGTTCACAAGGACAACATTGTTACCATTTTTAATACATTTCTTATCATTTCTACCCACTCATAACCATAAAGAATTCCCATAGCAAAAAGTGACTGCACAGCCTCTTAAAACTTAAGCCATCAAGTTTTTATTTATGGAGGAGCAACAATAATCCTAATAACCAAAACAAGTGTTTGATTAAAATCCCATCAAAGACAAGTGAAGATTCTCATGTCAAAGACTGTTGGAAAAGCCTTTTAAAGGATCAATCTCTGTTATTCAGAAGTAAATTATTTTTTTAAAATGTTATGGATTAATGCAGTAACTTTTAATCCTCTTCCTTGGTATGTATTTCTTAAAATATATAAGGTAAGACACAATCCAAATATATTTATTTCAATTTGTGGAAACCTAATTTCATAGGGTTTGGGGATAAAAGCATCTAAGTTTTGAACGAGTTTTTGAATCTGAAGGTACGGAGGATTATTTCACTACTGCTTTCTCGGGAGTACCGTGTGCTTAAAATAATAGCTGTACTGGACTCAGAAGATAGACTCTCATTGAGAATTGTCTCTTAAGAAAAATTATTCCAGCAAAGCACGTTGATTTTAGCACAATATATAAAGTTTTCATATTCTCCAAAACAGGAGTAGCAGAAGCCAACTTATGGAGTATAATGTATTCCAGACACTTGCTGGAATAAACAATGCTCTTGAGACCCTCAGATGCACAGCCAATAAGGAGCTGTTGACTACTTGAGGTTTTTACACATCCTTCAGCCAAATCAGAAATCCAAATCCCAAATCAATCACAGGCACTCAGTGTGCACGTAGAGCCCTGCCTGGGTAGGAGGTCACATTCAGCAAAGGCATTCTACCACACAAGACAGGTTTGCTGTTGACATTAAAATCTGTATTGTTTTTTTAATGTGACACAGATAAAATATTTCCAATGGAGATGTAAATTTTGCAACCCCATGCCAAGAAAATATATTTGTAATTATCCAGTTGAGAATATAATTCATATACTAAGGTGTGCATAGATATATTTATCCCTAAATTTCTGTGTGACTAGTAAATCTCATAAGGACACAGTTATACATCTGTAAATTTATAGTGCACTTAGACATCCAGCTGTTTACATGTCATAAAAGTTAATTCCAACGGCTATCCAAGTTTCAGTATATATTATAAAGAAATACCAGGATTTTTCACATATCTGTAGGCACAAAAAACACTGAAGTGCAATGTTATTCTCTGGTTTACAACATAAACACAGAACACATGGGACAGAAATGCACAGTTAAGTTTGGGTTCCTTTCAGATTCCTAAGTGCAGAGCTGTAGAAGGCAGAGAACAAAAAGCAAGAGTTAGAGTTCCATGAGCACCTGGCAGGCTGTGCTGTGATTGGTCCTGATTTAAAGGACCCTCCCCCCATTAAAGATTGGGCAATGTAACTTCATTTGGACCCAACAATAAGAGTTTTCTGTAAGAAGGGAAGAGGGGAGCTGGGAAGGTGACTTAGAGCTTGTGGGCTTCTGGTGCTCTTGCAGAGGACCCAGGTGCAGTTCCCAGCTACCACAACCACCCATAACTCTAGAACCAAGGACCCAGTGCACTTTCCTGGCCTGCAGAGGCACCAGGCACACATGTTGTATATTTACGTATGTGCAGGAGGAACACTCATACACATATAACAGAGATAAATATTAAAAAGAGAAAACAGGTACTCCCTGTTTTAACTTTGGTCACAACGTGCTCCTGAACATCATCAGAGAAAGACTGGGTCCTACACATCTCCAGGTGTACTCAGGAACAAGTAAAGGCACATTGAACAAATCATTCTCTTCCAATGCCAGAGTTTCTTCTTTGATCCAGCCACATCACTTGATGTAGTTTGGAATCATATTAACCCATTGGATACTGAGCACACTTGGCTAAGGAACATTAATTGAAGGTGCAGGAATAATGTCAACATAGGTTACACATAAGACTAAAGACAGCCTCTAAGTTTCAAGACCTTTATAATATAAACAAGCATATGTACTCTTTAGTCTACTGTCCTGTCATGGCAAAACTCATTCTGTATTTATTGATCCCATAAAACACTATGACAAGAACTAAGAGGATTAATCAGTAAACAGCTGTTTATGGCAGGACCCAAAAATGTTGATGTTCTTATTCAATGTTTCTTATTACACTATAAGTTATGTGAGAAAATAATTTCTTTTTTATCAATACTTCAATGGACACCAGCAAGTTCTTAAGTCATCTCCCAAAGTCTGGAGGTAGACATGGAAAGGACCTGGAATGAATGGAGATGGGGCAATTTTCCTTTTGCCATTCTGCACTTAGATCTAGGGGGCGATGAGAATTCCTGACCTGATTTCCACCTAGGCAAAGAGTTGAGGTCAATTTACTCTTAGCCCATGTATCACAAATAATTATCATGGGAAAATTTTATTATACATTTGGTTAATATTTTAACAAAGTATTTGACTTTCACTTTTAGGTAAATATTCCAGTTATTGAAATGTAACATTTCTGCAATTAAAACCTAATTTGCAAATTTCCCTTTATAATATTGTCTCTTGGCAGGTACACACACACACACATACACACACACACACACACAGAGGCACGCACATACCAATCATCTTTCTGACTTGCTAGTGTATGTATATGTGTGCATATGTGTGTGTATGTATGTGAATGAATGTATTGTGTATGTATGTGTGTATGTGTGTTCAAGTGTATGTATGTGTGTGTGCAAGTGTGTGTATCTGTGTTTGTTTGCATGTATGTGTTTGTGTGTATGTATGTGTGTGAATGCATATATGTGTGTATGTGTGTATGTATATATGTATGTGTGCATGTATATGTATGCATGTGTGTATGTATGTTTATGTGTGTGCATGTGTGTTTATGTGTGTGCTTGTGTGTATGTGTATATGTATGTGTATGAATGCATGTATGTGTTTATGTGTATATGTATGTATTTGTGTGTGTATGTGTGTGGATGCATATATGTGTGTATGTATGTATACATATATATATTTGTGTGTGAATACTTGTCACTGTCAGTGATTGATAAAGGAAGAACTTTCTAGAGCTTCCAATTTGCTTTTCCCCAAGTAGTGTAACTTAATAATATGCCCATGTTTGGGGCCCTTACCTTATAAAGACTCTATCTAACATGAAGTTTGTGGAACAATGATTCTTCAATATATCAATCACCTATTTCCCCTCTCCTACCATAAAGCAATGGCATGATTGTTCAATTCAAGTTTCTATGATGTTATGTAACCAACATAATAGGTATTAAAAGTAGCACTATATAAAACAAAGTTGTAGCAAACTTTAAAAAATATCCAATATACTGCTCTGTGTGACTTAGAGAAAATTATGCATTATTCTGCAGTGGCCTGCAGACAATGAAGTTGGAGTTTTAATTCATAAAATTGTAAATTAGACCTCAAGTTTATGCTGTTTAGATAGTGTGTTTTCCTGCATACACTCCTTGAATTTACTTAGATTTAATTTTGCTTGCAATTTCCTTACCCTGCTGTTTGATTGACAACTGATAATACATTTTCTTACTTTGGTTTAAAGTTGTAAATGATCATGAAACTTAAAACCAAACAACAACAACAACAACAACAAAAACCCAACCCTGTCCCTTTCTGAGTTCTCTCACTATAAGAAATAAAACTAAATATATGAGAACTTGGGTTTTCTTAAAGTGGTTATAACCAGAACTTTTTTTTTTACAAAAGCATGCCTTGTGCTTTTGAACAAAAGCCCATTCCAACAAAAGAAGTAACTGTCCATTGGCCTACACCAATCCTGAGGACCAGTATCAGAGAGAGCTGTAAAGATCATTTCCAAACGTTCTTGTCTTGCATGTCAAACCAGAAACCACCAAAGTGCCACAATTAGTGCCAAAGGAGTGGTGGCAAGCAGAAAGCAAAATGTCTATTGTTGTTTGATAAGCATAAAATATTAAGAGTAAGAAAAATGATGTTTCCAACAAAGTAATTGTTTTCATTTCTGAACATGGAACAGGAGGCACTCTGAAGAGCTATTTTCCGTAATGAAAACCTAATGTGCTGGGAGTATTAGTGAATCTTCAGAGGTCTGGCTTGCTGATTGGGGCTGACTGCATTCCTTTTGTTGTCTGCTTGCTTTCTGGGTTGTACGTTTTTTTACTCTTTGCCATCATGGGGTTGTTTTTCCAACACTGGATACTTTGTGTTGTTTGGTGGACTATTTCCTTTACTAAAGCAAACATACAATTCCTTAGCTGCCCTTTAAGGAACAGAACTGAAAATTGTTTTATGGAATCACGTACACCAAGCATTTACATGATACTAAATCTGTATTATCTGAGTTGCAGATTTAACATGCTTACAGTGAGTTTGAACAGAGGAACTCCAATCCTACTTTTATTTTCAACACACCACAAACCATGTTGAATACCACTGGCCATTTTATTCTGAAATCTTTGTCCCAGAATTCTGTCAGTTTGCTGAAGATTCCAAAGCAAATAACCAGACCAATAATTGGCCTAAATAAATTCAACCCAATATAGAGATTTCCCTCTTAAATACCAGAAACTGTATTTTCAAAACGAAACTTCAAATTATTCAACAGACATCTAAAAGAATCACTGGTAATCGGGTGGGATAAAATATTGGACTATAAACGAGTTATTCACACGCATATGGAAACAAGAAAACATGAAATTGCTGCTTGTACTATTTTTTAAAAATCTTTGAAGTTATGTATGATCCCTTAAAGTCTGAAGCCACTAATTTAATAAGTCTGCCTTGCAACCCAAGTAGCATTTGCATTCTTACAATCAGACTGACATGGTGAGGCAAAACGCAAGCCTTGCGTTTACCTGTGCTGGCTCCGTGATGTTGAACGTGGATTCCCAGTGAGTCCAGACAGAGGGGGGTGTGAAAACGTGCTGACAACTAACTACCAATTAAAAATGATGATTAAACCGTTTGCTCCAAAAAAAGAAAGGTGTGTAAAGTAAGAAATACTGGGAACGCAGCTTGCAAGATCAACAATATTTGATCCATTTGAAAACTGAGGAGAAAGAGAGAGAGAGAGAGAGAGAGAGAGAGAGAGAGAGAGAGAGAGAGAGAGAGAGAGAGAGAGAGAGAGAGAGAGAGAGAGAGATCACAAGCTAGTTTGTAGTTACAAGGGACTGATCTTGGACCAAAGACCAGGGAAGGACTGAGCCCGCTGAAGATAGTTAAGTGAAATTCACCTCAAACAGGAGGGTTTCCTTTGTTGATTTCGAGTTCACTCTATGAAAACCTAGCTTCTTGCTGTGAGCTTCTGTTCCCTCCAGCCTAGGACGCTGGGACTTTCTCAGGTAATCAGCAGCTGATCCCAGGGGATTCCAAGCAGCTTGTCCAGGCGTCCTGATCGCTCTTTCTGGCAGCTCTGCAATCCGAAGGCATACCCTTTCCCCACTCCACATTAGTTTTCTTACTACTGAGATACAAAACAAAACAAAAAAAACCAAACCCAAATGGTGTAAGAAATTGGAGAACGAACTGCGACGCGGAACCCCACACGTGGTTCTGTAAATTGCATGGAGGGGGAAGGGGAGGTGGGGAGAGAAGTGAAAGTAGAAATTCGGCTACAACCCAAGGCTCCCTTATTTTCTTTTCCAGTATGTATTGTTTTAACTCTGCCCGGCCCTGCTTATCCGATGGAGTGGAAGCTAAGCGAAGGTGTTTTTCAACAGCACAGTGCTAAACTAAGCAGCCAAAGCAGGGAATTTTTGTGGGGCGCTTCGGAGTCGCTTAGGAGAGAGATGCTGTTGGCTGGGCTGTTTAGATGCAGGAGATAGTTCCCCCAAAGATATGAAGGGCGTCTTTGTCTAAACTCAAGATAAAAAGATGTGTCAACTTCCTCAAACAGGATATTCGAATTTCATTCATTAACAATGACCCCCACCTCTCAAGAAGTAGAGAAAACGAAGACACCTTTTGTAGGGTTTGCGTCTTTAGAAACAGGTAGGCAGAGGAGTGACTGACTTCTGGAAGTTGTGTTTCAGTAAAGTAAATTTTAACGAAAAACCACAGTTTTGTAAATGAGTCAAAAAGACAGGCTTGTCAACGAAGCTGCATCACCTAATAAGTTAAAATCAAACCCACCTTTATTGCAAAGGTGATGCACTAGTTCTCTTTCAATAGCTTGAGCTTTTAGAAAAAAAAAACAAAAGCAATTCCCCAGCAAAAACAGAGTTACGTTTTTCTTTTTAGCATGGCTTGAATTAAACAAAACATGTTAACAAGACTGCAGTGAAAACCCTAGATGATGTAAACACCCAGAGAAAGAAATTCTAGGTTGATTCTATTTAGGGGTCCTAAGATTTCATTACTAAGAATCCAGAGGCCCTGAAAGCAAATAGACAGTGCACTCCGTGTGTGTGTGTGTGTGTGTGTGAGAGAGAGAGAGAGAGAGAGAGAGAGAGAGAGAGAGAGAGAGAGAGGTTGTTTACGAACTTACTTCCAGTTAGAAAAAACACATGAAATATAAATGCAGAAAGCGAATTCTAGTTTCATTTTTCTAGGGTCCAAGTATGTATTTAGCAGATTTTGAAGGCCAATTGCCAATTCCTGAATGTATGGGAATAAAACTCAGGCACAAATGCCAAATGCTTGTGGTTTATGCAAACTACAGAAAATCCCGGGTTTTGAATTTAGGTAGAGAAATGGAGAGATAAAATTATAGAAATCAGTCGTTATGATTTGTTGTGTATTTCTCTCTGCGATAGAATTTTCCCTAAGTTTCCAAAATGTTCATTTACAAACACTTGCTAATTTTTTAAGCGTCTGGGACCAGCCGTTTCCCGACTTCGTATGTGTAAAGTACTTGGGGAGAGGTACCCTAAGAGATGCTTGAAGGTAAAGCGATTCCACACAGCGAAAGCTAAAGACCTAAAGGAACACCCTTCCGGGAGGGATGCTGGGTGTGAAGAGGTGACCACGGACACCCAGGACTCCACCTCCTTGTAAAGCTATGAACTGAGCCCCTTCCGCGGGTTCAAGGAGGGAAAAGGAGGGGGCTCCTTTAGGTGGAAGAAGTGGGGGTGTGTCGGGTACTTCCTTTGGCCGAGTCCTCAGGAGACCCTTGGGACTTTGAGATTGATCTGCAGTGAGCACTGCGCACCGGGCAGCTGCCTGCTCCGCGGGTCGCTGCCACCCCGGTGGCCCTCCCGCGCGCCCTTCGTAGCCGCGAGCATCCGAGACCCGGACACCGGCTCGCTCCCGGCGGCGTCTATTACCAGCAGCTGCTTCTGCTTAGCCCTGCGAGGATCGGTTGGCCCCAGCCCACGGCCTCTCCTCGGTTTCAGCTCCTCCCTCCCCTCCCTCCCTTCCCCGCCTCTACCCCGCAGCCCAGCAGCGGCTGCCGCGGGTCACGGCGGTTTCGCAGCCACCCGCCTGGGTTCACAGACCCTGGGCGGGGGGCGTTGGGGGAGGGAAACAGAGGGAAGGAGCGGGAGCGGGAGTGGGGAGGCTACAGACAGGCGGGATCTCGAGGCTGCAGGCGGGAGGGAAGGCTGGAGCAGACGTCTGATCCTGAAGAGGAACCCCAAGCCCGGGGACATCGGACCCTGCGGGTCACCTGCAGCGCCCGGGATCCTACTTTCCCGAGAAGGCCCGCGATGTGAGATTCCCTGCGAGCTCTCGGGCAGGTCGAGGGGCTCCACGACCTCCTTGGGCACTGTTGCCTACTTGTCCTCTCCAGGGTCTTCGCACCCTGCTGGAAGCGGTGGCTAGGAAAAGAAACACTAGCTGGCGGTCCTAAAGGTTCAGATGGGAGTTAGGCAGGAAAGTCCAATCTCGGAAGCCTGGAGGTGCCAAGCTGAGGACTGGTCTCTGGGGTTGTCCCTGAAGCAGCTGTCTGGAGACCTCTCCCATAGCAATGGGGAGAGAGAACTTTCGCGAGTCCTTTATTGAGGACGCCCGCCGGCGTCTCTGAGTCCCTTGCTTGGTACAGAGAGCGATTTTGAAAGCCAGGATGCTCACACACAAGTAGTTCTTTCATTCAGACTGCAATAGCATTTGGTGGTTGGCGAATGGTTGTCTTGCATGCAAGCTCGCACGGTTTTGTTTGGCCTTCTTTCCAGGAAAAACAATAGCATCTGGCCTGCCCAGAAGTGACCAAAGGGCCTGTGGGACCCTGAGCTGTGCACTGGGGCTCCTCTCTGGAGAGCGCACACCCACCCCACCTGTCAAATCTCATAAACTGGAAGGGGTCTTGGTAGCCAACCCTGCAGTTCTGATGAACAAATGGACTTGACTAAGATAAAACTTTATGTGACTTTTGCCTAGTAGTAAGTCTGGTGCAGGGAGAGCCACGAGGGCTTTATTGTTTAAAGAGTGAGCAGACAGCCAGGTGATCCCAAACTCAGGATCGTACCCAAGTCTGAATATTAGAGCATCCCCTTTAAAGCAACTGGAAGCAAAACTTGAGGTACTTTTCCATTAAGCCCTCCATGCACCAGCACTTGCTAACTTGTGGCCATGTTAGTGTCAGATTCCAATGAACTGGAGGGGCATTGACACATTTGTCTGTCTTCTGGCTTCGAAGACACTACTGTTCCTGAACTTACTAAGGTTAGGTTTTCACTCCGAAATTCTGAGAACTGTGTTACAATCCATATCTTTTCCTTAAGTCAAAAACACAGCAGACACAACGAATCAAGTCGATTCCCTGTGGTCTTTTGTTGCTTTTTTTGTTGTTTTTTTATTACTATTATTGTTATTATTTGACAACCTTACCTTAAACCTTTCTTTACTTCTTAGCAGAAGCGAAGCTTTTCATACCCCTTCCCCAGCCCCGCCCCCTGCCGATAGCCTCAGGCCAGTAAAAGCTATGCATGCAGGTCATTGTAGCTTGAAGATGATAGCCCCCACAATGTCCCCAGACATAGGACAAACCGATCATTTCCCCCTAGTAAGTCCTTGGAATTTCTAGAGCCTTCTCTTCTTTGGGGAATTGGGGAACACAATTTCTGGAAGGGCACAGGAAGGCTGGGAAAGTCCAGACTACCCTGGACTGGACAACATGGTCTTGGGGGCCCGCCCATCTCAGGCTCATTCTGAACAACAGTGCAAGCCAAGTGTTTCTCGTGCCTTTCCCGTTGCTGAAAATTCCTTTGCTAATGCTTTGAGAGCTGTGATGCCTGTCACAGACTGCAGGTAGACAGTGAGGCCATTCCGGGAAAAGATGTCCTCCTTCCAGAGCACTGACATCAGTTTTCAGGGGACGGAGACTCTGGACATATGGAAGTTTAGATTAGCAGCTTTAAAAAATAATGGAACAGAGGCTGTTTGTGAAACCAGCCCTCCTTATGGAGTACTTCTTTAAAGAGAACCATCTTCTGCCCCAGCCTAGGGTCTTGGCAGGTGGGCATCCAAAAATCATCACTGAGGTGACCTTTGTCCTAATCCTGGGTCCTTCTGCTTAGATCCCTCAGTAACTACCTTCTTCCTTGCTTCCAAGCTTGCTAGGGAACCTAAGCAAACACTTTTGATTTTAGGCCTGTCTGCCTGGAAAGCTGGTGAAAGACAGGATTCCTCTGACATACTGAGTTAACATACCCCAGGAGTGGGACCCCCACAAACACTACTGATTATTTCCTGTTCCTGTGATAAGAGAGACACAGGTCTGTGTTTGTATTCACAGTTAAGGAATGGAAAGTAACGCAAATATAGATTATTTAATAGAGCAAAGGAAAGATTTCTTTGGAAGTTAGGATAGAATGAAATGTCTAGGGAGAGAGTTACTAAGGCAGATATCTGAGCAGTAGAAAGTAGGCAGCTGTCTTAATTCTCCTTTCCAAGAATCCCAGCAGGTACTTTAGAAGAAGATCATACTTCCCTCTTTTATTTTTTACATTAGCAGAACTTTAAAAACCATAAAGGGCAGAAAAATGACTGAAAAAATGACTGGAATTTCATTAGAAAAAGAATTGTAGGCACACCTGCATTACTCTCATTTTCCAGAGGAATGCCCTGAATTTGCTTTTTCACTGCAAGTTTTGAACTTGAGACAATACTTACAAGGCAATACTGAATTCCTGGACCTGCATCTCTTAACAAAAATTTTGTGATAGTTTTTTTTAATTTCCATACTTCATTCATGTTATAAATTCTGAAATCCTTAGTGCGTACGTTAAAGTCTTAGTATAGTACACCTTAAGCAGACACTCTCAATGTGGCTGTTATATAGAAAGAAAAATCTCCCTCTGCTAAGCAGTGCTTGTAGAGTCTGAGGGAAGACACAGTGCTGCAAATACCTCCGAGTTCCATCTGTGGTCTCATGAAGGCTTGCCATTATAGAAGATTGGGAGGTTAAATTAATTAGCTTCTTCCATTATACTGCTGGCTTCTGGAGATGGTTGCCATTTTTCCTTGAAATGTCATTATTTCTAGATGTAGTTAGCTGCTGATACCATTAAAGAGGAGATAATGCAAATTTAACAATACAAATAACACTTCTTTCATGAAAGTTAAAAAAGAACATGAAGTGGACCAACCAAGCTGTACCTGCCTGCTATAAACAACCCATGTAGCTGGGACGTTAAATGAATACAGTAAAATTGGCCAGTGCATATTTGGAGTATTTTCTTCAGTGAGTTCTTGAATCAATACTTTCGTTTCACGTTTTCATGTTCTCAGTAATGTTAACATATCCAGTTACAAACCCTTGCCAGTAAGAAAGAGAATATGCCCTGCTGTGCTCACTTCCAAACATTTCTAAAGGATCATTCTTTCTTTTCATTTGGAATTATGATTTTGATTGTCTGCTGCATCATTGTGATCTTCAATGGGTAATGAGTGGACACAATTAATTCCATACACTAATCACCTGGGGTGCAAAACAGACTCACACCAGCAGGCTCAGTATCATCTCTAATCTTGCACAAAAAGGGAACGTGAAGGTGTAAAAGTTGCATCAATTCTGGTCTTCCATCTGCCACTGCAGAAATGGGTCAGGAGAACTAGTAGCTCACTGGCTCTATCCTGCAAATATTAAAAACAGATGTATTTCTGTTCTGCTATGGAGCAAGAATGTAATATTAATAGGTGATAAACTTACATTCTAATAAAAATAGTGCAATATCATAATTTTTGCAGTCTTTGGGGGTATTACTTTATTAGTCATATAACTCATAAAATTTTTGGTAACTCAACATCAAATATTTCAGGACCAATATTTAAATTGATCACAGATCATAAATAAAAATCCCCTTTCCCACAAATAATTGTTACATCTTGTTTGCTCCATATAGTAACAGCATTTTTCTTCTGCCCTGTGAAATGCCTAAATAGCTTTAATTGGTGACTGTTTATGCAAGTTAGTTTATAAAAAAAACACAGCTCCTTTGGTGCTGGAGAGGCAGGACTGATCTTCTAAATGTGTTTTAGAAGTTTTGTTTGTTGTTTTGACTTTGAGTGGGGCTTAAAGAGTAGGTGTTATGTCCCCCTTCATTGCTGCCCTTTCCTAAGCCACCCTGGGTCTGTGTGTTTGGGAGGGAGAAGAAAAGGACACATTAATCCTGAATTGTTTCTAGGTAGAGAGAGCTGGAAGTTGGAGATCTTGGTGCATAGAGAAACATACAAACTCTGCTGAATATAGGACCCAAACAGGTGCAACAGCCTAGACAGTGACAAAGCCTTCAGCTGCCTCTCATTCAGTGTAAACCATTGTCCTAAATTCAAGTACAAGGCTTCTGGTGGTCTTAGCAGTTGGGGAATCTACAAGTACCAATGTACTTTTCACTTGGAACATCTCTGTCTATGGAAATTCACAGTCTAGTAAATGGTAATTGAGTTGAGGATACAGGGTAGAACAATTAAGTCTAAAGATAGAACTCAGTAAAATAAACATTGTACTATGGGATAGCGCAACGTATGTCACTAGCATACAAGATAACATGGCTTCAGTACCATTCTTTGTCCACCTCCTCTCTCTCTTATGTCACATCACAAATCAAACTCATCCTTAACGTTAAAAGGAAGGGCATAAAATTCGAAACTTGGAGAAATGTATCCTTTCAGATGTTAGGAGAGGCAGAGGGAGAGGGAAAGACAGAGGAGGAGAGGGGGAGAGGGGGAGAGGAACACACAGAGAGAAAGAGACAGAGACAGAGACAGAGAGGAGTAAGAGAGAAGAGATGTCCATGAGAAGAGCTTGTATTTTGTGGGAGTTTTCTGTATGTGTGCATGTTCTTTGTGAGTGTGTGTGAGAGAGTATGTATGAATGTGAATGTATGCATATATAAGAGAGAGTGTGTGTATATATGTAAGTGTGTGTGTGTGTGTGTGTGTAGAACGCTGTAAAATTCTGTGTCACTATGAACTGCATTTTGCTGAAAGGTTTAATACACTTTAAAGTCAAAGGATATTTTCCTGACCACTTTAGCTTTTGCATTCATCTGAGAGAAAACCCAGGTGGCAAATTGAATGTAATTCAACAAATTTTCCAGTGTAGTCTGGTTTAGCACAACCATCTCTGAGTGGGTAGGTACTTTTTGATGCAAATGAAGATCTACTTTCCTTAACAAAGGCGATTGTCATTTACTTAAACATTTATTAGTTCAGACCTCTCAAGGAAGAGAGGGAAATGCATGGCTAATTAAGAGCAGGGTTCCCTGATAGTGAAGTTCTTCAGGATATCTTTCCATAGTTTTAGTCCTGAAGTAGGATTTAAAGTTGGCTAAGAGTTCAACTCTTGATGTTTCAGCATCATAAAATACAGCTAAGAAAGAATGAATCCGACACTCTGGGGAAAAGAAAATCCAGTTAACAAAGAGTGAATCCAACACTCCTGAAGAAAGAAACTTCTTTTAAGTGCTAGATTCTAATATTTAAGTGAATTAATTAATGATTTTCAATTCGCCTAAAAGGAAAATATGCTGATACATTCTGGGTAAGTTCTTAGGCTTTTCGTAAGTGTCAACTGCTAGGAAATACTCTTAATTGCATTGACTACTTTCTGATTCAATAGGAGTACATTTTGCACAAGGCATACAGAATCTACCTTAAAAACATACCAGAAAAAAAATCATCCTAATGCAGTTAATATTATTTCTTTTCCACAGGAGATGTGCTGAGACCAAAGCCTCAGAACATTTTTTAATGTTGATAGAGCAGGCTTGAAAAAACTTGTCATATAAATCAAACTGTTCTGGGGGCAAACCCGTGTTGTTTTTAAACCACAGAGTGGGTCAGTGGGTGTGGTTATTGTGCACAGGGTTCAATGGTGAATGTATAGATTAAAATGCATTTTGCCACACCGGTTTCCAGAGGGTTGTTTTGGCCTGGTGTTCGAAACCATGAGCCAAAACTTCGGTCAGTATTTTGACAACAGAGCCAGGAAAAACAAAAAAAGGCTTAGCCTGTGAAAAAAGCAATGAAGATATAGTGAAGGAAAACAGTAGTCCCCCTGCCACTGCCTTACTCGATCCATATGTGAGCTTAAACACAGGAAATAGCCACCATTCACCGCAATCAAGCCAGAGGCTTGTGCATCAGAAAGTGCCTTGTGGAACTAATTGGACTCTATTAAGATTGTCATTGACATGGGAAAGCATTTCAAAATTTTAAATCAGAACATGTAATGTACATAGAACAAGATAACAACCACATTGTTGATTCAGGACTACAAATATAGGCAAAATACACATGTGGACATGCAAGATTTTTATGCTGGATTCCTTATACACTGTATTAATTATCATTCAGGACATGTTTATCTTCCTTTGCTTTTAATGTTTGCTTTCAGCCGACAGTGTTTCCAGAGCAAGCAGATTTCACTCAGTCCATTCTGGCGCCAACTCCCAGGCAGAGAAAATCTAAGCATTGCCAGTTTAAAATGATAATCAGCAAAGGTCATGGTACTTGCCATAAAATCAAAGTAAAAAAAAAATAGCTTGGAATGCTTATGGACCTTACAGAGAGTTTTTCAAGATTTTAGACAGAATCATACTCAATGTATGTATTAATGCATACACACATTAACTTTGCCAACAAAGTTTTGGGAACGGGTGTGCTTCCCAACATCCATTAGAGATACCTTTAAAAATTAGCTAAATATGGCTTGTGCTAGACGTGTACCCTCCCCTTGTGACAACATTTGGAGACTGCATTGGAGTTGCATGTGCTTAGTTCTGACAACTACCTAGATGTTATGGTTGTCAGTCACATTTGTTTTATAGATAAGATTAAACTTGTTGCTAATATTCTTGAGCCTAAAACCTGTATTTGGTTTGCTTTTCTCCAAACGGGATTTCCCCTGATTACAGGGAACATGCCATATTTCATCTACCTTTCTTGAAATACATCAGATTGTGTAGTCACTTGATTCAGGGTTTTTTCTTTTCTTTTTTTGTGTGAAATGGAACAATGAACATGCTTTCAATGGACAGCAGGAGATAACTGATGACAAAGATGTGCAGGTTGAAACCCCATCTGAAGTTTATGGCCAGTTTTTAGTAGCAATAGTGTTTTGTTGGTTTCAATTTGTGTGTGTGTGTGTATGTGTGTGTGTGTGTGTGTGCGTGTGTGCGTGTGTGCGTGCATGCGTGTGTGTGCCTGTGTGTGTGTGTGCGTGTGCGTGTGTGTGCATGTGTATGTGTGCGTGTCTGCGTGCGTGTGCGTGTGTGTGCATGTGTGTGTGTGCGTGTCTGCGTGCGTGTGTGTGCGTGCGTGCGTGTGTGTGCATGTGTGTGTGCGTGTGTGCCTGTGTGTGCGTGCGTGCGTGTGTGTGCGTGCGTGTGCATGTGTGTGCGTGTATGTGCGTGCGTGCGTGTGCATGTGTGTGCGTGTGTGTGCGTGTGTGCGCGTGTGTGCGCGTGTGTGTGCGTGTGTGTGCGTGTGTGTGTGCGTGTGTGTGTCTGCGTGCGTGTGTGTGCGAGTGTGTGCATGTGTGCGTGCATGCGTGCGTGTGCGTGTGTGTGCGCGTGCGTGTGCGTGCGTGCGTGTGTGTGCGTGCGTGCGCGTGTGTGCGCGTGTGTGTGCGTGCGTGCGTGTGTGTGAGTGTGTGTGTGCGTGCGTGCATGTGCGTGCGTGCGTGTGTGTGAGTGTGTGCGTGCGTGTGTGCGCGTGCGTGTGTGCGTGTGTGCATGTGTGCGTGTGTGTGAGTGTGTATGCGTGCGTGTGTGTGCGTGTGTGTGCGTGCGTGCGTGCGTGCGTGAGTGTGTGTGTGTGTGTGATGGGTCACTTCTAGTGCAGTTTTGCATGTCTCCAACATAAAAACAAAATGATTGCAACTTGGCAGGGGTGGAGGGGTTTGGGGGTGGGGCCTGGGGGGTGTGGGGGGTGTAACCTATTTCTGTGAAACTTAGATTTACCCTGAGGATATTGCCAAAATGAGAAATTGGGTAAGCAATAAATAATTCAAAGCTTTGATGTGAGCCAGGTGTTAGTGGCACATGCCTTTAATCCCAGCAATCTGGGAGGCAGAGGCAGGTGGATCTCTGTGAGTTCGAGACCAGCCTGGTCTAAAGAGCAAGTGCCAGGATAGATTCCAAAGCTACACAGAGAAACCCTGTCTTGAAAAACTGAAAGAAAAACAAAACAAAACAAAAAACCAAAAAGCAAAGCTTTGATGTGTAGGTTTGTATGCTTAAATATTCATAATTTTAGCACCATAAAACGGCACTGTATGGCCAGTGTGATGACTCAGTGGGTAAAGGTGCTTGCTCCCAAGCCTAGTGACCTGAGTTCAATCCCTGAGATGCACATCGCAGATGGAGAGAATCGATTACTACAAGTTCTCTCTGATCTCCATATGAGGGTCATGGCACATGAGTGCGCACACATACAAATTAAATAAACAAAAATGTAATAAAAATTAAAAACTTTGCCAACTCTTTATCTGATTATTGAGTTCTTTATATGGATTCAGAGGGCAGAAATTTGTTATAGGAATAAACTAATTTAACCCTCAAAAAAAAAACACAAAACAAAACCAAAACTCTATGGCTTAGGTGTTTGGAACAATTATGCCAACTTTTCTGAAGAAACTTCGTCTTAGAGAAATGACTAATGTCACACAGCTACAAATCAGCAGCAAATGGCAAGACGTTAGGGCAACTGGACTCCCACACTAATTTTGAAAATTACATAGAAAATAATATAAACACCTCTCTTATGGGGATTTCAGTGTCTAAAAATCTTCACTCTTATTTGTATTTCCTAGTATTGTAAGAACTTTGTTAAAAGAGATAAAAAGCAAATACAAAAGGAAAATAGCCACTGAAGACAGAGCAGGTAAAGATGGCGTCATTTCCGTGATGACTACATTTTCTTTCAGGTGTATGTCCTGTGTATGTACATCCCACCTGATGATTACTGATGACAACTATCGAAGAGTCTCATTGAGGATGGAGGAGCAGCTGCTTCATAACTTTTCCGGGTCTCTGTGTCCTTGGCTGGCCTAGAAGCTATTTGTAGATCAGGCTCACCTTAACACTTAGAACTCTTTCTGCCTCTGCTTCTCCAGTGCTTAGATTAAAAATCTACGTCACCGCACATGACCTTATTTTGGCACAGATACCTTACAGAGACTTTTACTTTGAATGATATGGAAGAAAAATATGAGAGGTAATATAAAGGGAGAGATGAAGCACATTGGTCATTAAAATGGATTGCTGTGAGGAGGGATAGGATTAAGGTGGAGCAAGCATAGTTGTAGGTAAAAGAGCTTTGTTTTGAATCTGAAGACCTGACCTTGCTTGAGGCTATCATTTTTCCTTCTGGACAATGGAGGTGGTGTAAGCTCAAGACCTTAAACACCAATGGTCGCTTTGTCACTTAAATTGATTAGCACCTGCTGCAGGCAGATATACTGGAAATAGTTTGATTGAGTCTGAGTCTTGACTCCTCAAGACAAGGTAAATCAGTCATCTCTGATCCATGTGCCCCCCCCATCTGTCCGGTGGCTGAAGACCATAACTCATAATGGTGGGTGCATTAAATTAGATAATGTAGATCAAGTACATAATGGAAATCTCTGCAGAGAGTAATTCCTCAAGAAGTAGGCATTTCAGAAAGATTAAAGCATGAACAGTACAATTGTAATTTCTCTGCTCTCCTAATCCCTTAAAAACAGCACGAAATAACAAATTTGCAACACGATAGAAGCTTGGGTCTGCGTTTCTTCTCTCTTCAACAGGTTGTAAATTTACATTTATTTATTATGTAGTTCAAGCTGGCCTTGAACTCTTGATTCTTATCCTCCTGCTTCTATTTCTGAGGTTTGGGATTATGAGTATGCATTACGAAACCCTACTTATGAATTTTTATTTAATCTTAACTGTCTTTATCTATAAGGCAAGTTTGAATGTATACCTATGTCTAACTCTATACTGACAATTTATTTTCTTATTTATTATTTGTTTTCAAGACAGGATGTCTCTATGTATCCCTGGCTATCCTGGAAGTCACTCTGTAACCCAGGCTGGCCTTGAACTCACAAAGATCCAATTGTCTCTGCCTCCTGAATGCAGGGACTAAAGGCATGTACCAACCTGCTCAGCTAATATACTGCTAAATTTTAAAGATAGTTTTAAAGTATCTTTACATGGAATTAAATTCCTCAAAAATAACATCTTTATGATGTGGAATAGAAGAATTACTAATGAGGAAACACTTAGTGGTATTCGAACTATCATTTTGTTAGGCCAAGATCAGAAATTTAAGGAGTAATTCTTAACCCCTGAAACATATCAACATTGCTTCATTGCCTTGAATGGGATGACGTATTCAAACAGATTTAATTCCTAAAAGTAATTTTGAGACAAGTCTTTCATTTAAAACGAATTGTGCATGCATATAATGCATATAAACTTCATGCAACAACTTATAAATGCCAGTGTAAAACAAGTGAAAGATAACATAAAACAATATTTCTATACTTAAAGAGAAGTCTGTCAGCTGATAATTTTCTGGATGTCAGTCACACTGTACGACACCAAGAAAAGATCAAGGCATCTTAGACAGCATTTCTGTGTTCTTTTTATCTTGACCTCTGTGTTGATGGCACACTTGGGGTGATCATGACTAAAAGTCACCCCTGAGGGTACAATGAAGCTTGCTTGTTAAACCATGTGTTATTTTTTACAGGAAAGCATGTATCATGTGTTGTGGAACCAAAGCTTTTACTGATTCTACAGATACATATCATATGTCATATGTCAGTGTTCATGAAAAAGCCTGCTCAAAATCCAAGCTCCCATTAATCAATGCTGCCTTTGTTTTCAAATAATTAATGTAAAAACAACACAAGGGAACTTACAGAGAATCCATAGTTAAGTTATGGAAAGATATGTAAAACTCAAATAATACAGTGTTTTTTATGTGCTTTATTTCTTTTGTACTATAAACTGTGTTCTGTTTTGAAGTTCACTTGTCTCCAAAATCTCACCATATATTTTGTTTTCTAAGCAAAAATACTTTTGAACCTGTTATACCAAATAATAGGAAGTGTAGTATGGAGGGGAAATTTAGTACTCTGCCATTAGCCATGTGGCATATTAGAGGCACATACAGATGAGGTAACAAAAGGGTGGTTTACCACACCACTAACCACACCCACTTTAGGCGTGACTAAAGACATATACGAACGTAGGCAGTGAACTATGTCACTAGCCAGGCCCACTTTAGAGCATGGCTAGGGGCGTGTACGGAGGAAGGAATAAAAGACTGAGATGCAGAACCTCTCGCCCTCTTTTCCGCGTCCAGTTCGGTGGCAGAAAAATACTCGGCTCATCTGGGTTGCTTGTTTTTCTCTTGTAAGTAATTTCTACAATAAATACTTACCAATACTCTCAATAAGTGTGCCGTTTATCATTGCAGCATCAGTGGTAAGAAGGAAGGAAAGAAGGAAAGAGGGAAGGAATAAGGAAGAAAGAAGGAGGAAGAAAGATGGGAGGAAGAAGGAAGGAAGAGAAGAAGAAGGAAGGAAGGTTGGTTTGTTCCCCTTGTTAGAAACATATTCATTGATTAGCCCAAAGACTTAATTTTGTAGACTGTGGAATAAGGGAGTGGGTTCATTAAAAATGCCATATTTTCTATCCACAGATATTAATCCCTATTAAAAGAGATATCAAAAGCAAGTGTGCAAGGGGCTTTACTTACTGTAATGTTTCCATTTAGTAGCTTGTCAAAAATCCATGTTATTTAAGACTATTTGATGTTTCCTGGGTTATATTGCATGGACTGTTTTCCCTTTCATTAAACAGCCTCAAGTCATCCTTAGATAATCTAAAGAACTCGTTATAGAAATCAATGTAGTTATTGTATCTTAAGTACTTAACACATCTGTACCTTCTAGTTACTCAAGTGAACCAAGTTATTTCAGAGTGACTTGGGCTTTCTGCGTAACACAGTATAAGCAAATAAGATGGTTTTCTGACTCGGGATCCTTATTTTAAAAGGTCACATTCAGCTGGGCTATGGTGACCCATCCCTTTAATCCCAGCACTTAAGAGGCAGAGGCAGAAGGATCTATGTGAATTCTAGGCCAGCCTGGTCTACAGAATGAGTTCTAAGATTGTCAGGGCTGTTATATAGAGAAACCCAATTCTTTTATTTTAAAAATTAAAATAAATAAAGAAAAGGCCATATTCTATCTCTTTGGAAGTTATGCATTTATTAATAATTACACAATGCTGTTTACTAAAAGTTCACACCATTATTGACACACCGCTGAAAGAAATCACAACATACATCCTTATAGGCACAAAATACCTGTCACTCTTTTAACAAAATGCCTTTCTCTTTGAAGGAAGCTGCAGAGAAGCGAGAAAGCAAGCCAGAGGAATACAAAGAGATAGAGAGAAAGGATATGTTCTTCTCTTTTGAGTTAAAACTCAGTGCTGTGGAGTAGAAGCTCTCCAAGTGACTACACAGAGGAGGGGCTTCTGGAAAGGGTAAGTATATATTTAGCTACAAGGGGGATAATTAGTTCTTGGATCTCCTCAGAATGTTTTCAGGTAAATTGGGGGAATTTCCTAGGTGAAGAGGAGGCTGGGCAAACTGGCCCTGTGATTGACAGGTCCCAGCCAGATTAACCCTTAAAAGAAGAAGATAATAGTATGTGATGTTTTGGGTCATTTAGAATGTCAGCTCTCCACTCATGTCTACAGGTAGGATTTAGACTCTATTCTTTTCACCAGGAGGAAGTAGTGGCATCTTAACGAGTCTCAGCAAAACCCAGAGACATCCACTTTATTACATGGTACTGAAATCTTAAAGGGGTAATTGTGACACTTCCACTCCTCCTGTTCATAGGGATTTCAACCAGAGTGAGAGGTCCACCATCATTTCTTTCCAAGTCTCCTAATGTTGGTCCAGCTACTCAGTATTTCTATGTGAAAATGGAAGATGGGGAGAAGAGAATTCCCAGAAGCTCACTGTCTTGTGTCTGTTGTGCAGAAGCAAGGAAGCAAACATAAAAAGACCTACCTATGCCAAACAAGATAGATGGCCACCACCAACACCTGAGGTTTTCTTCTGATTTTCACACATGCATCCTAGCACATGTTTGAAACATGTATGCATTCAAAATGCATGTGTATGTGCCTCCCCCCACACACACCATAGTATAACAACATTCTAGAGCTCCAAGATAGCCACACATGGAATTTCCATAACTCTTCTCTCCCAACACAAGGATAAGTCCAGAGAACTAGGTCAATATTTGTTGTGTTACAGATACAAAAGCATCAACAGAGAGACTTAGAAATGGAGCATAACTAAAAGCAGTCTCATGAGACAAAACTTGCCATTAGGGACCAGCAGAGAATACAAGGGCCTGGTGATTCCTGCATCCTGTATCTCCAGGAAGATGGAAGTGTAGGCAAAGCAGACTTTCTAAAGACTTGAACTAAACAGAATCAGCTCAGACCCTGATTTCATTATGATTTTCTTCTGTTCTTGGTAGTTTCTGAAGTGTGTTCCATGGAGGAAAACATTAGTGCTTCTAATTCCTTATAGTCAATCAAAATAAACACACATTAGTGAACACAGCTACATGACTGAAACCAGGAGCAAAATAGAGGACAAACAGAATTAACAGGCAAGTGATCAGAGGATTAGACAAAACCTTTAAAAAAAAGCCAACTGTGGCTAATATGCTTAAAAATAGATAAGAGTTTAGTGAGGTAAAATAAATATTATATAGTATAGATATGAAACAGAAATTCTAATACTAGAAATAAGCTTCTTAAACTAGAACAATGCAGTGGAGGCTTGGAGCATCAATCAGAGAGAACGGAAGAATCATTTCTATAGATGAAAACAGAAAGGAAGTATGGAGAAACAAAAAGGGGTGGGTAACTTAGACATGTGGAGCAGGGGTAAAGAAAGGCTTCATATCTTGACTTTGAGTCTTAGAAAGAGAAGAAGCAGATGGGGAGATGGCTCAGCAGTGGATACCACATACTGCTTTAGCAGAGAACCTGAGTTTGGCTCTTAGCACTCATTCCAGTGGTACACAACCAGCTTCCAGGGATGCCCTCCTCTGACCTCGGTGGGCACTGAACTCAAGTTGATAAATACATGCACAGACATGCACATACACATAACTCAAAATAAAATCAGTCCATAAACTAAGAAAGAAGGACGAAGAAAAGATAGTGGAACAGGAAATGAATGAAGATACAGAAGCTATAGACTAATAAATCACATAATTACACATGGGTCTGGGTAAATGGTATTATTAACTAAAGAGGGATAATATTAAGGATAAAGGTTGTTGTGAGGGAGTTGGGAAGTCAAGAATTCAGTCTTGCACATGTTATTTTCAAGAGACATTGTGTGTGTGTGTGTACACGCATGTATGCAGATATACACATGTGAAAGTAAGGAACTAAGGAACTCAGGCGGCCGGCAAACACCTTTTCCAATTAAGCCACATCGTCAGCGTCATTATCCTCTTTGAAATTAAATCATCCAAAATATAAGGATTAGATAATCAAAAAAGATATGGAAAGTAAATATCTCTATAGTTTCAGATTTAGGATTTGACATAGTACTTGACACAGAAGATGTGGGTACATACCTTTGAACTCACGGAAGATTATATAAGAAGTAAGGATAAAAGAGATTTACAAAGATTTAATTATTCTCATACAAATGCACAACATGTAGTTCAGGAATGATTTGAGTTCAGGACTTGAGAAGCAACAGCAAGCTGAGGGAGGTAAAAACCCAGGTGACTGACACATCTCTGAAGCTATATAAGAAAGGAAGGTTTGGCCATCAGTACCAGATGTTTCTGAAAGGTCAAGATGAGAACTAGCAATTGACCATTGGAACAGCCAGTCTGGAGGTCAGCAATGACATTGAGAAGGAATGTTTGAGTGGAATGATAGGTGTGAAATTGTGATTTGAGGGTTTTCATGAAGCGATGAGAGATTTATACTTCTGGTGATGGTCATTCCAATTAAAGTTTATATTAAGACAGCCCCCAAAATATGAACAAAATATTTTCTATTTTCTAGAAGCAATAATAGTTACTGAAATACTGGGTTATTTTGGAGATGTGATATAGGAGATGCTGCAAGCTCATAGAAGGAATTTTTAAATTTTTCCACTTGTGATTCCTTTCATTGGAAAAATGTCTTGTTTTGGTTTTTCAAGACAGGGTTTTTCTGTATTGTTTTGTAGGCTGTCTTGGAACTTACTCTTTAGACCAGGCTGGCTTTGAACTCACAGAGATCTGCCTGCCTCTACCTCCCGAGTGCTGTGATTAAAGGCATGTTCCAACAACGCCCAGCCTGATTGGAGAAATTTTTATGTAACCACAGCATATTCATATGTAAAAAATTACTGATAATAAATTTAAAATGATTATGTTAAAACATTTTTGCTAAATATATAAACACACATATATGTGTGTATATATACATATATTCGTTTTTTTGATACATGGTCTCACTATGTTGCCCTGTTGGCCTGGAACTGGCTATGTAGATGAGGCTAGCCTTGAACTCAGAGCAATCCATCTGCCTCCACCTTCTGAGTGCTGGGATTAAAGAAGTGTACCACCATTCCCTGAAAAATAGTATATTTTGCTGATTATTAATGATAGAAGACAATTTGCATATTATTATTGAGGTAGATGTATGTATTTGTCTGGCACGATATAATCCAAATGTATATTTATTTGATTCTTGTATGCTGAGGGATGATGGCAAAAAATTATTAAAAGTCTTTGTTTTTTGCAATTAAAGTATTTTTTCCATAAAAGCAGAAAATGTAGCATGCACAGGAAAAACACTACAATTCATAACACACTATAGTCTCAGATCTGAGCCCAGTGGTCTCAGGTAATGTTTGTTAGTGTCACATAGCAATGGAGCACGCATGGTGCTGAGTGTGCATACTGTGTGTTCAGTACCAAAGCTGCAGTGAAGTCATGCAGTCAAGCCATGACAGAAACAGCTCAGATTAATCACGCATTTGTTTTTTTAATTTATTTTTGTCTCTATGTATTCAGAAAGTTTTCACTGTTGCCTAATTGTTTTGTGACCCCATATTCACTGTCTCTCTTACATGGTCATGATCCAACAACTAAGAATCTTTGGGATAGCAAAGGCAGAATCGTGACCCTGGGTGTATTTGTTGATAGGAGAGGTGTGTCTAGAAAGACCAGCAGTTTTTCTAGCAGACTCAGAGATCTCAGAACCCAACTTGGTAAGTATTCTGAAGATTTACACACAAGAAAGGAAAAAGAGGGTGGAGATGATATAGATAAGTCAATAAAGTGCTTACTAAACAAACCTCGGGTCGTGAGCTTAATTCCCAACACCCACATAAAATAATTTGGCATAACAGCTTACACATGTAATTCTAGCACTGGTTGGTAAGACAGGATGATGCCCGGGATCTAAACAAATTGGTGAGTTTCAGGTCCAGTGAAAGAAAAGTAGAAACCCCCTTTAAAAATATGAAAACCACCAGTGTGAGCTTGGGGTCTTCCAGATGCACAGACGTGCCTGCATGCACAGGCACAAAAAGAAAAAAAAAGGAAAAAATAAGCAGAAATCAAATGATCTTTGTTCAGAAGTTTCTGAGTTACCTTGCCTCAAAATTGGAAATTATATTGAAATAATCTGGATTTGTTACTTTTGACACTAGGGAAAAAAGCACTCAGTTGTATAGATGGGTAGATTTGATAAAATAAAGTAATTTATGTGACACATGTTATTTTGACCACAGTAGAGTTGGGGGAAAATGTCCAAAGAACACTAAATTAGCATACCACGGAAATGTTTGTGCATATATGACCTTTAGTTTTTTAAAATTTATAAGTTTTAAGTGTATTTGAAAAGAATTAGTATGCTGAGGGCGGGTAGGGTGCTCTCCAGACAGAAGTTCAGTTGTCTCAGTGGTGTTCAAGTCACCTCTACCCTTACTAGTGCTATCTACTGCTTCTTATATCAATTACCCCTGACTTATTTTTTATCATCACATATTTTCAGCCTTGGCTTTTTATATTTTGAAGCTCTCTCTTTTTTTTTTTTTAAAGATTTATTTATTACATATACAGCATTCTGCCTACATACCAGAAGAGGGCACCAGATTGAATTGTAGATGTTGTGAGCCACCATGTGGTTGCTGGGAATTGAACTCAGGACCTCTGGAAGAGCAGTCCGTGCTCTTAACCTCTGAGCCATCTCTTCAGCCCCTGAAGCTCTCTTATTACGGTCATTTTAGCTTAAAATTGTTATTAACATTGGCAAGGTTTATCATTAGAAAAGTATACAAAATTATTTTTAAAAGATTTTTTAAAAAATCTCTGGTAATACTGCTCTTGAAAATCATCTGTCTGATGTCAGTACATATAACCTAAACTCATGTTCTTCCATATTGCTTTTGTTCATTTTTTTTCATATTTTTGTGTTATTGCATGCTGTGGTGATATCTTGCTTGTACAAATAAAGCTTTTCTGGAGATCAGAGGATGGAACTTGCCACTAGAGGTCAGGAGGTCTGTATAGACAGACAAGAAGTAAGATGGCTGGGTAGAAACAGGAAGTAAAATGGCTGGGCAGCGACAGGAAGTGAGATGGTTGGGTGGAGAAAGATATTAGCAAGAAGAAACAGGAACTCACTTTCTTTTCTGCTGGGAAGCTAATGAGGTAAAGGTGGCTTTGGCTTGCTCCTTCTTCTCTCTGATCTCTCTATATCTGACTCTGGGTTTTTACTATTTAGACCAATTAAGAACTTGTTTCTTGTGTGCACTATTGACTGTGATTTGCTTTTCAGCTCAATGATGCATACTTTTCAATTAAATTGTAGGGATCATTTACATTTATTATTATTGATAATATGGTTGTGTTTAAACTTACCATCTTCTTATTTTACTCATTTATTTTGGCTTATCTTGAGTGGGACACATAAAATGAGACCATTCATATAGTTTTCAGAACCCAGTTATATGAAAATGTAGGGTTCTTGTTTACAAATTATTAGTATTTTTCTGTCCTCAGAGCATTAAACAGATGATGGGCCCTTCACAACCACTATACATGCAACCTCACTGCTCAAAGGCCTGTGAATTTGTTTCTGTGCCATCTGCTTATACTTTCCTCTGTCCTCTTTTTCCATACTTCTGAATGCAAAGAAAATTATTTCCATCTCTTTTTGGTGTTGATCTATTAACTTTAGCTCTTTGTCCTGTTATTTCATTGATTATTAGAATATTTACATCTATACATGTATGTGTGCTTGTACATATCTTACAGCAATATGTTCACATAAATGTGTATATATGTGCCTTTAAGCATTTTTAGTCTTGTCCGTCTTCTGTTCTTCCTTTTGTTTAAGACATCTTTCTATTAATGAAATCTCAAACTGATTATGAAGAGTCTTCACACACTTTGTCCATATTATTGTATTTTTTTCTGTTGAGTTTCAAGAATCTGTAGGTAAATAGTTTTCATGAAGTTAAAAAAAAAGAATTGGTCATTATTGTCCTGGTATTTTTCTCTCTCCTCCTTTTTCTCTTATTTGATGATTCATAGTGCATGTATTTAACTCCATAAGTTTTTCCAATGCTCACTCTCCATTGATCACCGGTTGTTTTTGTCATTTTCCCTTTTTCTCTAGTTTCATTTCAAAGAATTTCAATTTTTAGGTCTTTAGATTGTCCAGTGTTTTCTCTGCAGTGTTCAACCTGCCATTAGTGTATTTGTTTCAATATAACTCTGATTTTCACTTCTAGGAATTTAGTTCATGTCAATTTGGTTTTTTATTTATTTTGAACTGCAAATGACTGAACCCAGGACATTGTGCATGTTAGTCAATTGCTCTATCATTGAGTTACTATGCTCCCGCCAAAGTGCTACTTCTCAAATATAATATTTTTATTAAATTTTTGAGAATTTCACACAGGCACACAATGTATTTTGATCGTATTCACCTCCTGCTTCTTTTTGTAATTCCTCCCAGATCTGTCACCTCCCACTGATTTCCAACTTCATAGTCTCTTATTTTATTTTGTTTATATATGATCTCACTGTATAGACCAGGCTGGCCTCATCGGTCCACCTGCCTTCCAATGCTGGGATTAAAGTTGTGTGTCAGTATACCAAGCTATTATTTTTTATAATAACTCACTGAGCCCAATTTGTGCTGCCCATATACACACAGAGGTGGAGCCATCCATCAACTGGGGCATGGTTGATCCACAAGAGGTCATACCCATAAAGACAACTGACTCTCCCCTTAATAGCCACGCAGTGTCAATAGCTCCCCCATAAGGATATTCTTAAACTTCATATAATAAGCACAACCATTCCTCTAACCCAAGAACTGTTCACTGTAAGATGATTTTCTATCAATTCTATGTTTTATGCAGCATCAGCATTTTGGGTTATGTTAACCCGGTTGACTTTTCTCTTAATGATAGGTTCAGTCTTCTAGCAACATTGCAGTAAAACAGCTTTTTATTGGATACTAACCATTGACTGTGTTTCCTTTTCAGTGATTTTTTAGTTTGCATGTCTATACATCTTCCCAGCTTTATATATAAATTCCTTAGATATAGCTAAATTCCTTAGAAAAAGTTAGACCTTCTTTCATGTTCTCATGGCTAACACAGTCAATGATGCTTTTGTCAAGAATATTTTCTTTCTGCCTGTTGGTAACAGGTGTTACTACTGTCCCTGGAGTTTCAGAAGGGCCATTCTTTCTAATATTTTGGGTGGTTCTTCTATGGTCATAGCACGCTCCTCAGTGAACACATAGATCCATAGTCAGTTGAGTAGTGGAGGGAACCTATTTGAAGATCTGTGGAACTCCTCTAAGTAACCCTGCATTTTAATATTCTCTTTATATAGAATCAGCTGTTTGTGATTTGTCATCCTTACAACTTAGGAATACACCTGACTTTCCCTGAGGTCACCTTTCTGGAACCATAGCCTACAAACCTTTTTTCAGTTGAAGAGGATTAACATGATTGACTTCATTGGGGTTTTGCCCCTTGGGTATCTATTCCTTTTTTATTTAAGTTAGAAACAAGCTTGTTTCACATGTCAATCCTTGCTCCCTCTCCCTCCCCTCCTCCCCCACCACCCCCACCAGGCCCTCAAGTCCCCCACCCAATCTCCACTCTGATCCCCAGGGAGGGTGAGGCCCTCCATGGTGGATCTCCAGAGTCTGTCACCTCATCCAGGGCAGGGCCCAGACCCTCCCACAAGAGTCCAGGCTGAGACAGCATCCCTCACTGTGGGATGGGCACTCAAAGTCTATTTATATGCCAGGGATAAATACTACCCAAGGCTTCATAGATTGACTAGGCCTCCTCACTGACACCCACATTCAGGGAGTCTGGGTTAGTCCCATGTTTTCCACACAGCCACCAATCTGGGGACCAAGAGCTCTCCCTTGTTCAGGTCAACTGTTTCTGTGGGTTAAAACAGTCCAGTCTTAACTCCTTTATTCATCAGTTCTCCCTCTCTGTCACTGGATTCCAGGAGTTCAGTTGAGTGTTTAGCTGTGGGTGTCTGCCTCTGCCTCCATCCGTCACTGGATGAAGGTTCTGTTTCCCAGACTCTCTGGCAGTGGGATTGTATTCTGGCATGCCCCTGATCCATGTCTAAAATCCATATGTGAGTGAGTGCATACCATGTTTGTCTTTTTGTGACTGGGTTACCTCATTCAGGATGGTTTCTTCTAGTGCCATCCATTTGCCTGCAAATTTCAAGATTCCATTGTGTTTTTCCGCTGAATAGTACTCCATTGTGTAAATGTACCACATTTTCTCTATCCACTCTTCAGTTGAGGGGCATCGAGGTTGCTTCCAGGTTCTGGCTATTACAAACAACTCTGCTATGAACTTAGTAGAACAGATGTCCTTGTTGTATGAATGCGCATCTTTTGGGTATATGCCTAAGAGTAGAATTTCTGGGTCTTGTGGTAGACTGATTCCCATTTTCCCCGAGGGAGCTCCATACTGATTTCCAAAATGGCTATACGAATTGGCACTCCCACCAGCAGTGTAGGAGTGTTCCCCTTTCTCCACATCCTCTCCAGCATAAACTGTCATTGAAGTTTTTTATTTTAGCCATTCTGACAGGAGTAAGAATTGTTTTGATTTGCATTTCCAGGATTTCTAGGAATGTTGAGCACTTTCTCAAGTGCCACTCAGCCATTGTAGACTCCTCTACTGAGAATTCTCTATTTAGTTCTGTACCCCACTTTTTAATTGGATCCTTTGGTGTTTTGGAGATTTGCTTCTTGAGTTCTTTGTAAATTTTGGAGACCAGCCCTCTGTCAGATGTGGGGCTAGTGAAGATCTTTTCCCAACCTATGGGTGCTTTTTTGTCTTGCTGACTGTGTCCTTTGCTTCCCAGAAGCTTCTCAGTTTCAGGAGGTCCCATTTATTAATTGTCAATGTCAATATCTGTGCTACTGGTGTTATGTTCAGGAAGCGGTCTCCTGTACCAATTCGTTCAAGGGTACCTTCTAATTTCTCTTCTGACAGGTTCAGAGTGGCTGGATTTATGTTGATGTCTTTGATCCATTTGGATTTAAGTTTTGTGCATGGTGATAGACATGGATCTATCTGCAGTCTTCTGCATGCCAATATCTAGTTATGCCAGCACCATTTGTTGAATATGCTTTATTTTTCCATTGTATAATTTTAGCTTCTTTGTCAAAGATCAGATGTTCATACGTGTATGGGTTAATGTTGAGGTGTTCAATTTGATTCCATTGGTCTGTCTATTTCTTGTGCCAATACTGCCCCTGGGGTATCATTGTGTTCTGTTTTTTATGTCTGAGTTCTTGAGAGCTGTTTTTACTTTCCATGTATGTTATCTATTTTCTTTCTCAGGTGAGAAACTAAATCTGGTTTCTGTTACTTAATTTTTGTCTATGGGCAGAATTAACATTAGGTTTTAATGAGTCAAGGGTACACATTATAACCTCTGGGATACTAAGTAACAAAATACCATTTCATTTCAAAACCAATAAAGACATGGAAGAAAAGAAACAGTATGAAATATGACAAGCATGAAGTGAAAAACTAATAAAGAGCAGGTACACAGAAAGTCATAGTAAATTGGTGATTTAAATTCTAATATACTTGTTATTAAAAATTAAAACACTTAATTATGTAATCAAAAGGTGAATAAAACTCTGGAATAAGCATAAACTAAACCATATGCTGCTTTTTAGAGTAATAATGAACACATAAAAATAGAAAATAGTGGAAATTCAAACAACAGAATAAAGATATTCCCTTGCTGTGACCAGTCTTCATATTGACTAGATTTTAAATCCCCCACGAGGACCACCTCTGTGCATGTCTGCTAGCACACTTTCAGAAATGTTTGATTGAGGAGAGAAAACTCACCATGAATGTAAGTTGTATCACCCCATGGCCTGGGGTCCTAGATGAAATAAGCTGGTCGTATTCCTATTCTCCATCAGACTATCGTATTCCTATTCTCCATCAGACTGTAGATGCCACGGGACCAGATGCTTCGTGGTCCTGCTGCCTTGCCTAACGTCCCTCTTACCAGCATGCCTTTTTTGCTGTTATGGACTGTTTCTTCAACACATGAGCAAAAATAAAGTTCCATCCAGTTGCTTTGGTAAGAGTAATTAAACAGTGATGAATGCAGAAAAGAGTCACTGCTGTTATAAACCAGACCATGTGGGCATAGGCTATTGTAACTAGTTTGTGGGAGAAATGTGAATGATTTTGGAGACATAAGCTAGAAAAGCTGGAATGTTGTAAATAAAGCTTAATGGGACATTCTGGTGGGAGTTGGAGGATCACAGTGCCAACAGACTAGAAAACCAGACAATAAAAAGTGTGCTCATGAGGCTGAAGAGGATAGCATGGACTCTTCTCTCCTCTCTCCCTCTTCCTCTCCCTCTCCCTCCCACCATCCCTCCTCCCCTCCCCCCTCCCTCCCTCCTTCCCCCCCCTCTCTCTGTTTTTTTGTTTTTTGTTTTTTTGACACATGGTTTCTCTGTATAGCCCTGTCTGTTCTGGAACTCACTCTGTGGACCAGGCTGGCCTTGCACTCACAGAGATCCATCTGCCTCTGCCTCCCCAGTGCTAGGACTAAAGGTGTACACCATCACTGCCCAGCTCTCATGGAACAGGCACTGCACTAGAAGCAGTTCATGTTATATCCTGGTAAAGGATCTGGCTTCATTATGCTTCTGTCTTAAGAAATTAAGAGAGGCTGAATTCAAAAGCAACATAGCAGTCAAGCTGTGTCATGATAACTGCTAACTACCTTGCACATGCTTACAGTGAAAGAGTAAGCATGAGGATATGGACACATACAAATATGAATATGTATAGATATGAACCTGTACAGATATGAACACATACAGCAGGAATATAGGGACATGCACATATGGACTTTTACAGATATGAGCATGTACAGACATGAACATATACAGATATGAACACATACAAATATGAACATGTACATATATGAACAGATACAGATATGAACTTGTACAGAAGGAAGATATGAACATGTATAGTCTGGGAAGGAAAGGAAAATGGGGAGTTTATAACTATAGACAAAAAAGCCTACAGACAATGTGTCTGTAAAGTTAAAGACATAAGTGTGAATAAAGGGAAATCT
This sequence comes from Mesocricetus auratus, assembly GCF_017639785.1. NCBI lineage: Eukaryota > Metazoa > Chordata > Mammalia > Rodentia > Cricetidae > Mesocricetus > Mesocricetus auratus. Next base: position 61,877,828 of record NW_024429184.1, on the reverse strand, counting down.
TTTACTTTGCACTAAGATAAATATGAAATGTTCCTCAGAGGAAACTTTGGATTTTTGACATTTGAACAGTGTTGAAACTATTAATACTATGGGTACTTTATAAGTTGACTGAATAAGTTATTTCATTATGAGATTTCCAGGAGTAAACAGAGTGGAATATAATAATTTAGGAGTTACTGACACTGAAGTCTTGGCCCACCTATGCCACCAGGGGACTAGAGGAGTGGGAGAGACCCCACCTGCATCCACTCGAAGAAGGGATGGGAAGACAACAGTATTCAACAACAGAAATAACCAATATGACACCACAAGAATCTAGGGACTCCATACCAGCAAAACCTGAAAGGGTGCAGAAAACATATTCAACAAAATCATAGAAGAAAACTTCCCTAACCTAAAGAAGGATATGCCTATGAAAGTATAAGAAGCTTACAGAATACCAAATAGACTGGATCACAAAAAGAAGTCCCCTCACCACATAATAATCAAAACAACAAACTTACAGAAGAAAGAAAAAATATTAAGAGCAGCAAAGAAAAAACAGCAAGTAAAATATAAAGGCAGACCTATCCGAATTACACCCAACTTCTCAATGGAATCCATGAAAGCCAGAATGTCCTGGATAGATGTTCGACAAACATTAAGGGAAGATGGATGCTAGCCCAGACTACTATACCCAGCAAAGCTTTCAATCACTATGATGGAAAAAACAAGATGTTCCAAGACAAAATCAGATTTAAACAATACATATCCACAAATCCAGCCCTACAGAAAATACTGGAAGGAAAACTCCAACCCAATGAAGATAACTGCACTCACAAAAGCATAGGGAATAGATCATCCCACTTTACCAAATACCAAAAGAAAAAAGGGGGTGAAATACACACACACTAAAACCAGCACTAACAAATCCAAAACAAACAAGAATTAACAATCAAAGACAGAATCCATCCTTCTGCTGTATACAAGAAACACATCTCAATGTCAAACACAGATTTTACCTCAGAGTAAAGTTTTGGGAAAAGATCTTCCAATCAAATGGACCCAAGAAACAAGCTGGTGTAGCAATCCTAATATCTAACAAATTAGACTTCAAACTAAAGTCAATCAAAGTTGATGAAGAAGGTCTTTTTATACTTATCACAGAAAAAGTACATCAATATGAAGTCTCAATTCTGAACATCTATGCCCCAAATATGAAGGCACCCACATTTGTAAAAGAAACATTACTAAAGCTCTAATCATACATGAAACCTCACACACTTATAGTGGGGGACTTCAATACCCCACTCTCACCACTAGACAGGACCACCAGACAGAAAGTTAACAAAGAAACAAAGGAACTAACAGAAGTTATGACCCAATTAGTTTTAAGACATTTATAGTACATTCCATCTGAACACAAGAGACTATGCCTTCTTCTCAGCACCACATGATACCTTCTCTAAAATGGACCACATACTCAGCAACATAGCAAACCTCAACACATCAAAAAAAACTGTAATAACTCCCATATCCTGTCAGATCACCATGGTTTAAAGTTAAAATTCAACAACAATACAAATTACAGAAACACTACAAACTCATGGAAATTGAATAATGCACAATTGCATCATTCCTGGGTCAAGGAAGAAATAAAAAAGAAATTAAAGTTATACAATGGAAAAAAGAAAGCATCTTCAACAAATGGTGCAGGCATAACTGGATGCTGGCATGTAGAAGATTGCAGATAGATCAATATCTATCACCATGCACAAAACTTAAGTCCAAATGGATCAAAGACCTCAGCATAAACCCAGCCACACTGAACCTCTTAGAAGAGAAAGTGGAGTGGGAGGTACCCTTGAACGAATTGGTTCAGGAGACTGCTTCCTGAACATAACACCAGTAGCACAAATATTGACATTGACAATTAATAAATGGGACCTCCTGAAACTGAGAAGATTCTGTAAGGAAAATGACACAGTCAACAAGACAAAATGGAAGCCAAGAAAATAGGAAAAGATCTTCACCCATATCTGACAGAGGGCTAATTTCCAGAATATACAAAGAACTCAAGAAGGTAGCCACCAAAACACCAAACAATCCAATTAAAAGTGGTGTGCAAAAATAAATAGAGAATTCCCAATAGTGGAATCTAAAATGACTGAAAGACACTTAAGTGCTCAACATCCTTAGCCATCATGGAAATGCAACTCAAAACAACTCTGTAATACCATCTTATGCAGGCTAGAATGACTAGAATCAAAAACAACAATGACAGTCTATGCTGGAGAGGATGTGGAGAAAGGGGAACACTCCTCCATTGCTGGTGAGAGTGCAAACTTGTATGACCACTCTGGAAATCAGTTAGGCAGTTTCTCAGGAAAAGGGAATCAGTCTATCTCAAGACCCAACAATTCCTCTCTTGGGCATATGCCCAAAGAATGCACATTCTTATGACAAAGACATCTGTTCAACTACGTTCATAGCAGAGTTGTTTGTAATAGCCAGAGCCTGGAAGCAACCTAGATGCCCCTCTCCAAAGAATGAATGGAGAATATGTGCTACATTTACACAATGGTATACTACTCAGCGGGGAAAAAACAATGGAACCTTGAAATTTGAAGGCAAATGGATGGAACTAGAAGAAAACATCCTGAGTGAGGTAACCCAATCACAGAAAGACAAGCACGGTATTTACTCACTCATATATGGATTTTAGACATAGAGCAAAGGACTACTAGCCTACAATCCACACCACCAGAGAATCTAGGAAACAAGGAGGACTCCAAGAGAAGAATTCATGGTCCCTCAAAGAAGGGGAGGGCAACAAAACCAACCCCTGAGCAAATTGGTAGCATGGGGGGAGAGAAGAGGGAGGTAGGAAGGAGAGAGAGAGAGGATAAGGAGAGGGGGGAGGAGAACTGGAGAGAACAGGAGGACTGAGACAAGGGAGAAATAGAGGAGGGCTAGAAAGGAGATGCCTTTATAGGGGGAGCCAGTATAGGTTTGGAGAGAGGTATGGCACTGGGGAAATGTTCTGGGATTCACAGGGATGACCCCAACTAAGAATCTAGGCAGTGGTGGAGAGGCTTGTCTTTGATGTCCTTCCCCTATAATGAGATTGATGACTACCTTGGTTGCCATTCCTACAGCCTTCATCCAGTAGCTGATCAAAGCAGAAGCAAGCACCCACAGCTAAACACTGTGGATGCCTACAATCCAGTTGTGGAGAGATGAGCAAAGGAGCCAAGACTGTGCTGGAGAAACCCACAGAAACAGTTGACCTGGCCTAGTGCAAGCAAGGAGACCCTAGTCAGTATTTAACCGAACTGAGCCCTCTGAATGTGGGTGCCAGCTAGGAGACCTGGGAAGTCTATGGGACCTCTAACAGTGGAGCAAGTGTATATCTCTAGTTCACAAATGGACATTGGAAGCCCATTCCCTATGGAGGGATACTATTTCAGGCCAGATACATGAAACAGGGCCTAGGCCTTCACTCAAATGATGTGAAGGACTTTGAGGGTCCCACACGGAGGACCTCACTATCCATAAGGAGTGGGTGTGTATATTGGGGGGGTCGTTGGGGGCATGGGAGGATGGGAGAGCAAGGGAATGTGGAGGTTGATAATGTAAAATAAAAGAGTGTGCCTCTAAAATAAAAAAGTTAAAAAAATTAAACTCCAAGAAGAAGAAGAAAAAGAGGAGGAAGGAGGAGGGGGGAGGAAGAGAGGAGAAAGAGGAGAAGAATGAGGAGGAGGAGGAGGAGAAGGAGCAGCAGCAGCAGCAGCAGCAGCAGCAGCAGAAGAAGAAGAAGAAGAAGAAGAAGAAGAAGAAGAAGAAGAAGAAGAAGAAGAAGAAGAAGAAGAAGAAGAAGAAGAAGGTGGCAGCACTGGATTCTCTGGAGCTAGATTAGAATACAGGTGATGCAGGTGGTGGAGAGCCACCCAACACAGGTGCCGAGAACCAACCTCAGGTCCTCTGGAAGAGGAGCATGTGTTTTTAACTATTGGGAAATCTCTTCAACCTCTCTTACACAGATTTTAATAGAAATATTTAGTTCTAATTTATGTGAGAAATAACCATTGTGTCTCAAATAATTCATGCAAGAGGAAGGACCTATACAAATAAGTGAACAGATCAGGCAGAAAGTTTGAACATGGTTCTCAGTTCCTCCAACAATATATACACTCTGCATAGCATAATTACCAATTGTGACCTACTAGTGGATGCCAATTGTACAGAGTCTTTTATGTATGCATGGACAAAAAAATTCCCAAATGTTGATTGAGCTATGAAGCAAGTGACCCACAGTAGTAAAGAAGGAAAAGTTTCATGACTATAATACAACTGAAATAGAAATTAATAATAAAACAATATTAAGAAGGTCTCTCAATGTTTGCAAAGTCGGTGCCATATAATTAAATAACTCATGTGATAAGCACATTACATGGATAGTGAGGTAGTTCATCAGATATCTCATTAGATAAAGACACTTGTCAACAAGCCTGGTGACCTATGTTCAATAATTAGTACCTACATGAAGGAATGAGAGCATCTTCTAATATCTACATTTATGCTATAGGCACACATACACAAAACCATTCAATAAGCAATTAAATGTAATAAAAGGACAGTACAAAAGAAACTAGGAATATTTTAATAGAATCGTAATGAATATATAACACACATTGATGGGGCATTTTATAGTCTTAAATATATATGTAAGGCAAAAACAAAAGTTGAAAATAATTGTTATGCATTTATCTAAGGTAGCTAGAAAGACAGTTGTAATTCAACAAAAAGGATGAAATATCAAGTCCAAACTTTATTGAAATAGTATGACAAAAATATGGAAACCCATAATATTGACAAAATTAATCTTGCCATCTTGAAACTTGTATAATAACTAAAAAAATCCCCAAATTCCTGGAACTAGATGGATCATTGGCAATGTTTACTGAACACACACACACACACACACACACACACACAGAGTTGCGAATCAACACACTACCTTTTTGTGAGGCCAACTTAGTCTTAATATTCAAATCTGATAAAGGTATTAAAGGAGAGGAAACATTTAGATATTGCTCCTGAGGGTAGAGGCAAAAACTCTAAATAGAATACATGCAAGAATAATCCAGCAATACATAAATTAGACGGCACATCAAAACAACCAAAATTGTTCCCGGTCTACAGTGTTGGTGTAACATTTGGAAAATGCCTCATTGATAGAATAAAGACAAAGCATCATATGATGACTTTAGCAAAAGAAAAGAATTTAATAAACAGCATCAATTTTTGATAATTGGTCTGTACAATAGACTATTGAGAATAGAAATGGACCAACTTAGCTATAAAGTATCTGTAGCTAACAACACATTGTGGGCAGTATGAGTTGACAAAGTGATATGGTTGCCAAAGAAGGTGAGTCAAACAGAAGAAAGCATGGAGCCTGGCTCAAGGAAGGTGATGCCATGTTCTACTTAGATCAGACAGTACCTGGGGTATTGTGTTTATTTAGAGAGTGTTTCCTATCATAAGAGCAATGAATAATTGGATAGGCTTCTCAAAACATGGTGATTGAAACAGCTAAGGCAAAAAGAAGGTACAAGTAGACAAAGTGTATTGGCAAGAGGGGTCTACAGTTCCTTTGGGTGAGCATCTCACTTGAGAGGAAGGTACCTTCTCCATCTAAAATAAAGAACTCATTTACAATTTAAACTTTTTGAAAATGAAAAGAGGATGGATCTCTGAGTTCAAGACCAGCCTGGTCAACAGAGCTAGTTCCAGAGTGGCCAGAGCTGTTAGACAGAGAAACCCTATCTCGAAAAAACCAAAAAGAAAGAAAGAAAGAAAATGAGGAGCATCTGCTTTGAAGGTCTCTGATGCTGTTACTACATTTAAGAGGGTGGATAAGCACTGAGCCGGACTATTGCAGATAAGATTGGATATCAATTATGAGCTCTTAAGATCACCTACAGCCCTAAGACTGTAGATTTAAATAATCACAGATGGGAACTTTGATGCTTTTTTTCTTATAATGAGATATAGTGGGTCTATACTGAAATACCTAGAGCAGCGGGTCTATACTGAAATACTAAGAGTAGCAAGCATTATCTCATGGCAGAGGAGTTCAGAGTGTTAAGTGCCTTGCTATCCCTCTTCTCATTGTTGTTACAAGGTACTGAGCACTGAAGTCATTTTTATAGGCCACTAGGTCACTCATCATAACATTGCATGTAACACTTAGGAGTCCTTCACTTAGTTCCCATTTCAGGAGTTGGGATTTGTAATGATAGAGCAACTCCAGGAGTTGGATTGTTTTTTTTAACATCCCTGATTTAGTTGTGACTCTTTGAACTCTCCTCATCTGTTATACTCAGTTTTCATATTGTGTTTCTTCTCTTGAGAGTAGCTAGATTGCCTAAAACATGTTCTACATTTTGTAACTACAAAAATGTAGCACTGAAACAAAATTTCTCACCTAAAATTCTTGGCATCATTACCTTGTTAAAATTCACTTCTAACTCATTTACCTAAATATTTACTCTATTATTGAAGCTATGGTTCTTTGAAATTATCTCATTTCTGTGGCTTCATGGGAATAGGAGTATCACATATTGTTATTAATTTGTTTGTGTCAGTTCTATTAGAAGACTGCTCCAGTTTCATTTCTGTTGGTATAAGATACCCCGACCAATAGCAAATTAGGGAAGAATGTGTTTATCAAAATTCCAGGTTACAGACCAATATTTTTGGGAAGACACAGTGGCAAGAACTTGAGGCAGCTAGTTCAGAAACCTTCCTTGTGCTGCTGCTCTTTAATATAGTTCCTCATGTTGTGGTGACCCCCAACCACAAAATGGTTTTTGTTGCTACTTCATAACTGTAATTTTGCTAATATTATGAATGGTAATGTAGATATCTGTGTTTTCCCATGCTCTTAGATGACCCCTGTGAAAATGTCATTCAACCCAAAGCGGTCATGATCCACAGGTTGAGAACCACTGAGTTAGTTTATACCATTTACAGTCAAGAACAAAGATATATAATTGAATACATGCCTAGTTGTCTGCTATCCCTCTAACACACCCAAGGTCCCAACTCAGCAACTGTGCCACTTACTTTAATTTCTGTCTCTAGTCTGTATCTGTCTCAGAAGGTTTCTACTCTGACAATCATCTATGGTCGTTTGTGAGCCCTGGGCTTGCTGAAAGCTGATGTGAATCAGTCCAGCCAATGCAATTGCTCCCTGTCTCTCCAGCTGATTCAGCAAACCAGAGCTTCTGATGAATGTTGCCGGAATCCCCTGTCAGTCTTTGACTAGCATCCCAGACTTCCTTGCCCCTGACAATGACTTCCTGATTTCAGCAGGAAATAGGTACAGAAGACAGTATGTCACCACTTATCCTCTACAAAATGTTGGAAACTCCCAGCTACAGGGGCAAAATGGTTAGCCATGGTGCGTATTGGCATACCAGGAAAGTTATCTGTTAAAAACCAAGCACACCCAAATCTATCAACAGGTAGATTTGATGGCTCAAACAGTTCCATAATACAGTAGGACACTGAACCTGCCTTATGCTGGATAAGGAGACTATTGTGTAGCTTCCAGAAAAATCACTTCTTTCTGTGCAAACCACTTGAAAACCATTAGAGAAACCTGGCAAGGAGTGTATCTGCTAACCAACTGTAAAGAAAGGTGGATTTTGCTTCTTTCTCAGAGAGAAATGTTGTTTCTATGTCAACCAATCAGGTATAGTAAAAGACACGACATGACAACTCCAGACAGATCTCCATAAAACTTAAGAAGCTGCATCTGGACAGTAGGTCGTTGACAGTCTAATGTGGAAGGAATACTGCCTTCCTTAACTCCCTTTCTCCTCCTTTTCCTAATCCCACTAATTGTACCCTGTCTTATAAACTTCTTGTCTAGATTTCTTCAACAAAAAATTCAAAAGATTTCTAACTAGACCTTTAATTATCGTGATTATCTGCATGTGATGCCCTGATGGTGACTATCTAGCTCGCCCCAAGGACTTTGAAGCCCCCCATACAGCAAGAAGTAATTTAATGATAATGTCACCCTCTTTCCTGACCCCTGATTAGCTATCAATAGTAAACAAAAAGGGGAAAATGTAAGGTAACCGGCCAATGGAAAATTACCCTGCCCCTGGCTTGACCCTGAGTTCCAAGACTTGGAAATCCCTGCCCCCACAACTCAGCCTTAAGGTCAAAATAATGTTCCAGGGATAAAGTAATGGTGAGCAATACTTCTGCCCTTGCTATACTTTTCCACTAGCTTGCTGCACATTTTTCAAATACCGCATAAAAGCCAGCCCCTCTATCCATCCCTCTACTGTCTCTCTTCTTGTTCAAAGGGAGCTGTCATTCTGGATTTATTTCCAATAAATCTCTTGCATGTAGTTAGTTGCATGGTATGACTTTGTGGTAGTCCTTGTTTACTTAATTCCAAGATGCCCTTGTGCTGGAAAAATCCTTAGACTTTCACTCACTTTCAACTTCCATTTAACTAGAGAATTTGTATCTTCCAAAAGGTCATTCTCTGGTGTTTTGGAGAGGGACACATTTCTGCTAAAAAGTAAACATCCTGACAAAAACTGGCTTATTGGCAAGGCACTACTAAAGGTTAGCCTGTGAGAGTAGCAGAAATGATTGACACTGTGACTTTCTAGAACAGTAAAAAAATCCATTTAATCAATGCATGTGAGAAATGAGCTGAGATGAGTAGCTTGGTTTCTGGGGACAGATCAGTGTCCCTGTGGACTGAACTTAGTTCTTACTGCTGTCTTTAGGAAGTGTTCAATATGGCTACCTGGGAAGAGCTAGAGTCAAGTCTTTGTGGAGATGGGACTTCCTCAGGCTCTAGACTCAGTCAAAGGACAGGATTTGGGGTGGAAGAATGTTGAAAAGTGTCTTTAAGATAGAAAACAGAAATTAAGCTGCACCAAAATCAGCCTTCAGTATGCGTGCAGCTCCAGCAAAAGCCCAGTGAGTTAGCAGGAAAAGTCCTATTGGAAATGAAGACTCCAACTCTGCATTTCATTAAACCCACTTCAGAAGAAAACATGCTTATTTTGTGTTGGCCTATTATCTTTAAATGATTAAAATGATATCATTACTGCTTATAAATTTTATATCTCCCTTAAAGATTACATTTAGAAACCCACTTAAATGATACCATGCCACCATAAAAGGCAGTTTCTCCTCTCACTGAAACAATACTCCCTCTGGGGTCAGATTTACATCTAATGCAATGCCATGGGAGAATTAGATGCCGAGAAGCAAAGAGAATCCTCATAGAGTTACATAGGATGAAAATTTGGCACAGACATTATTTTTTAGATGGAAACTGATAAATGGAATACAAGTTAAAATATACAGAAATGTGGATCCAAAGTAACAATGTGGAAAGAAAGGGGTCTTTTGTTGTTGTTTCTAGATTTTTTTGTCTCCCTTCCATGCGCTATTTTGGCCAGGTCCCCCTTGTTTTTTTTCCCTTATGGTGCTTCTAAGGCCTATTAAAACAAAAAAGGTAGGAATTCAAGTTAACAGTAGAATAGCTCCTTGTTCTGTTTCACTTTCAAGACACTTGGCTATGAGTTTCATACTCTCTGTATCTCAAACGTAGAAATCAAAGGCCAGACTGTGGCCTGAAATGATTTTGTAGACCATTCTGGCCATAGGGAGCAAATGCATAAGATACTTCCACTCCTCAAGCCATCACCCATCCACCCCAGGCTGGAGCCCCTTTGCTTAGAGAAGCCCAAGGCTTCTTGCTTTTTGAAAATTTACAAATGTGAACACCAAGATGTGTATGCTACAAGTCAGAAAGGCCACATTTCTTTGCCTCAGGAGCACTTTCATGGTGCTGTTTGTTTCCCTGGATATAGTTTTGTTTTATTGCTATGACAAACTATACTAGCACATTTTGGTGCTAATTGCAAGACCAGGTTGATTGCTGTACACATTACTTATTATTAACATTAAAACAACCATTTGTAACTGCCATTTAAAAAACACCAAATTATGGATTCTCACTCTGTACAGAACATTATTTGCTTTTTAGTTCCAAGTAATGTTTTCCTATTTCCTATTTTAGCTGCTTTTAAATTTCTTTTTGATTGGTATTATTTGGATGAAATTCAATCCCACAACCTTAAGCCATCTTATAGAATGTGGAAAATGTTATTTTATACCTGCATTAGGCATATTTTTAGATATTCCTAAAAGGCTAATTACTAATTTTAGAGACGGAGAGCTTACTAATCCCATGAAGTCTTTAAGGAAACACGTGTGGCTTGAAACATGGCTTTACTTCTGCTACCATGCTATCTTTGGATGGTTGCTGGTATGAAAGCTATGGTGTGTGTATTAAAATTCCAGGTACTTTTTAATGAAGAATTTGTAAGAAAGCCAACGCTACTTTAGCTATCCAACCGAAGAAATCATAGCAGTGCTGAGAATACATATATATGCATAGATACAGCTCTCAGCCTTGAAGTATACTGGTGTTTTCTTAAGTATCCAAACAAATTTTTAGCCATCCCATTTTGTAGACCAGAACTTAGAACTCAGGAAAGTTACTTATCTTGTCCTGGGCTCATAGATAGGACATGGTAGAATTAGCATTTGATATCTAGGAAAGTATGGCCTCAGAGAGTCCATCCCAGAGACAGGAATGTGCCACTGGATAGTTAGGTCATCTTAGAAGACAGGAAATAGAAGTTTTGTGTTCCAGTGCTTAGTTCTCTTGAAGTCTCATGGACATTGACATTGCCATCTCAGCTTTATTACTGGAAAGAATGGCTCTAGACTGAGAGAACACCAGCCATGCACTCAGCACTATGCCATTTCACATAGTTAGTAAGAAAGTTGAAAGTGATGCATTTCCTATTGCGCCAACGGTCATAGTAGCTTTTTTGTTTAGGTTACTTAAATTGTGTTGAAATTGATACGAGGTGCTAAAGGATCAGTAAACCTGGAAACAGATGAGTACATAAAAGATTAGGTACTCATCTTCAACATGTGTTGGAATGTGGAGACCATTGAGATATACATCAATATACTGTTATATATACTGTATAAATAGTATAATAATATTATATATTAAGGGCTGGAAGAGATGGCTCAGCAGGTCAAAGCTGTAGCCACAGAAGTGTGACTACCCAAGTTCAATACCCAAGTCTAAAAAGCAGGATGTTGTGAAGGACATCAGTAATCCCAGCACTCTTCAGTGAGGATGGAGTGGGTGGGGGAGAGACAGGGGAATTGCTTTAGAACTTGTGGGCCAGCTAATCTGGAGTAGGCAGCAAAGCAGCGGAAACACAAAGATCCTGCCTTAACAATGCAGAAGGCTGGAAGACAAGAACAAACTCCTAAAACTTTACCTCTACCGTCCACACACGGACAGGACTCATTTGTACCCATTCATGTTCATATGCACACATTCGCACATAAACAAAAGCAAAATAAATAAAGCTAAAAAGAAAAAATTATTTTCTAACAGAATATTTAACTCTGTTGTCTATCATCTACCTGCTTACCTATGCATCCATCCATCCATGCTTCCATATATCTATTTTCTATTCTGGCATATGACTTATTTTATGTATGTGTGCACATGTTCACACTGGTATGCATGCATGGCTTGGCACACATTTGTGTTTGTGTGCTAGTAGAGGCCAGAGACTATTATCAAATGTATTCCACTATAGCTTTCCACCTTGTCTTTTGAGATGGGAGTCTTTCACTGAACCCAGAATTCACTGAACCAGTTACGGCTGTTCGGGGAACTCTGAGGGTTCACTTGTTGCTGTCTTTTTAAATGTGTGTATCACAAGCAAATTATTTAAAGAGATGACAGATAAGATTGGCAGATGAGTGATGATGAGATATGTAAATACCTAGAGAACCTGCCTATACTCACCATTTTCCCTACTTTAGCATCCTTCCCAGTTGTAGAGGACCAAAAATGATAATCCATGGATCATTAGGGCAAAGGCAAAAGCACTCCAGGAGTGGAGACTTACAAGTGTTTTAATGTGTACACTCACTATTTACCTCACTCACTCATGCACTCAGGAGTCCACAAAACATTTACTGAAGCCCTATCATGTGTTTCAGTAACTACTCTGGGAATGATGGGTGTAGCAATGGAATGAGAGTCTATCATCATATTAAGAAATTCACAGATGAATGGGAGAAATAATTGTAAGGACCAAAACAAACAAACAAAGAAGGAAGGAGCAACATGTGTTGTGGGATCATAGGATAGACCCACCAAATGTAGCCTCTAGATTTGTAGGAAGCTTCCTGAAGGAAGAAATAGTTGACTTAAACACCTTAGTCAACTATATGTGTAAGAAGTAATAAAGGGGAAGAAAAGTAGAATAATGTAGAGTTGTGATTCAGAAGACATGTTTATAAAAGTGAAGTCCAGTTGTAAGAATGGCACAGGAAATCATAGGGAATAGTTTATCAATCCAGGACCGAACTTGGTTTAGACTATGCATTTCAACAATGGTCTTGGCACTCACTTACATGTACTGTCCATACACATCCTTCTCTGAACAATGCACCCAGCAGCCTGTTACCAACATAGGATACTCATTTGCAGAGAGCTACATGATACTTCTTTCAGAAAAATGAAATAAGTTTATCCTTTACTCAATGACCATCAAACATAGGTTCTATTCAATTGTATCGCAGTTATGCTTGGGACCAGGATAGAAGACCACTCCAGCTTAAACTGGTTTTGAGGACATACTCAGTAAGTCAAACTGTGTCTTGTAAGCATGCTCTTAAGGGAAAACTTCCTATTTACCATTTTATGTCTATTTATAATCTGACATACATACGATTAAAACCAGAAACTTTATGGAAAGGGAATTTTTCAATAACCAAAGGCTTAGATAATCTAAGCCTGGCAGTGAAAACAGAGAACTTTCTGTGTTGTGTCCCTTTGTAACTCTTTATTCTCTTGAACTGCACAAAAGGAACCCCCAAACAGTCAGACCTCTTGAAATCTCTTTCACTCAGATGGTCAGCTGTCACCCTTGACAACATGTCTGACCTGTGGATTGCTTTGGTTTGCATAAAATTATGGTGTTAGTTTTGTAACCTGTGTGCACCTTTATTTCATTCTTGCCTAAGAACCCAAGAACCCAAGAAGCTGCTGGCCCAGGTACTGATCTCCGCAACAAGGACACTATGGTTACAGTTGGAAATAAGAGGTAATGAGGCTGAAAATAGGTGTTCCATTCAAGTAAACTTGGCACCAATGTCAAATTTCAATTTAGGAACTCTGTGAGACTGGTTAAGAAGGCCTTTCCAGGAACAGTAATGAATGATGAGGAAGGCTTGTCCTGGACATTGCCAGCAGGGGTCAAGTGAAGAAGAGTTTGCATGGATAGTAGCCAAGATGTCTCAGTTGAACTGACTGAAGTGGGTGATGCTGACTATATCCAGTGACAGAACCTAGAAATAGTTTCCAGAAAAAGGTGATGAGCCCTTATTTGACTATACTAAAGGATGTACTCATTACTTAAGTGCCATGGTAGCAAAACACCTGAGAGAAACAACTTAAAGGAGGAGCAGTCTGCTTTGGCTCACAGTTTTAGAGAATTCTGTTCTTGGTTGCTTGGCACCAGTCACTTGAACAGAACATCATGATGGCAGATGTGATAGAGGAGTGTTTTTCTAGAGGGGTGGACGGGGCAGAGGAAAATCGCCCATTAAGAATAGCTGTCTGAGTCACACTCTCAGAAGTCTACTTCTTCACAGTAGGCTCAACCCCATAAAATGTCCAGAAACCCTCCCCATCCCACCCCCAAAAAGCCCAAGCTGCTGGGATCCAAACATTCAATACTAGAGTCTGTGGGCAATATTTCATATTTAAACTATAGGACAACACTTGAGAGAAACCCAGTTGAAGTGCATGTATTTGGTGTCATTGTTTGAATGTTCTGTCTTTAACTTAGTCCCCATGCCTAAAGAAGAGGCTCCTCAAACACCATGCACACTGTTATCTGTTGAATGTTGGTATCCTTTGGCATTTTTCCCATAAGACTCTGGGCTTCTGACAAACTCCTAGTGCTGTGTCTCCAATACCAGTTCATGAGATATACTCAGTATACTATAAGTTAACATACATACCTGACCCAGAAGGCATATGTAAGTGATGAGTAACAACACCCTTGTGTCTAGGTATAACAGGAAATCAGGAAAGAAGTATCTCTTCAGATAGATTTTTTTTCCAGATTCATGGATAATATTTCCACATAGTGCCTGTATGTTTCATCCATACCTTCAATTGCTAGAGAGAAATTGGTGTGAGACTTTTCCTTAATGCAATCCATAAATCCTGGAGCAGAAATTCACTGGTCTAGAGAATATAAAGAGACCATACCTAGGTCGCCAGTAAAATTTTTACAAAACATTTGTCCTCAATGAAAACACAAAAGTACAGGAACATTTTACCCAGAAAGGGTAGTCTACACATAAGATTATAAATCTACTCAATAATCAAGAAGCATGGAGCTGGAGATACACTTTACCTGGAAACCTTGGAAGAAGTGGGCATGTGAAAGAGGTCAATTACAAGATGTGTGGTACTGGCAAAGACTTGATCTCATGCTGTGATTTTTACTTTCCCCTGCCAAGAAGTGTTTTCTAAGATTGAATATGAAAGTGGTATTGTGTTGTTTTGATAAGAAAATAGGATAATAGTAGCTGATATTTATTGCACATTTTAAGGGCCAGATCTTGTTCTAAATGCATGGTAGGTAATATTTTTACTTTCCTTTGCTTTTTTCCCCCTAGGGATGATAATTAGATCCATTTCCTAGGGTCTCTTAGCCAGTAAGGGACTTTGATCCTATGAGTAGATTCACACACTAAACAACTTTCCTCATAAATTATTACTATAATAACATATCTAGGGTTTACAGTCCCTGGTTTCTAGTTAGACAACACAGTCATCTGCTTAACTAATATACATTGGTTGCCCTTTATGTCACAGACACTATGGTAGGTATTAGATTTAGAAAAATAAGGGAAAATAAAGCTTAAATATAAAAAAAATCCCCTCCAAAACAAAATCCATACCCAGGCTAGCTTAGTGTGGAAAAAAGCACTATGTAATGGATAATTTTATGCATGAAGGAAATAAAATGTCAATCCCAGAATGTGTGGATTGCATAAGGCCATTTCAGTTCAAGTTGTTAGGAGCAGAGCCCTCCTACCCCTGAAAAGGAGAAAGCTGACCTAGGATGCAAAAAGAAGACATGAGAGCCGTGCATTTCAAGGGAATAACCTTTAGGAGGTGGGTGGTCATTAATGAGACCCAGAAGGGCAGCAGTGGAGGAGGAGGAGCACAAAGGACATGGGTTCGCTTAGAAGCAGACAGGGCTGAGGAGTAGGGGAGGAGTTAGGAGCTTGACTGATTCCATAGTTACGAGCTTTGGGCATGATGGTATTTTAGAGTTTTCTATTCACATAAAATAGACTGCTTTAGAGTTTAGATTTTGAGGATACTCTAAATGTTAATGGTAAACAGAAATTAGTCATCAGAGAGACCAATTAGATAATGCAAGAGATGCTGATGGCTCAGACTAGTATTTTGGGTGCCAAGAAGGGGCCAGATTACAAATACACATTGGAGGTGGAGGGGACAATATTTGCTCATCTACTAAGAGAGCAAATGGAAGAAAGAGATGAGCCATCACTTTAAGCACAGATTCTTTGAAGATATAGGTATGGATGAGGAAGTGACTGGATAAAAGAATGAGAGATCCTGTGTTTGTTGTGTTTCACACTAACATAAACAAAAAAGTACAAAGTTACAACTGTCTACCTCCCAAGGAAATTGTAGGGGGAAGAGGAAAATGGGTTAGAAATTACATGCAATTTTGGATGGACGTTGATTCAAGTTCAAAATGCAATTTGATTGGGATTTGAAGTTTTACCAGTTTTAGTTCATGAATTGTAATGTGCTTGAAAATATTGGTATGTGTCTTTTTATTTATCATATTTAAGTTCTTAGATGTCACATGTAACAGTTCATCAAGTAGCAAATTGATCTATAAATCCCCTTAATTTTAGCTCCATCTTGTCAACCTACTTTTACTGCTGCTGACAGCTGGGATGAAGGGGAGGCCTTTTCTGAAATTTGAGAAATGTGGGATTCATTTGCCTGAGCCACTGTAACAATAGGGCCATCAATTCCCTTCATCTTTTCTTCTGTCTTTAGTATAAAGATTGATCTTACTAAAGAGCAAACAAATACAGGGCCCAGGATTGTTTAAGGACACCAATTTTGTTTTGTTGCTATTCATAGGGATGGAATGTATGTCAATGACTTCCTTTCTGAAAATTTTCAGATGTGTCTGGCTTACAAACAAGGACAGCTATGAATATGACTGAACACTACTCATACTATATTTAAAATATCATGAGTGGTGTGTGTGTGTGTGTGTGTGTGTGTGTGTGTGTATGTATGTGATGTATGTGTGTGTGTGTATGTGTGTGTGTGTGATTATTGCTTTGTAACTTGATCACACAGTTCTAAAGTAAAAACTTTTTTTCTTTCAAGGATAAACTATTAAGAGAACAGCAATGCTTTATTAAAGTGGCAAAAGGTGGATCACACTTGAAGCCAAATTCAACAACACAGGAAATATGCCATCCTACTTTTGAGGTAATCCTCTTCCCATTTCCAACCTTCCATCCTGTTCCTTTAGCTTGAGATCCTATCTTTACGACTGTATTACCTATCAGACACCAAAATGACAAGGTTAGGCATCCTGCAGCAATCCTGGGGATGAGTTCCAGATCTATCTTTTCTCCATATGGAGTTTAACTGTGATGTAAAACTGACTCCTGTACTAAAATTAAGAATGATTTAGCTAGGCATGTCTCAAAAGATTTTCTGTGGATTACTAAGGGAGAATAGAAGTCAGGCATAGGGAACACTGGGTCTGAGCCTCCCTTTCAGCTTTAGTAGCTCCCCAATGCTATGACTCTCATCTTGGGATCCTAAAAGAGGTAATACATGTGACTGCTGGATAGTGGAAGACAATTTCCACAAAGCATGGTTTAGACAAGCAAGACTATAAAAACCAGCCAAACTGATGGAACTTGAACCCCTTTTCTCGTCTTAGTTGACCATAGATATATTATGCAGACATAGAAGAGCAGGGCGCTCAGGTGAGCAAGAGTCATGGTGCTGTCTTATTGAGAGGGCACTGAGTACCAGAAAAATTGCCTGACCAGAGGGGAAGCAGGAGAAGGTTATCTTCCTCTTCAGGCTCTGTACATTGATCCGCATTTCATTCATTTCCTTTGGTTGTGGTTAAGTGTTGAGTATAGCCTTCCCCGCCATCTGCCTGGGCCCTGCCACATTATCTGAACCCCAAATAACTCACGGGACGCTGTATTAATTATGAAGCTGTTGGCCGTTTGCTTGATTTCTTACTGGATATCTCTGACTTAAGTATTTACCTCATAATTGTTAATCTAAGTATTTTCTCTTACTGGAGAAAGGGGTCCAGACCTCTTATTCCTATGGCAGCTACATGATATCTCCCTGTGTTTGTCTCTCCCAGAATCCTCCTCAACTCCTAGTCCCACCTATCTTGCTTCCCTATTGGCCAACAGTGCTTTATTGACATATACACAGGACTTCCCCACCAAGTTTGTTCATACTTGATGAAAAGTGACTTCAGGGTGACTCCTTTGTAGTTCTCCAGTGTCCCCATCACCTTTGCTCAGTGATGGTCACACAGTGGGGATGCACAGATACCCTGATTTTACCTTCTCTCTTCGACTCACTATCAAGTATCCAGGACCAAGGCTCGGAACTGATCAAAATAAAAATCTTCTCTCTGGTCATCATCATTAGACTAAGAAAACGTGGATTAGCTTGTGAGGTTACCAACACAACATGCTTTTCCATGGGAACTAGAGTTCTGTTTGACCAGTAGCTCCCCAACCCTGCCACAATTTACAACATTCTAGCCTAGTCACTATATAATTGAGCTTTCAAAACAACAACAGCCGTCAAACAAACAAAATAAAACCTCAGAACATGGAAAAGTTTCTCATCTGCAGTATGAATAACCCTGGGAAGCTTGTGATGCATCCAGAAACCCAGCAAGGTTTGGGGGGTTATGGCAGGCCAATTCTGACATCAGCAAAGCTCCACACTCCAAGATCAAGCTAGCAGTTTACAAACAATAGAGCTGTCCCAAGGCTCCGAGGTCTGATTCCTGGACCTGCTACGAATAGCGCTTTCAACTCCTGGGCAAGGTCCTATCATTGGATCTTTAAGTGTTATTTCACAAGCTTACCATTAAGGAGCTGCTTTTTCCTTCAGGTTAGTTTCACTCCACTGTACATCTTAGGATCATTATGTGGTATCTAAGTTGCTAATGGAAGGAACTAAAGTGACCCTGAAGATACATAACTACAGTAGCAAACTCAGTAAAACAGTTTAGACTTCAAAGAAATTAAAGAAAAACACCTCCCAGTGCCTTCCCTACAAAATGAAGGCTCAATGACCTTTGCCACTTTTCTCCTGGGACCAGTTCTCATCAATTCACATGGTGACCACAAAGAGTTCCAAAGTCCCTGTATGAATCCTCACTACTGGCCAGACATAGTAGGCAAGAGCACAAATGAGGCCATTGAGTAGCCATAGCCAGTCAAAGCAAAGACATCAGATTCAGCCTGATCCCTGTGCTATCCATGCTTGGGATGCTCAGAAGTGAGGAGCAGATTCTTCTCTCTGCTTAAGCCAGGTAATACTGCTAACAACTGTTGGCATGTCTTCAGGAGCCATTTTATTTATTTATTTATTTGGTTTTTATGAGACAGGGTTTCTCTGTATTGTTTTGGAGGCTATCGGTTCAGGAGCCATTTTATAATAAGAGAAAAACAAACTGATGTGCAGAGAACAGCTCTCTGAATTTATCCTGCAATCTCACCCTGCCTTTGTCTCAGATGCTCTTCATTCTGACTCTATCCCCAAGAACATCTGCTCTTCCTCCAAGGTTTGACCCAGCAATAATTTACAGTGTGAATAATTCTTCTGATCCTTTCACCCTTTGTATAACAAATGCATTTAAAATCTCTATGTCCCAATGACCTCAACAAACAGGAAAGTTTTGAGGTCCCAAACTGTGCCTTTGATTCCCTTCACTATTTATCAGAGAGGGCCTTGTGTTTTTCCAGACTGGCCTTGAATTTATCCTCTTGAGTGGCAGCATTCATATCTATCTGCATCTGAGTCATTCCAGGAGCTGCTGCTCCACTCTCTTCCACAATGATGAACTGAAGCCCCTGAAACCAGGAGTCAAAGTAAATCCTTTGTTCTTTAAACTTGGTTTGTTGGGTATTTTTTCACAGTCACACACACACACACACACACACACACACACACACACACACACACACACACAAATTGATTAATACCATAGTTGCTATTAGTAAATGTAACCATGGTGTCCTTAATCCCTTAAGAGCAATTTACAGGAGAAACCTGGATAATTTTGGAGAAGTGGGTCACAGAAGCTACATAATGCTATAAACGGAGCTTAATGGGTAATTGTACCAGACTTTTGATTTTGAACCCATGAACCAGCTCCCAAATCATGATGTGGAGAATTATTACTAGTTATAAATGCTTGGCCTTAGCTTAGCTCATTTCCAGCTAGCTCTTTTACTTATCCTGTTTCTCTTTATCTATGTTAACCTCAGGGATATTACCCTCCCTCCCTCTCTCTCCGTCCCTTCTTCCCTCCCTTCCTTTCTTCCTTCCTTCCTTCCTTCCCCTCTCCCTCTCTCTCTCCCTCCCTCCCTCCCTTCCTTTCTTCCTTTTTCCCTCCCTCCCTCTCCCCTCTCTCTCTCCCTCCCCCACTGTATGGCTTTCTGTGTCTCCTCACCCTAGGCATCCACCTCATTCTCTACTCCTTCTTCTCTTGTTCTTCTCTTGTTCCTCTCTCTCTCTCTCTCTCTCTCTCTCTCTCTCTCTCTCTCTCTCTCTCTCGACCAGATTCCTCCTCCTATTTATTCTCTCTGCCTGCCAGCCTCACCTACCCCTCCTCTGCCTAGGTATTGGCCTTTCAGCTTTTTATTAGACCAATCAGGTGCCTTAGGCAGGCAAGGTGAAACAAACCCAACGCATCTTTACATAATTAAACAAATGCAGCATGAACAGATGTAGCAAATCTTTGCCTGGTTAAACAAATATTCCACAACAGGTGATTCTGGTGAGAACTCAGAAGAGCAGAAAGCCTATAGGAATGCAGACCAGAAAGTCTGTGTCCATGAGATTTCAAAAGAAAATAAAGTCTTTGTTAGGGTTCAGACTAGAGGCCACTCATATCAAATACTGGCAAAGAACTTGGCTACACCTTGTCTGTGTCCTGAAACTGTAGAAGGCCATGTTTAAAGGCAATGGACTAATTATTATGACAGAGAAATTTTCAAGGTAGTCTAACATTCTGACTATGGCATTGTAATTGCTGGTGGCTTTTAGTCAGCTTCATACTTAGAATAGGAGAAAAAGGCATAGCAAAAAGGTTTGAAAAGCTTAAATCCTTCCTCCCCCCAAAGTAAAAAAAACTGTGTAAAGTTGGGATGAATGAGAACTCATTTTCCAGAAAGATCATTACTATTTAAAATAAGTCAGCTACTTTGTACTGGAAGAATATGAAACATGCCTTAAAAGAATTTGCAGAACTGGTTTTTCCCTACCAATAAAAGGCACAAGGGTATGAAACAGTGAACTTTGAAAGTCTTTTCCTTGGAAAGAGAATGGTCGGGGGCAATCTGCTGTAACAGGGCTGCTGAAGAAGTTCTATCTCTTGGTATTTCTTTGTTCATGCTTAACTATGAAGGCACTCAATCTATAGAGGTCATGGTCCAAAGTTCTCAGCTGCAACTTATGATGATGTTGTACCTTCACAGCACCCATGTGATAATGGGTTTTAAGGCATTCAAAATGCAAGTGTCATAGAGCCTTCACCCAGTTTTCAAAGAAAAGATGGGAAGTCAGGCATAAAGTCAACACGTGAAAGTTTCAGAGGTGCCGTAGACAGTCTTGGAAAAGGACATGGCTGAAGCTATGAGACTTTAACTTAAGGCAAAATGGGTCCATTGGGTGGTGAAGATTCTAGGACCATGGAACATCCATGGAAAGCTACAGTTGACAAATAGTCAGCTTAAGATGGAGGGCATATGGACCCCAAATGACAATGCCATAGGAATAAGGTTGATAAGCTTTGTGGAGCTCATTTCATGACACTCTATGTCACAGATTCCATGTATGAAGTTATGGGGGCTAGGTGTTTGCCCTGCTGAATTTTGGTCTTGCTTAATTCTGATACTGCCTTGCTAGTCTCCTATTCCTCCTTTTCCGTATGGGAATGCCTGTTCTGTGCCATTGTGTCCTGGAAGTCTTTTCTTTTCTTTTCTTTTTTTTTTTTACATGTGCTTACAGTTAAGAGTTTTCTTTGAGTCTCAGAATCTTGACCCCATTATTAAGGCCATGGGAAGGCCTGGAAGTGGACTGAATTAATTTTGTATCATGGGGAAAGCATGAACTTTTGGAGGGCTTCAAGGTAGAACACTATGCTAAAAGGAGATATGTTTGGATGTCAGTTTGATAATGGGTACATTCATGATGTTTGATCTTGATTTTCAACTTGTTTGGTTTAAGAAATACCTAAATTAATAAGTCACATATCTGGGTTTTCTATGAAGGAATTTCTTTTTTTAAGATTTATTTATTATGTATACAGTGCTTTGTCTGCATGTATGCCTGCAGGCCAGAAGAGGGCACCAGATCTCATTACAGATGGTTGTGAGCCCCCATGATTGCTGGGAATCGAACTCAGGACCTTTGGAAGAGCAGTCAGTGCTCTTAACCACTGAATCATCTCCTCAGACCCTATAAAGGAATTTCTAGAGAGGATTAATGAAAGGAGGAAGACATGCCTCACTATGATGGAACCATTCTATAGGTTAGGTGTCCACATAGACTAGAAAGAGAAACAAGAAAAAGTACAAGCCTGGGTACTCTGTTTCTCTTTGCTTCCTGGATTCCATGATATGAGCTGTTTTACCAAACCCTCCTCATCATGATGGACTGAGATTCTGAAATTGTGAGTTAAAATAAACTATTCTTACTTTTAAGTCATTTGCTAGGAACTTTATTGGAGGAATTACAGGTTTAATATGCTTTGGGTGGTCAGTTATATCACTGCATGGAGGTAAAATTAAATATTTCCATCCTAGGCATTGGCTGTCAGAATGATGAAATCCAAGTTCTCAGTCTCTATGCGAAGCACATGTACACCAAAGTTGTTGCTGGTGCTCTTGGTGATGAGTGGAAGAGTTCTGTCATCCCAGTCAGTGTTGCAAATGACAAATGGGGTTTTTCTGTGATGCAGGAATGCCTTGATCCATGATAGGGTGTTCCTGCTACTGAATAATGAGCACCCCTCCTCTAAACCAACAAAACTCAGAGAGAGAAAATGTGAGTGTGGACACGTTTGAGGATGCATGGTTCATGTCAATCTGTTTGTTCTCAACTTAGTTCCAGGACAGAGTGGATGGAAGAGAATTTCTGCACATATAGATACTACTCTGCCAAAAGTTTGAGGCCAAAAAATTCAAGCAGAATAAGCAATATGTCAGTCTCACCAAAGAACATGGTGCTCTTCAATATGTTGTAAGCCAGCCATTCAACAAATAAGGCAAAAAGTTTAGAGCTTAAGAGTCAAAGTCTGTCTCTCCATGTGTCCTGTAACACAAATGTCACTTTGTTGTTCTGAATAAATAGAACACCACAAAAAATAAGCAAGAGGATACAGAGTATGCTAAAAATTTGGTCAAGAAAATGAAACAAGCCAAATAAAAACACCAGGAATGGATTGCCAGGAGATATAGTCTACTATCACTGGGAGCATCTACTTCAGAGTCAAGTAAAGATTTAATCCTAGCTCTCGGGAGGCAGGCAGGTAGATCTCTGTGAGTTTGAGGCCAGCCAGGTCTACAGAGGGAGTGGCAGGACAGGCTCCAAAGCTACACAGAGAAACCCTGTCTCAAAAAAACACACCAAAACAAAATATTCTTTAAGAGTAGCAAATAAAAATATGTTTGGTTTTGTTTCATATATCATATTATATATTATCATTTAGAAGCCTGTTTGTTTTCCAGATAAAAGAAAAAAATGGGTGAATTTGGACAGGAAAAGAGGTAGGAACTGGGAAGACTAAGTGGAGAAGGAGAGGAAATTGTAATCAGGATATATTATGTGAGAAAAATCTATTTTTAATAAAAGAAAAAAAAGAGTAACAAATAAATTCACAGACCTTGAAAAATGCCTAATGTACTGCCAATAGGCAACAGAGGAGAGAGATTCCAGACCATCAAAATTCCTAAGACAAGTCAAAGGAGTGAATGGAAACTTCCAGGAAGAAGGCAATAAGCAAAAGAAAGTGCATTCCAGGCTGATCAAGCAGGATATTCAGATGTTGTGCAACAAAACACAACATAGTAAATTCTCAAATCTGAGAGAAGGCTGGTATTTTGCAGTGTGGGCTATGGGTAGAAGGGTGGGCTGAGAAGGGGTCAAAAGGGATGGGGGGGTCCCATCATATGACAGAAGTTAGATTTCATTCTGAGAACTGCAAGAAGCCTTAAAGGGCTTTAAGTAAGAAAAGAGGTATAGTCAGGGTTTCACTTTTAGACTACTTATGGCTGCTGGGTAGAAAATAGACTAGAAGAAGAGAGAAGTGGAAAAAACAGGTTATGCAGTCACTTTGGGCCTAGTGAAGATGAATTAGACACGGGTCTAATTATCAATACTGGAATTGATAAGCCAAATAAATAGGATTGACTTGAGAAATTCTATGCAGACGTAAATTCCCTAGGGTGAGAACTCACTCTTTATCCATGAGTCAGAGAAATGAAAATGCTGAAGAAAACCACATTTATTTATAAAAACAAAAGACAGAAGAAAGGAGAGAAATAAAAGATCTGAGGAAGGAAAGTGAGAAAGACTGAAAAAGAAAGGAAGGAGAATGAGCATATGTATTTCATGTAAACTATTATATTAGAGTTGTTAGAACCTCTGAGTAAAGACAACACCACATTATCTCATGTGGCTTGTACTTAATCTTAAAACTGGGTAGCAGAAGTTTACACACTGGACAGCCTAATTTAACTGAGACCTTCCAAATAGTGGGTACTAGCAGTTTAATGTGGCTATTGATGTTGACTTTCTTTTCATATGGGATTCATAAGGTATTTGGGGAAATAAATGAGTATTTCTTCTACTCCTGAAAACAAAATCATTCCAGTTGAAGCCAATAATTGTAGTCAAGGAGAAATAAGCTATTTGGGAGTTGCCAGTTGCTAGTGAAAACATTCCAAGCCCAACAACCCATTTCAGTCCTGTGTTTATCCCTGGGACTGCATCAGTACACCACAGAGACAAAGTCTTCTGTGTGTCTCTGCAAAGACCTAATTAACCATGAAGGTGCGTGATGGTGGGGAATCCTGCTTATTCATGGTGTTTTAACATCAACAAAAAGGAAATACCACGGATTTTCAGTCTGGTCACGCAATCGTATGTTTCCATTGAGAAGTGTAATTGGAAGGGGGTATATTACTTAAATAAATAAATTGAAAATATGTGCTGTTAGACATGAGATTACGAAAGACTGACGGTTACTGTTCTTAGCTTTATCAAAAAATCTATCAAATTAGAAAACTACAGATACGGCATTATATCTGTGTATATGTTAGAAGGATACTCTGGCATTACCCCGAAAATGCTATTTCATTAAAAAAAATCTTACAAAGCACAAGTAAGACTTGAAGCCACAAGTTTGTTATAAATGCCTTGATAATAGTTCCAAATTATGCAATATAGAAACATTCCCCAGTGACAAGTTATTTCTCAAAAAGAATAGTCATAATTCTGATTTCTAGTGTCTGAAAAAGACAGGATGTCAGCACGTGTGCCTTGTCCAACTGTAACAAAGCCCTTAAAGGTGAAAACTGAGTTTCCAGGGCTTTTAACTTAGCCTGTTGGAAGAAGGCACGGTGCCATATTTTATGTGGTGTAGGCCTCCATGTGTTACCTGGTGGTAATTTCCCCAGCCCTGAGTCCATGTTTGGTGGCACAGCCCAGTAACTTTTATTTGCAGCTGGTCTAGACAGGTAAGTCTTTTGAGATCTGGTCTTGTTTGGTGGGTTTATCAGATTTAGATCCCCAGTTTTCCTTTATGGCTTTCCAGACCTTCCTGTCACCCCTGCATGGAAGATGTAGAGACTCTCACTGGCAAAAGTCACTCAACCGTCTGCAGTCCTCTGTAGCCTCAGAACAACACGAGAGGGGAGCCATATGTAGTGTTTTCAATTGAAGACCCAAGTCTCCTGTCAGGGGCAACTCTTCCTTGTCTACTTCCATGAAAATAATCTCCCCTGCTTCAGTCTTAGCTTCTTTAAAGAGTGGATACAAAGGGAAGTCTTGACCATCTATATGATTAGGACACACTCTGTGATTTCTTAAGCTACTATGTCTAATTTCTTTTTGTCACTGACAGATGTGCACCTACGCAATAAACCTTAATTCTATACTTCTGAGGGTCACCGGATTATTGTGAAGACATATATACACATACTCACAACATAGCACAAACACGCATACTCACATGCTTCAAAAGGTTCTTGTGCCAATACCTGATACATTATAACCAGTCACGAAATGTTAGTTGCTCTAATGATAGATCAAAGATACAATAATTGAATTCTGGCAGGGAAGTCTACATGAGAATATGGCATGAAGGATTCTGTAAGTACATTGTACAGATATATATTTCCTCTGACAGGCATATTTTGTATTAGAACAAAAAAGAATCCTTTCCATGGGGAAAATTTAAATCACACACACACACAAAGAGAGAGAGAGAGAGAGAGAGAGAGAGAGAGAGAGAGAGAGAGCGAGAGAGAGAGAGAGAGAGAGAGAGAGAGAGAAGAGTACAAATATTTGGTAAGGTGTGATAGAAGGATTACCATTAACTAGTTAGTTCCAGGTTCAGCCTGATCTATATAACAAGATCTTATCTCAAAAAAAAGAAAAACTAGTCAATTAGCAACAAAGAGTTGATATTATTAATCAAGTTGTGGTCAGCCCCTGGGAAATGTTTTGTTTACTTTCTGAGTAGGGGACCTGTTTTGCTGTATGCATGATTTTAAAAATCAATGCCAAGAGTCAAAGCAAACTGTGTAAGTTGCATCAAGAGTTAGCTTTAAGATGCACAGTCAATATAGACCAGGTAAAGACTTCAGACATACTTTACAGTAAGCAGAACAAGATAAAAAGAGTACCACAAACTATTGAAAAAATTAAAGCAATGGAAGACAGCAGCTGAGAGTAGCATGTTCATTTCTGTGGACATACCACTCAGCCTCAATACATACGCACATACCTATATGATGGCTACAAACGACCTTGCAACTTTCCTCAGAAAGTATTTGAGCAGGAAATAAAACGTTTTCCCAGTGGATGAAATAACAGTCACTTCTGCCAACCTAAGCAAGGTAGTTTTAAATTTATACATGTCCAACTGCTTGTTCTCCGTTAGCTAATAACCTGCATGCTGGAAACATTTCAATAGAAGGGAGTTCACAGGCCCACAGGCCAGCTCTGAATATATCTATCATGCATGTAAACAAGCAAACCATTATGTTTCTTATTGAGATAAAAAAAGACAACGGATAAGTGGGGACTTTTCCCAGGACAAAGAGCTTCCTATTGGAGTGTGGATAATCTTCTAGAAAACCCAGTGTTTTGGCAAATCGCACCAGATTAATCTATTAGGCATCTCCTTTCATTATCAAATTTCCGCTGCCTATCACAGTGGCTGTCTTATCAAGCATCCCCTGTTCAATAGCAGCCCATTCCTAGGATTTCAGATGCTGGCCTGCCCTGCTCAGAAAACAGGTGTCCCCACTGTTTGAGGCAGAAAGATCTCTGCATGGAAGCCTGGGAAAGGGCAGGGCTATCAGCCCTGGTTCTACCTGAAGGGACAGGTAACAGAAAACTGTTGATTCGATGAATAGAACTTAATTGGCAGGCATTAGCCAGCAGTAAATGTTTTTCAGAATTAAAATTCCTTAAAAATGTCCCACTGACAAGAAAAGCTTAAAGAAGAAAACCACACACAACGGTTTTGTAATAATAAAATGGAAGATTTCAAATAAGGGTGTTATTCTCCAGGGAATGTCCAGACAAGCATAATGTTCACGCAAATACCTTGCTGAAAATTCAGTATGTCCTTTCCAACAACTTTTCAAACTTACCTATGGGGCTTGTGCTGTTGGGCTCCTCACCTGCACTGAAGAGGAAATGCATTTTCTATGACTCTACAAGCAGCTAGTATTGCAAGTCAATTAGTAGGATGTATCGGGTTTGCTAGTTCTTGGGATCTCCACTGTGAGCCTGTCTTCTCTTTCTTACTTAATAAAACTGGGCATGTGGTTTCTGACTAGGTCTTTTGTGTGCAAGGCTAGGGTCACCCACCCACAGGCAGCAGTGAAATCTGCAGCTAATATAAAGCTCAACTTTAGTGGTAATGTGCCGAGGAATGTGTGCCTAACTACCCAGTTGTTTGTTCCTATTATAGACGGTCTTTGTGATCTAGATATACTTCATGTTTATATTGAAATGTATTTGCATGCAGAGGTTCTAGAGAAGATAGTCATTTTGCTTTGTTGAGTCCTTGCCTAAGATTTCCTTAGCTGCACCTTCTTTATTCATCAGTGGGTGGGTAAAAGTTCTCTACTCGCTATGTATTTGCATCCATCTGCATTCTCCAGAAGAAGAAAGACTCTATTCTCCACTCTGAACTCAGCCCTCACAAAGTTGGCTGTCGTGTGTTGTACTGTAATAAAATAAAGACATTCAGGAGGCCACCATGGTGGTGACCGGAAGATCAGACTGACTGTGGCTTCCCTGACTGGTGGCAGGTTGGCTTAGGGATGGGTGCTGAATCTGCAGGGTAGGTAGAAAGCAATTGATGAGTGCATGCCTTTTGCTCCTGGCCTTCTACAGCACTAGCTTTGTTTCATCTACAGATAATTAAATGGTCTTCAGGGCAATTAGGAACTGAAGGAAGGAACAGCCAATTCTCTCCAGGTTTCCACAATCAGTGTGATTAAATTTCTCAAAGGCAGGAAGCAAGTAGCTGAAGCTACTGCAATGACTTTTCCTGGAAAACTGTTGGGCAGCTCAGACCTGAGTCTTTCATTTAACTACTTGCTGTTTCTTTTTATTATGTGCAAATTGTGGCTTAATAGATTTACAGTCTCTATAAAGTCACAACTGTTAGGGTAACCCAAGTGGCCAGTACATTCTACAATGACTGGTATGAACCCAAGCAGATTATAGTTAACGGTAGAATATACTTTTTAAAAATATAAACACCACCCTATACTGTATTTATTCAAGAGGCAATATATTGTTGGGTTTTGTACATTCATAGAGGAAAATATAATGTATTCATCTTGGGTGAGAAAAAAATGGAAAGTGCACGTGGGAATAGTTGAGGTAACTATCAGGTCACAATACAGAGTTCCTAGTTAAGGGCCACTGACTCAGAAATCTATACAACTGCCATATAAATATAAATATGTTTTAAGTATATATTGAAATTGATTTATTCCTTCTTTCATGCATATTAGATATAGAAAACAAGGGCTGAAGAAATGGCTCAGTAGTTAAGAACACATGCACATTTCTTTTCTAAGACAGGGTTTCTCTGTGTAACAGCCATGGCTATTCTAGACTGTCTTTGTAGACCAGTCAGGCCTTGAATTCACAGAGATGTGCCTGCCTCTGCCTCCCAAGTGATGATATTAAAGGCCTGTGACACCACTGTCCAGCAGTACATACATGTTTTTAAAGGAGGATCTGAGTTTGGTTCCCAGCACCCACATCAAACAGCTCACCACTATCTGTAACTCCAGTTCCAAGGGACCCAATAACCTTCCTGGATTGTGAAGTAATCTACATTCACATGTGCATGTACCATACACAGACATGCATAGTTAAAAAATAAAACATTAATAAAGAGTCATTAAAACAAGGTAAGTTATCATTCTTGAATCCAACACACTAATTTATGATTCTATGCCAGCATCTTCATCACAAATTTCTATCTAAAATTTCTATCTATCATAACCGAATCAGAATCTCAATGTTTATATTATTTACCTAATACAATGTTTATAGATATGTTGGAATAATCTGCAAGCCAAATAAGGGTTCTTCTCCCAAAGCAGGATATCACAATGGTCTCTTACAGCTCTCCAAACACAGTGACTCGATGTTAATGGAGGACACCAAGGCGTAGCCTTGACTTTTAAATCTGGGATTTGGCTTTCTCATTTGTTAAATGGAGGTTCTACCTTCCTAGATTGGTTCATGCCTGTTTAAAACTCAAAACAAATGAACAAAGAAACAAAAATATGAAGTAGCTTGACAATCAGAAGATGTATACTAGCAGTGTAATGATAATGATAAAATAGTAATAATAATAACATCATTTTATCAAAGCATATCACCAAACAAATTAGACTGGTAGTTTAATTTGATTCATTGTTTGCCAAAATTCAAATGCATCTATGGAGATTTCAATGCTGACAAAGAAATTATGGCCTGCAAGAGAAAAGTGGTAAAACAACAGAGTACAACAAATTCTCTTTCATTATGATTTGAGTTTCTGTGAGAATCAATGAGAAATGGCATGTAGTCATGATTCTGCAATGGCAGGCAGACATTTTGAGCATGAGCAGATGGCTCTTTAGAGACTACTGTTTGAATTCTGAGATGAAGGGCTGGGCAGATCTGGACAAACTCATGACTGTATACTACCAAGTGAGCTCTAATGTTACATGACTTGTCAGAAACAAATGCAAATCGGTAAACACTGAACTACAAAAATGGCATGTGAACCTTTCACTGGAATGGTATAATTTTTTTCAGAATCAGAGTATGAAACAATTTCTCCCTAGGCTGCACAATAAAATCTATAGTCAAATATTAATCCTAGGAAACTGAGGACAGCCACTGATTTTTTTAATTAAATACTTTTAAATATCCAAATAGCACATTTTTACTTTCAAGTAACCAACTAATTTATTTTCCAAAGGAAAGCCCACTTAGGATATTAGGTATTGGATTAAGTAATTATGAGTATTTCAAAAGTTGGCAAAATCTAAGCATGAGGCAAGATGCTGTGAATTGCAAGATAATTAGATTGCCACCTTGTTGAAATTAGTGAAAGACTTGAAATAATAGTGAAGTTAAAGGAAAAGTTACTTCACGTAATTCAGATTAGAGAATGTAATGCTGAATTTATTTTATTTAAACATTTATATATTTACATATTTATTTACTTACTTATTTAGTGTGTGTGAGTTTATGTGTGTGTGTCCCCCGTATGCGTGTGTGTCCACATATACCATGATGCTTGGAGGTCAAAGGACAACTGATGGGAATGGGTTCTCTTCTTCTACCAGTGGGTTCTGGACCAGGTCAGCAAACTTGGTAGCAAGCAAAAGCCACTTCTTTGGACTTGATTCTAATACATTAAAATTAACTGCAGCTTATCTAAAGTGAGTTGACAATTTGAAATTCACTTGGAAAAAGTTGGATGTCTGACATAGTTCAAATGCAGGAATGAAGTAAAACGTTTGAGTAAGAACATATTAAAGCAAAACCAACACTATAGGAAAAGGAATACAAACGTTTATGCTGTGGAATTAAACAACGGTTTCTGAGTTGTACTAAAAACATCACAAGGTAGCCTTAAAAATGTGTAATAAAAACATTTAAGTATAATTGATGCCTACAGTTTCCTTTTGCTTAAAAGTGCCCAGTTTCCCTAAAACAATGGAACATGCAATTAGTTGGCGAAAAACATCAATTGAGGAATAGAATTCTCTTTCTGATATGCTGCTGGAAGAACATCTGTTTCGTGTAACACGGATAGGAGAGCAGTGTTTAATTCATCCATTCTCACAGCTGCTTGCAGTGTAAGAATGTATAAAATATAATGTGATTTACTGTGTTTTGTTGTGAAACTCAATAGTAAAATGGTTCAGATGCTCCCGAACATAATCTCAGAACTGCATAGACATGTACACTTCATTAACAAACTGCAGATGTCTAGATAACAGTGCTCTCCATTGGAGAATATGCTGTGATGCAGCTGTTAGCCCAGCTTGGTGAAGGGGCCATTTGCAAATCTCTTTAATAGCTTTGCCATTTTCTACCACTTGAATGAAAAGTGATAATGTGTGGATCTCACAGTCATTAGGAACTTTCCGTTACTCCTTAAGGATTAATTTTCGCTGACCCAGAATTTTGTATTTGTTTAACACAAACCGTGGGTTACTTTGATGTTATCTACTTCTATAAACAGTAATATACAGTCCTCTCTTGGGCTAAAACAGCTTTTATTCCAGTGAGAATTGATGGTATTAATCACTCTGAAGTCCAAGAGTGCTGATCATAAATTGTATGGGGACCTGGCTTAGTACCTCCCAGGGCTCCCATTCATCAACGAGTGCTCATTTCCACCTGGATAGGAGGTATATAAAGGGTAATTTATCTCCAAACTCAGGTTCTGTGACCCCCCTTCCTGACTAGTTGTCATAAGAGACATTCCGTAACAAATAAATATTTGTTCTACCCTTTGACATAAAGACCTAAATTAGCTGCCATTTCTAAAGTCTGATTCCCTCCAGTGGCCAGAATGGAAAATGCACATCACACATACCCTCATGTACAGGAGGAAAAACTGAATTGACAGCAAATACAGGGCTTCACATCCAAGTACTGTCAAAAATAGACGTCAGAAAAGAGCTGCTAACTCAAATTCATGACCACGATCTCAACCCAGACTTATTTTTTTTTTTACCATATATTAGAGCTAAAAATGTTAGTCCATAATTTAGGAACGGCCAGACTTGGAGAGGGTTTAGAAAGCATCGTTTTAAAAATGAAAATCTGTATTGAGTTGCAGAAATATTAATCTCAAATAAGAACACAACAAACCCCAGGTCAATATATATATCAAGAGAAACAGTGGAAATCAACTCCTTTATGGAGACGTCACGGCAAGGTCTACTTTTTATCCACTGTCAGATCCCACAAAGGGTTGAATTTGGTAATTTAATTTTCAGAAGAAAAACACACCCCGATAAAGAAGAGGAGACGACAGAGCCCCCAGGACAATAACCAGAAGGGTTGCCTGGAAACTGGATGGTAATCTTGAATTTCAGAATTTTTTTTTCCTGTATGACCTTATTTTGTAGCTTCTGGGTTTTTTCCTCCTTCTCAAATTATTAAGTGAAAGAAGGCAGGCTCTCATATACAGACTCAAACTCTTGACCATGGCGACATTTTTGTATTATTTCTGGTTTTAACCTAAACATGATTTAGATTTTGTAAATTTCAAAGCGCTCCCTGTTTCATTGCAGTGCATGATTTTAAAACTGTGTAGGGCTTCAAAATGATCAGCGTGTGTTTACTTTATGTCAAACACCCCCAAAATGCAATCCTTGAAAGCAATAGAAACTTAAGACCCACCCCAAATCCAATTTTGATAGTAAACCTGTAAGCCTTTTTGCCCAAGCATAAACTGAAGAGATTAAAAGTTTTGCAGACATGATCCTTTCACAATTGCAACTGTGAATTTCACATTTGTTTTGTTTTGTTTTTTTGATCATGTAAATGAAACCAAAGTACAAATGTTATTCTCCAGACTTGCATTTCACAGGTTTTTTACTTGCTTGTTTGCTGTGTTTTGTTTCTGGAGAACCCACTCAGTTTGTGCCAAGTTCTGTTCTCTGAGCTTAACTTTCCCAGTATGTATAATAGTAATTCCTAACTAGATGACTGATGACTGAATGACACTTGTTCCCGTGTTTGAGAAAGAATGCCTGAGTTTGACCTCTGTAAATGGTATTGTTCACCAAAAGCACTCTGAACCAGTAGGGGGTGAAGAATGGTGCAGACACTCTTGTCCTCAGTGAGGATTTTAGGCTGCTCCCTAGAGGTTACAGCCTGAATGATGTAGACAAAAATATTCATGACCCATATGTCTGGTGATTTGGGTTCAAAATATAAGAAAAATTCTTATAACAACCATAAATGAACAATCCAATTAAAAATTAGGCAAAATATGTGAATAGGCATTTACTCATTAAGAGATATGATGTCGAATAAACGTAGAACATGCTAAACCTAGTTCTAAAGCAAACTGAAGCAATGGTGAGTTACCAGTTATGGTGAAGATACACAAACAGCAACATGTCTTCACAAAGATGCAGGAAAACTGAAACTTTTACAGTGGGAATGTCAGACTGTAGAGGTACTTTGGAGGGAGCAGTCATCTGACTCAGTGACTGCATTTCCCAGGGTCTATGCAACTCCACACAAAGATCTGCACATGAGTATAGCATTTTTATAATATGTCTACATAGAAACAACCTAGATGTCCTTCAGTTGACTAATGTGAAAACAAAATATGGTAAGATCATACAGCATAGCATACAATGGTCACATAGAATACCCTCAAAACCATGAACAATCCAGTAGAGAACATATTTTCTGTGCTTAGCCAAAGAAGCCAGTTTTGTAAGACCCCACAATACATTAGCATGTGTGTGGATGAAACGTCTGGAAAAATTAAATATATAGAGAAAGAAACAATAAGCTTTCCTTGGACTGAGGGTATGCATGGAGAATGCACAATAGACACAGGCCGTCTTCAGGATATTTCAGGTGTTCTAATGTCATGCTGTGGTGATGGCTGAATAGCACTGTAAGTACATTAAGGTGTTTTGAGTTGTACTTAAATCAGGTGAAAAGCAACTCTTAGGCATGAAAATTGTGTCTCAATTAAGCAGTTTTCTTTTCAAAGGAGAGAATGAGTGGGGTCAGAAGGTAGCTCTGCAAGGTGGCCACACTAAACAGCTATGCTGTTTCTGTTAGAGAAAGCCATGAAAAGGTTTTGCCAAGGGATGGATGGTAGGTAGAGCGATGAAGAAATGGGATTCACATTGTGAAGAAAGCTGTGGCTAGCTTCTGCAGATAGCTTGGCTTTAGAGGTGGGTCAGGTAGATTTGCTTCTATGCTCACCAAGTCTCATGTTCCCAAGTCCAGAGTTTCTCATTGACTTGCATGTATTTGCCCATGTGTCATCTCTCCATATGCTCCTCAATGAATTCTGAAGTGTGGGTGATGCCTCATGTAGTCTTGTATCTTAGGTATCCCACACATGGTCTGGAACTCACCTAGCTCTCAACTAATGCTTCTGTGACAAATGGTGAACAGGATCACCGGAGACATTCAATCAGAAGTCTACCATTCTCTGGTGGCTTGACAAACTAGCTTTTGTTTCAGCCAGCTGTCTTGCCAATGGAATCATAGTTTGGTCTGTTGTTGGAAGATGCCCTCTTGTCCTTGTTTTAGCTGCTTTGACTTAAGTTCTTTGGGACACCCTATGTCAGGGGAAAAAATCAGTCAATTAAAAATTATTTGCAATGAGAACACATTCTCTGTGTGCCTGCTGCAATGGATGAATTTTGGGAACATGATTATAATTTAAGTATTGCTATAATTGTGTATACTTTTGCCCTAAAGTCTTAACAGACTGATTCAGTAGGTTCTACTGAGCTAAATAGAATGTTATCAAAACTGATTATGCTATTAAACTGATGTACAGATATGCTAAGAGCGTAAAGCATTTTTGGGGACAAGCTCAGTTGCTTCCTTTGTTAAGAGAAAAAAAGTATGTGAAAACAAAGCCAAACCCAGATGGCTCCCAGCTTCTATCTCATAGAAGAGTCTTCATTCAGCTCGACACATGGAAAGCACCCACAGGATATTTTAAAAGAGAACTCAAATCCAGAACAATGACCATGAGCCTCCCAATGATCTCCAGCGGGAAGTAAAGATTGTGCTCTGTTGTGTAAAGGTCCAGTAACAACGCTTAAAACCAAAACATGTCTTTGAAAATTAATTGAGCAGAATAATTTCCTTATCGTTTTATTTATTTGAGAACCTATTATACCACAGGGAAAAAAACTGGCATCAATTAAATTCCATACACATTTCTCTGCACTCTTTTTAACAAACAGCACTCCTCAGCGGAAGCGGTGGAACTCAGTGAGTTACTGTCCCGTAGTCATTCTCTGTGCATGATTTCTGACCTGTTAGACCCAGACGAAACTAAGTAGACATTGAGAAAATTTGTCCAACAACCATTTCAATCAACTGTACAGTTTAATTTTTTTCAAGTTCAAATTGACCAGTTACCTAAATTGATGGATGGTTTTTGCAGTTGCGTCTTGGGGGTAATGGTTGGCACACATCTTGATGTGCTGTAGTGAACTTGGCCAAGAGCTTCATTGTTTTAGCCAATGCAATCTTAGTTAATGCAAGAGCCTGGCATTTTCAAGTCACCTCATTAAAGCCTGGATAACTTTTCACAATTTGCTTTTCTCATTGAGCTCTTCCTAAAATGACTATCTGATGCCCTGAGGTTTGGATGTATTTGAGTAATTTAAAAGAAGAAAAAGAAAAGGCACCAGAGGTAAAAGTATGTTTCTTTCATGTTGCTATCACTCAAAAATAAAAGCAGATTTTTCTCAGTCTAGACCCTTACCCACAAATCAACTTTGGGAAGCATCAAACAGTAATTTAATTTCAAAAGAAAAATATCAGAAAATGACATAAGCCATTCTGATTGTATTGCTAAACAATTTGGAATTCATCTCTGGCACAGAGGCTTTATAGAATCCATGTGCCGGTTCAACGTTTTGACTTTAATAATTTAGATTATAGGTATGATACAAACCAGCTGCATCTTTCTGGCTGTAAGCAATAAGTTTTCATTCCCCAGCTGGCCTGGACCTTAGTTTCGTGAGCCAGAGGGCCGGTGACCTTCTCCTGTATGGTAGCTGTCTATTGTAATAGAATCTGAGATAGGAAGATGCCCTGGAAAGTTGTGTGGTGTGGTCCTGAACTTCTGCAAATTGGCTTTGTATGCTGTTGAAGCACAGTCTCTACTGAATACTTTAAGTGCAAGGTGCTATTTAAAACTCAGGAAAGATGCTGTGAAGAGCCCCAAGTTTGGATTATAGAAAATCAAGCTTTCTCCAGTAATCATAAAACTTCATAGCTTAGCCATCCAAGTGAGGAAGAAATTCATTAACAGGTGTTGAGACAAGTCTGCCATGCTTTAGCAAATCCCAGACTTTGAAAGAGTGTGCATATGCCCATTCTTGAATGACAAGAAATGCCACTAAATATGATTTGACAAAAGGCATCACATAATGATCTCTTGGCTATGATCTGAAAGCCAGGATAAAATAGCAGAGGCAGCATCATCAGACATCTCTTTAGGATCCAGGAAGAGAGCTAAAGGAAAACCGAATGGTACTCACCTCTGCAGCCAGATAACCCTGGAGTCAGGAGAAGAGCAGGCGTGTGGAGCAGGACAAGGGTAGCTGGATATGAAGAACAGGAGCAATTGTGTCAGCAGATGGAGCATCAGGTGGCATCACAGCCTGTAGAACCAGCAGTTAGGCCAAAGTCGCTAGGAATGGGGCAGTATCTGCGAGAGAGCCAGCAGACCCTCACTGTACTCTTTAGTCTCCTACCCCAATCATGGGTCAGCCCTACCTCATCCAAACCCTTTCAGTGGGTTCTGCAGGCACATTAAGTTCTTGTCCTTTGAGTGAACAGGGAAAATGGCCAGGAATCCACTCTGTTACCCTGAAACTTGTGCACTCATGTAGCCCAGTACCCAGCTTGCACCTCTATATGCCAGACTGCAATGCTCAGGCAGGTAAAAATGAGACTGTTAAGTAAAAGATAACGTCTACTGGAAAGAACAATTCAGCGACTTTAGGCAATGATGAGTTCTGGGTTAATTTTAATGTGTCAGGGAAAAAAGTGATGTGGCCATGAATGATAAAAACAACTTTGGCAGCAGGATGGAAGCTGAATGCTTGAAGGCTGGCAGCATCCCCAGTGTATCCAGCTTTAAGGAGATAGCAGGGCATCCCGGGACTTAGAAAGGTCCCAGTGACAAGTGGCCTCAGCTGCACCCCAGATGATAACATGGTTGGCAAAGCCACACTGTTCCTGCAGTGTGTTTTCCTGCAGTGTTTCCACTGGGATGTGTTTTGTCCCATCTCTACACATGTGGCGGTGTGTCTACATACCTACACGATTTTGCCTCAAGGAAGTACAGGATAGAAAGAAAAGATCAATAACACTGTTTTAGCTCTGAAATTGATGCCTACTGGGGAATATTTGACCCTTATTAAAAATAATGCTGTATGGTTAGATTAAGAAGAAATAACACACTTCAGTAAACCTCTACTGGGGACCTCTTATGTACAAGGTCAAAGCTAAGAAAAGATGAGCAAGATAAAGGGCCTTACCACATGTAGCCAAGAAGGAAATCCTGCAGTTTACCTGAAGGACAGTGCAGCATAGGAAGGGAGGTGGTCCTGGGAGATGTTGGTGTGACAAGTGCTTGTCCAGCACC
The DNA here is from genome assembly GCF_017639785.1 of Mesocricetus auratus. NCBI lineage: Eukaryota > Metazoa > Chordata > Mammalia > Rodentia > Cricetidae > Mesocricetus > Mesocricetus auratus. The sequence continues at coordinate 61,840,173 of NW_024429184.1, read as the reverse complement.
CAGCTGCCCTCTTTCCATGTGCCACCATTGCAGGTGATGACTGATGTCACTGGAATGCCTGGAGCTCTCCTGCATAGAAAACTCAGGCATGGTGGAGTGGAGATAATACAGAGCTCAGACCCAGAGAGGTCACAGTCTACACTGAGCAGAACACTCTTGAAGCCTCGGAGGGTGACAGGGAATGGAGACATTGTCTGGACATCTGAGTGAGTACTGTCCTGGTTCCTCTTTGGTGAGAAATCTCTGGTGCTGACCACTGTGGCACTGTGGCACATGTCCCCAGGCAGATGTCTAGAGTCTGAGCACACCTTTTGCACCCAGCATTGCCACATAACTGCCTCCACACATGGAGATATTCACCAATGGTATCTCCTCTAGGAAAGGCCTAGGGCAATAACAATGAAATTTCCCTGCATTCTTTAATACTCCTAAATATCCCTACCCAACATGGGAAATACTGAGGGCATGTCCACCAGAATTGCAGGTGAGGAGTTGGTCCACATTGGTTCTACTTTTGAAATCCTGGTCTGAAATTCCACCATTTACCCTCTGTAAGGTGAAAACACCAGAGGGAGACCCCAGGAAATACATTAAGTAGCTACCTCGGCTGCCTTTCTCTTTATTAGTAACTTCCAATGGTCAGATATGGGAAGAACAAGAAGATTACATTCCAACCAGTGTATTCTCCCTTCTGATTTTGGAGAAAGATTATTTTCTGATATTTAAAAAGGGGAGTTACTGAACCCAATGTAGTAGCTCATGTCTTTCATCAGCTGACAAGATCATTAGGCAGAAGAATGACCATGAGTTTAAGGTTAGTCTGGAATATACAGTGAGTTCCAGGACAGCCTGTATGAGACTTTGCCTCAAAATACAGATATACAGACAGGAATAGAATGTTTGAAACTCAGGAAAGCCTTGTACTCTCAAGACTCAAGCTTTTGCAGATCCGACTTTTGGATTCAACTCATGAATCAATTGCTATCTACGCTTGTCTTTATGTTTTCAATTGCATCCATCCTCCCTTACATCAGAGTGTCAGAGGAGGACAGCCATGGCAACCTGGAACATGGTGTGAGTGATATACATCCCCCGGGCTATGAGTTGCTTCACATCTCTACAGGATGACCATTATTAACAAGAATGCAAGTAAGTTTCACCTAACATAGATGCTCCTGGCCACCTTTGCACATGTTAGTTTCTCTTTGCAATGTTATAACCCTCTCTGTGGCTTTAAATTCTCTTGTGTTCTTGATATAGCAGTTCTTTTTCTCATTAGTTAATGGGGTCATATTTGTATGGTATTAGTTCCTAGAATAATAATTCTTTAACTTTTCTTTTTTAAAAAAGTGTGTGTGTGTGTGTGTGTGTGTGTGTGTGTGTGTGGGTGGGTGTGTGTTGGGCTAGGTGTCTAAGCACATGTATGCAGGCATCTGTAGAGACGAGAAAAGGGTGTCTGATTGCCTAAAACAGGCATTACAAGCCTTTGAGAGCCTTTGAGATCCTCCTGAGGTGGATGCTGGGAACCAAACTCAGGTCCTCCCTCTGCAAGACCAGCATGTTCTCTTAACCACTGAGTTCTCTGTAACCTTAGGCTTTTTATTCTCATTTAACTCGTAGAAAGTTCAAAGTTTTTAAAGTTAAAATCTATCAAATTGTCTTAGTTAGTGTTACCATTGCTTTGATGAAACACCATGACCAAGGCAGCTAATGAAAGAAAATATTTAACTGGGGACTGGCTTACAGTTTGAGAGGGTGAGTTCATGATCATCTTGACAGGAAGCATGGTGCAAGATAGAGAGGTATGGCACTTCGAGCAGTAACAGAGCTCACATCTTATCTATCAGTTGTAGGCAGAAAGAGAAAGACAGACACAGAAGACAGACAGAGACAGAGGCCTGTAACGATCTTTTGAAACCTCAAAGGCCCACCCCTAGCAGCACACCTCCTCCCACAAGGCCACACTTCCTATTCCTTCCTAAACAGTTTACTAACTGGGAACAAAGAATTCAGACACATGAGTGCTAGGAGCTGTGTGACCATTCCTCTGCCAGAGCTGGTTATAGAAGCACAGTCACACATCAGGCTTTTCCACGGTACTGGGGATGTAAACTTAGACTTCCTGCTTACCCCACGGGCACTTTACCAACCGAACCATCTCTGCAGCCCCAAGTTAATTTTTGAGTAATAATTATCACATAAAAACAGCATGTTGTCTATGTCCAGACATGTTCAGACTCCTTTGAGAAGAACATCAATGTTTCAGCCATGCTATATGCTAGCCTCTCTGGTGCATTATGAACCACATTTCAAATGGACTCATATTCCTTTAAAAGATTGGAATTCTGCAAAACAAACCCAACTGCAAGGGTCTGTTCATATGATTAGGTAGATTTTGATAAAGTCAAAGGGAAGATACATGAAGATCCTAAGAAATCAGATATCTATTATCAATCATCAACTGTAAAAGCACTGTGTGAGCCCTGACTGTCAAAACAGGGGTGAACAGTGGCAACCCAGTCAAACAGATGCTATTTTGTGCATTCGATCTTATATGAGATGATGCGTTAGGACAAATCTTGCTGAAAGTAGACTTTCCTGGCACCATTTGTTCCCAAGGAATAAAAGTCATGAGTGGTCAATGAGTGTCATAAAGAAGTTGTGGTTATCTGTGCCCATTCACCAGTCTATGTATAGGTATGTTGGTCCATTTCAGTAAGAAGATGTCATGGAACATCTCCTGACACTACAAAATCAGACCTTGATCACATCATCTGCTGGGATGCTAGTCTTGCTGTGATGCTGAAGATGACAATACATAGAGGGCAGGAAGAGACTTCTGCCAAAAGATAGCACCAAGCTAATATTCAGGTAGCAAGCACCCACCTCAGACTTTCACATGAGCTGACTTGGTGTCCCTCACCCACTCCTAGGTCCTCTGCTATTTATGTTACAACTTTAATTCCATACAATCTTATTTTTAATTTCAAATAGTATTTTCAGTAAAGCCTGTCCTTGACACTGTTGGTCCTATCCTAAACGAAAACCATTCTATATGCGGAAGGAGAAAACCTCTGTGGAAATTGTTCCAATTGCTGTTACTAGCCAGCTGTTTAGGTCCAACTCAGGCCCACATCAGCAATTCCCACAATGTTCTGCATTCCTTTCTCCTCTCCAAGTCTTTCCTAGAGATGGCATGGTATCACCATATTTTAAGTTCCCGCATAGGCCATTCAATCTACTCAACCCCATGGCCTAGAATGTTCCTATTATTATGTTTCAAAAAGTCACTCGGATTCATAGACGAAAATAGTCAATGAGCAATACACGATTTTCTTCCCTTTCATACACATTCTCTTCCTCCTCCTCTGCCTCCTCTGTCCGCTTCCTCCTTGCTGTCTCCCCCTTTTCCCCCCTCCTTTTTGTGCTACGAATCCAGCATTGTACATGCTTTTCACATTCATCCCATCACTGAACCACACCCCAACCCTTCCTACTTGCCTAATACCTTTGTCTCTGACTTTAAATTCTGCTTAATGTAATTTATAATGATATACTAAATAAGCATATCATTATAAATGCTTTAAAGCATTTTAATGCTTTAAAGCCACTCAATTTGCCTTTGAGGACATATCCATTTTTCTAAATTTGGAGTAGCAGAGCTATTTATGCATTAAACTTTTATTTTTCTTTTCAATAGTAACTATATTGCTAAACAATATCTCTTCCACTTGAGATCTCCATAGCTTAAAATAAGTCAAAATGAAATAAAAACAAACACATACTCTAGAGCAGTATATGGCACTCAGTACATAGTAGGCTGCTAGCACACAGTAGGTTGTCAGAAGGCAAACGGAGAAACTGTTCTTGTGCCCTTGCAATAAGATCTGAGTGTGTCTTCCAGTATTAAATGTCAGTAATGCGTGTGATCCGTTCACCTTCTGTGATTATAGTTGGATGTACACCATAGAAAATGCAGTAAGTGATTCTGGGGGGTGGCTCTGTTGTCTGTAAAGTGACAACAAAACTCGGGTCCTCATGCCCTGAAAGCATGCCCTGAGTTTGTTAAACCATCATTCACAGGATTTCTGAGCGAAGTTATACACGTCTGCAACCCCAGGCCTGGGAAGGCAGAAGAAGCAGAAGGATCCCTGAGGCTCATTAGTTAGCCCACCATGCTGAAGCAGTGCACTCCAGGTCTTGTGATAGTCCCTGTCTCAAAAACAATGATGAGGAGAGTGACTGAGGTAGACACCTAACACTGACCTCTGTCCACACATGTGAATGTGTACCCACAGGCACATGTGTACATACCCACAAGAATATGTATATGTAATACATGCATACACACATAAGTATATGCACACAAAGGATACATGGTAAACATGGACAGGTGCAATGATGAAAGTCAACATTATTATAGCACATACGTTATTTTAATATTGAGCAGGAGTTGACTAATCCAATGTCTATAAACCCACAGGAAGAAGTCTTGTAGCATAAAACTTAGGGACATAGGACATTGGGGTCAGTAAGGTTGAGAGTGTCCTTGAGATTGCATTTGGCACTTTCTGAGCTCATACTGCTGTTCCCACCTTTTATGAGCAATGAAGTCTATAGTATCCATTTCTTGCCATTTCTTGTCCCCCTCTCTCACTTCAAGGTGTCCTGTTAAATAGCTTTCTGGGAGTTTTTGGGCAGAAGAGGAAAAGCCAACTCTGTTTCAGTTGTTTTTTTTTCCATATGTCCTGTTTAAATGTCTCTCCTGTGCCACAATTTCGGTAGATAATTTAAGAGATTTAATCACTTATAGGCTGTGGGGGACAACCCTGAAGGTCCAGCATGGAGCTAAATCTTCCTTGCATCTGTATGGACAGAGCCTTAGCAGCTGAGATGGCCATCCTTTCCATGCTGGGATTTTGGTTTCCCCTGGGGCCACACTACCTAACTTACCTCACCCTCCCTGGGGATCAGATTGGAGGCTGGGTGGGGGACTGAGGGACCTGGTGGGGAGGGATGGGGAGGAGGGGAGAGAGAGGGAGCTGGGATTGACATGTGAAACAACCTTGTTGCTAACTTAAATTAAAAGAAAAAAGAAAACAAAGAAGAAGACGACATCTGGCTATCAGAAATATCTCAAAAAAAAAAAAAAAAAAAAAAAAAGAAATATCTCCAGAGGATGAAGGTGTTTTCCTAAAGCAACTGTTGTTGGGAAATTTTTAAATTTCATTTTGCTTCCGATTTGGACAAAATTGCCAACATTAAGATTGCTAGTAAAACCTTAATTTCTCAAAACTGTTCACCTGCGTCTCAGCCCTCCTGAGTTAACCTACCAACAATGGGTTAATCCACCAGGATTGAACTCCAGGCTCCTCCCTCTTCCGTCTGAAAAGCCTGTGTTACCAAAGCTGAGGTGCCTTTCTGTCTCTGCAGCTGGGTGACCCTGCCCAGACACGCCTTGCGGGAGGGGGTGAGAAGAGGCAGCACCAAGGACTCAGGTTCTGGGAGTCAGTGAGTAGCAGAGCATTAAGGAAGTTAGCCCTGCCTTAATACCTCCTCCCGAGGTCCCATTGGCTCAGGTGGCTGACTCTTGCTGCGTTTTCCTTTTCCTCATTGGCTTCTCTGGGTCAGCAGTCTCGCGCATAGAGGCAGGCTTGGCTCAGGGAGAAAGTACCTGTCTGCCTTCTGCCATGCACGCTCATGCAGCCTGGCCTGGGCACCTGCGGCTTGGGTAAACTGGCTAGCAGTTTCTCCTACAAGAGTTCACACCCCAACCTAGTGGACTGTGGGACTTGTGTGGAGTTCTGACAGATGCTCTCCCGGCCCTTGGCTTTGAGATCATGCTGCCATCTTGAAACAATGTGATCATTTCATGAAGGCCCTGAGGGGAAACCGAATTCATTTGAAGGTGGGGATAAATCAGCCGCCAGGGAAGAGAAGGCAGTAAGTCATCAAAAGGAAACATGATATTTCCAGGGATTTGGGGAAGTAACTTTTGTATTTGATGTATCACTTATATGAGCTGTCCATCCTCAGTGTCAAAGCTGCTGGGCAGCTTTCCTTATCATTAGCCAATAAAAGTCTGCTATCCTAGGTTTTCCTGCTCTATTCTCAGGGTTATAGAGTTTCTCTGATGTTTTCCCCCCTCTAAAGATTCTCCTGCTTAACAAAGGAAGGAGCTAGTGTCCTTGACCGTCAGCAAAAAAGTCATGATTGAAGAACTGAACATTTAATTCCACACAGAGGTTTAAAGGAAAGGTCTCTTGAGTTAGCAGACCACGACAATGAGTCAGCAGCGTCTCATCTATTTCTGACACTGTCATTGACTCAGAGTACTGGGGGAGTCAAAGTTTCCTCTCTTTCAAAACTTTAATGAACTTTCATAGCAGTTATTAAGTATTTGGTTAAAAAGTGATGTTCACTGAGCACCCAAGGTTCAGAGGCCTTTTACCAGAGCAGAAAGAAGATAAATTTCAGTCTTTGAATAAAGCAGAGTATCACCCATCAACAAAAAGTGAACAAAGACATATACCAGAGGGAAGGACTAGGTTGGGAAATTGGAAATCTTCGTTTTAGGACTCTCAGAAGGTCCTCTTTTTTCCCCTTTCTGTTTCTATACATGTGTATATGTGTATGTGTGGAGGCCCGAAGACAACCTCAGGTGTTAATCTCGGTGTTACCATGCCCTTTCTTGCTATTTCTGATATCACATCTCTTTCTTCTTTTACCCTTTTTAAGCTGGCACTAAAGAAACTGTAGAGAAGATTAGTTTGTGCACTCTTTCCTTAGCCAATGCCTACTCATATCTGCATTATCCTCTGCCTTTTTCTAACTCCTTTTCCTGTAATAATATAATTCTTCCTAATTCCTTTTCCATAGACTCCTATTAACAGCTCTGTAAAATGGCATTATCAATAAAACACTTCAAAAATAGATCCAATCATATGAAACTACATAAAATTACTAATATGGGGTTTGGGGATTATGAAAGCAATTTCTTATGGTTTAACATGTGAGATAAGGTCTTACTGTATTATCTCGTCACAAAGTTGCAATTTCACTTCTGCTGTTGAGCAGGGTTAGACAACTGGGTGAAGACACTTCGACCACACACCTTAAATTAAGATCCGGGAGACATTTGCCGATCACCTGCTAAGGCCTCTCTGTTCTAGAAATGCACCTCAGGGTTGGTGGGACTTGACTTCATTCTGTCTTCAGTATTCCTCCCATCAGGAACACAAAGTTGAAGCATCACAGTCAAGGAAGACAGACAGAGTCGTAAATGGAGCTAAACTTACTATGTTATCAAATGCCACTCCTGCACACAAAGTTCAAATGGATAGACTGCTATTGAGGGAAATGGAGAGACGATTGGGAATGATGTTCTTTGAACAGATCCGAGTCCATTAGTAATCTACCTATTACTGCTTGCCACGTTATCTGAAATCACACTCTCCTTAGGACTTAACCCATGAGTATGTTCCCCAGTGTGGGGACTAAAAAGGTCACAGGGTGCTCACATGCCTTCCCTAAAAAGCTTGCTGTAAGGACTCCTGCATATCAGCCCTGGAAACACTGGATAGTAAAACTTGAGTGAATTAAAATCACTTAATGCCTAACCTCCGGTAATTAACGCCTCTTGTTTTCAGCTGTTAATCTTCCTTAGTCTAAATTATTGAAGTCTTATTCTATTATGTCAACATAAGTCTCTTTAGTATTTATAGGAGTCTTATTTTTATTGGTTTATAATGAGTGTGGAATTAAAATATCTGTTCATTCCTCCTGGAGTACAATTGAAGTGAGGGTAGAGCGATGATGTGAACAAAGGAGTCAAGACCATGATGGGGAAACCCACAGAATCAGCTGACCCGTGCTAGTGAGAGCTCACTGACTGCACACTGCACTGTCAACAGTATTGAACTAGAACCCCTGGATATAGGTGACAATGGTGTGACTTATGAAGCCATTGGCAGTGGGACCAAGATCTAATTATAATGAATAAACTGACTTTGTAGAGCCCATTCCCTATGGAGAGACAACTTACTCAGCCCAGATGGGGGGTGGGGAACACCTTGGTCCTGTCTCAACAAGATGATGGGACAGACTTAGTTGATGCTCTAGAGGAGACTTTACCTTCTCTGTGGAGCAGATGGAGTGGGATGGGGGAAGGAGGGGAAAATGGGAGGAGAGGAGAGAGGGGGAACATGGATTGGAATGTAAAAAAATAAAAAATGAATAAATTAAAGTAAAAGAATTCCATATAAAAATTTGTTCATATTTAAAAGAGCTACATGACCCAAGAGTTTAATAGAGAAAGAAAGTTAAATCTAGGGCCTTGGGTGGATTTTCCTCAGAAGCAGCTTTCATTTTGCCTCAGTTGTCTGTATGTTATCTGTCCATGGCATCTCCTGTCAGCTTAGAATCTTCCCCAGGTAGAGAGCTCACATAGTCCTCAGCCTTGAACTTCCCAAAGCAAACAGCACAATGCATTGCACACAGTGGGCATTGTATTAACAGTAACTGAACATTCTTGAACTGTACACTATAGACTCTCCCAGACAGAGGAGAATCTCCATTTTGTAACTAGGAAACCTGAAGTGCAGAGGGGTCATTGGTTCAGGTGTTATTGATGTGAATAACCACTAGAATCCAGCCAACCCTGTTTAATTACTCAGGAACAGGAGAATAGTCCCTGGTTCTTCACAGCTCAAACCTGGAGGTGGCTTATTTGCAAGTCTAAGGAAGCACTTAAATTTTAAATTTGTGTGTGTGTGTGAGAGCAAGAGAGAGAGAGGGAGAGAGAGAGAGAGAGAGAGAGAGAGAGAGAGAGAGAGGGAGGGAGGGAGGGAGGGAGAGAGAGAGAGAGAGGGATTGAGAGAGGGAGGGAGAGAGACACACACAGAGACACAGACAGACAGACAGACAGACAGACAGACAGACACACACACACACACACACACACACACACACACGAGGGGAGTCATATTGGAGTCAGTATTTTCCATCCTCCTTTACATGGGTTTAACGGATGGAATTTAGGTCATGAGACCTGTATCCTCTAGAGGTATTAATTGCTTTTACCAGCTGGACCATGTCTCTGGTCCAGGAAATGTTGTTTTCCTTCATTCTCCTGTGTGTGCCTGGGGTTAGGGGACTTGATTCATGATGTAGCATTAACCTGCTTTCCTTTTGCTGTGATGGCTCTTCAGGTCTCTCAATAGAGAGGCTGTGTCGCATATGCACACATCTCCTAAGAAACAGTGTTTCTGAAAGAGATTAATGGGCTCTTGAAAAGGAAGGCTGCTGATAAACCCAAGGTTACAGCAACTGATAGACCCCAACAGACCATTAAGTGGACCCCAGCATCACAAGACATATTAAACCCATGTGTCATGGGACATACTAGCCTTCGTGGAGGAAGCAGAGGAGTGCTTTAAAACCAGCTCCCTGCGGCTTTGAAATTATATTGTTTACTATTATCTGCTATGAAGAGCAGAGCACTAAAATATTTTCAGATGTTTTCACACTAACTTCTTACCTTACTGCAAGAGCATTAATATATTATAGGTAAAAAGAGAAAATATGAAAGAGCAAAACCACATCAGTAAGAGTCTTACCACATAACTAGTGTTTTAGGGTCTTTGTGTACAGTTCTGCATATTTGTGTATAATTGTAATTTAAATATCTTCCTGAGAATATACATGTAGTTAGTTCTAAGTCTCTGATATTACTCAGACTGTGTTCTTAATCTGATTTGCCAAATGCCTTCTTATTGCATGAGGGTTAAATTTATACAGTAGTTAAATAAGCATGCTCAGTAAGTCATTATATTATTATTTTTCTGCTTTTCATTCTTCTCAATTATCCTTAATGGTGACATGTCATCATTTTTATATGTCAAAAATGAACACAGTTCTATGGAAACAATTTTTTTAGGAAATGCCACGTGTGTGTACATGTAGTTTATTTTTCTGTCACACATTCCTTGGCAATCAAAGACAGCTCATTCTGAAATATAATGAGTATTTTTCCTCCAGTGCTGGGGACCAAACCCAGGGCTTTGGGAGCCTACACAATTGCTTTGTCACTGAACTACATTCTCAGCTCTCTGGTAGGTAATATTTGAAACCATCAAGTAGCACAAACTCCATGAGTCCATAGAAGACAAGCTTCAGGGGCATTCAGTCCTGGGTGGACACCGTGCATACCACAGCTTCCCTTGCAGTTCAGTGTTGGTCATGCTGGTCTGTCTCAGAAGTCCTTGTCATGATGCCTTTCCCACATACTATTTTTGGTTCTTCTGGCAGTGGGGTGGTGGAGACAGTCACTGGACAATCAGCGTCTGTGTGGTTGAGTGTGGTCACATGCATGCTGTCGTGCAGGGGAGGTCTGTAATGGTTATAATGTAATTGAACCTCATAAGCTCATAGGGGAAGACAGTATTGGGAGATGTGACTTCTCTGGAGTAGGTATGGCCTTGTTGGAGGAAGTATGTCACTGTGGGGTGGGCTTTGAGCTCTCATACATTCTTAAGCCATGCCTGCCAGTGCCTCAGACCACTTCCTGTTGTCCCTGTAGGGCTCAAAATGTAAAACTCTCAGCTACCTCTCCAGTACTCTGTCTGGCTTCACACTGCCATATCCTGCCATGATGATAATGAACTAAACCTCTGAACTGTAAGCCACCCTGATTAAATGTTTTCCTTCATAAGACTTTTTGTGGTAACCCTAGTTTCAGGGGATCCATACCATCTTTTGGTGTCCAAGGGCATGGGTGCACATACAGAGAACCAAATGCTTACAGACATAAAGCAAAGTAAATCTTTAAAAATGTGCATGCTTTGTAAACACATTTTTGCTGTGGGATATTGCCCTTGTACACTGTAAAGATTTGTCACTTGTATTGGTTTAATAAAATGATGATTGTGCCGGGCAGTGGTGGTGCACACCTTTAATCCCAGCACTCGGGAGGCAGAGGCAGGCGGATCTCTGTGAGTTTGAGGCCGGGCTGGACCGATAGCCTCCAAAACAATACAGAGAAACCTTGTCCCATAAAAATCAAAAATAAATAAATAAATAAAACGCTGATTGTCCAGTAGCCAAACTGGAAGAATAGGTGGGGCTAGCAGACTAGGAGAATTCTGGGAAGAGGAAAGGAAGTCAGCAGCCAGACACAGAGGAAGCAAGATAAGAATGCCTTACTGAGAAAAGGTACCGAACCATGTGGCTAAATATAGATAAGAATTATGGATTAATTTAAGTTGTAAGAGTTTATTACTAATAAGCCTGAGCAACAGGCCAAACAACTTATAATTAATATAAGCCTCTGGGTGTTTATTTGTGACTGAACAAGTGCAGGACCACGCGGGACAGAAACTTCCATTTTATTCAATTATTTTTATCTATGTGCCTCTTCTTACTGGCCTTTTACTCTTCCATGAATACATAAGTTTCTCATTATTATGGATGAGGAGATAAGTCCCCTCCTGCATTCCCTCCCATCCCAGCAGGGTCCAGACCATTCTGTTCTTTGGAGCCTAAGGGGTTCTCAGATTCTCAGCAGAGAAGAATTCACACAGAGCACAGGCAAAGCAACAGAGTGATATGTTTGTTTCAGCAAGCAATTAATGGGAAGTAAAGCACACCTTCTTATGTAGGGCTGAACTTAAGGACAGCAGCACAGGAGTGAGGCACGCCTTGGTGAGCTCCTTCTGCTCCCCATGGAGAGTGGTGTGTGGTGGTTCCTTTTCTGATCTGTCTTACCCACAATTTAATCTGTTGAAAATGAGACGAAGAGGTATGTTTAACATGATGGAATATGTTTAAAGGTGTGACCCACCTCCATGAAGTTGAGAGGTTTGCTAGGGAAGTTGAGAGGTTTGCCCCTTCCCTAGCAAACCTCTCAACAATGATGTACATGTTTGGGGGAGAAGAGGGGAGAGCTTCCAGAGAGCTGGCCGGAGATGCTGTCGATGTTTTTTCTCAGATCCCCAGTCTCTCTGACCTGGTGTGCTTGGTCACCTCAGACTCAACTGCAAACTATACAAATGTGAGCCAAAATAAATCCTCCTCTAAAAAGTTTCTCCCCTCAGATATTTTAATGAGAGGGATGAGCGAGGAGCAAAGCAAAACGAATTCCAAAGTGTGCAGTCTCTGCTAGCAGAAGGTCTGGGAGGGTTTGCTTTCTTTTTTACCTTTTGGTATTGATTGACATAAAGAAATAGCTTCTTGCTGCCTTGACATGAATTTCTTCCTCAAAAGGGCTTTCCAACATTACTATAAGAACAAACACACAGAAGCCTCTTTAGCCTCGGGACATGAAAGGTGTTACATTAATCTAAATAACCATTCAGAGTAACCATTGAAGACCTAATCCTGCAGGCATGAATGAAAGCCCACAAAGGGAAGAGATGAGAAATGGGTGGCAGATCCCAGCTCCTTCCTCAGGTGAGTGAATCAGAGGCCTGCTCGATTTTTACAATTTAAACCAACAGACTTTTTTAAGCTGTGGCAAAGCCCTCTCTCCAGTGTATTTACTTTCCATTGTGGAGTTAATATAAAATTCTATCTTGAATTAGGATCGTGGATTTCTTTTTAATAAATAATTTCTTTTCCACGTGAAGTTTGGATTTCTTGTTACTGGCTTCCTCCAGGGCCTCCTCTTTGTTGCCATTCTCTGTGAGCTCTGTTTATCAAATGCATTCACGGGTGGAAAGTCAACAAACCCAGCAGATGCAGGTGTGGAGGTGATGAGATCCGATAGAGCCCACAGGCCCAAAGGAAAATAAACAGGGGCCATTGATTTAAATGAACTTAAATGCTGTCCCTAACCTTAAGGTCATTGTCCTTCCTTCTCCCTCCCTTCACCTCCCACACATAAGCATTTAGGTGACACACAAACACTGGCATCTAAAGATGGACCTGGAATCGTTCCCCCGAAACTTCACAAATCTTTTTCATCACAGCAAATTCTCGATTAATAATGGGAAGGACAGTGTCTCATTAAACAGTATCAACACAGCAAGATTTATTAGAACCTGCCACCTTCGGTGACTCAGAACTAATTAACACTGCTGCTAGTTGTTACTGAAAGAAATAGAGCAAACCTCATGGTGGCATGTATGACTATTATAAGAGAATCATAGATAACCTAATATAAATTTCTTTCAGTGGGAGGAAATTAAACTTGTCTCCATTTACAAAAGTTTGGCCCCATTTGATATTCCTTAGTACCTTAATTGCTTGGAAACCTCTCAAACTCATTTTTACCCCAACTGATGCGACATCTTTAATTTGAGGTAACCATTTTGGAGCCATAGCACTGGAGGGGGAGCATTATTCCTACATTAAAAAAAAAACCCTAGATTTAGAATATCCAGATAGTAGCCTTTGTTTTAAGGACATTTAATTCCCACTAATATGTCTATTATCTTTCCCAACTTTCCCTACAGGGATGGTAATATAGTAGAGTTCTTCAGCTAGACCTTTGGACTCTCTTTTCTATGCAGAGAACAGAGGTCTTTGAAAGGGGGCTGGCTTCAAGCTTCCCTGAGATTACTTAGCCATGGCCTTCTTTCTTGTCAGACTCAAGCCCACGGAAACAAGTTCTTATGTAACTGCATTTCAGAAAGACTGACCAACAAAGGCATAGGAAAAACAGATCATCAAAAAAGAATGTCACCAATATTTCTAGATCTTCTGTCTCCTCTCTTAAGATGTGGCTGGTCCTAGAGTCACGTTCCCAGACACATCCTGCTCTTAAACACCTTTCCCTGATTTTTTTTCCCTTGAATTCCTCTTAAAGAGATTCAGGTTGGAGGACACGGGGCATGGAAGAATTTTCTGAACATCCAGCTCATAGTCTTCCTCTTTAACATATTTCTATGCTTTATCATTTGATATAAATCTCTCTCCTATGTCACCAGCTTCAGGTTTATAGTGAGTGTGAAGCCAGTCTGGACTACATGAAGCTCTGAAGAAAAAAAAACAGGAAACTTTTCTGAATTCATTTATTTTGTTTTAAAGACCATGGAGAGACTAAATGAAAATAATGATCCAGAAGGGGATTCCCTGGTGTAGGCAGTGTGTTAACTCGGATCCTGGTACTGTTTTCCTTATTCTACATGTACCTAGGAAGAATGAAAGTGAGCAGGGGAGTGGGGAAATTAAATAATTTTCCTATCATTTCTAGCATTTCAAGCTTTATAAGAAATTAAAGAGGAGGAATGGGGAATCCTGGCAAGAGCCAGTGTAAGACACGGGTTGAAGAAATAATCTGGAGAGAGACAACTCACAGATACAGGTTTCCAGGCAAGGGTCAGTCATATTCCAGACCAGGTGAAAGCAGAACAGTTCCACGAAGTCTGGCTTAGGCTAAGGCCCTGGAAAAGGGCTTGGTGTGTTTAGTTCATGTGGGCACCAGGGAGGAGTCATGCCATTAGTGTGTTGGGAGGCAGCTTGCAGAAAAGTCCGGGCCCTGCAGGCTCTGCTACCTACTGTTCCCACTGAATACTAGTGAACACTGAAGAGGGAGCAGACCCTTTAGGCTGGCTATGGTGGCATATGCCTGTGATCCTAACATTTGCAAGACGGAAGAAGAAAACTACAGTCAAAGTCATCCTTGGCTCCTTATATAGGAATTGGAGGGTGGCATAGGTTACATGAGACCCTGACTCCGAGCAAACAAGCAAACAATTAAACAAAACCCAAATTAAACACATAAGCCCAAGACATTTCACTGGCACCTGCTGAAAACACATGATACACATGGGTATCTCTGATGTCAATCTCATTATGATACCGTGGACCTCACAGTTTATAACCTGTGCAAGGATCCATGGGGGCCCAGCTCTGGTCTTGGAAGCTTCAGGAAGTGTAAAGAGAAGCTTTTTCCTTGAGAGAAGCCTTCCCACCAGCCTGGTTCTAGAGCCGCATCAGTCCCAAATAAACACACAGGAGGCTATATTAATTATTAAGCTGTTGGCCTTGCTTGTTTCTTACTGGCTAGCTCTGACTTAAGTAATTACCCCATAATTGTTAATCTAAGTATTTCTCTTACCAGAGAAGTTTCCGGGCTTTCTACCCCATGGCGTTACATCTCGACTTCCTGTGTTTCTCCTTCCCAGAGTCCTCCTGGATTCCTAGTCCCACCTATCTTGGTTCCCTATTGGCCAACAGTGCTTTATTGACAAATACACAGGACTTCCCCAACATCTTCTCTTTTCTGTCTAAACAAAAAGAAAGGTCTTAACTTTAACATAGTCAAATTGTATATAACAAAACAATTATCAAGTAAGAACACAGTTACAATATTTTGTCTATCAACATTCAGCAAGATTTAAAGAAAATATCATCTATCTCATTCTTGTGAGTCCAAAGTCCTATATGTAGCTTATCTCTTATCATAACTAAGGAAAACTATAATTATAACTATCTGTCTTCAACTCTATCAAAGACCACAGAAGGATAATATATAAACACTAGGATTGACAGAGACATCTTACTGCCTGGACAGTCACCCGAAGTTCCTCTGTCACATAGGGGCATCCATCTTCAGCCCATAGGCCACAGTGTGTCTGGAACACTTCTCAGCAAAGCAGGAAATTTCAAACTGTCCATCTGCATCAGCAGTCTGTCAGTCATTTTTCTGTGTCCTGCAGAAAGTATCGTAGACTCTTTCATGAAGCAGGAACCCTGAAGGACTATTTGAGTTCAGCAGTCACTTTCCTGTGGGTCCTGCATATCCAGATTATACAGCAACAGTCAAGCAGTCCAGGCAAAAGCAGTTTCTTGCCCAAATGGCTAACCTTGCCATGTTGAAAGCAAACTCCATAACGAGTTTCTTCGATGTTCATCTTCCTCTCAGACATAATTGGTGCTGCCAGGAGCAGACATTTCTCATTGTCAAGAAAAACCCTAAACCATTTTAAATGCCATTTTCTGAAGGTCTTTGAGAGGTTTGAAGACTGTCTATCTATCTCAAATATATTTCTGTATATCTAGAAGACTTAACTTACCTAACTATAAGTTCTGACTATTATAAGTAACTATCTATAATCTGCATTTAATTATGAATTATGTTTTTTTTGGTTTTATGAGACAGGGTTTCTCTGTATTGTTTTGGAGGCTGTCGGTCTAGCCTGGCCTTGAACTCACAGAGATCTGTCTGCCTCTGCCTCCTGAGTGCTGGGATTAAAGGCGTGCGCCACCACCGCCTGGCATGAATTATGTTTTAAAAGATCAGTATAAGCACAATACTTAATCAAGAGGAAAAATATACATATCACAAAATTGACCTTGAATTTGTATCAATAAATGAAAAACCATACCAATACAAAGTATTCATTTCCATACCATAATCCCCTTTTTCCTTTAAAAAGAGATTGGTTGTGATCATTAACCAATTATAAACAATCCCATTTAAATGAAAACAAAGGTTTATAAACAAGATGGGAATTAGGACATTGCTCATTCCAAACTGCTTCGTGCTGGAAGGGGGCGCTGTTCATACCATGGGGATCATGACAAAACTCAGAAACCTGTATAAGTCCTTATTTTCAGGGTCTGTGAAGCTCCATCATCTTAGCTGTCTCAATTGTTGGAACACCCAGCCCACTGCTTCCGAGGGTCTTGGTTCATCAAACCACAGAAGCCTGGAAGGAATCCTCAGCTTTTCATTTTCTGTAGAAACATAAATGAAAACTCCTTTCCCAAGTAACATATCCTTATACTTAAATTTTGAAGTCAAGGCATTTTCAAAAGATAGAAGTTGAATTAATTCAACAGCATTTATAATCAAGTGTACTTTAGCAGCTGTTCCTTCCTGAGCAATCAAAAAACTGAAAAGCATAATAGCGTACAGTATCCAGACTCTCTGTGTATTTTCCATCTTTACGTGGCTTATTTATTCAATTATTATTATTCTATTTCTTTTACTTTGATTTATTTTTCTCTGAGACAGGGTTTCTCTTTGGAAATCCGCCTGCCTCTGCCTCTGGAGTAAATCCTTCCAGCGTGAGCCACAACAACGCCGGCTTTTCTATTTATTTACCACTTTGTCGTTTCATTTTCTCTTTCAATCTCACGTATATTTTTAAACACACTGTAAACCTTTAGAGGTTTTTCTTCATCCAAGTCTGATTTTACTGTAAATCTTTACTTTTTTCTGGCCACGTGTCTTATCTGTAAAACCACGGCTGTTTAAAACTGACGTTTTTTTTCAAGATGGCGGGCATAAGCGTGACTCCAGTTGCCGGCTTGGAGATTTGGTCACTGCCACTTCCAGCTGTACGTACAACTTTTAAATCGTTAGCAAAGCCTCTTAAAAGAACCTTGTTGGCTTTTTTTTTTTTCTTTTAATGCCGAGTCAGGAAGACTAACTTAAGCCAGCCGCGAGTCTCTGCTTGCTGCTAACAAAACAGAGCCCGCCTGAGAAAATGCTGCTACCAAAAATGTGTGCTTCTCTCCGTTCTTCTGTTTCTAAAATTCCTTTAAAGCTTTTGTCATTCTACATGGAAATTCAATCCTGCTTCTGATCACCATTTGTAAAGGGAAGCCTTTTTCCTTGTGAGAAACCTTCCTGCCAGCCTGGTTCTAGAGCCACATCAGTCCCAAATAAACACACAGGAGGCTATATTAATTATGAAGCTGTTGACCTTGCTTGTTTCTTACCGGCTAGCTCTGACTTAAGTAATTACCCCATAATTGTTAATCTAAGTATTTCTCTTACCAGAGAAGTTTCTGGGCTTTCTACCCCATGGCGTTACATCTCGACTTCCTGTGTTTCTCCTTCCCAGAGTCCTCCTGGATTCCTAGTCCCACCTATCTTGGTTCCCTATTGGCCAACAGTGCTTTATTGACATATACACAGGACTTCCCCAACAAGTAAGGTGCCCAGGGCTGTACTTTTTTCACAGGCTATTATCACATCTGGGCTGACAAAGGAACCTGTGCTTGGGATGACTTCATTCAGCAGAAGCAGCAGCACTGTTTTGGAGGCTACTAGGAGGTAAAGGGTAGGTTCTCCGGTTTTCTAGAGCAGAGTATGGGATCCTATCCCACAGCATCCAACAGAAGCCTACGGGGGTTTCCTCCAGCAGTAAGAGAAGGCTCCATAGAAGGCAGAAACACATAGGAAGATTCACCCAGCTCCTGACCCTGGGGGCTTCAGCTTCCGGATGGACACCACAGTGCAGCTGTGTCCTCCCTAGACACTGGCTAGTGTGGCCTGAGGGTGCCCAAATGACAAGCCTTCTTGCTGCCACAAAAGTTTAACCACAAATGCTTTAGCTTCCTCCTCCGTAATAATGAAGACACTGTATAGCATTGGTGGGGGGGATTAGAGATGTTTAGGGGGAATACATAAACGACTTGATGAATGGCCTGATTAATAGTCAGGTGGCTTTTACTGTGACCCTTGCTGGCTGCTTCCTTGCTTTTAAGAAGACTCCTGCTCTCTGGAAGCATAAGGCATGGGTTGGGGGAAAGGCAGATAGAGGAGGATTTACCAGCGGACTGTGTAGACACCATAGTGAAGGGCTGCAGGCAAAGACAGAGACAGCTGCTTCTCTGTCTGCCTTCAGCTAGGTTCTTTCAAATATTTGGTTTTGTATTTGCAGAGACTAGAGAGTGAGGGAGTACGTGTATAATCTCGGGATGGCAGAGCCTTCTGTGTCAGCTCAGGAGAGGCAGTGAACACAGATCAGGAGCTGAACCCTGTCTATAAAGCTGGAAGGGCATTTGCCTACAAGTTAAACATTAGATCACGCCAAGAGAAAGCATACACCTTGGTTACTCTGAACTGTTATAACTAACTATCTCCAGTGGGGTACTTAAAGGTATTTCTTTCTCACAGATCTGGAGGCTGAAGTTCAACCTCAAGGTGTCACAGTTGTGGTTGTTGGTGAGGGCTCCCTTCCCATTGGGCAGGTGGCTGTGTGTTGTTTGTGTCTTCACAGAGTAAAACTAGAGGAAACCCTGGTCTTCCCATCTTAAAGGGAACTAACCACACTATGTGGCCACATTTTGTAGCCAAATCTAAAGCCAGTGACTTCATAAAGGCCACACCTTCACACAGGGTCACACTAGAAGCCAGCCATTTAGTCTAGGAACCAGTGCTGAGGTCACAAACATTCTGCCCATAACCGGTGTCTTTCGGCAAAGATGAACTCACACATCTGAGCTGCAGGAGCTCGGGAGCTCTTCTGACACGGTGCTAAACTGTGTCTCTGGGTTGTGACAGTGCTCAACACTGGAGCTTGAGGTTATCACAGTGTACAGGGTATACACAAGAGAAGTAGGCCTCCAATGAGGCTGAAAGTGATTAGCGTGAGCAGCGTCTGTCAAATGTTTACATGCCAATGCCCGGTGTATCTCACAAACAAGGTGAGATATTTCATCGTTCCCATAGCTTATGGACACTTTCCCCTTTCTGTGTCTACAAGTTCTCTCTCTCCAGATCATTTCTTCAGCCTGTGTCTTACACTGGCTCTTGCCAGGGTTCCCCACTCCTCCTCTTTAATTTCTTATTAAGCTTGAAATGCTAGAAACGATAGGAAAAAATATGTACAACTTTATTTTCGCTTTAAATAGCCCTGGAAATGGTTAAAGTTTGATTTAAAAGCTTTCTTCCCTAATTATGTTCAAATGTTTATGCTTTGCCCCGTTGCCTACATAACCTGATTAGAAAGGGACAATGAAGAAATATCATCTCTTCTCACATAAATGAACCACCTTTTGCAATTAAAGATAAAAATCACATTTATGATATAAACACCGTACTTATTGATACTTTTTTATGTCAGGAGAACTCATTTCCAACTCCATATAATTTATTTCCTGTAAATGTATTTGAAGTCTAATTTTCTATCTTCCACCTAGTTGCTCCTACACAAAAGCTTCTATACAAGTATCAATACTATAAAAGCCCATGCAGAATTGTTTTGGTCCCTAAAGACAGCATCCTGTTTTATCCCTTCTCTTGTTAAATACAGTCATGATAAAGCCTCACTGTCTCCTCTCCCTGGATGTTGTTGGCACACATCAGTTGTGATATCTGTTGTCATAATGGCCCAATCCCCGCATCACACACAATCTCTTATGGGTGTACCTACTGAAGATGGAGTTTCTATCCCACCCAGTCCCATAGCTGTTTAGTCCTAAATAAACACAGAAAGGCTTATATTAATTATAAACTGTTTGGCCAATGGCTTAGGCTTCTTATTGGCTAGCTCTCTCTTAATTATTAACCCATTTCTATGAATCAAAGTATCTCCACGTAGTCTTGGCTTACTGGAGATTGACCACAGTCCTATCTTCCCAGTAGCTACCTGGTATCTCCCTCTGATGACTGCTTCCCTGCCTTTCCTCTTCCCAGAATTCTCCTAGCCTGGCAGCCCCGCCTATACTTCCTGCCTGGCTATTGGTCAATCAGTATTTATTTGTCAACCAATATGAGAAACATATATTCACAGCATAAAGAAGGACAGCCCCCATCAGCGTCATCTACTCTGGCTCCAACTACTGTTAACTCCAGCTGGCCATGCTGGAACTTTCCAATAGACATTCCAATAATTAGAACTTAGCTAGAGGATAAAAGTTGTGCTGTGTAAATGTTAAGGCAGGCTTTGGGTGTATTAGTGTACACAATAACCACTAGACCTGAGGCAGTGAGGGACTGGAGTCATGGATTGTTCTCCAAGGTTTGTGTATAAACCAAGGTCTGGGGATAGCTGGAGACAGTCAGGAAGGTCCTGGTGGAACAACCAGGCAGAGAGAGTAGGGGGTGGGAGGGGAGGATAAGGTCGGGATCTATTGGCCTTTCCAATCCTTTCCTTTCTTATGTAGCTTCTTCTTCTTGCCCTCCTCTTCAATTCCCTTTTTCCCATCTTTTCTCACTATTTTTTTCTCTTTCTGATGTCACTTTCATTTTCCTGCTCTTTTTTCTCTCCTCAAAGAACTTCATAAACTCAGTCTTCCTGGGCCTGATAAACATGCAGTTCAACTCTATGAAGTGATTCTCTGATTGTGGGCCACAAGACCAGGACAGTGCACAGGCTGATGTCTGGGACTGCAGTGTGCTTCAACAGTGAGGTTGCATGATGCTGCTGTTTACGTGGGCGCACACTCACTGTCTGCATTGGCAGGGATGGAGACTTTGGGAATAAGTAAACTCATTCTTGTAATATAAGGCCCTGCCTGCAAGTGAACTGTGTCCCCAGGCTCATGTGTTTGACCACCTGACCTCTAGCTGATATCCCTTAGTGGGAAGTTGTGGGACCTTCAGGAGGTATACTGGGAGCTAAAGGATGTAGGGGTCATGCCCCAGGACTGACAACACATGCCACTTCCAGGACCACATCCTCTGCTTCCTGGTCCATAGAGAAGTGAAGAAGTGGCCTCATACTTCCATTGGCCCAGCCAGGAGCTGCCACAATGACACCATGCCTTCCCACTACCACCACACCATGAGCCAAAGGAAATCTTCCTCCTGTAAATTGTTTCTTCTAGGATTATTGTCACAGTGAGAAAAGTAACTAATACAAACACCTTTAGGCTTCATGACTGGGACACAATAATGAACAAAGCAAAACTTATAAGATAGCAAGTAAATACATCAAGCAGAATGTGATAGCTCAAGCCAAGAATCTCAGCATTTGGGAAATTGAGACAGGAGGATTACAGTGAGTTTGAGTATAGTCTGAGATACAAAGAGTTGCAGGCCAGCCTGAGCTACAATGTGAGATGCTGCCACTTAAAAATAAGATGAATGAACAAGTAAGGAGATCATTTAAACAAGCACTATGGGAAAATTAAGTGTGGAAGGGAGGGAGGACAGAGTGAGAGGATGGGAATTCCAGGGCCCATTGGGAGGAGATGAAATTGAAATGTACTATAAGACAGTTAGGAGGGGGCCTCACTGGAGGGGTGACCTGAGCATTGTCTGAAAGGGTGAAAGAGGCAGCATGGGTGGCTGAGGGACAAACCCAGCAGTAAGAATAGTCAAGTGCAAAGGCCCCTCTCAGGAGCAACCCAAACACCGTCTTTGATGATGCCACAAGCCCTACTTGCGATTGTACAAGTGGCTGCAGTAGATGTCTGGCCAGCTTATTTTAAAAATATTGATCCAAGAGAGGGGGCTAGTCCTGTCAGCGACTTTGCTGCAATCTGGCTTTTGTTACTGCTTTTCTTGGGCCATCCCTGGTGTGTTGTTAAATGCTTCAGTGGTAAATAGAAGGTTTTAACTATGTTGCCAAGGAGATAATATCGAAGCAAGTGTCTCAAAAGGTCCTGCTGCACAAACAGATCAACAGTACCCTTATGGTAAATATTAGGATTCAGCTGTGTGCCAGAGTAAATACTATGTTTGGGCAGCAGAGTGGAGAACAAAGTAGAACTCTGCTTTGTGTTGGGATACAATAAAATAAGAAGGAGGGTAGTGATGAGGATGAGGAGGAAGAGGAAGATGAGGGGGAGGGGGATGAGCTAGCCCCAGGAAGAACGTAAATAGGGTTTGCCTAGAACACACAATAGTGGGACCTACTACAGGGAGAGAATGTGATTAAAGAAGGCCACCCAGTGATGTCTACAGGGAGTCATCAAAGGAGGGCTGAGGCGAAGTTTTTTCCTTGTTACTGTAGCAAAATGCTGGAAAGCTGTCAACTTCAGAAGAAGAAACGTTTAGAGTGTGATGTTTTGGGAAAGGGAAAGCCCCACTACCGTGGGACACCATGACATGGGACAGGTAGTTGAGGACTGTAATTATTTCCTAGTCACCATGAAGTTCAAGAGAGAGAGGAAATGAAAAGGAATCATGTGGCCCCATATGTCAGCATCCAGGTGAATGTGGACTAGGGACTCTCTGCTGTCTGCTGGGAAACGTTTGAGATGCAGAAAGCAGACTGCATGGACCATTTATTGTAGGAGCAGGGCCAGCACCTGAACTGAATGTGGCGGAAATGGAGCAAATGGGGCGAAGGGGAGGGACACAAAGGACTGCCTTGCTTTCGAAACCACAGCATGTACGATGGCAGTGAATCCAAGGAGGTTAGATATAAGCCCCCCACCCCGTGCATTTTACCAGTGGATATCACCACAAAGCTAAGCTGTACTCTGGGCTCCTAAGGAAAATCTCCATACCAGAAAGGGGAGTCACTCTTCACTTTCCTCAGCCTGGTTATGAGCCTTCTGCCAGGAAGCCCGGCACACTTGATGCCTGCACCTCAATGTCAAGACTCCAGATAGAAGAAACTGTGCAGGTAGTACTGGGGAGAATAGAGTGGGCCATGACCCACTTCCTGCTTTGAAGACAAAAGCACTTTGATTCGTGTGTCTCCCGGGAAATCAGAAGTAGATATGACAGGGTCTTTTCAATGTCACGTATGTGTGATGGTGATCTCAGCTGTCATCTTGCTGAAGTCTGGAGTCACCAGCACTCATCACTCTGCTGCTGGACGGTAGGCTCAGTGTGACCACTGCCTCATGCTCCTGCTGCATAGAGGTCTCACCTGGATTGACCGTGAGCCAAAATAAGCCCACCCATCCTTCCTTAAATTGCATTTGTCAGCTGTTTTGTCGCACAGCAGTAACAGTGACTAAGAGACCATAGGTTTTGAGTAGCACAGGGTCATCCACAGTATTAAGCGACACTGTCATGCCATCATTTTCACACCAAAATCTATGCAAAAGCCCACTTCACAAGTAGCCAGGGAAACTTAGGAGTGAACATAGAGCCTGCATATGTGTCGGTGAATGACAACACTTAAGAAAGCAGAGTTCCTTGACCAGCCTGGCCAGTACCAGGAGGAGTTTCATTCTATTTTATTTGTCTTTTCTCCCTTTTATTAAAAATAGATTCTTTTCTCATATAATATATTCTGATTACAGTTTCCCCCCTCCCTCTACTTCTCCTAGTTCCTCCCATCCGGATCCACTCCCTTCTGTTTCTTATTAGAAAAGAACGGGCTTCTAAGAGACAACAATCCAATGAAACAAAATCAAATAAAAGATAAAACAATAAAAATCATATCAAAGTTAGACAAAGCAAACTATCAGAAGGGAAAGAGCCCCAAGAGAAGCACAAGAAGAATCAGAGACCTAATTGTTTACACACTCGGAGAGAACCATAAAAGCACTAAACTGAAAGTTATAATATACATGAAGAGGACCTGGTTCAGACCTGTGCAGGCCCTGAGCATGCTGCCCGAGTCTGAGTTCATATGAGCTGTGCTCAGTTGATTCAGAGGAACTTGTTTTCTTGGTGCTCTCCATCCCTCTGGCTCTTATACTCTTTTTGCCTCCTCTTCTGCAGGGTTCTCTGAGCTCAGTTGTTTGCAGGTTGGTTAGTGAGGACTTCAAATAAAAACTGGCTTCACACTACAGCATTAGACAGCATTCCCACTGCAGCATTAGATACGGTGCCCATTACAAGATTAGACAACGTTCCACTACAATACTAGATAGGGTTCCCACTACAGGTTTGGATAGGGTTCTCACTACAGCAATAGATAAAGTTCCCACTACAGGACTAGATAGTTACTTCATGAAAGAGCTGAAGTTAACTGTGGAGAAATATTTGCTTTCATATACAACAGGATTCTGTTTGTAGGGTTTGCTGGTCATCCAATCTAGTCAACTGGAGGGTACAGGAAGAGTCTCAAAACAAACAACTAAATAAAATAAAGGTGGAGAGCAACTGAGCAAGATACTAGTTATCTACCATAGTTCTCCATAAACACACACACACACACACACACACACACACACACACACATTTAAAGATTAAAAATTATATGGGTTTTGCCATTCTGACAGGAGTGAGATGGTATCTCAGAGTTGTTTTGATTTGCATTTCCCTGATGGCTAGGGATGTTGAGCAATTTCTCAAGTGCCTCTCAGCCATTTTAGACTACTCTATTGAGAATTCTCTATTTAGTTCTGTACCTTATTTTCTGATTGGATCCTATGCTGTTTTGGAGACTTGCTTCTTGAGTTCTTTGTAAATTTTGGAGATCAGCCCTCTGTCAGATGTGGGGTTAATGAATATTTTTTCCCATTTTGTGGGCTGCCTTTTTGTCTTGCTGACTGTGTCCTTTGCCTCACAGAAGCTTCTCAGTTTCAGGAGGTCCCATTTATTAATTGTTGACCTCAGTTCTGTGCTGCTTGTGTTAGATTAAGGAAGCAGGCTCCTGTACCAATTCGTTCAAGGGTACCACCCACTTTCTCTTCTTCTAAGAGGTTCAGTGTGGCTGCATTTATGTTGAGGGCTTTGATCCATTTGGATTTAAGTTTTGTGCATGGCAATAGACAAGGATCTATCTGCATTCTTCTACATAGCAGCATCCAGTTATGCCAGCACCATCTGTTGAATGTCAGGTCCTCCGGCCATCAACCTGGTACAGCTGCTTCAAGTACTCATAAGAGAAAATGTTACTCAACCCTTATAGAGAGTATGTGACTCTGGACTATCCTGCTACCTGCCAAAGAGACCTGTGGCTTACCTAGGGCATAGGCTTAAACAATAGAAGGTGGAATGTGAAAGGTAAAGTTAGAGTCCTTAGTTAGGTTACCAGATGACACAGGATGACCTACCCATCCCACTGACCTTGCTCTGCCAGGCTCATTGCAGCTACAGCACACCCTCCCATTCCTTCCCATCCTCCCTTCCCCTATATAAATCCCTTTGGGATGAATAAAGTTGTCACTTTGATCGGACTCTTGTCTTGGTGTCCGTACTTGTGTCCCCTGCCCCATCTTTTTCCTAGGGGTCCACCAGACTGACGTTGAGTGTCCAGCGGGTTGGGACATTAGTTGAAGGTGCTTTTTTCCATTGTATATTTTGAGCTTCTTTGTTGAAGATCAGATGTTCATACACATATGGGAGTGCCAAGTCATACAGCCACTTTGGAAATCAGTATGGAGATTCCTCAGAAAAATGGAAATTAGCCTGCCACAAGGCCCAGCAATTCCACTCTTAGGCATATATCCAAAAGATGCACATTCATATAAGGACATCTGTTCCACTATGTTCATAACAGCATTATTTGTAATAGCCAGAACTTGGAAGCAACCTAGATGTCCCTCAACTGAAGAGTGGATAGAGAAAATGTGGTACATTTACACAATGGAGTACTATTCAGCAGAAAAAAAAACAATGAAATCCTGAAATTTGCAGGCAAATGGATGGCACTAGAAGAAACCATCCTGAGTGAGGTAACCCAGTCACAAAAAGACAAACATAGTATGTACTCTCTTATATATGGATTTTAGACATAAATCTGGGGAGTGCCAGCCTACAATCCTACAGCCAGAGAGTCTGGGGAACAGAAGCTTCATCCAATGTCTGATGGAAGCAGAGGCAGACTCCCACAGCTAAACACTGAGCTGAACTCAAGGAACCCAGTGACAGAGAGGGAGGACTGATGAGCAAAGGGATTAAGACGGGGCTGGTTTAACTCCCAGAAACACCTGACCTGAACAAGGGTTAGCTCTTGAATCCCAGACTGATGGCTGGGAATCCAGCATGGGACTGATCAAGACCCCCTGAATGTGGGTGTCAGTGAGGAGGCCTAGGCCATCTATGGGGCCTTGGGTAGTAGACTTTGGGTGCCCATCCCACAATGAGAGATGTGCTCTCACTCTGGACTCTTGTGGGAGGGTCTAGGTCCTGCCCTGGATGAAATGACAGACTATGGACACCCCCATGGAGGGCCTCACCCTCCTTGGGGAAAGGAGGGGGCATGGGTGTGGGTTTGTTGGAAAGCGTGGAAGGAGGCGAGGGAAAGGGAGAGGGACCTGGGATTGACATGTGAAGCAACCTTGTTTCTAATTTAAATTTAAATTTAAAAATAAAAAATAATAAAATTATATGGGTTGTTGTTGAGAGAAGCCTTCCCGCCAGCCTGGGCCCAGAGCTGCATCAGTCCCAAATGAACACACAGGAGGCTATATTAATTATGAAGCTGTTGGCCATTAGCTTGTTTCTTACTGGCTAACCCATAATTGTTAATCTAAGTATTTCTCTTACCAGAGAAAAGGTCCAGACTTCTTACCCCTATGACGGCTACATCGTGACTCCCTGTGTTTCACCTTCCCAGAATCCTCCTCGACTCCTATTCCCACCTATCTTGCTTCCCTATTGGCCAACAGTGCTTTATTCAACAAACAAAAGACAGATTTCAGAATGACATCTCCCATCATCTCCTCTTTTCTGTCTAAAGGTTTTAACTTTAACATAGCCAAATTATATATAACAGAACAGTTATCAAGTAAGAACATAGTTACAATACTTTGAACATTAACATTTAGTAAGATTTAAAGAAAATATCATCTATCCTACCTTTGTGAGTCTAAAGTCCCATTTGTAGCTTATCTTTTATCGTAACTAAGGAAAACTATGATTATAACTATCTGTCTTCAACTCCATCAAATACCACAGAATCATAAGACATAAACACTAGAATTGACAGACATCTTGCTACCTGGACAGTCACTGAAGTTCCTCTGTAACATTGGGGCATCCATCTTAAGCCCAAAAGGCCATAATGTGTCTGGAAGACTTCTCAACAAAGCAGAAAATTTCAAACTGTCCATCTGCATTGGCAGTCTGTCATTCATTTTTCTGTGTCCTGCAGAAAGTCTTCTCTATTTACCACTATGCCATTTCTTTTCCTCTCTTAATCCTATGTATATTTTTAAAGACACTATAAACCTTTAGAGGTTTTTCTTCATCCAAGTCTGACTTTACTGTAAATCTTTATATTTTTCTGTCCACATGTCTTTCTGTTAAAACTGCGGCTGTTTAAACTGCAGTTTTTCCAAGATGGTGGGCATAAGTTTGACTCCAGCTTATCACCTCAGTCTATGCTGACATCCAGCAAAAGCTGCTGGCTTGGAGATGTGATCACTGCCACTTACAGCTATACGTACATACCTTCAATTGTTAGCAGAGCCTCTTAAAAGAACCTTGCTTTTTTTTTTTTTTTTTTTTTTTTTTGCTTATGTTGAGTCAGGAAGACTCCCATTAATTGAGCTTCATGAGTCTCTGCTTGTCTCTAACAAAACAGAACACACCAGAGAAAATGCTGCTACCAAGAAGTTGTGCTTCTTTCCAATCTTTTGTTTCTAAAATTCCTTTTAAGTTTTGTCATTCTATGTGGAAATTCAATCTCACTCCTGACACCATATGCTGAGAGAAGCCTTCCCGCCTGCCTGGTTCCAGAGCCACATCAGTCCCAAATGAACACACAGGAGGCTATATTAATTATAAAGCTGTTGGCCATGAGCTTGTTTCTTACTGGCTAACCCATAATTGTTAATCTAAGTATTTCTCTTACCAGAGAAAAGGTCTGGACTTCTTACCCCTATGGCGGCTACATTGTGACTCCCTGTGTTTCTCCTTCCCAGAGTCCTCCTCGACACCTATTCCCACCTGTCTTGCGTCCCTATTGGCCAACAGTGCTTTATCAACAACCAATAAGAGACAGATTTCAGAATTACATCTCCCATCAGGTTGTAGAGATTTTACTTGGATTGATTCACTATAAAAGAGTTGACAAACTTCTAGATAGCTTGTAATCTTTAGTTATTCCAAATAATTCTGCAATTCTGTATAAACTCTTCTTCTTCTTCTTCTTCTTCTTCTTCTTCTTCTTCTTCTTCTTCTTCTTCTTCTTCTTCTTCTTCTTCTTCTTCCTCCTCCTCCTCCTCCTCCTCCTCCTCCTCCTCCTCTTCTTCCTGCTCCTCCTCCTTCTTTCTTTCTTCTCCTCCTCCTCCTTCCTCTTCCTGCTCTTCTTCTCTCCTCCCCCTCTTCTTCCCTCCTCTTCTCCTTCCTCCCTCTCTTCTTCTTCTTCTTCTTCCTCCTCCTCCTTCCAGACAGAGTCTACCTATGTACCCTTGAATGGTCTAAAACCTGCTATGTAGACTAGACTAGCCCCAAACTAACAGAGATCCTCTTTCTATGTCTCCCAAGTACTGGGATTACAGGCATGCACTACCATGCTCAAGAATTTTTTTCTCTCTTTAAAACCTCTTGATTCACACCTTTCAATACACTTGCAAGATAAATTCCTGAAAGCCCAAGTGCTAAGCAAAAGAGCAGTCTTTGCCTCAAGGACACTTCTTATTCATTCTGTGACAATGGTGTTTTCTTTGTTTTTTGTTCATTTGCTGCATTTCAGACTATCCTGTACTTCAGAGTGTGACTATGTTTCAAAGTTGTATATCAACTTTTCCAACAAAGTCAGTTTATGAAATCTGTTTCATATTGATACCTTATGATACCAATAAATGCAATTAATAATAACCCAGGTTAAAAATAAATTAAAAGCAACAAGAAAGTGGGTTTGAGTTCAAAGAGCACCATAGACATGTTTTCTGGGACATCGAGTTATGTAGTGATGGTATGAGCAACTCAAATTATTTCCAGTTCATGGCTGTTAAAGCCATTATGAATAAGTAAAATATCCAAAAGTCTTGTATCTCTAAGTCTTTCACCTATAATTGTACTAGAATTAGGTATCCTGCTTAGTCTCTTAGATGTTTGATTCATTGATAAAGACTTTCAATAACAAAGAATTACAGTCAGTTTGCTTTCTGTTACTGTGATAAATACCATAATCAAAAGCAATTTGGGGAATAAAGGGTTTATTAGGCTTACATGTCTTTATTACAGTCCAACACTGACGGGAGTTGAGGCAGGAACTAAAATAGAACAGAGGCAGAAACTGTGGAGGAAGGCTCTTACTGGCTTACTCCTCATAAATTGCTAAGTTTGCTTTCTTCTACAACCCAGGACCATCTTCTCAGAAGTGTTATAATCTACAGTAGTCTGATCCTCTCCCCATCAATCATTATCAAGAAAATGCTCCACAGATTGACTTATAGGACAATCTGATGGGAACATTTTCTCAATGAGGATCCTTCTTCCCAGATGACTTAGACTTTTATCAAACTGACAGAAAATCATTGTTTCTTTTGAAAAATATTTTTACCTTCCCTCACCTTGCTATGCCTGAGATGGCTGAGAGAGCTGGCTTGAAGGCAGAGTTTAAATGAGTTCACCAGACCCAAGATAAATGATAAATAGGTGTTTTATTGGGGAACAGCTTACACAGATAAGAGTAAATAACTGCCATGGCCTTTCTGCTCCAGAAGATGTAGTCTCTGCCCTTTCAATGTTCTCTGCTACCTAAGAGAGCATTTGCCCGCCACTCCTCTATCTTAAAGGGGTCACATCTACACCTGAAACCATGCCCAAAGGGTGTGGCCACTATTCACTGGCAAGACAAGATGCCACTACACTGGCCCTGGTGTTATAAGAGCAGAAGAACTCTCCTTGACCTAACCAGCTGCAAAACTCAGGAGAGCAGGCCCTGCACCTTGCCTAGGTAATGCAATAGAGCCAACCCTGTGTTGGAGGTGTGGGTGTGCCAGCCCTGAAAGTTGTGAGCGTGAGAGAGTTGTTCCCATTTCTCATCTGTCATACAACAGGGTGGGTGGAGGGGATGCCCCCCCAGTACCACTGCTCCTCTCTGTCTGTGACAGACTAGGGAGCTGACCCTTCCCCTTTACCAGCTTTAGCACTCAGGAAAGCGGGTCCTTCTCCTAGCCTTGACAGCACACTAGTGCTGAGCCAGTTGCCAGAAGCATCGGTGACCTGATGTGGAGGTATGAGCGTAGGACAGCCGGTCACATCCACCTCATCTACCATGTGGTAGTGAAGGAGAGGGATGTTCTCCCCCCTTGCCTCTGCCACCTGTGGTGGGCAAGGGAACCGATCCTCCCTCTTACCAGCTGCAGCACTTGGGAAAGTGGACCCTGCACCTCATCTGGGCAGCACAGAGAGCTGACCCTGTTGACAGGGGTGTGGGTGAACCCACCAGAGAATGTAAGCATGGAAGATCTGGCCACGTCTCTAATCTGTCATATGGTGATATGGGTGGGGAACAGATGCCCTTCTCCAGTGCCCTTCCCCATCTGTGGCAGGTGGGAGATAGCCCTGAGTTCATAAGAGCAGGAGAAGTGTCCCTGCCCCTTACTAGCTGCAGCACTAGGGAGAGTGGCCCCTACACTTCACCTGGCAACACAGTAGAGCTGGCCCTGAAGGTGAAGGTGTAGGTGTGGGAGAGCCATCCCTGAGGTCATGAAAGCAGAAGAACTGACACTGCCCCTTGCTCATCACTGCAAGGGGTGAACTAGCCAGGGCAATGCTGGAGAGCTCACCCTGGTGGCAAAGATGGGGGGAAAGAAAACTTGGGGGCTGACCAAGTCTGCAACTACTTGGGGCCCAGAACCAGGGTTATAAGTTGGCCTTCCCCATAATATATCTGTGATCTGCTAGAGCACATGAAAGGGCCCGTTCTGCAAACCAAAAACTGCAGGCTCTCCACAACTCAGTGCAACAACAGAATATTCAGGATGAGTCCTAGAGAGGCCACAACATCCATCGATTGTATAGCAGAAGTCAGAGGCCTCCAACTAGACCAAAGATTCTTTGGCATGATCACTTGCAAGTAAAGATACATGGATATGAGGGTTTACCTTGTAACTCACTGTGTCTCACTACAGTTTCCATGTTGAGTTTTTTTTCTCTTAAATTTTGTTTTAGGGGATTGTAAATGCAGAGCTTGCATATATGAAGGGATGGGAAAAGAACGCGATTGATGTGCATGGCATGAAAGACATTAAGGATTAATAAAAAGAACATTTAAAACATTAAAATAAAATATTTTTAATTTATTCTTTGAAAATTTCACACATGTATACAATGTATTCTGTTCCTGTCTACTTTCTAATCCCTTCTAAATGCCCTAGGTCTTCCCTCCTATCCATCTTTCTCCCTACTTGATGTTCTATTTTTTTTTTAACCAACTGAGTCCAATTCAATAGCTCCTGAGGTGAGGGTGAACTTCGGAGTTGCTGCTTTCATCCATGCAAAATTTTGACTAGTTTAATCTTATGTAGGTCTTCTGCAAGTAACCGTCAGGGCTCTAATTATAAGTACAATGGACATGCCACGTTGCTTAAAGTACTAAGAATAAGTGACATTAGGTGATCCACTGCTCATGTCTGAAAGAAGACGAGAGCTGAAGAGTAGAAAGGTGAAAAATATTGTTTCTTATAAAGCAGTGTTGAACTTTGGGGACTTCCACCAGACACCATACAACTATTGTTTTTTTGTTTTGTTTTGTTTTGTTTTTTTGGTTTTTCGAGACAAGGTTTCTCTGTCACTTTGGAGGCTGTCCTGGAACTCGCTCTGTAGACCAGGCTGGCCTCGAACTCACAGAGATCCGCCTGCCTCTGCCTCCCGAGTGCTGGGATTAAAGGCGTGCACCACCAACGCCTGGCCATACAACTATTGTTAAATCCTGTTACAAAGTTAATTCTCACAGTGGGTTCCAAGAAGTGACAGTGACTTATTCAATGGAATGGTTGCAAAATTCTTCTCCCTACCAGGCTCAGATATGAGTAAGGGGGAGGGGCAGGTGACAAATTAAAAAAAAAAACTGCCAGCCAGCTGGTGGTGGTTCATGCCTTTAATCTCAGCACTCAAGAGGCAGAGGCAGGCAGATCTTTGAGTTTGAGGCCAGCCTGGTCTACAGATCACGTTCCAGGATGGCCAGGGCTACACAGAGAAATCCTGTCTCAAAAAACAAAACAAACAAGCAGACAAAAAATGACATATTTTTACAGCATATTTCCACGAGTTATGTGTAGATGTGTTCCCTTGAGTAAGTATATTTTTAGTTCAGGTAATGCATGGAGCCAGAGAGCTACTTGCCAGGAACAGTGAGCATTTACTGGAGTTCTACCCATCTTTACTCCTTTCTGTTCCACAAATAAATGTATCAACTAAAGAAAATTAGTGTATTTCCTAGACAATTCTTCTGGTGTGCCTCCAATCCAGCAATATGAAGGAAGCAATCCTTCCTTATATGAAGGAAGATGCTGGAATGCCTTTGTGTTTACTGATACCTGCTGCGGTGAGGACTGTTAGGATTATGCTAATCCACCGTCTTTAGGTAAGAGATTCTCCCAGGGTACTATACATCATGTATTTATCATCAATTTTAGAATCAGAAAAGAGCCATGAAGATGACAAAGACTGATATTTTGGCTTAGGATGCAATAATCAAGATATGCATAAATGAAAGTGTCTCCAAGTGTAAAAAAGTCAGGAGTCTCTTGCTCTTCACATGGCTCGTGGATCAGGGTCTGTCACTTGTAGTTTGCTGTATTATTCTTCCGGAGTAGTGTGCTACCATTATTCCTGGAAAGGGATAAGAAACAGTGATATTCATGCATGGTCATCTGTGCAGGAAGCTTGTAGTAGCTGCAACTGTGGGCTTCCAAGGGGGATACTACCACTGCAGCATAACTCGTTGTGGACCTTACTGTTGAGTTGAGAATAAGGCAGGAGCCAGTGGTGCACACAACACAATGGGACTTCCCAGGAAAGCTACACATCTGTTTGTGGAAAATATATTTCTTCTCATTCACATTGCCTTCTGTTCTTTTTCTGCCTGCATTTTTGCATCTGAAGACTTATGGGATGCTCAGTATTAAAAGACAGTTTTAGTGAAATTATGATTAAATTACCCAAATGATTTAGACCTTGGGAGCATATATAAATTATCAGTGAGTGGTTAGGTGAGCAAAGCTTTCAAATGCTCAGGGGGAAATCTAATGAGGCTGAGGTTTCACAGAGGACCCAGATTTCTGGGAGAACGGCAAAGAGACTAATTGAGTCACATAAACTGTTTGATGATGCACTTAGCTTAAAGACAAAAGACTTGTGACTGAATAAAGGATAGGAAACTGAGACAAACAGGGAAGGGATGTCAACAGATGACAGACACAGCGCTGGAGTTACGGGCATCCCAAGAAGAAGGCTTGTGCCGCATAGTAACGATAATGGCTGATGACTGTGTCCAGGAAGGATTACATGGAGCCAGTGGCCCTTTTGTTTTGAGGCCACAGTGTTTTCCTTTATCTTTAAGAGTAACAGTGGAAGCTTTGATGTAGAAAAGTCAAGGCAAACCACACTTGTCCAGACTCGGTGTGCAAAAACCCTGGGTTTGAGTTTCCAGGGAACATGAAAAAGTCATTTTGGCCAAGCCTTTACCACCCAGAAAGTCCTTTTAAAAAGCTTTCTGAAGCATCCCAAATTTGCACTTTACCTCCTTGACCTGAAAAGCACGGGGTCAGAGCCTGTGCACGTGGTTTCAATTGTGGTTCTAAGATACATGGCTTCAGTCTTGGTAGAGGTTAAGACAGCTGGTTTCTGTCTCTTCTCTAATCATCAGACTTTAAGCAAGCCACGAAAATGTTATCACAGCATTTTATTCCAGTTGCTACTAAGTTGTATGATGAATGGGAGAGTCAAAGGCAAAACAAACCATACCAGGGGACTCCCAAAATCTCAAACTCATGGCATGCAGTGCTGAGGAAACCTCCTCTAAAGTAAAGTAAAGTAAAGTAAAGTAAAGTAAAGTATTTCCCTCTTGGAATAGAAAGCAAATATTCTTTTATTAAAGATGGAACTTCTTAAAATCCATTTGACTTTCTTTTGGTCTTGTTTTCCAGAAAGCTTTTGTATGGTTACCATGGGATAACCCCAATATCACATTTCCTAAATAATCAGCTCTCTTTCCACATAGTTTTCTAGTTTTGAATTTTTGAGCTAACTATCATTTGATACCACTTAAAGTGTGTCAATATATTAACTGTAGCAACTTTAACATATCTTATTTATAGAAACTAAAGCAAGGAAACAAACAGCTGACCACAAACTGTGACTGTAGCCCTAAAACTTGAAATAATTTATCAATGACACTGAAATATATGTTATGTTGTACACCATTGTATATGTTGCTTTCTTATTGATCTGTGAGCTGTATGGAAAACAGCCTGAAGCAGTTAGAAAATGGACTTGATACCATCTAAAACTTAAATTCTTTAGAGCACAATGGAACCTGATGCTTTCATCAGGTAATAGGTATTTTATTGGGACGCTTAAAATTTTGTGTGATGGAAACTCAACTAAAATTGGTTTGAAACAAGAAGAAAATATATGGCCTCATGCAATTAAAAAACACTAGGGAGAGCTTCACTGTCTAGTTGGTTCCAACTGATCCATGTATTCACCTCCAAACACTCCCTGGGCTAGGCATGCACAATAATTGACTTCCGTCACGAACAAGCTGCATACCCTCTAAGGAAGACAGTTCAGTGCAAACCACACAGACCAAGAACGCAGCCGGAAATCTCCATGGAGCAGCCACCAGAAGCAAGCCTGCAAAAGTCACAGATGTCTGCTACAAAATCTCACTCAGCTAGATCGTTTGCTGAGGGGGGCGGGGACACAAAGACACGATGGAGAGGTTGTTTTTCCAGGAAATTGGATTGCTGATTAAAAGTTAAGATTGATAGTGAACAACATGGGAAAGGAAATCCTGGTCTTGGTTGTTCACTCAAGGTGCCCACAAAGCCATGATGAATTTATCAATGAAAATTGTATAGTGACGGTAATGAGTGATGCAAAGCAATTTTCTCTTCCTAGCACTATTTCTAGGCCAGTGCATTAGTTTATTCAAACACTCAACGTCACATTATTTTACAAGCTTGGTAAAATATTGCATATTATATTTATTTATAAAATCTCTAGGTTATGGTTACCATATTTAATACATTTTCCCATTCCTTCTAGCTATGGTATTTTGAAGAGTGAGATGGGAATTAGTACCTGTTGACTGAATTCCTTCACTTTCTTAGTCATTCTGTCATCCTAAATATTGCAAATAAAATATGTTTATTATGGTTTTTCCAAGACTATATAAATCTTTTGCTTCTTATTTAATATTATAAATGATGTTTAAAAAGAAATAACACTGGACTAGAGAGATGGCTTAGTAGTTAAGAGCAAATACTGTTCTTGATCAGCACGTGGGCTTAGATGCCAATACACACATACAGTGGTTATATCTGCCTGTAACACCTGTATAACTCCAGTTCTGGGAGATCAGACACCATCTGCTGGCCTCCATCGGCACTATATGCATGTAGTACACAGACAGACAAGCAGGCACTCATTCCACCCCACCGCTACCCCTTACATGTGAATGTGCATAAATAAAAATATTACAAATAAATACCTATTGTTGAATTAAAATGCTAAAAGGAATGTAAATACAGATTTATGGGGGGGGAAGTAAGATCAATATAGTCATAGCATACCCTTGACATCCTTCGTTGACAGTGAAGTCGAAGAAATGTTTGTGCCTCACCTAACTTTATTGAATGGTTTTATAGGTATGAGATCTGAGCACAATGTACAATGCTTCACCTTTGTAGGAATTAGAACAAAAAAGGGTAAGATAAGGATAGAACAATCAGGTATCATTGATTTTTTTATTGTTTTCCTAGTCTCTGCTTTATTGATTTCAGCCCTCAATTTGTTTATTTCCTGGCGTCTACTCCTCATGGGTGAATTTGCTTCTTTGTGTTCTAGAGTTTTCAGCTGTGCTGTTCATTCTCTAGTGTAACTATGCTCTAGTTTCTTCATGTGGGCACTTAATGCTATGAACTTCCCTCGTTGAACTGCTTTCAAAGCGTGTCCCATAAATTTGGGTATGTTGTGTCGTCATTCTCATTAAATTCTAGGAAGTCTTTAATTTCTTTTTTTATTTCTTCATTGACCCAGGAATGGTGCAATTGTGCATTATTCAACTTCCATGATTTTGTAGGGTTTCTGCAGTTTGTGTTGTTGTTGAATTCTAATTTTAACGCATGGTGGTCTGATAAGATGCATGGAGTTATTCCAATTTTTTTTGTACCTGTTGAGATTTGATATGTTGCAAAGTATGTGGTCAGTTTTTGAGAAGGTTCCACGTGGCGCTGAGAATGTTCTATAGATGTCTGGTAATCCAAATTGGGTCATAACTTCTATTAGCTGCTTTGCTTCTTTGTTAAGTTTCTGTCTGGTAGTACTTTCTAGAGGTGAGAGTGGGGTGTTGAAGTCTCACACTATAAGTTTGTGTGGCTTTATATGTGATTTGAGTTTTAGTAATGTTTCTTTTATGAACGTGGTTGCCTTTGTATTTAGGGCATAGATGTTCAAAATTGAAACTTCATCTTGGAGGATCTCTCCTGTGATGAGTATGAAGTGCCCTACTTCATGTCTTTTGATTGATTTTATTTTGAAATCTAATTTGTTAGATATTAGGATTGCTACCCCTGCTTGTTTCTTGGGTCCATTTGACTGGAAAATCATTTCCCAACCCTTAACTCTGGGTAATGTCTGTTTTTGAGCTGAGGTGTGTTTCTTGTATGCAGCAGAAGGATGGGTTCTGTCTTTGATTCCATTCTGTTAGCCTGTGTCTCTTTATGGGTGAGTTAAGTCCATTAATATTGAGGGATATTAGTGAACATTGATTGCTCATTCTTGTTTGTTATGGAATAGTTGATGGTGGTGGAATTATATGTGGATTTCCACATCCTTTCTTTTGGCTGTTTGTAAAGTGGGATTATCTATTGCCTATGTTTTTCTGGTTGTAGGTAACTCCCTTGGGCTGGAGTTTTCCTTCCAGAACTTTCTGTAGGGCTGGGTTAGTGGATACATATTGTCTAAATCTGGTTTTGTCATGTAATATCTTGTTTTCTCCATCTATACTGATTTGCTAGGTATAGCAGTCTGGGCTGGCATCCATGGTCTCTTAGTGCTGGTAGAATACCTATCCAGGACCTTCTAGCTTTCAGAGTTTCCATGGAGAAGTAAGGTGTGATTTTTGATAGGTTTGCCTTTGTATGTTACTTGGCCTTTTTCCTTTGCTGCTCTTAATATTATTTTTTTATTCATGGTTTTTACTATTATGTGGCAAGGGATTTCCTTTTGTGGTTCACTCTATTTGGTGTTCTGTAGGCTTCTTGTATTTTCATTAACATGTCTTTCTTTAAGTTGGGAAATTTTTCTTCTATGATTTTGCTGAATATGTTTTCTGCCCCTTTGAGATGGTTCTTCACCTTCTTCTATATCTATTATTCTTAGGTTTGATCTTTTCATGGTGTCCCATATTTCCTGGATATTTTGTGTTAGGGATTTGTTTGACTTAATATTTTCTTTGGTCGATGAATCTATTTCCCCTAGTGTATCTTCAACACCTGAGATTCTGTCTTCCATCTCTTGTATTCTGTTGGTTATGTTTTATCTGTAGTATCTGACTGTTTGCCCAGCTTTTCTATTTCCAGCATTCCTTCAGACTGTGTTTTATTTTCATTGTCTCTATTTCGGCTTTCAACACTTGTACTTTTTGAATTGTTTCTTGTAATTTTTACGTTGTCTTTTCCTCTCTTTCTTGCATTTGTTGAAATTTTTGATTTGTCTTTTCTTCCATTTCTTGCATCTTTGGATTGTTTTTTCCTCCATTTCTTACAATTCTTGTACTTTTTGGTTTGTTTTTTCTTCCATGTCTTTAAGGGATTTTCTCATATCTTCTTTGAGGGCCTCTATCATTTTCATGAAGTTGCTTTTAAGGTCTTTCTTATCTGCTTTTTCCGCAATGGACTGTTCAGGTCTTGCGAGTGTAGATTCTCTAGTTTCTGGTGGTGTCATATTGGTTTTTCTGTTAGTGGGTGTGTCTTTGTATTGTCTCCTTCCCATCATTTCTTCCTGTATGTGCAGAAGGAGTCTCTTCCTCCCCTGGTGGGTATGTGACCCCTTTCCAGTGTGTGGGAGTAGGTTCAATACCCTTGTGGCTTTCATCTTGTGTGGATGGAGGCTGTCCTAGCATCGGGACCTTAGCAAACTCTGGGTAGGCTGGACCCTCACCTCGCCTGTCCTGTGGGTGGAGACTGGGACTTGGAAGCTGGCAGTCTCTGGGAGGGCTGAATCCTGTTAGGCTGGGATCTGGCTCTGTTGTGTGCAGTCCTCAGGTCTCTGGTGGTTCTGCTCAGACCACTGGAAGTTAGGCTTGCTCCACTTCCCCTGTACCATGGGTGGAGACTGGGACTTGGAAGCTGGCAGTCTCTGAGTGGGCTGAATCCTGTCGGGCTGGGACCAGGCTCTGCTCAACATCAGAAATTACTTTAATCTATTTATGTCTTTGAACACAGGATTTAGCTCCATTCCACATCCTGGTGCCCCCTTTCTCCTCAAATTGTACGTTTTTCAACTTTCCTTGGTCATATTGCTCCTTTTCCCTATAGATCTTCATAAGAGTGAGCACTAATAACCACTCAGCACTAATAACCACAGGACAGAGTCAAATATAGGCTGTTTTGAGATTTCCTCTGCTAGTGGAAATAATACAAAACTCTTCACTTTAGCTTCAGGCAAACTTTCAGACAAAGACAAAAAAGCAGTCATATTCTTTGCCAGAACATTAGAGGAATAGTCTCTAGGTTACTGTCTTCATTAGGGATTTTTATTGCTGTGAATAGATACAATATTCAGGGCAATTCTTATAAATAAAATATTTAATTGAGGAAGCTCACTTACAGTTTCAGAGGTTCAGACCTTTATCATCAGGATGGGGAGCATGGCAGCATGCAGGCAGATATGGTGCTGAAGCTCAGAGTCCTGCATCTTGACTCAGAGGCAACAGGAAGTCAACTGACTGTCACACAGAGTGAAGCCTGAGAAAAGAGACCTCAAAGCCCACCCCCACAGTGACATACTTCCTCCAAAAGGAGTGGCACCTCCTAATAGTGCCACTTCCTTTTGGGGGGCATTTTATTTCAAATCACCACAGCCACATACTAAATTTTTTCTCTGAAACATCTTGAGTGGTGCTCCCACAGTTCGAATCACCCTGAGCACCACTGTCTTCCATGTCCCTATTAAAAAAATCCATTAAGCCCCTTTTGAAGTGCTCAACTACTTTTCTAATCCAAAGTCCCAAATTCTACATTCCATGAAACAAAAGCATGGTCAGTCCTACGACAACAACACTGCAGTCCCCAGTACCAACTTTATTTTATTTTTAGTTCTACATCTTAATTAGCAGGAAGCAGAGGAAAATGAAGCACAAGTACCCTTCTTCAAGACCAGTGTACTATGTCCACGCTGGGAATAGTGGGTGCTATTTCCCTGAAGGTGGATGTGTTAATTTTGTGCCTCATTACTTTGCTTAAACATCTGACAGAAGCAACCTAAAAAGGGAATAGTTTATTTTGGTTCCCAGTCCCTAGCTAAACAGTCCTTCATGGCAGAGAAATGGGCAACAAGAGGAAGTTGTCACTGGTTAAGTTGCATCAACAATCAGGAAGCAAAGAAAACAAATGCTTGCGTTCTGACAGCTTTCTTTCCTCCATTTGCTCCAGGACTCCAGTCCATGAAGGAGTACTACACACATTCAGCCTGGGTCTTTCCATATGTCTATACGATCTCTCACAGATATGCCCACAGTTTTTACGTAATGATTCCAAATCCCGTTAAGATGAGAATCAAGATTAACTATCATATCAGGTTTGACCACTGGCCACTGGAAAGTTGTCTGCCCAAGGCATGGACTTTCTCAGAGGGAGGCCCACAGTCAGTGGCTGGATGGTACGAGAACACAACAAATGGCTAGCTTCTTTTTGGTCTCTCCATCATAGCCTTCCTTCAACACCGTCCGCAAGAAATGAATACAGAATATGAATGTAAAATTAGATATGAAATCAGGCCATTTATACACAGACAGAAAACAAATAAAACGAGTTATAAGCAAAGTAAAAGCTGCAGAGGATCTTGCACAGCAGTTTTGACATGTGAGCACACTCCAGGGATGTCAACGAATACTAACGCAAAGGTCAGTGGAAAGAGTAGTGTTGAGACTTCAGGTCTGTCGGCCTCCTGGTACAAACATCCACACTCAGCTCAAGCGAACGATTGGATGAAATGAGGTTGGTATGTGCTCAGCAAGAGCCCAACATGAAGCACCGAAACTCTCAACAATGTAGACTGCATTTCTTTTTTCTGTTCATTTTTTCCCTCCCACAATGTTTCAGACAAACTGATCCTCAAGCCAATCAATCATTCATATGTTCATCCCTCACCCTCATTGTTCCTCCAGCTGGTTTGAAGGCCTGATTGCAAAATTATTACAGAGAGTGACAAAGGATTAAAGTAGATAAAATGTGTGGATGGGACTTACGTAATGCCTGATCGTTATTAAATTAGTACAAGATTCTTAAATTGGATAACAGCTGGCTGAAAGCTGAT
Organism: Mesocricetus auratus; assembly: GCF_017639785.1. Lineage (NCBI taxonomy): Eukaryota > Metazoa > Chordata > Mammalia > Rodentia > Cricetidae > Mesocricetus > Mesocricetus auratus. The sequence goes on along the minus strand of NW_024429184.1, from coordinate 61,798,976 downwards.
ACTCTTAGATAAAGGGATTTTTTTTGTCTAAGTTCCTTGCAAAAATAAGATGCATGCACAACAGAAAGGGGAACTCAGGTTGTGGAGTCTTCATTATGCTAGGAAAGACTTTATTAGCTGCTTCACAGATGTCCTTCTCTGTAATTTGAAAAGCCACTCTCATTAGTACTTGGGTGACCAAGAACCTGAGACAAGATAGCTCAAGGACCTATGGTAAAACCAAATACTACTAGTCTAAAATAAATAAGTAAATGTAATGACAAAATAACTCCTAGTGACATTTTGCTATACTCACAAAACAGTGTCTTGCTCAGCCATCTCCAGGGACGTTTCCTCCTGCATGGGGTGGAAAGAAATACAGAGACCTACAACCAGACAGTAGACAGTGAGATACCTTGGAACATTCAGTCCTAAATGGGATGCCTCCACCAAATTTCTTCCCTCGGGGTCAGACAACCCTGCAAAAGCAGAGACAGAAATAGTAAAGATGCCAGAGGAGATAGAGGACACTGTGAAAGCAAGGCCCTCTAAATCAGCATGATTGGATACATATGAATTCATGGAGACGGAGGAAGCATGCACAGGGCCTGCATGGATCTGCATCAGATGGGGCCCTAGAGCTGAAAAGAGAAGACACAAGTCCCCATCCCAGAAGCAATCTCCAACTGACAACCACATGCAAATGAAAATTTAATTCCCTCCAAGCAGTCTCACTGTGGAAAAAAAACTACTTTTTTTGTTTATTTTTGTTTTGTTTTTTGAGACAGCATTTCTCTTCTGTGTAGCTCTGGCTGTCCTGGAACTCACCCCGAGGACCAGAATGTCCTGGAACTCACCCTGTAGACGAGACTAGCCTGGAACTCACAGAGATCTGTCTGTCTCTGCCTCCCTTGTGCTGGAGTTAAAGGTGTGTGTCACCACTGCCCAACCAATAAACTACTCTTGTTTATTTTTGTTTTGTTTTTTTTCCAGACAGGGTTTGGCTTTGTAGCTATGGTTATTCTGGGACTCATTCTGGAGACCTGGCTGGCCTTGAACTCATAGAGATCCATCTGCCTCTGCTTCTTGAGTGCTGAGAATAAAGGTGTGTGCCACCATCAGCTGGCTCAACAAGTTACTCTTAAGTGTAGGTTACATGCCCAGCAGTATAGATGACCAATAGAAAATTAACTCATTGTCATCTTTGGAGGTTCCTTTTCTCATAATGTCATGTCAGAGATCTTCCTGAATTTTTAATTTTATCTTATTCCTTATTTATTTTTTTTCTGTCTTCTTATCTTACTGGTCCTTTGTGTGTACATAATGGCTTCTAGTTTAGTGTTTTTATGGATTCCTGAGTGTGCAAATAAGTGTCTCTCTGATTCTCATTCTTTTTCTTGGACTCTGTTGCTTCTGTTTGTTTTGTCCAATTCAGAAGTATTACCCTTTGTTTTCTCTTACTGAATTTTATTATAAAAAAAGAAGACTTCTGTTGAGTGACTCTCCCGTGAATCAAGCTCCATTCCATCATTCATGCTGCCGTGTGTTGATTTCTCCTCAGATGACTTCTCTTTTAGTCAGTGGGGGCAGACAAAATAAGTGAAGCATTTTGATTGTGAATTTTGTGGATGCTCTTGTGTGAATGTTCATTGTCTGCACTACTCAATTGATGTCATCATGAATTTGCATATTAGTGAAGTTAAATCAATCTAGAATTTTCTTGATTTTTGTCCTATATTTCTTTTCCTTTCCAGTCAGACTTTCTTCCTTCCCTATCTTTCCTAGAAGTAATATTGAAGTTGCTTCCTTAATTGCTTAGCTTCTTTGTTTCCAGAAGAAGTTCAGTGTGCATAAAATGTCTGTGGGAACTGAAACAAAGAAGACGGGTCACTTACAAGCCATGCCCAAAAAACATGTGGCCCTTGACTAGAGAATGAACAATCAAAGTAGTCAGAAAGAATTTTGACTCAAACACCAAATCCAGCACAGACGTGTATTATAATCCCTCTTATTTCTACAAGTGGATCTTCCATGCAAGAAGAAAACCCACACGGATTTTTCCTTCCTCTATGACAGTGTAAGAGCCATCCTCACGAAAGCTCTCTAATTCAGCCTGTGAGCTCAGTGGCCACAGCAAGATGAGGACAGATGGGAAGCATTTGGTGGGAATCGGCAGTCCGATTCCACCCTAATGGCACGTCAAAATGCCTACATTCCAGACTCCTCAATAAAATTAGCCTTTTAAATGTCTAAACTTGTTTCACTAAATAATTATAATCTACCTAGTTCATTATTTCATTAATAATATTTTATTCAACTGAAAATTTGACTTAGAAATTGCAAATGGTAAATCTTAAATTTTAATATTTAAGTGATAGACAATTAATAGTAATATGGAACTGTTATTTAAACGAGAGCAGATAATTGCAAAATAATGGCATTATCTCTGTGTATAGACATATAGACACAAACACATCAATGTAATGTGTCTTTCTTTTTCTGGGTTATTTAATACCAGGCAAATTCAAGAGAAAACAAAGTTTTCATCTAGAAAATCCCACTGATAAGGATCTAAGTTAAATCTGACTTTTTTCTGCTTTAAAAACTTTCTACAGATACTCTTTGTTTTGATGTAGGTGCAAGCGTGTCTGTCTGTGGGAGTGGATGGCATGTGTGAGTGCTGGAGGAGGTCAGAAGACGGCCTGGAGCCCTGGAGCTGGAGTCGCCTGTGGTTGTGAGCCATCTGATATGGGTGTTCAGAGATGAACTCTGGTTCTCTGAAAGAGCAGTGGCCTCTCATAACTCCCAAGCCATCCCCTAAAATGAGTAAGATAAGCAGACTTAACACATAGGAGAGTGAAGCCATCATTGCAGGGTCCTCAGAGAGCTGAACAACTGGAAGAAAACATGCATGTAAGTCAAAGATAGACAAAAGAAAAACATTTAATGACACTGGATGCCTGGCAGTAGCTATTGCTGGCCCTGTACTTGGAGAGAGACCTGCCTTGGCTTGCCCAAAGCTAGTATATCCGAAGGGCTCTAGAAGTCAAATAGCTTAGTGGTTTGCTTTATTTAAGCACAACCGAGAGATTAATCTAAGTGACTAATTAATTTTGTCTCATCACCGCAATTAAAATGATTTTATCATTTGGTAATATAATCACTGCTGTTTTGAAATTTCTCTATATACAGGCACTTCAGAGGGTTAATATGGAACATTTAGCATCTGTGGACCCATCTCTACATGTGAATATTACAAAATCAATTAGGTAAACTCCCAGACATGGGTTCTTTTACTCTGTTAGTCCCCAAAGCCTGTGCTCTTCTCCAACCTGCCTGAATACATTGTCCTAAATAATTATACACAAAGACACCTCCCCCATCTGAACGGATTTCTGTAGTGCATTAATTAACACTCTCTTTTCTCTGTGTAACTGCCCTGGCTGTCTGGGAACTCACTTTATAGACCAGGCTGTCCTTAAACTCACAGAGATCCATCTGTCTCTGCCTCCTAAGTGTGGCGCCAGCGCCACAAGCAAGTCCAGGATATCAGGAAAAGAGAGACCAGAAGTCCACTTGTTTGTACTAAGAGAATGCATGTGCTGCCTTTATTGCCAGGAGAGAGAGAGAGAGAGAGAGAGAGAGAGAGAGAGAGAGAGAGAGAGAGAGAGAGACTTCATTGCAAGTGCTAATAGGTCTCTCTCTTGTAGGAGGGAGGAGCTTTATATACAGGTTTACAGCATAGTGGAAAAACCCCAGGTAGAAGAGAGCATGTTTTCCTCCTGCTAGATGTTGATGTCAGAGGGTCAAGGCCAGGACAGTAAGCCAGGACTAGAAAACAGAAAGCACTTGGACTGGAAAACAACTTGCACTTGTAGGGTGACCAGCAACTCACAGAGACCCCATGGGGTTGAGGCCCAACACCTAAGTGCTAGGATTAAAGGTGTGTGACCTCACCTGGCTACTGACTGCAACCCAATGACTTGGGATTAGCAAAAATCAGGCCATTTACCCAGATTTCCTCAACTGTCATGCCCATAGATGCTATCTGTGTTGCATTATTGCTCAACTCTTGCCTTGCAACTATAACCCTTCTTCATCTAAATAGCATCTAGCTTTAAGCACTGCAAGCCTAAATATCTACTTCCTGGCTTATGGAAGTATTCCAAGACTTGCACCAAGAACTGAAAGAACTAAAATTGACTCAATAATCCCAGGGAAACCTCACCAAGCATTTTCTTCACCTATGCACTATAGTGCTTAACCCAGAAGAGACTCTGACTTTCATTCTGTTCAAAGCTCCATGAGAAATGATATCCCGGACTTTCCCACTGTCACTCAAAAGCAAGAGGTAAGTTTGAGAGGGGAGGAGCCTCACAGGCTCTATTTTCTCTCAAGTCCAGGATTCATGGTGGGTGATGATGGCATGTGCTGATTTTCATCTGCCAAGAGGAAGAGACAATCAGTGAGATACGGGAAATGAAGAAAAAAATTTATTTTATTTCCTTTTTGCCAAAACACACACACACAGGCATACACACACACAGACACACACACACACACACACACACAGACACACACACACAACCAACCTAACAAATACCTGCAAAGACAAAACAAAAACAAGTAACAACAACAAAACCCTGGCATTTGAAAGTCTGTATACTTCATGGATACTCAGAAATGGAAAATGGGCAGAATGCAGTAAGCTAAGGATTCCTGATTTAAAAGTTGATGAAAGTCCTGTGTTGTGTTGATGTAACCCCTGCAGTCCCTCTCAAGATAAGGGGTGATTTTGTTAGTCAGACTTCTATCACTATAACAAAGACTAGAGATAAACATCTCAAATGGAGGAAATGTCCATCCATGCCCGCTTACCCAGTTGGCCCTGAGCCTATGGAGAAGTTGCATAGTAGAGCAGAAACATGTAAGAGAGCAAAGTTGCCTGCCTAAAGATAGCCTGGAAGGGGGGTTGGGGGGGCACTCCAATTTCTGCCTCAAGGCACACTTAATGGCTTAACTTCTTTCAGCTATGCTCTCCCTCATACAAGTGTCCTCACTCCTCAATGCCACAAGATGATGGTCAAACCTTTACACATGAAACTTGGGGACATTCAAGATCTGAACTGCAACAATGATGTTTAGTTATGAATTACTCCCAAGATGCTGAATGTTTGTCTCCTTGCTGGTAGGTCAATCAGTGAAAGGTCATTGACTCGTGGGGGCTGCCTTGTAATCACTGTTTAATGTACTGATGGATTCATAACTTGGCGGCGTCCTTATGGCATGGTGGCGATATGAAGCAGGACCAGATTGGAAGAAGTGAGTCACTGTAGGACGTACCTTTGACTCTCCTGCTCCCACCTCCGTTTCTTAACCACTACGTGATAAGCGTTCTTCTCTGCCTCAGTTCCTACTGCCATGTTGTACTGGCTTACTTTAAGTCCAAAGACATGAACCAAGCCAAGAATGGACAGAAACGGTGAGATAAATAGTCAATTCTTCTTGTAGGTTGCCTGTGTCTAGTATCACTCAGTCTCAGTGATGCAGAACTATGTACTAGCCCCAAATTAAGCCTGCATGCTAATTCATGCCTATAATCCAAGAAGCAGGCTCTTGAGCCTCTTTAGCAGTCAAGAAGCAGAAAGCCGTAGCTGATTATTTTAGTTTTTCCTTTGTGTATGGCCCAGGATCCCAGCCCAGAGAATGGTACCACCCACATGGGGGTAAGTTTTCCCTCCTAAGAACCTATCAAGAAAATTCCCAGGCATGCCCAGATGATTCTAGATCTCGTTAACAATCGAAATGGTCACAGATGTTTTCTGTTTTCCTCATGGAAAGAAAAAAAACCTTTCATTACGAGAAAGCCTAATATATCTGAGCTTCTTTTGTGAGTAAGATAGGTTTTTATAACTATTTTGGATATAGTACAATTTCTCCATGGGTTGCAGACAACTTCATAATATTCCCAATATAAAATGACACCACTCACTATGTCAGATTTCCTGGTCAATTTCAAATGATCTGGTGGAGAAGGCTGACTCAGGTTTCAAATGTCATCTGAAGCAGGCACACCAGCAGAGGATTGTTGGCTTGATCAATTCTTTCAACTAAAAAAAACCTGCTTCAGATTCTTCAGCTCCCAGTCTCACCAAGTACACATGTGGACCAGGAGATGACCCACATGTCACCCTCCATGTTCCATCCTCTCGTGGTCTCTTTTCATATTTAATCCCTATTATGCTGAGTGTTATCCTTGAATCTAGTGAGAGTTTGCAATCTATAGAATTCCTAAATTCTAAATAAAAAAGAAGACTATGAAGGGATAAAATAAGTGATAGCAACAGAAATACTAATGGCAGTGTTGTACAGTGTTCCATGCAGTGGAACATAACATATTGATAGCCCAAAACATTATATTTCTATTCAGACTTACTTAGTAGTTATTAGTGCAGCTTTTTACAATGCCAATGTCATTTAAAAGGCTGCTATTCTGATTACTTAACAACCAGCAAATGGTGACGACAGACAGATGGTTACTATAGAGTGGGAAGCATTTCTATTGAGACTTCTTGAACTTGGAAGACAGCTGCCAAGTGTAGCAAAGTGCTCACTCAGTCCAGGGCTGAGACCATAGGAATAACTAGACATGCAGATGATTGCAAAAACAGGGACTCAGTGGGGGATCAAAATTGATCTTGGGATGAATTTGTCTATGATCAACAGGCTGGTGTTTTGTCAATGTGAAGAGGCAAAAGACAAAATCAAAGCTTTTGTGTCTCAAGGGTATTTGAGGATGCTATGTATGGTCTCACGAAATTTCATAGTCAACAGACACTGCTATAGGAAGATTTGGAGTTACTTAAGGTCCCAGCTAGTTTTCCATTGTACCACAGTAGAATGGCTTCACTCTGCAATGTAAAGTGTGGATAGGTGTTTCCATCTAGAATATGTACCAGTAACCATTTCAGCCATCTGAGTAAAACACACACACTCCCTTATTATTGACTGGTATAGTAGTTCCAGGGAGAAAAGTCCTCCATAGGCTCAAGTATTTGAACACTCAATCCCCAGTTGTACTGTTTGGGGGAGACTATGGAACCATTAGGAGGTAGAGCCTTGCTGGAAGAAGCAAACACTTTAAAGGTTGATAGCTTCTTGCTATGTCCTGTTCACTGTCTCTGCTTCCTGTATCACTCCTCCCTCTCTGTCACTGGGTTCCTTGAGTTCAGCTCAGTGTTTAGCTGTGGGAGTTTGCATCTGCTTCCATCAGACATTGGATGAAGGTTCTGTTCCCCAGACTCTCTGGCTGTAGGATTGTAGGCTGGCACTCCCTAGATCTATGTCTAAAATCCATATATGAGAGAGTGCATACCATGTTTGTCTTTTTGTGACTGGGTTACCTCACTCAGGATGGTTTCTTCCATGCCATCCATTTGCCTGCAAATATCAGGATTCCATTTTTTTCTGCTGAATAGTACTCCACTGTGTGAATGTACCACATTTTCTCTATCCAGTCTTCAGTTGAGGAGCATCTAGGTTGCTTCCAAGTTCTGGCTGTTACAAATAATGCTGCTGTGGATGTAGTGGAACAGACATCCTTGTTGTATGAATGGGCATCTTTTGGATATATGCCTAAGAGTGGAATTGCTGGGTCTTGTAGGCTAATTCCCATTTTTCTGAGGAATCTCCATACTGATTTCCAAAGTGGCTGTACGAGATGGCACTCCCACCAGCAGTGGAGGAGTGTTCCCCTTTCTCTACAACCTCTCTAGCATAAACTGTCATTGGTGTTTTGATTTTAGCCATTCTGACAGGAGTAAGATGGTATCTCAGAGTTGCTTTGATTTGCATTTCCTGGATGGCTATGGATATTGAGTACTTTCTCAAGTGCTTCTCAGCCATTTTAGACTCCTCTATTGAGAATTCTCTGTTTAGTTCTGTAGCCCACTTTTTCATTGGATCTTTGGGTATTTTGGAGACTTGCTTTTGAGTTCTTTGTAAATTTTGGAGATCAGCCCTCTGTCAGATGTGGGGTTAGTGAATATCTTTTCTCGTTCTGTGGGCTGCCTTTTTGCCTTGTTGACTGTGTCCTTTGCCTTACAGAAGCTTCTCAGTTTCAGGAGGTCCCATGTATTAATTGTTGACCTCACTGTCTGTGCTACTGGTGTTACGTTCAGGAAGCAGTCTCCTGTACCAATTCGTTCAAGGGTACCACCTATTTTCTCTTCCAAGTGTTTCAGTGTGGCTGGATTTATGTTGAGATTTTTGCTCCATTTGGACTTAAGTTTTGTGCATGGCAATAGACATGGATCTATCCACATTCTTCTACATGCTAGCATCCAGTTATGCCAGCACCATTTGTTGAAGATGCTTTCTTTTTTCCACTGTATAATTTTAGTTTCTTTGTCGAAGATCAGATGTTCATACATGTATGGGTTAATATCAGGGTGTTCAATTCGATTCCATTGGTCTACCTGTCTATTTTTGTGCCAATACCAAGCTGTTTTCAGGACTACAGCTGTATAATAGAGCTTGAAGTCAGGGATGGTGATGCCTCCAGATGTTGCTTCGTTGAATAAGGTTGTTTTGGCTATCCTGGGTCTTTTGTTTTTCCATACGAAATTGATTATTGTTCTTTCAAGGTCTGTGAAGAATTGTGCTGGTATTTTAATGGGGATTGCATTGAATCTGTAGATTGCTTTTGGCAGGATTGCCATTTTTACTACACTGATCCTACCTATCCAAGAGCATGGGAGATCTTTCCGTTTTCTGATGTCTTCTTTAATTTCTTTCTTTAAAGACTCAAAGTTCTTGTGATACAGGTACAGGTCTTTCACTTGTTTATTTAGCATTACCCCAAGGTATTTTATATTGTTTGTGAAAATTGTAAAGGGTGATGTTTCTCTGATTTCTTTCTCAGCCCATTTATTGTCTGTATATAGTAGGGTTACTGATCTTCTTAAATTGATCTTGTATCCTGCCACTGTAGGAGTTCCGTGATAGAGTTTTTTGGATCACTTATGTAAACTATCATATCATCTGCAAATAGTGAAAGTTTGACCTCTTCCTTTCCAATTTGTATCCCCTTGATCTCCTTTTGTTGTCGTGTTTCTCTAAGTAGAACTTCAAACACAGTGTTGAAAAGGTATGGAGAGAGTGTACAGCCTTGTCTTGTTCCTGATTTTAGCGGAATCGCGCAGAGTTTCTGTCCATTTAGTTTGATGTTGGAAAAACAGCCTTTCTTAATTAAGTTTGCCCTTTTTGGTCTTTCCTCCTTGCTTTTTGTCATGTCACTTTATTACAGCAACAGAAAAGTAACCAATACACCATGGGTGAGCCTCATTCCCCATCCAGACTCATTTGAAGAATGCCTCTTTCACAGAAGCAGTCTCTGGCATCATCTTTCTCTGCTGCTCTATTGTTACACTTGCTTGTGATCCTTCCTCCCCACCCTAGTGCATAGGCATAAGGTACTCTCTATTCCATTGTCTTTGCCTCAAAACATTTATTATCTTTATAATTAGTTTTACAACATCTATCTTTGTACTAGACACTTTAAGTTCTGGAAAAACAAAGACAGTATCCATTGACTATGGTGAATAAGACTTTAGTTATTATAGTGAACTATAATAACTGTTCATGATTTGTGCCATCAGAATCCCTGAAACTTTGAAGGAGTTGTTTGTTGCTCTTTGAGGATGTCTCTTGGGAGCTGGTAGTGTTCAGTGAGAGGACCTCAAAGTGTATTGTAGGATGCTTTCTTGTTTTCTGGGTTCTTATAGAAAATATATGTCTGTGTTTGGTGATACAAAATTACAAATTTGAAAATAGTGACCTAAGTGAGTACTTGACAAAATGAGAGTATGAACAGCAACCAGTACATGCAAAGCATTCAGTATCATTATGTATCAGGGAAATTCATTTGAAAAATACATGAGGAAATATTGCCCCTGTACTGGTTGGCTTTATAAATCTCATTGCAACAGGTATTGATCAAAATGAACAGTTGTAACTTTGAAACTTCACTAGTGGAAATAAGAAAGTGATAGAACCATTTTGCACAATAGTTTGTCAATTTTAGTAAAGACAGTCATATATTTATTCTACGACTCAACAATTCTTCTTTTAGGCATTTGTCCATTATAAGAAATGATTACCATATACCTTCTACATAAGTGTCCAAAAACTTCATTAACAATACATTTTAAAGAAGAAAAAGAAACAGCTCAGTCATCCATTCAAAATTGAGGAGTCCAACCAATGTGTTCACACAGTGAAATAAAATTCAGCAAAGCAAAACCAAAAAATGTATTAATAAATCCCTATACATCACTGATATATTGAAATAGAGATAGATCAATGTCAAAAGCACCACACTGAGGAAAACACAGCCAAGGGAATACAGTCTGTGGGGTATCATTCATGTATACACAGGGATGTCAGGCTGGAATCACCCAAGCTAGTCTTGTTTCTTGTCTCCAACTCAGTGCATGAACAAATAGAAGTTGACATTTTTCTGCTAGTGTGACCCCAACATAGTTTGACTAACATGATTGAAAGTAAGAAATCCCCAAGTCCCAAGGCTGTGTGTTCATTGAAAAGTGACCCAGGACAGCTACAGAAAAGCAGAAATATTTTATACCTTGTGTCAGATGATGATATGGAATGAAATACAAACTTAAGACCTGTGTGTTTGGGCTGATGAATGACTTAGTGGATAAAGGTACTTGCTGTCAGACCTGAAAGTCCAAGTTCCATCCCCGGGAGTCCACAGGCTAGCAAGAGACACTCCAGACACACAGTTTGGGGCATGTGCCTTGGGACACACACACATACGCACATAGAAACTACACATTAAAATAAAGTAACAATAATTTGTAAATAATCAGCTAAGCTTCCAGGGCTGTCCTAGCTCACCAGATGTAGTGGTTGAAGTTCCTTACCTCTGAATTACATAAACCTTAAATTTTATGTGGAACTCTTCAAAGCAAATAATTAATACTTTGATTTGGACAAGTTGAAGTCTGATGGGACCACCCTATCCTAAAAGAGAGTAGGTATCCCTATGTAGATGTCCTGAGACAGAAACAAACATCTTCACTAGGCCAACTTAGAATATAGTTAGCCCATGCTGAATGAAGCTACAGAAATTCTATGTGGTCTTTAGGAACAAGAAAAACAGAAAAAAAAATTTATGCCTTTTGGGAAAAATGTCATCAGGCCTCAGAATAAACACCAATAATATACGGGAACGCTGGAGTCTTACTACTGAGCAAGGAATATACTGCATGCATTAATCCTCAGCAGAGAGTGTAGGCCAAAAAAGAATTTAATGAGGAAGGTTGGCAGTAAGGACTTGAAAAAGATGGAGATTAAAAAATTGTTTGGGGTCCAGGGAGGAAACTGCCTGAATCATAGTGGGGGGGGGTGTCAAGAGCTCCTGCAGCCTGGCTTGTGATTGAGACACACAGTCAAGGATGTTGTGTGTTACTTGACCATGGCGCTAAGTCATTACATGTTGGCAGAATGTTCTCTTTTTAAACCTGTGATTGCATTATACAGATAGAGCCACCGTCTGTGATTTGTGAACACTTCAAAGTAATATTATAAAGGGGGAAAATTATAAATGCTAGAAATCTGGAATCTCTCTTTGAAAAGTAAGTTAAAAGTAATTTAAGTGAAAATACACTGATTAAAATAGCCCTGTTTCAGATTGTTGAAGCATGCTGATTCTTACTGATTAAATCTCTCTGTTATTTAATATGAACCACCCCAAGATCAAGAGAACCAAGCAGAAGTTGTGTGATAAAACTCAGGAACTATTTACAGACAGCCTCAAACAGCTTCCCTGATAGCCTCCTGAAGATACTTAATAAGGTCTGTAATGATCAGTACATGATCCCCAAGAGATGACAATGAGAAGCAGCTGCTCTGCAGCAAACCCCAGCCTCAGGAGGGATTCATTCTAAACTCATGTCACATTTAGTCAGTTTGCATTTGGGACAGCAAGGAAAACACTTGCCAGGCTCTGGAGCAATTACATATTTGTCAAAACAGATGAAACATAAAATGTTCACTTTGTTTTCCTCTCGGATAAATATTTCTGGGGGATGTGGGTTCCTTTAATGTTGGAATAATCCATGAAGAAGGGTGGCTCCTGCTTCTGTGCCTGTCTTCCTGTTCCTATTTATTGTCTCTGCTTTGGAAATTCCTGGCTGCTGCTGAATCTCTTCCACACCCTCCTCTCCAGCACCCACTTTTAAGGGTCACAGATCATGCAACCAATAATGCTGTTGCTTGGAGGTATAGCGAGTTCTGAGAATTTCCTTATGCTGCGTCTGAGGAGATGGCTCAGTTGGTAGGAGGATGGTGACAACAGTGACTGTCCCAAATGTTCATGTGTTAAATGCTGGTGAGTAAGCCAGGCAAAAGTGGTCTAGTGAATTCTACCCCAGTAGTTCTGCCCATCAGTCTGAACATCTACATGTCCAGAAATTTCCTATTGATTCCCAGGTGGCTAGTCCACAACCAAAGTTAGGAGAGCAAGGGTCACATTTGCTCTCTGGGCCATCTGATCTGATAGCCGATTGTCAGTGTGTTTTTGCCACCCGATTCTTGACTGGGCAATTGCAGAGCTTGTAGCTTTCAGGAGACTGAAGCAGCCAAGTTAGAGGCATGCTTTCAAATTAGTTTTGCACCAAACATTTGTATGGCACAGAGGGAAGATACTTGAACGATTTGCTTGTTGTTACTGAACATAGATTTGGGGTCTTTTATAGTGACTACGTACTTGAGTATCTTTCTCCTATTGATCTAGATTGCCAGTGACTATTCATAAGTTTAGGGTCAACACTTCATCACCCTTGTTCTCTTACCAAGAGCTGGGTTTGCACAAAAGGTTCTGGTGTTGGAAGCATGCCTAGGCAAATCCGGCTTCCCTTTCTCTCCATCAATTAGAAACACACTGATCTTGTCCCTAGTGTTTTTCTATTATCTTAACTTTGCACCCCACCTCCTGCTAAGTACAGCTATCCCTAACATGCAGAAAAGGGCTGATATAACCTTGTGTTAATAGATCAGGCTCTCCATCTCCTAGCTTACTCTGTTGGCTACCTTGACCATAGCATCTCTGCCTCGGGAACTTATAGTGAGTGGTTTATCAGTGCAGACCATAATACAGAGTGATCTCAATCTGAACCATAGTGTTTCAGGTGGCATTTTTGGCACTGTGAGGTATGACAGTGTGCTCAAAGCAAAGTGCTCACATTGTGTGTTCAGAATCAAGGCTGCAGCGATGTTGCATGATTCCTTGCAGGCAAGTGCGGCCTGGAAGAGATCAGGTTCATTATTCTTTTGATTCTGAATTAGCTTTTGGTGGCAGTGTGCTACAAACATTTTAGGGTTGCCATTTTTCTTGATCTCCACACTCATTTACATGACCTCACATTAGATAGTGACCCACAGGTTAGAAATCTGTAATCTAAACAATCAAGGTCCTTAATTTAATTACAGATAAAAAAAGCTCATTTGTTGTGGAATAGAGGGAGCATCTTTCAGATTACAGGATGAATCAGTGCTCACACGACACAAATATGTCTGTTTACAAATATGTCTTTTACGAGAAGGATGTCTTTTAAGAAGCAACTAACATTTATATCTGAGCCCTAGTGATCAAAATTATTTGGAGATTCCACTTCGGCATTTTTCACACCTGATGGCTTATGTCTTCTACCTTGTACTGTAATCAATTTTTTAGCATTTAAACAATTTAAAGTATAGAAGAAAGGCCTCTGCCTGACAGTCCTCCACATCACACTATACACACTCTGTCTAGATCTGCAAATCTATTACAGGACTAGTAACTCTTTCCACATCAAATATGGCCAGGATATTCACTGATGCCTTTAAGCATGGATTCTGGCTCCACATATACTTGTGCCTGCAGCCCATGGAGAGTCCGATCTGTCTGAGATACTATCATGAATGATTTGGAAACATGACCTAACTTCCACAGTGCCCTTTTGCCTCTGAATCCTTGCTTCTAGGAAGTCCTCCCTGGTGTGATTGCATGCCTGCATGCATGCATAGCCTCGAGTGGTCCATTTTTTGAGTACTCAATCAATAAACATCCTCTCTTAGGGCACAGAGTCCCATTCTTAACTACACAAGGCCTAGCTGCCCATTTTTCAAGAATAGAAGAATATTTTAGGGAGAGTTTATTCCATTTAAGATCCACATATAATGCATAAAAAGTTATGCTTTATGCTCGGTTATTATATTTGACGCTTCAACATTCCTAATCTTTCTTTTATTTCAAGAAAGTAGAAAACACAATTAAGCATCAGCATAGGGCCTTTCATCTTTAGGATTCTTATTCAGTGTTTACAGCAATGATTTGGTGGTATGTTAATTCTCTAATATCTACTTTCAGCTCTGCTTCTGCATTCTTGCTTTTGTTCACAAACAAAACCTCATTTAGTGTTCTTGATAAGTTATTAGCAATCCTGAAAGAAACATTAGAATGGTGTTAACTCAAAGCGTGAACTAGAATTTGCACATATGCTAGTGTTTGCACCTATGCTGACGGCACTGACAATATCCCAAATGCAAGTATCTGTCAGCTTTTTATTAATTATTTATTAAATAAATACGTAGTCAATGAAACCACCAAGAAAGAAGAGTCTTATGTTGTGTGTTGTTTTGTGTAATTTAATCTATGCTAGTCTGATGCTTTCTCTTCTAGGCTTGTAGGAAGGTATCAGAAGCATATGACAGCAAAAAATGTGCTTACCCCGGAGTCAAAGAACAAAAGAGAGGAAGGACTTGAGGTGGGGTGCCACAGTCACATTTAAAATATTTTATTATTACGCGTGTGTTTGGGGGGTTGGTGTGCACCCACGTGCACTACAGTGAGTGCAAGAAGGCAGAGGACAATATATAAAAACTAATTCTTTCCTTCCACTATGGATTGTCACTCTTGGGGGCAAGTTCGCCTGTCGTGCTTGTCTACGGTCACCTATGAATTAGGCCCCCCATCCCCATTTGCACCCCCACGACCTAAAGACTCCCACTAGGTTCTAAATCAGAAGGATCCACTATCTCTGATTAGTGCCTCACTGGGAAGGATGTCTTAAGACACAGACCATGGGGAGGGGGCATTTTAGACCCAAATCTAGCCAGGTGTGGTGTCTCAAGCCTTTAATCCCAGCATTGGGAGGCAGAGGCAGGCAAAACTCTGAATTTGAGGCTAGTCTGGTCCACAAGTGTGTTCCAGGACAGAGAAGCCTTGTCTCCAGAAAACAAACAGACAAACAAACAAACAAAGAATAAAAAAAACCCAAATCTATCAGACAGTGATGGTGAGATACCATCATGGGAAAGATACATCAGACTTCAAGGATGTCACCATGAGAAAACATGTTTATTTCCAGAATCAAGGGGCAGCAGTATAACCTCCTTCTCTACTGGTACACAATCCCCTGCTATTCAGTACAGTTTCACCCATGCTCTACCCTTTGCATTCTGTGGCATAGCCACACCAAAAGCTAATTCTCTGTATATGTAAGGTATTTGAGGCCTTTGTGTGTATCTGCGTTGTGTACCCACTCTAGAAGTCCTCGTTACTCAGATCAGATATCTGTGTGGCTAAGAGACCTTGTCACACAGACCACTCCCACTTCCATTCGATGCCACCTTGCTGCTTGTGGAGAAGCAGAGGTGCCCAGTTACATGCCCCTTTAGTTTTCGTCTTTTGCATCTACTCTGTGTGCTGTGCATGCAGTACATACTTGGGCCTATGTTGTTGTTTTGGGTACCATTGTCTTTTTGCAGCTCTTTTGAATAACTAACAATAACACTGGTCTAAAATAGTCCATAGTTGAGACTGAGGTAGGAGGCTGAGGTAGGATGGCTAGTTCAAGGCCTGCCTGGGCTTAGAGCAAGTTCAAGGTCAGATATGAAGTAACCTGAAGATCTAGCAATAGTAACCACTTGCCTGGCATATGAGAGGCCCTGGGTTCAGTCTCCAACACCAAACACAGAAAAATAAAGTTCATAGAACAGCTTATTTTGAGAGTGAAAGGAAGTATTCTCCAAGTTAAAACATGAGAGGGCAAAAAGTAATAAGAACAGGCCAACTACAGAAGCAAAATAGCAACTTCACAGTGACCTGGGTCTGCATAGTGATAAACATTCTAATGTGGGATGACATGAAGTGGATTCTGAGGTCCATCTGTCTGTCCGTACAATGATTTTGAAATAGTTCCTTAGGCTCCCTTTGTCCACACTTTGAGGAAAAGACAGGTTCTTTTGGAGATACATTCTAGCATCCTACAACTCATAACAAAATTCCCAAACCAGTGACTCTCAAGGAAACAGTCTCTGACTTCTACAGCTGATTTGTGTAAGCATCATTTTCCAGCATAATACAGGTCCACAGCAGTACCCATTTGCATAACATTTGGGGAGGTATGTTTGTTTAATCTCACTTTTTAATAAATTTCTTCACATATTATATTCTAATCATGATTTGCCTCCCCCTATTCCTCTCAGATTCTCCACATCTATACCCACCCAACTCCATATTCTT
Organism: Mesocricetus auratus; assembly: GCF_017639785.1. Lineage (NCBI taxonomy): Eukaryota > Metazoa > Chordata > Mammalia > Rodentia > Cricetidae > Mesocricetus > Mesocricetus auratus. The sequence goes on along the minus strand of NW_024429184.1, from coordinate 61,782,406 downwards.
TCTTTCTCTCTCTCTTTAGAAAGAAAAACAAGAAAGCAAACAAACTAAAATCCTCAAAAATTTTCAAATGAAAAAAAAGACACAACACACACACATACACACACACACACACACACACACACACAAAGCAAAAAACACAAAAATCACAAAATCAGAAATCATATTCAGGCAAGACCAGTAAGGCAAAACATGTCTAAACAAAGTGATGTGAGACAAAATTCTCCACGAGTACCATTTGAGTTCATTTTGTGTTGGTCATCTACTGCTGGCCATAGGACCTGTCCTAAAGTGTGGCTAATATAACCAGTGAATCCACATTGAAGAAAACTATTATTTTTTCCTTCACAAGCAGTTGTCTACTGCAGGTAGCTTCTTGATTAGGGGTGAGAACTCATGCCCACTTCCACCCTTCAGCACTGGACCCATCAAACTTGAACTCGTGTGGATCCTATGCATGCTGCTACAGTCCCCATCAGTTCACACATTCATCGGTCCATTGTGAATGAAAACACGGTTCCCTCGAAGTCATTCATCCTCTCTAGCTCTTGTATTTTTTCTACCTCTGCTTAGCAACTCGAGCCCCGGCTATCCCATTTGGGACTGACTGTTAGGAAATCTCTCACTTTCTGAAAACTGTCCAGTTATGAGCCTCTGTGTTAGTTTCCATCTACTACAAGAGGAAGCTTCTCTGATGGTGGCTGAGAAAATAACTGATCTATGTGTATAACAGAATATTAGTAGGAGTCATTTTATTGCTGTGTTCCTTCAACAGTATTTGATTTTCCCCCTGGACCTATGACCTATCCAGTCTTGGGGAGAGCTCTGAGTAAAATACCTTCTCAGTTGGTATTCACAGATGATATTCCCATCACTGACTTTCTAGAGAAAGCAGTATTCGTAAACTTAAGAAATGCTGAGATGCATCTTATTTGTATTAATTACTGTTATTATGGATTTTGCAGACAGGATCTTGTCCTATAGCCCAGGCTGGTTTGGCACTCTATTCTCTATGGTTCTTCTGGTTCATCCTCTCAAATTCTGAGATTCCTGCAGGTATCTTATACATTCTAAAACAAGTTGTAAAGAAGAACACCTCTGCAGCTTGGTTGGCAAAGATGCTTATTACCAAGCCTAAAGATGCATATGTTAGAAGGAGAGAACTAAGGAGCTCCCAAAATTGTCCTCTGGTGCCTAAATGCACTGTGGTATGCTCATTTGCCCAGTCACACCCCTAGGATCACTGCAAACAAATAAACATTTTTTAAATCAAGAAAGAAGACATAGAGAAAGATACCCAATCTCTGTATGTACACACATCCACATGTATATATACCACATATGCAAACACACTTATAGTGTGTACACATACACACATACTATAAAGAAAGGATACAATTCTGATGAACTCCAAGTTTTCATAGATATTATTATAATTTTTGTCTTAAATGTGGCTTGTTATGTGTATAATACATTTGTGTATATGTCCATATGAAAATTTAACTTATCTGACTTGATATAATGAGTAATTTTGTATGCTCAAGTGTAATAACCTTATTTTCTCTGTTAGACCTGTCTGCATCACTGATATTGTCTTTCTATTTTGAACATCTGTTTATTGGCACATGATATTTATGCTGATCTTTATACTTCTCAAGTAAGGGCAAAAATAGAAGTAGGTATCTCTCCAGGAATTGTATGTCTATAAACAAAAATGTATTCACAAATTAAATACAAAGTCAGTAAGATTCAAATAGATGATGTTAATGACTGTTATTTTGTAGGAAATGGAACTGAGCACTGTAGTCAAATTCTTTTGACATCTTTTGACTTTGGCAAGCCTTAATTACTGAGTGTTATGTGATACTTCACATCTCTAATTATTCAGAATCAGACTGAATTAACTTGAAAGCAGATGTCATTAGCACACAGCATTGTCCTCAAGCTTTTCTCAGCCCATTCAACTATGATATAATGGGTGCTGATGTTGGCTTCCAGGAGAAGGCAAATGTGAACATGCACCTTGGGACAAGTGTTCAGCCACAAAGACCTCCAACTTAGCTCCACGATGTTAGCTTTTATTATAGACATCACAATAAGTGAAAACAGAATTAAAACACATTCATGGAAAGCTTGCAAATCTCCCCAGAGAGCTACAGAGGTCTCAGTTAAGAAGCTGTAATATTTCTTTCTTAAAATTGGCTAATTATTTGCTACCATGCAAGGGGATCCATGTAAGACAATAGTTCGGCAATTTTCCTGATAAATTCCTTGGGATCTACCAAGTGGAAAACATTGCCTTCTGTTCTGTGCCTTTTCCCTTAGGGTGAAAAATATTTCCTTCCCAGGGCAATAATGGTGTTTCCTGGCACACACATTAATCTGAGAATTCAGAAACTCTGACTTGGAATTCTGAATGCCAACAGTCGTGGGCGTAAGATGAAGTAATTTATGTGTCATAGCTAATTAAGATTATAGTATTTCAAGGCGCTTTAAATTCAAGTTCAAAGGCATTTTAGTGCTTTTCTCTGATGGGTGGTGTCAAGGAGCCCTTGAGAGGGTTTCCTGCCTACAGCAATAGGCAGGCAGTAGCTCATTCACCACATCCTATAATTAAAACAGCAAGCATTTCACTCATAATTCTTTTGAGTATTGATTCTTTTCAGAGACAATGAGTTATTATTTGCTGAATTTTTTTAAAAGTGGAAAGCTCTTGTGGACTTTGTTTCTGGTCTTTCAATTAGAAGATGAATTTGAACTGCTTTTTTTTTCTGATATAAGCAAAGTACAAAATCATGAACAGAAAGAGAGGACAACCACACAGAGACACCGTGTAGATTTACCTTTTTATTGTTAGAGAATTCCACACCTGAATATAATCTGTTCTGGTCAAATTCACCCTCATTTTCTCCCCTCTACCTTTCTTCCCATGATCCACTGCCACTTACTCACCCTGACTTCATGTGTGTTTTCTTTTTAATCCCATCAAATAGACCTACTGATGTCTGCACGTGTGTAGATGTAGGAAGACTTTCACATGAAGCACCCCTGAGGAGAACTGACTCTCAACCCAACAAAGCCATCAATTGCAGATAGCGTCCCAGATAGAGGTGGGGTTTTGTGCGCCCCTTCTCTGTAGATGCATTTTTCTCGCCTGCCAGTCAACTCCCCCCCAAAACCCCACGGAGACATTATTAATTATGAGATCTTAGCTGACAGCTTAGGCTTATTTCTAACTAGCTTGTATAACTTACATTAACCCATTTCTATTCATTTATTTTCTGCCTCGTGGCTTTATGACCTTTACTCTGCCCACGTTGCTTTCCTGCTTCATCTGTGTCTGGCTGGTGACACTGCCCTTCTTCTTCCCACCATTCTTTCTGCCCATAAAACCCTGCCTAGCACTCAAATATGTCTTTTGTTCAACTTCAATTTCTTTTTCTAGGTCTCAGTAGCATTTAGAGACTCTGGGCTATAGGCAGGTGCGGTGCCCTTTCCAATTACCAATTAGGAAAAGAATGAGCTTTGTAGTATTTTCTATAGCTCTGAATTCTAGGGTGTTTCCATGTGTCAAGGCCTGTTGGGGGGAGGGGGAATGTTGCACCTGTGTGGCTTCGGCACAGACTAAGGTGAGGCTGGGCGTTTTGTGCTGAGGTTTTGATTTCTAACAGGCTCCCAAGTGAAAGCTAGTCTATTTGACTGCTTGCATTTGAATGGTTGTTTTACATATTTGTGAGCTTCATGAGCTCCAGTATGTTATTTAATTACTCTACCTCTAGGTTGGCTTCTCCCAAAATAAAAATCATTCAAGCCGTATTTAGAATTTCAGACTTATTTAGGGAGACTTTGATATAATTTACACAAAATATTTAACAGTTAACAGCAAAAGGATGACTAGTAGTAAAATAGTAGTAAAAATCAGGATGCATTTTACTTGACGAAAATAGGATCTTGAAAATTGAAGAAGAGGGAAAGTAGTGTTAGTGTTTGTCACTATTACTCAAGAGCCATTTGAGTGCAACTTTGTAGGGAGAGATCTTACGTACCCAAAGCTCTGACCATGGGCATGGCCACAGGTATGTAGAATGTAAGGGGGAATACAAGAGCTGGGGGGGAGAAGACATTCTCTCTTTGGGTTCTGATTGTAGCCCAGAGAGCAGAGTGCGGACCTTTGGTTCTTGGCTTCTCATGTATGTGACTTCTCCCTCAATAAAATATCATAGGACATCTCTTCTTTGTGTAGCTTAATATTTCTGCGATATAACTTGATGCCGACATGCCCAAGGCTGGATCATCTCTGTACCTCACATTCTGGGAAAACCTCCACTATAGAGTGTAGTGGGGACAATTGGTGACTCATATTTTACATACTTTTTATGTCTATGAGTGTTCTGCCTGCTTGTATGTCCATGTACCATATGCATTGCCTCGCGATCACAAGAGCCCAGAAGAAGGTGCTGGGTCCTCTGGAACTGAAATTCCCAAGGGTTTCTTGTGAGTTGCTATGTGGGTTCTGGGAATTGAACAGTGGTCCTCCGGAAAAGAAGCCAGTGCTCTTATCTACTGAGCGATCTCTCCAGCTACTTATATACTTATTTTTAATTTTCATGACAATCTTTATATATAAATACCATTGCATGAATTTCAGGCGGGTTGATAAGTCATACTTGATAAGTGAAGCCTGTATTCAAACCTATCTTTGAGTGGCTTAGAAGGCCCTGTGTGCTCAACTACATGTTATGCATTCAAAAAAAATCCTGCCTAGCTATTGGACATTCAGATTTTTATTGGACCAATCAGAGTGACACATATTTACAGTGTACAAAAAGATTATTACACAATATCCCCCATCTGTGCTGGCGTGGTAGCTGGCTTGTGTTTGTGAACATCTGTTTATGCACTCACAGTTGCTGTGCATTCATGTGTGCAATGGTGCTGCTGTGTCACAAATACTGTTTTCCTGCAGGTGTTCATTAGCTCTGGCTTGGCCCTTACATTCTTTCCATGTGCTGTGGCCCCAAGGAAGAGGGAGACATCCTATTCAGAGCTGAGCAGTTCTTCAATGTGTGTGTGTGTGTGTGTGTGTGTGTGTGTGTGTGTGTGTGTGTGGTTCTGGGGTTTGAACCTGGAGTTTGGGTATTGTAGGTAAGTGCTAAATACCCTTTCACATCCCAAACTCCCATCACACATTCATGGACTAGACCTAAGGTTGTTGTATTGCAATTTAACCTCTGAAGGACTCATTTTTTTATTGTCTGATCCTACTTAGACATAACATTCATACAACCATAGTATCTATACAAATACATCTAGAGCTAGATATGAGAATATTCACAGCAACAATATACATAGTAATGAAAATACAGAAACAATAAACATGTCCACTGACTATATGATGGACAGACTGAAAACTGCACAACATGAAAATCAGCAAATTACAATTGTTCACAAGAACATGGATGGATTACACAAACAACATTGAAGGAAAGATACCAGACAGGAAACAATAAATTATGTGTTATTTAATTTATAATAGATCTGAACTTGCCAGACTCATCAATCATGCTAGATGTCTGTATAGTGACTAATTTGATGGTGAGGAGATAGATTTATCTGGCACCAAGGCATTAGAACAATGGTACGAACTTCAGTTCTTGACCAACACTTACTGAGTGGTCTTGGCTAAGAATCTTCAAAGGCTGAAATGTCATTTGCAAAACTGAATTAAGTCTACCTCAAGGGATCACTGAAAGGAATAAATAAGAATGCCCGTAAAACGATGTACATTGGATCTGGAACACAACAAACACAATACTGTCATGGCCACCACTTATTATTATCAGCATTAAACTGTAAATTTACTAATTTGGGAAACTTGTGCCATTAATAACTGTGTTCTCACTAATTCTCCAATTGCTATTGTACAGTTCCCAAACTCTGAGGTATATTTTTGGAAATAGCCCTATGAAAGCAGTTGTTCTGTCACTATAAGGATGTTGCCAAGGGCATTTTTATTAGAGTGCATAGGTCTCTACAGAAGAACCCATCAAAGGAAAATCTTGCTCACTCCAACATGGGAATAATTAGACTTTGCTTAAACAACTGATTTTGATTATTGTCAAGCTTGTACATTTTAGGAAACCTATAAATACATAAATGTATCTTTTTTGTTGACTATCAGAATAGTGAAATTTGCAGTCTTTTTAAAAACATGAATGGTGCGTGCGTGCGTGTGCGTGTGCGTGTGTGTGTGTGTGTGTGTGTGTGTGTGTTTGTATGCATGTGCCAAGGGAAATGTGTTTAGGAAATGTGTGTAGGTGAAAAAACAACAAATTACCTTACAAGTATAAAAATGAGAAAAAAGAAAGCCATATTCAAACAATTCATTAGACACATTTAGAAATTTAAGAAAATAATTGATTTCTTTATTACCAACCAGTTATAGATTGAGAACACAAGAATTCTGATGATTTAGACTTTGCACTTCACATATGAAATTGTCCAGCACAATGTTTTGTTTTCGATTAGATATATATATAAAGACCATTTAGTAATGACACATGGCCAAAGGAGAAAATGAAAACACAAAACAAAATTATAAAATCATAATTTGTATTAGACAAATTTATAAAATCATTGTTAAAATAATCTTCATTCATATATTTATTAAGACACTGATGCAAAACTATTAGTAAAAAAATCATGTCTAGGCACAGTAAATGGGTAAATGCCAAACATTGGAAATATAATTCATATTTCTGGTAAAGGGTGTGGTAAAAGGTCTTCTCCTCCTGCTGATGCCACAGGAAAATGTCTACGAAATATAAGTCACTGTCTCTGTGGAGATGTCTTGCTAAAATCAGGTCATTTTTCATGATGCAGTGTTACTAACATAATAACTATGTCTTAATCATTGATTTCTTCTGAAAAGTTGCCTTCTTTATTTCATTCGCACTTCATCTATAATTGGGAAATGGAAACTGCTAAATTGATCAGTTCTACAAAAGGGGAATATATCTTGATATGAAGTGTTATTGCTGTTGACAGTCCAATAAGCAAGACACAATGGGAGAATTTATGGGAGCGCTTGAGATTTGCTGAAGCAATTTTCAACACACTGTATTTTATTCTTAGACAGAACTAAAGCCATATTTCTTGCACATTTTTTTCAGAAGTCAGCACATAAAGGGCAGCAGAGACTTCTCCAAATAACTTGACACTATTCAATTTCATCAACGTTTTAAAATCTGGCTATGTGGGCACTGGGACTTCTAATTGGGATGTCTAGCCACTTAATAATTGTAAGAAGTTTATTTTACAAGGCATATGTTTGGCAATAACATTCCATAGTTGCATAAATGCCCTAGTTTTCAAATTGCTTATGGGAATATGGATAGTCACACCTTCTTTGGGCAGTGTGGGCTTGTTGGCAGACAGACAAACCTTAAACTAGTTGAGAGACCTTGAGACATACATAAGCCCTTGCTCTAGGTTTGTCTGTGCCCATCTTTAATGTGTTTTTTGCACCTTTCTCCCCCTCCACCCCCAGTTTTGAGGCATTTTTTCCTCTGGTGTAACTGGAGTCACTTCTTTCAGCATCTTCTCACCTCTAATAACCTTTTCTTCATTGTTTGTTTGAAATATGTACATTGATGTGGACTTAGACTAAGCAATTCTGAGAATCTGCATCAGAACTGCAGCTTGAGACAGGGATTGGAGGGTGTGCCTTTAGCACATGACCCTCATTTGATGATGAAGAGGTGAACAGCAGGGAACTCCCCAAGCTTGAACAGTTCAAAGCAGAGGGATCTTATACAAGGTCCGCAGCCTGACTCTTATCCTCCTAACTTTTACATGTGTGAAAATCATCATTTCTCCCTTAGTTTTCTGTACCATCACTACTGTGGTGTGCATACCCACAGAGCCTGTTTTCGGGGACTATTCGTGAGGCACCATAGCATCTCCTTCAAATACTCACTGTCACTGGAGGACCTGTTTCACCTGCTTCCCAAAGTGAATTGCTAACACTGTTTCATTACAGAGGTGATGAGATACTAAACACTTTATCTGAAGACACACCACACGTTAGTGCTGGGAATGGCTGTAGAGATCCTTACCTGGCAAGGGACACAGTAAAACAGCCCCGCATGTCTTTACATACATTATGCACGCACAATATAGCACATGTGTGTATGTTCACCCACATTTTTGAAAGTCAGGGTTCTGCTGCTCTTAGGAGATAGAATATTTTTTTCACCGTGTGGTCAGTTGTTTGGTGCCTGGGAAGTAAAACTGACTCTTAAGCACAGGAGGTAGGGACAGAACCAGGCAACCATACATGGGATTCTATAGAGGCCCATCCGATGGGGATGTTCTTCTGTATATATGTTTCTCTTCTTGGTTGATGAACAAAACACTGATTGGCCAGACAGAAAGATAGGCGGGGCTAGGGGAGGAGGAGAATGCTGGGCAGAGAGGCCCGGTGGAAATGCCATGCTGCTGAAGAGGTAACATGCCAGTTTATGGGTAATCCACAGCCTTGTGGCAATACATAGATTAACAGATATGGGTTAATAATTTAGAGAGCTAGCCAATTAGAAAGCCAAGCCATCGGCCAACAACTTAATAATTAATACAGTGTCGATGTGTTTATTTGGGGCTGAAGGGCTGTGGGACCTGGAGGACAAGAAACCCGCAACAACACCCATCTCCTTAACACTCTTCCTTATGGCTTTCGGGTCCCTTATGACCCTGCATGGTCCTGCTCTACTGCTTAAGTTTCCACTGTCCAACACTTTCCTGAGTTATATTGACCTGACCCTGCCTCTTCGTCACAGGACTGCATGGCAGTTTCCACAATGGGAGTGTGTAGCTTGTGCTTTCTACTTCTAAGGGAGAGAGGAGACTTTCTTGCATTGGAAATATTCGTCACGTAGACAGAGCACTCTGAGGAAGTCTCTGCAACTAGCCACATTCTGCATCCAGCTGTTTTGATTCCATGCCATATCCTGAAATCAAGTTAGAAAGTATGTTTGTTACCCATGGTTACCATGACAAAGTACTACAGACCACATGTCTTTAGACACAAGAACTTGATTTCTCATGGTTCTGAAAACTAGAAGTCCAAGATGAAGGTGTGAGTTGATTTCTCATGTGTTTCTTCTTGGAACATCTGAAATCTAGTCTCAGGTCTCCATATCACCACGAACTTTGAGCCTTTTCTGCTGTTGTACAGATAGAAAATGACTCAGGAAGGAAGATGTAAGTAAGGAGGTTTGTGAGAACTCTTCATTCTGTCTCAGGGTGTGCTGGCCAATGCGTTTGCAGGCTAGCAGCTTTGTCCATGTACACCCCATTACAGCCCCTCTATAGTGCATGAACAATGTTCAGTGATGCATCAGGAGCAAGGGGGAGAGAGGCAGGGTTTACAGATGCTCCTGTCTCCTAGTGTCATTGCATATGTTTCTCCTGACACCCTTCAGATAAGGACAAAAATCATGTCAGTCAGGGTCCGCCCTAGTTATACTTCATTTAAGTCATTTAAGGTTCTTCCTTAAAAAAAAAAAAAAGGAAAACAGTCACATTCTGAGGAACTGGGAGTTAGTGTTTCAAATGATGAATTTGTGGGCAAAGGTATTTAGCCAAAGCATGTGACTGAATATATCCTCAAGGCCTCCACTTCCATTCCATATTATGGTAAAGTTTGTGATGACATAGAACTGGTAAGGAGATCTGTTATGTGTCTTGCAGCCCAGGGTTCCGCCCACATATTCCTGAGTTGTTCTGCTCCTTCCAAGCCACACTGATAAAACTCCACAGGTCGGACCTGCAGTGTTCAGGAAATGAAGCATCACTTACACTAGTTTTACATCTTAGTATTCCTCTCCCTCCCCCAAGCCTTTTGATTTGATTTGATGGTCATTTGTTGTCTTGAGTCTGTAGACCGATGTTAGGCTTGAGTGACCATCCTTCTGAGATTTACTGTAAAATAGTTTTTCCTAACTAGGTTGTCTGTAATGAATGTTCAACTAGTGTTCCCAAGAAGACAGTACATAATTTTGGCATTTTGTTTGTTTGACTTTGAGATGGGTCTTGTAAGTTCCAGGTTGACTTTGAAGTCACTATGCTGCTGAAGATTATCTTAAAATCTTGACCTTCCTGCCTTTGCCCCCCAAGTCTTGGCTGACAGGTATGAACTACCAGGCTCTCCTTCATACACGCTATTATATGATTCCCTGGGAATCAAATTTGTTACCACTACTACCTAGTACTATTTTCCTTTATGTTCTTAATAACACTAAACTTTTCCCTCTGTGGGTAATATTAATAACAAAACCTTGTTTAATTCACTTAAAATTTCCCCTTAAGCATATACATAAGCATGTACAAAATGGTAATTTTACTCTCAATAATCTTATAACTAAAGAAAAAATATTACATTATTTGCCTACCTTTTCTTTAGTGGTTTGGTAAGATATTTATTAAGTGTGTTTCTTGGAGTCTCTAAGCCACAGTTACTCTTGGTCTTGAGTAGTAGTCCAGTGATAGGCTGACCAATAACCAATATAATTTCTGTATTAAGAGGCATGTAAATCTAGCAAGACACAAGCAAGGGACAATTAAACGGATAGTTACAACTCAATTAGATAGTGCTGGTTTTGAAAAATACAGTGAAATTCACCTGAACCCAAGCAGTGCTTAGTTTGAGAAGCAGGAACTTAGGTAATTTTAGTTTTCCTCTTCTGTGTTTTACTGTATTTTTCAACAGAATGAAATATTTTATTTTCACAGTCAGTAGAAGAAACCACTCAAGAAAAATCTGTCGGAAAAAGAGGATAAAAATATATAAATATTTAGTCTACCACATAAATTAGTTAAATCTAATGAGCAATTTGGCATGTTATTCTAAGTCTGTTTATTTTCCAAAGTGGGAAAACATTATATGACCTTGAAGTACCTGAATTAAACTCTGTAGAGACAGAGGTTGAAGGCTACTCAGACAAGAGCATACACACGCAAGGCAATCATGGGGAAAGACAATGCACCCACAACAAAGCCCCGCAGCATCCTGGCGACAGAACTGTCCCAGACTGTGCCTTCCACTCTCTTGTCAGCACATCCTGCTTAGCAGGCTCAAAGGCACGGGTCTAGTTTTCTCACCTTTAGGACATGGACAGCATCTACTTGTTCCTCCATATTTGTTAGAGCCAAAGCAGTTTTTAGAGAGCGAAAATATGTGGAGAGGGGAGGTTCTAGAATTTATTTTGCAGAAGTAGGAAAAATTTACTAGGCATTGGCTGAGCACAAGTTAAGAAATGGTGTCAGAGGATTCTGAAAAGGATAGAAAGATTCACTAATATATCAGAAACTAGCTTTGAGGACCCCGTGTCAGACATTGTTTACCATGGGAATTGGGTATGAGACAAGACCCCTGACTTTGTGGTGTTTAAAACTTAGTGTGAAAGATACTGGATAAATAATAAAATAAACAGTAGGCAAATCACTTTGTCCATAGAACATAATTATACAGTTCCATTGGATTAGTTGTAAGCATAGCCGTGCATGGTATCAATGAAGTGAAGATTGTGTTGAGCAGAAACAGTTTTCGTTGTAAGCCTAATATAGGTTTGAAGGTATATCTTGCTCATTTTTAAGTTTATTTATTTATTCTATTTATTCTTATACTTGCTGTGCTGGGCATTGAACCCAGGCACTTAGGTATGCTAGGGAAGTGATCCACCAAGGGGCCTCATTGCTTGCCACTGCTTTGTCCCTTTAGTTGTGCAAACTGAAATCAGCAATTTAAATAATACAAACAAAAATGCATTAAGAATTTCAAATGCTGCAAAACTAGCCACAATAAGAAATAATTACTAATGTAAAGGACACCTTTTAGTATTAGGGGGATTTTATTCCTTTAATTTTATCTCATCTTTAACCACATAAATAGACACAGTGAATTTAATTTTCATCTCTACAGTGTCTTTGACCTTGTTGGAAATGTCAGAGCATTTCTCAGCTTTGACTCAGCCCCTGTAGAGCCTTTGTAAACCCATTTTCTGAAAGTAACAGGGATGGGTGGGAAAAAGAAAAACAAATTTTGTCACTGGTGAAATATGCCCAGATCCAACCTTCACTAACCCCGTTGTGTAAAACATTCAGAGTATTATGAAGAGAAGGCTTACAAGTGTAAATATACTTATTCTCAATGAAATCAACACCGTCCGGCTGATGTGTAACTACTCCCTTAATGCTGCTATAAAGTTTATTGCAGTGAAAACACTGGTTCCACAGATTGCTTTCCTCTTCCTCAGGATGTGTTTGACCTCCGTGGCGATGCCACTATAAATCTCATGGCCTAACAACCCCTTGTCTGCAAGTGATTTCAAGTGCTATCATAAAAATGAAACAGACAGACTTAATTTGAGTACCAGACTTGAGGAAACTCAACTAAAATATTAGCATAATTTCACTGGGGATGGAGGAAATTGTTAAAATATGTGTATTCTTGAGGGCCTGCAATTTGATCCATCTTTTCTCTGGCTCGTGGGTGCCACCCAGTGATTAGTTTAGTGACAGCTTTCTAAGGGGTCTGTGGAGCACAGACAATCACAGAAGGTCTGTGCACAGAAGAGCACAGACAAGGATAGTTGAGCAGTGAGAAGCCACTTTCCTCAATTCATCTTGGGGGTTAAAGCATCTTTCCTAACTGTTTTCCCAGGTGGAAGGAGGTGAGCAGTGATGACGCAGTCCTTGTCAGCATCCAGACACTGCAGCTGACCCTGTCTGTGAGTGCGCAAAGAAAGATGTTCATAACCCAGACCAGATCTTAGCCATGCAGTGGAGAGGAGCAACCCAGAAAATCCCTGGTCCAGGCCTCACTTCCAAGTTGTCCTCTGAACCTATCCATGCTGCCCAGTTGCTCTCTAAAGATTTTGATTCATAATCACAAAGGCAGGAGACTTCCTTGTCTGGCTTGTCATCCTCATCTCTCAAACTTCACAGCTTCTTACCCTCTTAGCTCAAGTACACAGGCAAGAATAAGCAATCTCTTCAGTCTTACACACCCCCACATGTGTTTTCTGTGAATTATGCTCTCTATCAATGTTGTGACATAGTTAACAGTATTTTATTGGGAATTTGTGATGTTTGGGAGATGAAACAATAGATTGATACTAGGTATGCTAGACAGACCAACAGATAGGTAGGTGATAGACATAACATATGCAACATCAGCTATTTTACTTACCCTTTGTCTTACCCTCCTTGTGTTAACTTCTTGCAGGACATCTAAGCTGTGCTTGGACTGGGATAGATATCACACAAGTATGAAGGAACAAGTGAGCTGTGGTCCTCAAGCCAGCTATTCCCCCCTTTGCTCAGCTGCTATTGCATGGTTACTGAAAGGGAAAATCTGAAAAGATGGCAAAAAAACCTGACCTAGATCCTCAAGCACCCATGGTCTTCCCATCATTCCCCTTCCTCAGTACCCTCTTGCCCATCACTTTTTCTCAACTCCCTTTTCATCTTACTGTCTGAGATCTACAACTTCCAACCCATCAAGAGAGCAAAACACAGGGCTATTGGTGAAGGAGGCAGTAACAGTAGCTCCTATTCCTAACCCATAGAACCCAGAACAGCAAGCTCATCTATAGGAACTAGAAACCACCAATGAGGCATGACTGACAGATGGGAAGACAGACACAGCAACTGGATTGGCATGTGGTCTGTCCTATGTGGCTTGAAGTAACCAGAGATCCTCTTTGCTACTATCCAAGGTCATTACTTTTCTTCTGAATGGCTTCCAAAAATCAAGAAGTGGATGCAGAATGGTCAAGAATTCAAAGACCTACTCCATTACAAAGTTCAAGGCCAGTCTGAGATATGTGACCTATTTTTACAAAAAGTTTGGGGGTTTGATGAGATTAGCCCCTTTAGTCCAATTTAGTCATTTACTGGTGAACACTTACATATTTCAGGTGCTATACATATTTGTACATTTGTGTGCCATTTAAAATTTACAATCACTAAGTTATTATTATTATTATCACCTTCTCTTTCACGATTGCATAAACTGATTATTGCATAACCTGGAGCACAATAGCATTTTCAAGAGTGAAAAAATACATTCGCTGAGAGAAAGAATTTTACTTCTGGCATTTGCAAGGCTCTGTTTCTCTGATGAACTGTTCACTGAACATTCCTCCAGAGGCACCAGAAGAAACCCACCTTCAAATAATGATATTACCAATATGGTGAGTATAATTATTTTCTACCATCTGATTGTTGTAAACCATGAATGGAATTAGGACATAATTACTATTTGTTCCCCCACAAATAACTGTTCATACTGTCCTTTTACTTGTGAATCACTGACAACAATAATTCTCATAGAATGAGGTGAAACATTAACATTATGTTTGTGGTAGAAATAAAGCCAAATTTCTACCTGTCTAGAAAGTATTAGAAGATGGTGTGTAGAAACTTCTGAAGGAAATCTGGATAAGTCATATTATTTACAATTTAAATTCAAATGGACTGTGACCAGAAACTAATGCTGTTGTTCTAGTTCTGTGCTGAATTGCAACAGGGTCTCTGCTGGAGAATGGCTCACAGTTGATTCAGTTCTAAATCTTCACCTCCTTCTGCAATACTGACCAAGATGGTGGTGCTTTAATGTTCATGTCTGTTGTACACATAGGGCCATTTCTGGGGAAAAGGAAGTCAGGAATTGTCACGTTTTGGGGAGGAACAGATGTTATAGGTATGAATAGATTGTTGTAAGATAGTCAATGACACTCAGGAAAAATGCATTCTATGATCCAAAATAACCTTAGAGATGGCATCTTGTGAATCAGACTAAGCCACTGAATTAGCAATCAGCCACCATCTCCATTGTGACGACAGTCTTTATCTTGCTATGTCTTCTAGATGTCACTCGACCAACAAAACCTTCCTCCACCTCCCTTCCCTTCTCCTCTCCTCTCTACTCTTTCCCCCTATTTCATTCTTCTTTATGGTATGGAAGAGATTATTTCTATATGTGGATCCTGATAGTTCCTACCAGTTAAAATGCAAACTCTTGAGTGAAGAGCCATTTTCTATGCCGCAAAAGCATTTACTAAGTAACTGGTGTATGCATTAACTTTAGTAAGTCTTAATATCTTGCTAAACGTAATTCTTTTTTTTTGAGATATGTGAGTTGTATTCCTTAAGCATAGTAAGAATTTCCTTCTGTTTTTATGCTACTATAATTAAATGCTCAAGACAATATATTGACTTTTTGTATTTCTGGAGCCTGGAAGCCCTGAATTCCTACATCTAGCCAGGCACCATATGGTTTACTGTCCTGTGGTAGAAAGGGCAAAGAGGAGAAAGCAAGAGAGTAGGAACCTTGTTTTTTTTTTTTTTGAGGGTACTAGAATAATTTTTTTTAATTTTATTTTCCAGTTTAAATTTAGATAAGAATCAAGGTTGCTTCACAAGTCAGTTCCAGGTCCCTCTCCCATTCCCTCCCTTCCTCCCGTGCCCTCCCCCCCCCCCCTGCCCGTTAACCCCTCATTTCTCCAGGGAGGGTGAGGCCCTCCATGGGGGTGTCCATAGTGTGTCATTTCATATAGGGCAGGGCCTAGACCCTTTCCCAAGAGTTCAGGGTGAGAGTGCACCTCACATTGTTCTATTGGAGTCCAAAGTCCGTGTGTATACTTGGGATGGGTACTGATCTGCTGCCCAAGGCTCAATAGATTCCCTAGGCCTCTTCACTGACACCCAGATTCAGGGGGTCTTGATCAGTCCCATGCTGGCTTCCCAGGCTAATGCCTGGGATTCAAGAGTTAACCTTTGTCTGGTCAGCTGTTTCTGGGGGTTAAACCAGCCCAGTCTTAATCCCTTTGATCATCAGTCCTCCCTCTCTGTTACTGGCTTTCTTGAGTTCAGCTCAGTACTTAACCAAGGGAGTCTGCCTCTTCTTCGATCAGCCACTAAATAAAGTTTCTGTTTCCCAGACTCTCTGGCCATAGGATTGTAGGCTGGCACTCCCCAGATCTATGTCTAAAATCCATATATGAGAGAGTACATGCCATGCTTCTCTTTTTGTGACTGGGTTACCTCACTCAGGATGGTTTCTTCTAGTGTCATCCATTTGCCTGCGAATCTCATGATTCCATTATTTTTTTCTGCTGAATAGTACTCCATTGTGTAGATGTACCACATTTTCTCTATCCACTCTTCAGGTGAGGGACATCTAGGTTGCTTCCACGTTCTGGCAATTACAAATAAAGCTGCTATGAACATAGTGGAACAGACATCTTTGTTGTATGAATGGGCATCTTTTGGATATATGCCTAAGAGTGGAGTTGCTGGGTCTTGTGGTAGGTTTATTCCCATTTTTCTGAGGAATCTCCATACTGCTTTCCAAAGTGGCTGAACCAGTTGGCACTCCCACCAGCAATGGAGGACTGTCCCCCTTTCACCACATCCTCTCCAGCATAAATTGTCATTGGTGTTTTTGATTAGGAACCTTGTTATATTCAACAATTTGTCTAGAATCTTGATGACTAACTCACTCCCACGGTGGTAATAACTAAATCCATTCACATGGATGGAGCCGTTACAACCCTTGACAACTCACCTGTCAAAGTTCTTACCTGACAATCAATTCTGTTGTAGTGGGGATTAATTTTCTAGAAAGTGAACTTTGGGAGTGTGCTTAAAGCTTAGCAGTACTGTGGGAATTTCTCACTGGCTAAGAGGGGAGGGACAACAATTTTCCCATTGAGCCACTCTCAAACTTTCATTCTCCACTACAAATCACTACTAAAAAATTACTAGGATCAAATTCTTACCTGTTGCATGGGTGGATAGAGTGTCCTGTTAGGTTAAATGATTTGTGCTCTTCGTAGATACTCTTTGTTCATAGAGACAACTGTGATGCTTTCTAAAGACCACCCTTGTCTTTGACTACTAAACCTTCATTTTTCCTGGGGCTGAATCACTTCTGAGATGAGTTCACTGCCTCATCCTGTATCCAGGCTGAAACCTGAAGAGGATTTCCCTATAATAAGAGGGCACTTCTGATTTTCCCTTCTTGTAGGCATGAAGAGGAAGCTATCTGTTTTTCCTGACTTAGAGAAAACCTCCCATCTTTCTTGAGCATTTTCATCTAGACAATTGTTTTCCTAAACGAAGATTATGGTAAAGAATTTTATTTTCATCATAGTAGTAGTAACTTGTAGTAACTCATAGTAACTCTTGTTCTAGCCCCTGGTTAAAATACAAGCCTCTTGTTGAGGAGGGGAGAAAAGAAGACAAAACAGTTCCTAAAATACATTCTTGTCTTAAACCCTCCAACAGCCACAGATCTGGATTGAGTTAGCCAAAATACCTACTGGAGTGTGTGTGTGTGTGTGTGTGTGTGTGTGTGTGTGTGTGTGTGTGTGTGTGTGTGTTCCAGTCTCATAAAGAGAGATATACCATTAACCTCTTATAGTAATTGTTCTCCCAGAATTCTTGTGTTAGTACCACTGAGCTGGCTCGTATTTGCTTCAGAGAATGAGGTATGGTGGTAAAGACTTGGCAGACTTCTTCCTCAGTTCATAAAGTCCAGCTGAGGGTTGTCAAAGGTGCCTGGATCTCTATGCTGTGAGTAACTGACCCCAAACTTCCTCTTAGTATCCTATCTGTCTGATAAAAGAAGATACCTTGCGAACCACAGCACCTAATATACATACTGCAATCACAAATTCATTCTGCAGAACTCATATGGAGCTCTGGCCAAGCCATCTTCATTTCCTTTCAGAAAAAAAACCAAACAAAACAACAAAAACAAAAAAAATTACCTTTGACTAAACAAGTAAGCTCTTCCTCTTTGCTTTGAAGCTAAGACATCTGGATATCAAGAAAACGTAGTGGCCACCTCCCACTATTGTAGCTTATTTGAAATAGAGTGTTCTACAACAAAATAAGTCAGGCCATGTATTTTGGGAGACCTTCATGTCCCTAGAAGCTTCCTTGATAAACTACATCTCTGCTTTATGTCATAGGGCCAGGTGCATAATCTTAGAATCATGAATAATAATGTGATTTCACTTTCCATATGAATGGGCCAAGATTTATTTTAGTGGTAAAAATGTCCAAGGACAGCAACACATCATGACCTTGGCATTCAGTGGTAGGTAGACTAAATACACTGAGGGTGATACCCAGTTGGAAGCCTTAGCTAAAAAGTTTTTGGAAAGTTCAGCTTTACCTAACTACTGATCACTATGGATTTGAAAACAAAACTGTATTTGCATGTTTTTTACTCTTTACTTTTTGGGGGCCTGTAGGGAGAGATCTTACATACCCAAACTGGCATGGTCAGTGCTATGGATATGTAAGATCTCTCCCTACAGGGGCCCACCTCTCAGCTGCCAAATAATCACATGGAATCTTATTCTTTCTTATGAATGCCCAGACTTACCTTGGCTTATTTCTAGCCTACTTTTCTTAACTTGAATTATCCCATCTACCTTTTGTTTCTGGGCTTTTATCTTTCTCTATTTCTGCATATCTTTTCTTTCTTCTTGTTCTGTTTCTGGTTGTGACTGGGCTGCTAGTCCCTGGCATCATCCTCTCTTCCTTTTCTCACTCCTCTCTCTCCCTTCTTTTTCTCCTTCTACTTATTCTCTCTGTATGACAGTCCCACCTATTCACTCCTGCCTAGTCATTGACTGTTCAGCTCTTTATTAGACCAACCAGGTATTTTAGGCAGGCAAAGTAACACAGTTTCACAAAGTTAAACAAATGAAACGTAAATCAATGTAACACATCTTAAATTAATATTCTACTACATGAAGCCTTGGAAGTAACCATAGACTTCTCTGATTTTGACAAAAATGATTTTGTCAATTTATGTTCAGACCCACGATTCTAATCTGCCTTTATTTTTCTTGAATATTGAATGAAGAGCAAGACTTACAGCTCAATATTTTGCTATCATACATGAGATCCTCTGTTTGATTTCCAGTACCTGAGAAGAAAAGGAATGACATGTATTTTATAAAATTATGTAGCGATTCATATCTCTAATGAACTAGTACAAGGGCCTTCAAAATAGTGCCAATATGACATCTGCTATCTTCCCATGGGCATTCTCCACCACATTCCCTTGAAACTGAGTGTCTTGAAGAAACTGAAGCTCCACTAGGTTGGCCAGTCAATGAGCTCCCTAGACATACTAATGTTAGGTGAGGTTAGAAACAAGCATGGTCATCCAGGCATTTTAAAAAGTGGGCTCTGGGAATTTGAACCTATGCCTCATGCTGACACAAGTGCTCTCCGTCACTGAGCCATCTCCCCGGGCCTCCAAATTTAAATATATTTTAAACACTAAACAGGAGATTTTGAAGAAATTCTGAGCTTCCTTCACTTCCTTCCATAGTCCTTACCTAAGATCTATAAAGTGTAAATGGAGACAGAGCTTTTCTTCTGTCCCAGCTGCCCAGTCTGAAATGATCACACAAAAGCTTATATTAATTTCAAATTGTTTGACCTACAACTCAGGCTTATTACTATCTAGCTCTTACATTTAAATTAACCCATTTCTATCAATTTGTCTATTTCTACATGGACATGGCTTTCTTTTCTTTCTTCTATTTAAAATTTTTTTCATTTTACATACCAACCCCAGTTCCTCCTCCATCCCCTTCTCCTGACCCTCCATCTGCCCCCTTCTGACCTCCCATGTACTCCTCAGAGGGAGTGAGGCCTCCTTGGGTAGTCAACAAAGTCTTACATGCCAAGTCAAGTGGAGGTAGGACCAATCTCCCCCCCCCCGCCCCCCCCTCCCCGCAAGGCTGAGCAAGGTATTCCACCTTAGGGAATGGACTCCAAAAACCAGATCATGCACTAGGGATAAGTTCTGGTCCCACTGCCAGGAGCATTGCCCCCCCCCCCACCATAGATCAAGCCACATAGCTGTCACCCACATTCAGAAGACCTAATTGGGTTCCGTTCAGGTTCCCCATCTGTCAGTCCAGAGTCAATGGACTCCCACTAGCTCAGGTCAGCTGTCTCTGGTTTTCCCCATCATGCTCTTGACCAGTCCTCCTTGTTGATATGATCCCTCCTCCCTCTCTTCAACTGAATGATGCTTGGCTCTGCATCACTCTGTGTGCTTCCATTAGTTACTGGATGTAGGTTCTGTGATGAAAATTAGGGTAGTCACTGATCTGATTAAAAGGAAAGGACCATGCAGGTACCCTCTCCACTATTGCTAGGGGTCATCCTTGTGGACTCATGAGAATTTCTCTAGCACTAGGTTTCTCCCTAACACCATAATGCTCCCTCTATCAAGATATCTCATTACTGTCCCTTCCCTCAACTTAGTTTTCTTGATCCCTCATGTTTCTATCCCCTTCCTTCTATCCCCTCCCAGTTTACCCAGGAAATCTTAATTCTTCTTCCTTCCTGGGGGCCCTCTATATGTATTTTTCTTAGGGTCCTCCCTTTTACCTAGCTTCTCTGGGGTTGTGGGTTGTAGTATGGTTATCTGTGGTGATATTTTATTTGTGCTTTAACAAATAAAGCCTGCCTGAAGATCAGAGTTTGGAGCTAACCACTAGCTAGCCATAGATACCAGGCAGTGGCAGCACACACTATTAATCCCAGCAATTTGGATGCAGTGGTAGGGGAATCTCTGAGTTCTAGGACACCCTGGGCTACACAAGATATCCAGTCTAAAAGAGAAACAGAGCCAGGAGTGGTGCTCACACTTTTAATCTCAATACTTGGGAATCACATGCCTTTGGTCCCAGAAAGAGAGGAATATAAGGCAGGAAGAGACAGGAGTTCATTGCACTCAGTCTGAGGATTTGTAGGGACAGGATTGCCCTTTTGGTCTGAGGAATCAATAGAAGTAAGAACTAGTTGCTGGATCTCCCCTTTGGTCTCTGGATTCAAGAGAAGTAAGAACTAGTTGCTGGCTGTTCTGCTTCTCTGATCTTTCAGTATTAACCCCTATATCTCAATCTGGGTTTTTATTATTAGAATTCTCTATGCAGTTATCCTTTGCTTTACAACTAATATATACTTATAAATGAGTCATACTGTGTTTGTCTTTCTGGGTCTGGGTTACCTCACTTAGGATGTTTTTTCCTAGTTCCATCCATTTGCCCGCAGATTTCAAAATGTCATTGTTTTGTTTTTTTAACACTGAGTAATAATAGTCTATCGTGTAACTGTACCACATTTTTTTAATCCATTCTTTGGTTGAGGGGCATCTAGGTTGTTTCCTGATTCTGGCTATTACAAATAATGCTGCTATGAACAAAACTGAGCAGCTGTCCTTATGGTATGACTGGGTATCCTTTGGTGGCTGTGGCTTTACTGGTCCTCCAGTATCTTGCTTATTAGGTAGCTGGCTCGTATCCCCTGACTCTGCCCTAATTTCTCCCTGTATTTCTGTTTGACTTTCACACCTGACTTTATTTTGCCTTGCTATAGGCCAAAGAAGCTTTTTTAATAACCAAAGAGAGCAAAACATATTCACAGCCTACAGAAGGATCATCCCACAACAATATAGTCATCTTCTTACCTGGGGAATCCTTGGGGAAGAGGATAAAGAAGCACCTTTTCATACCACAGGGCTAGGCTAAGCAATCTCACCATGTTCACAGACACTTTATGCCATAGGGGCAGACTAAACAATCTTACCATGTCCACAGACTTGATGTTGTCATGACTTGAATCAGAACCCCTACCTCATGCTCATGTTTTGAACTCCCAGTCTTTAAGTCAAATTTACATCTTGACTTCTGAAAGTATTTCTGTGAACCTCAGGACTTCCTACAGCATTTCCAGTTCACATCATTAGTGAATTCACCAAGATGTGGAACCTTTGAGTTAGAGCCCTCGACCTCTTATAAGGCAAAGAGTCAGTGTCTTCTATAAAGGACCAGTGGTGGATATTTACAGCTTTGCCAACAATGAAGTTTTCCTCATAAATACTTAATTCTGTGTTGTAATAGCCAAAGACACTATGCAATAAATGTGTCTGTATTCCAATAAGATGTTACTAACAAAATAGGTGACTTCAGGTCAGGAAAGTGACACATTTCCTGTTACTCCCTGCTTTATGCTCTTGCACACTTCTCCGTCACCCCTCCAGTTCAGGTCATCTTTCTCCTTCATCTCTCTACTGATGATGATCACAGGATGTCTCCCATATCCAAAGAGCTATTTCTAAAGTGAATATCTCACTGAACTGTAAAAGCAAGGCTTTATTAGTTTATCCAACCATGACAAGGACCACGTCTGGCTAGCTGACACAGCAGCCTCCAGAGGGAGTGAAGTTCCCTGCCTACTGCTAGGTTTTAAAGGGAAAAGATAAAGGATTACATCACTAGGTACAGGTTGTTTTTTGATTGGTTGACATTTGGGAACAATTAGGAGAATTTCTCAAAGTCATATTGTGGCATGAAATACCTGTGTACCAATTATTCTCATTGGTCAGTGCTGAGAGGGAACATTTTGTGGTTTTCATGGCTTTGTCCTGTTACTTGCAGGTGGCCTGTTGTTCATATATACCAATAGTTTTCAGAAGTGTATCCTGGAGACTACAGGGGAGGTTTTGGTCTTCTCTGGAGTTTCTTTTGTGGCCAAACAGTTCCCAGGAACCAAGTATCTAGGAGACTAGGGGAGTCTGGAGTTTCTTTGTGTTCACTTTTGGTCCTAGGCTCCACAAGGCCAGGGAATCTAGAGTTTTTTTTGTGTCATGTGCTGAGTCAGGGGCCTACATGTCTTTTCTGTAGCCTGTCATGGCTGCTAAAGCAGGGGGCTGAGTGAAGGTCTGGTCCCTTCAGTTGGAGCCCATTTCCTATAAGGGAATGCCATGCTCAGCCTTAATGCAGGGGGAGGGGCTTGGCCCTGCCACAACTTAATATGCCAGACTTTGTTGACCCCCCCCCCCGTGTCTGTGCCCACATAGATGACTCCATTCCATCTTGGCTCAAGGTCAGAGAGTTCAGAATTATCGTCAGTAAGTCATAAGACATAAAGGTCAAAAACTTGGCTACAGTAAGATGTTCAGTCTTGGTGTTGCGTGTCTTATCTAAATAACAACAGGCCTGGTCTGAGGTGTGGTTACTCCTGACCCTCAAGGTCAGGTAACAAGATTTGAATCTAAGGTGTGGTTACTGAATCTTTGGAGAAATGAGGAAGAAAAGTCTTTGTTCCGCATACATGATACCATGTTCCCCTTTTTGGTTAAGGTATATAAGAATATAAGAGTAGTGAAAAACAAACTCTTGGGGCACATTCAGTATTAACTGAATCTGCCCTCCCGACATTTATTCTGTGTCTCCCTCTTTTCCTTTAACTCCTTTAGCTAGCCTTCTTTAGTACACTCTCCCCCTGTCAGGTACGAACTGTGGGCTGCCCAGATGGCTCCCACTGCAGCCCCGCAAAGAGCTTCCCATACCAATGGGAGTCCTTACCTGTTGGGAGGAGTGGATGGCGGTGGGCTGGGGCAGACGCAAGGAGGAGGGGGAGAGGAGTGGGAGGAAAAACTGGTTGGAATGTAAAATGAATTTTTAAAATATTTTTAAAGACTAACATAAATTAAATGATCACCTCTTGTTTGGCTTTCTCAATATGTATGCATTATGTCGAAGCCGTACAGTGGTCACTGATTTGGAAATGTGGCACAGAAAAGGGCATTTCCTCTTTAACTGTCTGCATCCCCCTTGGTAATGTTTTCTTCTTCAGCATTAATAAGGTTCTAAGGTATAAACATTTGCATACTCTACTCATCCTATGTATGGTTAGTTCACCTGTCGATAGGACATGATAAAATATAGCACTTGGCAGGAGAAGGAAGGGAAGGAAGAGGCAAGGGAGGGGAGAACAAGGGAAAAGAGAAAGATCAGATGAGGCTGAAGAGGAGAGGAGGGTACAGAGGAAGAGGAGGGGAAAAAAGGGGAGGAGGAGAAGTGGCATCTACTACAGAGATAAAGTACAGGAACTCCTAGAGCTGCAGGAACCCAAGCTGTAGACTGCCAAAGTGACTTGTTTTACAAACATTCAAAAGTGAACGACTCTAAAGCTATGAAACCTCTCATTTTTAGTGAATGCTAGCATAGCAGAGTCAGTGAGAAGATGCTAAAATAAGCCTCTTTGTCTCAGTGTGAAAGGAGCAGGTTTGTGGACCTGATCTCGGTTTCCCTCTGCAGGGTGGGAATGTCCACAAATCTTCCTGATGAGTCTGTTGCCATGACACACAACCAAAGTGCTATGTGCTGCTAGACATCAGTTCGGTTATCAGTTTGCCAAGAACATTATAGAGCACTGTGGGAAGTGCTGCAGTAAGCCATGTTCTTGTGGGCGGATGAAGTAAGGCATTTCAGACACCAAACTCCCTCAGCTTCCCTCCTCACTTCCTGGCTTTCCTGTTCTCATAATTTCCCCACATCTCTATCCAACGTCTCCCACACTGTACCTCTTTCCTCTTACTTCATTGTGATCTTTCCATCTAACCCTTGTTCCCATCCTCCAACCCAGCAGAATCGATTAGGAACGCCCCCTCATCCCCACTGATGTCTGAAAATCCTGCCCTTCACAAGCTCCTTCCCTTCTGCCTGCCAGTACACCATTGTTTCTTCATCTACCTGGCAGTGTCCTGGTCCAGCCATTCTCTTCAACTCCACTGATGGTTCCATGTTTCTTCCTCAGATGACTGCTAGACTTCTGGAAATATGATTGCGCAGATCGCAGTTCATGGGTGCCCATCCAGACACAGGCTTGCTCCTCCACATATTTTGGAATGCTTCCCTCTGAGCTATTGTCTCACCTTCCTTATATTACCCTTCATCTTCCTTTTATTACCCCTCACCTTCTTTGTATAATCCTTCCCCTTCCTTGTTTTACCCCCTCACCTTTCTGGTCTTACACCTCACCTTCTTGGTTCTTACTTTCCCTTCTGAGGCTCCAAATGTCGCTGTAATGATAAGCGGCACACTTACTGAAAGTAAAACTAAGTATTTATTGTAGAACTTACTCACAAGATACCAAACAAGTAACCCAGATGGGCCCAGTAGTCCCCCCCCCCACCCCGCCAAACTGGAAACCGAAATCCAGGAAAAGAGAGCAAGACTTCCTGTGTGCTGTCTTTTATGCCTTCCCCCGTAACGCCCCCTAGCCATGCCCAAAAGTAGTTCACCGCCTACGTATGTATACGTCTTTAGTCATGCCTAAAGTGGGTGTGGTTAGCAGTGTGGTAAACCATTCTTTTATTACCTCATCTGTATGCGCCTCTAGTAAGTCACATGGTTAATGGCGGCATACAGGCTTCCTCCTACACCCTTCCTCTATAGAAATAGTCGTGTCCCCTTCACTTTTGAATCTAGGGTCTTTCCTTGGTTTTTTATCCTCCTCTTCCTTATTTTTTTGATAGTCTCCTTAAATCTCAGCCCCTAAGCTATGTGGGTAAATACCAAATCTTTCGTTTCATGACTCCTGGCTATCTTCAATTTCCATGTTTAAAAATTATTTTATTTTTAATTTACAAGTTTTTGTTTGGAGCAACTTATTTTGATCATATATTTTCTGTCTCCCAATTCCTCCCAGATCCTCCTCCTACCCACCCAACTTTATTTTCTCTCTCCCAAACAAACAAACAAAAATCCAACAAAACAAAAATGAATTTAAACATGAAACAGACCAATAAGACAAAGCAAAGGAAGCAACAAAAGTTACACACACACACACACGCACACACACACACACACACACACACCCCAAACAAAAACAAACAAAAAACCCATGGAGTTCTTTTCGTTATCCAGCTACTCCTGAACATGAAGCCTACCCTGGAGTGTGATTGACATAACTGATGATATCCCATTGAAGAAAACAAATTTTCCTTTTACGAGAAGCCTTCAGTAGAAAGTAGCTTCCTGGGTAGGACTGGGGCCCCATGTCTTCCTCTCCTCTCAGTGCTGGGACGGCATCTGCTTTGAACCTGGGTAGTAGGCTTTGTATGTGCTTGGTCTGGTCTTAAACTCATTCCTTAATTTGTATATCCAGCCATCCAGTCAATATATATTATTAAAGGTCTATTGCATTAGATATGATAAATGCTAAGAATAATGCAAATGTCATGGTTTTAATGCAGTAGAAGTTTATTTATCCTCTTATTTAACAAGACGACAATGTGTATATTGATTACAAAGCCATTTAGGGACCCATGGACCCATTCAGCTTGTGGCCCCTGAATACCCACGGCGTATCTTCATGTGAATGGGCATAGCTGTATCACTTTTCTGACAGCATATTAAAAAGAGAGAGAATATGGAGATGCATTCTGTAAGTGGTAAGAACCAGCTCATGAGTAGTTGAAAACTCTGTAGCTCAAGTGCTATGTCATGTCACCATGTCTAAAGTCTGTGGTGCAGATTGCATAGCTGGACCATCCTGTGCTGCTATACTTCATTGCTATGTATGGATGGTACTTTCTTTGTGCTGTAACAAAATACCCAGCAAACAAAATACTTCTTGAGGAAGAAGAGGTTATCTGTAGACCATGCCAGCTCATGGTGGGGGAAGGACAACAGAGTTCAGGGCAGCAGGAGCACGCAGATGCAAATTGACATCGTGATATGTTGGTGTTACTATTTCTCTTTGTTCCTTGGACCCTAGCCAAGGGGAACATTAGTGGCTGGTCATTTATTTAGAAAGATATATTTGCGATACAGAGAAAAGGTGTCTTGGCCTTGCAAGACACCTTGGTAATAGTGATGCAGGTTGAAAAAGAATTCTCATGAAAATGGAAGTATTTTCTTCAACAATATACACTTCTCTTAGGAATATCTAAAACACTTGTGAGGTCTCAATATATTTTTCGTAGACATTGTAGGATTTTGTGCTATATTTTCTAGTGAAGCTCATGAATACTGAACTCGGTTTCATTCTAATTATTCTGTGGTATTTCCAGTCCTAGTCAAGATTCTGGAAACTTTTACTAGAAAGACACTTTCCATAAGATTTTCAGATTGAATTTTATGGGCTGGAGATATTGCAATTCTTAAGGTAATTTCCCCCTGATGTCCAACATTTTTCAGCACCAGAACTCCAGCTGTTTTGACATTTATGTATCTGAGACATTGGTCTAGCGAAACAAGTGTTCCCTTTTAACAGATCTGCATTGGCCTTTTGGAAGTAGAACAACATTTTAAAGTGGCAGGATCTCATAAATGTTTCATGGGAAATAAGAAAAACATGCCATAAAAATCACCAAGCCGTGAGATAAGAAGGAAGAGGAAGGAGTGGGTGATCAATGGGGCCCTTCGGGACAGTTCTGGGATAAGTTCTTTCAAGGCTTGGGACAGACTTTTGCAAGTCAGAGTAGCTTTCTGGCTACAGGTCAGACAACTTTGGAAAGTGCTTTAACCCTTTCTGGGAGTATCCTACTATCATAGACTTAGCTAGCCTTACTATCTCTATGTATTCTGTACTGGATTCTGGAGCTCAGCAGATTCTAGTCTGAAGTAACTCCTGGCTGTAACTTGGCAAGTGAATTTACTCTCTGTGATTCAGGACCCCTGTTTGTTGCAAATTTTATACAGATGAAAGCATACATAGGGCTGTAGGAGGAAAACAATGTCGCCATTACTCATGTGACTTACTAGAGGCACATACAGATGAGGTAATAAAAGAGCGGTTTACCACACGGCTAACCACACCCACTTTAGGCATGAC